>NC_141676.1:44427068-45053734 GCF_028749965.1 Puma concolor | reverse complement strand
TTGAATGAATGAATGCATTCAATAAGGGAGAGGGATTAAATGTACATAGGAGAACTGAGGAAGTAAAAGTAGTGAGGGAATTAAATATAAAGATGAAAGAGACAAGGCAGGGGGAGGGGAGTGAGATAGGAAGATAGCTAGGCAGATAGAGTCTGGGGAGACCACTGGAACTGGTAGAGGAGAAACAGGTCGTGAAAAGAAGAGGAGACAACCATACAGTGGGGAGACTCTGGAAAAGAATGATTCTCTTCTTCTTTAATAGTTCTGAATCACTGTTCTCGACCGTTTCTATCACATATTCTCTTGTGCTCCTTCACAGTATGTGCATAGACATAAAGCTACAGCTTGAGGAAACTTCTAAAGAATTTTATAGTTTTTATCTAGCAGAGTGCTCTGCATAGAGTGTGGTCTTGTCAAGATGAACTAAAACTAAAGAGTGAGTCAAAGGGAGGTCCAGACCTGGGAATGTCAGCTGGAAGGAAAATGGGTTTTGGTAACACGCGTAGACAATAGAGTCGCCATTGCACATTGAACACAGGGATCCTTTCTATACCAGAGAAAAGCCAGTCTATTTGATTTTCTTTTCTTTTTTTTTTTTTCAACGTTTATTTATTTTTGGGACAGAGAGAGACAGAGCATGAACGGGGGAGGGGCAGAGAGAGAGAGGGAGACACAGAATCGGAAACAGGCTCCAGGCTCTGAGCCATCAGCCCAGAGCCCGACGCGGGGCTCGAACTCCCGAACCGCGAGATCGTGACCTGGCCGAAGTCGGACGCCTAACCGACTGCGCCACCCAGGCGCCCCTTGGTTTTCAAATGTATATTTGTAAATGCTAATTCTTTCATTCTTTCAAAATCTTTTAAGGTTTTCAGGTATCTTAAGGAATGGCTCTAGTTTTAGGAATTTGAAACCTCAAACTGGTTAATTTACTGGCTATTCTTGCAAGTTTCTTTGATATTTAAAATTAGTCAGACTGCTTTATATCATGATCTCTGAGAAAGTAGCGCTGTTTTTATTACTGAATTCAGAAAAAATGCATTTTAGAAAGAGCACTCAGTTCTAAGCATTTTCCCAAATCAAATTCAAATCCATTTTTCTAAAGTTGATCCATTTATTTTGAGAGAGAGAGAAAGGGAAGGAGAGAATCTGGTGCAGGCTCTACACTGTTAACATGGAGCCTGAACCGTAGGATCATGACCTGAGCCAAAAGCGAGAGTCAGACACCCAACTGACTAAACCACTCAAGCATCCCCAAATCCATTTTTTGTGGTCTATTTTTTAGAGGTTGGAAATCTTTCTGGGGTGCCTGGGTGGCTCAGTCAGTTGAGTGCCCAACTCCTGATTTTGGCTCCGGTCATGATCTTGCAGTTCTCAAGTTTGAGCCCTGCGTTGGGCTCCCTGCAATATCAGTGTGAGCCTGCTTAGGATTCTCTCTCCCTCCCTCTTTGCCCCTCCCACATGCTCTGTCTCTCTCAAAATAAATATACTTAAAAAAAAAAAGAAAATTTCTCCCTTCCTCCTTTTCCTTCCTTTCTCCCTCCCTCCCTTCTTTACTTCCTCACTTCCTTCCTTCCCTTCCTCCCTTCCTTTTTTTGCCCAAGGGTTCTAAAGAGGGGTTTCAGGTCAGAAAATAGGTGTCAGAACTGCTTGGTTGGTGTTGACAGGTTCCAGGGGATACCTCCACTACAGTAAGGGCATTCTGCTTTTATTTGCATACTATTTCTTTTTTTTAAAGTTTTGTTTAAATTCCAGTTAATTAACATACAGTGTAATATTACTTTCAGGTGTACAATGTAGTGATTCGTTACTTCCATACAACAGCCGGTGCTCATCACAATAAGTGCATTCCTTCATACCCATCGTCTATTTAACCCATCTCCCCCTGCCAGCTCCCCCCCAACCCCGCCACAGCTCCCCGCTGGTAACCGTCAGTTTGTTTGCATAATATTTTTTCTTTTTAATGTATTTTTTAATGTTTATATTTATTTTTTTGAGAGACAGAGGGAGAGAGGGAGCAGGGAAGGGGCAGAGAGAGAAAGGGAGAGAGAATCCCACGCAGGATCCACATTGTCAGTATAGAGCCCAATGCGGGGCTCAATCTCACCAACTGTGAAATCATGACCTGAGCTGAAACCAAGAGTTGGACGCTTAACCGACTGAGCCACCTAGACACCCCATAATATTTCTTTTGAAAAACATTTTAAAACCCCTGGTTGACAGGCAACAATGCAGAATGGGAACAGTACTAAAAAGCTCTTAAAGAACTGGCAACCAATCATTTCCCGCTGTTCAACTGCTATTAGCAAATCTTTAAAGGCTGCTCCATAATCATTGTGAGGAGTCACTGACTATGGGACAGTGATAATGACTGGACCCAGTCTTATTCCTCATCCGACCTCTTTACTACCCCTTCCTACTTACATTCCGTGAGAATTATTATAAGAGTCACCAATAGATGTAGCTACTAAGATCCATTAAAAAATATTTAATTTTAGAAGGGAATTTCTGGAAATACTGCCCTAGAAATGGATTTTCTTTACATCTGGATTTTAGAGTTAGAAAATAATCCTACCTTCTTAAAAAAGGTTGAAAGCACAAGTTATAAGGCCAGGTAGTTGCACTTTATCAGAAGATAGGACAGATGGGGAGGAGGAGCTGAGACCTAACAGGAGGCTCAATTGTTATTTTGCTTCTCTGAAGATGAAGGTTAAGGAGAGAACAAGGTAATTCATAGAGAAGGCAATTTCCAGTGCAGCAATGGTGAGCACCAGGGGTCCCAGATGAGGAGGTAGGTGTTCTAATCCCTGGGCTGAGCCCAGTGATGGGACATACATTCAATATGGGAGAGAGATTAAATGGTATACGGGAGAATTGAGGAAGTAAAAGTCGTGCTGCCTATAAGGTTAGACAAGTGGGTAAGCAGCAGCATCTAGAAGGTCTGTCAAGGGGGATACTTAGCCACTAGAATAGTGGACTAGTGTTTAGGAACCGAGTTTTTGGCTCTGAGATTGGAAAGACCTAAACAGGGTTTTAGCTTTCCCATAGTTAATTGGAGGCACTATCAACTTACTGGTGTCGGTACCTAAAATGGAGAACGAAATTCTCATCCTACAAACTGGGGAACCTGGGAAAACTGGGTGTCTGGAACTTGAGAGCAAGGACCCCATTTAGAATAGAGGAATACATATGGGGTTGCATTGCACCAGGACAGCTGGGGAGCTGGGTGGTAAGCACTAGGATCCCATGTCATAGGATCATCAAACTGGGAGAATGATTCTGGTGGAGGAGATCATGGGGTCTAGATGCGAGCACAGGCAAAGTTAGGTAAAATAAGGGTGGGGTAGAGTACTGAGAAAAGTCAAAGGTATGTTGTGACGTTGACTTTAGGTCTTTTTTTTTTTTCACAACAGATAACGGTCATACATTCCTGAACCTAAAGACAAGAGCTAAGTAATTCTATTGGTTGTTTATATCTGGCAAAAGAATAATTAAATAATCTGAACTCTAAGAAATGTGCCTTACTAATAATCTTTGACATGGACTGTAAACAGAGAAGGGAGTTGCTATAAACATAGCAAGCTCATTCTTTTTGTGTGTAATTTTAGCTAAGTAAACTGATGGTCTTTGGTTACGTCCTTACATTTTATTTTAGAATCCTGTCAGGTGCTGGGTTGGTGTTTAGAGGTATGCAGGCCAAATATAGGTTATTGAAAGACTTGGGCTGTCAGCCTTATAAAGACTTGGGTAGACAGCTGAAAAAAGGTGAAAGAACTGGAAAGTATGAAGAGTATTTTGAATTTTATTTGCCAGATAATAGTTCTTTGATACAAAGCCTTTTATTTTGATTTGTCAACACTGAGAGTTTGCTTTAGTTTGATGGTACAAATAATTTAAAGGTTGCTCCTGGCAATCTGAAACATGGATCCTAAGGATGCCTATATATTTTTGTCATACAGATATTAAACTTTTTGAGACCGGAAGGGACTTTTTTGTTTGTTTGTTTATTTTAAAGAGTGGGGGAGGGGCAGAAAGAGGGAGACACAGAATCTGAAGCAGGTTCCAGGCTCCGAGCTGTCAGCCTAGAGACCAACGACGCAGGGCTAGAACCCACGAACCGTGAGATCATGACCTGAGCTGAAGTCTGGGGCTCAACTGACTGAGCCACCCAGGCGCCCCAAGACCGGAAGGAACTTGAAAGGTCTTCAAAATGAACTTTTGGCAATTTTACAATTGAGAAGAATGAGGACTGGACTGGAAATGTTATGTGACTTGCTTACTGCCATGGCATGAATGGCTGGGGCAGGATTACAAACTATGAAAAGGATTTCTAGGCCATTAATATTTCCATGCCTATCCCACCTCAGATTACTACCCAAGGTTTTATTTTTTTTTTTATTTTTTTTTTTTAATATATTTTTTTTTATTTATATATGAAATTTATCGTCAAATTGGTTTCCATACAACACCCAGTGCTCATCCCAAAAGGTGCCCTCCTCAGTACCCATCACCCACCCTCTCCTCCCTCCCACCCCCCATCAACCCTTAGTTTGTTCTCAGTTCTCAACAGTCTCTTATGCTTTGGCTCTCTCCTACTCTAACCTCTTTTTTTTTTTTTTGTTCCCCTCCCCCATGGGTTTCTCTTAAGTTTCTCAGGATCCACATAAGAGTGAAACCATATGGTATCTGTCTTTCTCTGTATGGCTTATTTCACTTAGCATCACACTCTCCAGTTCCATCCACGTTGCTACAAAAGGCCATATTTCATTTTTTCTCATTGCCACGTAGTACTCCATTGTGTATATAAACCACAATTTCTTTATCCATTCATCAGTTGATGGACATTTAGGCTCTTTCCATAATTTGGCTATTGTTGAGAGTGCTGCTATGAAACTACCCAAGGTTTTAAAACAACAACTTTAATCTGAATTTGTTCTAATTTTCAAATCGGTTTATTATGTCTTACGAGAATTTATAATGGGCATTTCAGGGATGCCATTGGTAGCTTTGCCATGCTCTTCTGTAAAAGCTCAAATGCATCCACTCAGTTTCCTACTTTGGTAGTGATGAGTTCTGTGCATATCATTTAAAAAAGGTATTTGTTGAGCTGTGTTGTGAGGATACTTAAAAACAAAAATTTCCATTGTGATGTTGGAAAAAAGAGACACCATGGATTTTGGTCTTTTAAGGAAAGCATTTGAGTAATCGATTTGAAAACTCTATTAAATATTTCTTCTTTTGTTCAAGAGACAGAAACGGAAAGGGAAATTCTGGTCTTTTTTTCCTCTGGGTCAAATGCTTGTGCTAATTTCTCAGGATTTTTGCTATGTATGTGAACTATGGCCATATACGAAAATGGTCTGTTTTAGGTCATGGCTGTGGGCAGAGATTAATTGGTGAAAAATGGGCCTGTTTGTGGGATTTACCACACAGTAAGGTTTCTCATCTCCCTGGAAAAATGTGGAATTAGCTCTTTGAGAAATGCAGGCCTGTCATGAGGTTGAAGGGAGAGTTTCGGCGGAGGGAAACACAGTTCACTCTCTAAGGCAGTTATGATTGGTTAGATTCCAGAGCAGTCCCTTTGGTACAGCAAAGTTCTTGTCACTTTCAAGTCAGTGTTTCCATGTTGCTAGTTTCACCAGTAATTCACAGATAGCATCTTATTTGGCTTCTTTTGTGGCCAACCGATCCAAACTGGGCACTGGTCTTGGAGAGGACTCCGAATCCTCCCATCCCTCCTCTCTAGAACACGCCGTTACAGTGAAAAAGGCTCCAATGTGGAAAAAGCTGTGTGACAGCAGATTTTCTACGCTTGTTTAGGGAGATTCAGATATGAACTAATGAGTATGTATGGCAAGGGTAGGAAGCAGAGGATGGGACGTTAGTTCCTTGCCTGTGAAGACGGTTCTTGAGGAAGACAAGCTCAATAGTATCTACTCAGATGGATGCTCTGGGGGAGCACTCCAAGTGCACGCTCCTTCCCAAGACCACCGTGAATATTCCGGGCCTACTGAGTAGTTCAAGATTCCACGTTGCTGTTGAGGGCAGACCCAGCCACACGGTCAGGGATCCTTCACCATGCCCCTGGCGGTGGCTGGACCTTACCGGGTTGCACAGTTCGGGCAGTCCAAGGGGCCCACCCTGAACCTGGATGAGGTGAGAGGCGGGTCCGGCTCCCCCCACCCCCCACAACTCGGTTTCCCAAGTAGGCACTGCCCTTGGGGACCGCAAACGCCCTCTTTCCCCCAACCCCCAGTGGTGACCTGTCGGAGCCTGGGTGCGTGTCTGTGACTTAGCCCCAAATGGAACCCGCGCGCCTGGGGTCCCAGGATAGCGGGCTTGCCCCCTCCCACCCGGAGAAGACCCTGCCCGCCTCTGCCAGCCCGGGTCGGTCTCCGGGTGGCCCCGGCCGAGCTCTCCCGGGTCCCGGCGCGCTCAGTCCGCGGGATCCCCGGCTCGCGTCCGCTACAGCGACTGGACGGGGCGCGGGCGCGCGCGAGCGGCGGGCGGGGCGCGCGCCGGCCCGGGGCAGGCACGGGGGAGGAGCGCCAGCCCGCCCGCCGCCGCTCGCGCGCCCAACGGACCAGGCTGGGGCCGGGAGGTAACTGTTGCAGCCCGCGGGAGCTGGGAGGCGACGCCGAGTCTCCAGTCCCGAGCGGTGCCCGAGGGACGCGGAGGGGGCGGCCGCAGCGGTCCCGGGAGCAGCCCCTTCCGCCCCTCTCCTCCGCCAGCATGTCGCGGACCCCGCCGCTCCAACGCCCGCGCGGCGGGGACCCCGGGCCGCGGCGGCGGGCGCAACCCTGACGCGCTGCCGAGCAGGGGGGGCGCCTGGAGCGCGGGGCCGGGGGTGCTGAGGGAGCGCGAGCGGCCGCCGCGGTCCGAGAGGGGCGTGCCGAGCCCCGCGGCCAGCCCGGGTCCCGGCCATGAGGAGGGACGAGCGAGACGCCAAAGCCATGCGGTGCCCGCAGGCGCCGGACGGGGCCGGCCCGCCCCCCGAGAGTCTGAGGAACGGCTACGTGAAGAGCTGCGTGAGCCCCCTGCGGCAGGACCCTCCGCGTGGCTTCTTCTTCCACCTCTGCCGCTTCTGCAACGTGGAGCTGCTGCTGCCGCCGCCGGCCTCCCCCCAGCAGCCGCGCCGCGGCTCCCCCTCCGCCCGGGCGCGCCTCTCGCTGGGCGCCCTGGCCGCCTTTGTCCTCGCCCTGCTGCTCGGCTCGGGGCCCGGGAGCTGGGC
Organism: Puma concolor; assembly: GCF_028749965.1. Lineage (NCBI taxonomy): Eukaryota > Metazoa > Chordata > Mammalia > Carnivora > Felidae > Puma > Puma concolor. The sequence continues at coordinate 45,046,506 of NC_141676.1, read as the reverse complement.
TGCCGGGGCCGCCCGGCTGCGGACCGTGCTGAGCGTGTGCTCGCACAGCCTCAGCCCCCTGTTCAGCATCGCCTGTGCCTTCTTCTTCCTCACCTGCTTCCTCACCCGGAGCAAGCGGGGCCCCGGGCCGGGCCGGAGCTGCGGCGGCGGCTGCGGCGCCTGGTGGCTGCTGGCGCTGCCAGCCTGCTGTTACCTGGGGGACTTCTTGGCGTGGCAGGCGTGGACTTGGGCTTGGGGTCCCCCCGCCGCGGCCCAGCACACGCCCCCCGCGGTGGCGGGCAGGTTGTTCTCGGTGCTGAGCTGCGTGGGCTTGCTGACGCTCGCGCACCCGGCCAGGCTCCGGCACGGCATCCTGGTGCTGCTCTTCTCCAGCTTCGTCTGGTGGGTCTCCTTCACCGGGCTCGGGTCGCTGCCCGCCGCCCTCAGGCCGCTGCTCGCCTGCCTGGTCGGGGACGCCGGCTGCCTGCTGGCCCTGGGCTTGGATCACTTCTTCCAGATCAGGGAAGCCCCTCATCACCCTCGCTTGGCCAGTACCGCCGAGGACAAAGTGCCTGTGATCAGACCCCGCAGGAGGTCCAGCTGCGTGTCGTTCGGAGAAACTTCGGCCGGTTACTCCGGCAGTTCCAAGATGTTCAGGAGACCTTCGTTGCCTTGCATTTCCCGCGAACAGGTATGGTACCAGAAAGCACGGCTTGGGAAGGAAGCGAGTGCGGTTTTATCGCTTCGATTCCCAACTTGAATTAGCGTTCTCGAAAGCACGTTAGCTTCCAGGATTTGCGGGGTGGGGGTGGGGGGGGGCAGGTTTGTTCTGGAAAGAAATGCTAAATTACAGGAAGCTTTGTAAACGTGCAGAAGTACCTTTTATCTTGGAATAGAAATGAAATCGCAGACTGATCGTATTGCAACTTTTAAAGACTTTGTTCTCAGAATTCTCTGAGGAATGAGGTGAGTTATTTGCGGTTTAATAGATCGACGACTCGCCACTTTGGCACACACTGAGTTATGTCTTTTTGGTGCTGTTTGTCTGTTGCTGGTATAATGATGGTATCTCTCCAATGATCACATATAGCAGTTAGATTGAATACAAGTGTGTGTGTGGGTGTGTGTGGGCGCGCGCGCGTGTGTGTGTATAAATTTTAATCAGTGCGGTTTCATTCTTGATAATCGAGAGGACGAATTCGAGATCCTATAATGAACAGGGATGAGCTGTGGAACTGAGGCTTGTTAGTGTAGATGAAAAGATTGTTGGGAATAATTTTTAAGGGATTCGTCCCCACCTCTCCCAGTTTCAGTAGTATAGGCCATCATAATCTTTTACAGGCTAACTCCTGTCCATGGGTATTTGTTGCATAATTAGGAGAGTGTTGTAACAATTTAACCTTTAAACTTAGTAATGTCTGGAAAGATGCCAGAAGTATTTCCATTTCCCCCCCTCTAGGTTTACATGGTTTTGTTTGTTTGTTTGTTTTGTTTTTTTAAAGGAATTGAAATCACCCTCAGGGAAAAGTTGCTCTTTATGTAGTTTGGAGAAATCTTGTCCTATGTCACCAAGAAATCAGCAAATATAGTTGCTATTCATTGAACATTTGCTAGATGCAAAATATTACATATATTTTCTCAAATCCTCACAAAAGCTCTGTATGGTGGATGACAACCTCAATTTAGAGATGAGTAAATTGAGGCTTATAGAAGTTACCCAACTACTTCCCACATCCAGTAAGTGGCGGTGCTGGGACTTGAACCTACACGTTTCAGTTTTCAATGCTGTTTTCTAAGCAGCTAGAAAGAGGAGTGTAGAGGTTTTAAGTAGGAGAGTAGGAGTCTACACCATTGGTTTTCAGGCTTTTTGACCAGTGCTATGTTTTACACTGGGACCCAGTGTATTTGAAACAGAAGTTTCTTGTTCTTACTACGTCCGATGCTCTCTTTTTAATAGTCTTCAAGCTACCACATTGATTTTATGTTTAACACTGATCTGAAAGGTTCCAATGAGACCACACTTTGCTTTCTTGAAAAGCGTTCTCTCAGAGGCCGCTTTTGTGGTCTGTACTTACTGGGCCACATGCTAGAAAGAATTGTTCAAAAAGTGTTATGCCCTTTGTTTTCTAAGTTTACAGCCAGCGATGCTGTCTAGACAATGCTTAGAAAGATGTGTGTCAGGAGAAACACTGTTGGGAGAAAAGCTGCAGAGCAAAGTCATTTCGGCTCTTTTCACAGGCTGGAATGGCAACCTATATGTGAATAGGTTGCATTTTTTCATACCAGAAAAGTGTTTTAGCAGTCTCATCACGTTTGTAAACAATTTTCCTGTACTAACAGTATTGCACTGTAATGTATTTTAATTGTAATCTGTTGGTATAGCCAGTTATGGCTGTTTTCTTGTAAATTGAAGATCTCTGGTCGTCTTAATCCCAGTCTGGTCCTCTTTTACCAACAGTAACCTTTCTCAGCCTTCAGCTAGGTGCAGTGGTGTTGTTATTGCTAGGTTGCTTCCTTTACTATTTGTATTAGAGGAAAACACAATTTCACTTTTAAAAAGGGCATATTTTCTTATTTTAGAAAACCCGTATTCACATGAGTAGAAACCATTTTTGGGGTCTTCAATGTATGATGTTAGCTCAAGGGTTTATACGTGGCTATTTAACATTCAGTGTCATAAAGTAGTACTGTTTTGGCATTACTACAAATTACTAGATATTTTTAACTTTGCAAAGATTATAATTAACATTCATTTTTACTTATGCTAAATTCCTGAAGTCTAACAGTGGGTCTGTGGCTTTTGTTTGCATGTTTATTAGGTTAAAGAAGTTAAGGAGAAATTAGCACTTTCACGGAACTAAAAGACCAAGAGATTTTTCTGATTTTCAAAGTGGTGAACTTTGTATGTGACAATTGTGAAGTCGCCTTTTTGTTTCAGAAAGTGAAGGAAGGCAAAAAAGATTTTGAGTAGAACTTGATACAGGGGGAAATGTCCTGAATTCATAGGCAGAGAGTCAAGGGTTAAGTCGTGGCTCTACTGTGTGATCTTGGACAAGTAAGCGAGTGAGTCTCGGTATCCTGTCAAGTTAGGGGATCCCAGTAGATTAATTCTATAGTACCGTTCAGTTCTAGAATCCATTTCTTTTAGTAAGGTATAAATAAAAGTATAACTAAAACGTTACAAATTAGTAGTTCTTGAAGTTTTACTTAAATGTTGAATGTTGATACTAATAAGCTATGTTTTCTAATTGGAAAAGATGAACAGATATTCTACTTTTTGAATAGAGCACTTTAAAAAAGTGTATGTGGATTCATTTTTGGATTGATAACAAAATTATACTTTGATTTCTTCAAGAACTTAAATGTTTTTATGAACATCTTTGAAAAACAATTGAAAACTCATATAAATGCTTTTAATTGTGTCAGAGTGTATTTAAAATAATTTTTAACTTTTGGGATATTAGGTACGATGTTGAAAATTAATGGCATATGTTTGCAAGACACTTGATTTTCGTAATTAGACTGGTAGTACTTGATGTAAATGCTGTGTATGTGTCATTTCTTAGCTAAGGGTTTTTGTTGTTTTTAGCAAAGCATTTAGAGATTTAAAGTTTAAATCTAGTTACTGCTGACTGTGTCCTCTCTTGGGTTAATGGAAAGAAGCACTCGGTTTGTGGTGCATTTGCCAGCAGTCAGCTGAAACTAATAGGAAGCTAAAAGAAAAAAAAAAAATCAGTTGTCTACATAGAGGCATTGACCAGAGTATAACAAACTACATATCTATGCCATTTTAATTGTTTATTCTACAATGTAGTTTTCAGCTTCTCAACCAGATGATTTGGTGTGTGATAGACTAGCTAAATAGGAGGTTTTGAAAGGTGTAAGTTACTGTGTGAGATATTTTTCTATACCTAAAGTGCTAAGTGCTTTCTAAATGGTTAGGTAAATATTTAAAAATTCTGTGGCCTTAAAGCCCATAAATATTATTTAAAGTGTTAATTTTATATGAAAGAGATATACACATGTAGTAGGTAGGCCTTTAAAAAAGACTTTAAAGTTTAAGTGATTATTTACCCCCTTAAGGAATTTGCAAGGCAAACCCCACTATGAATTTCTTTACTCATACTGTAGTATTTGTGAAATTTACTTTATGGCTTTAATGAGTGAGCGTTTTATTCTCATTTCATGTTAATATTTTTGTAGTAAAATATCAACCTATGTAATGATTTTATGCTCTATTTTGTAAATATGTCCTCTGCCATCTGAATTATCTTTCAGAAATCACAGATTTAATCAAATCACTCACTCTTAAAAATCTCTTAGACTTTTTATTGTTCACAGGATAGAGTTCATGCTCTTGACCCTTGCCTACAAAGTCCTTTATAACCTGCTTTTAGCCTTTTGTTTGTTTTGTTTTTTAAAAAGCCACGCTGGACTTACTGAACGAACACCCCTTCCTCACATCCATCATTGGCTCTAGCTGTTTGAGGACTGCTTATTGTTATTGACTTGTGGACTTTTTTCTTCTGCTTCTATCATTCACACTGGTTAAAATTTCCTTTAAGGAACAGATAGGATTAAGAATCTTTAGAAAGTACAGTGATACTCAAATTAATGTATAAGCAGAGGACAAAGCTCCATTATAGCAGAGATGGCCATGTATAAAAATAAATCACGCGAGGCAGTCATGACCTGAGATAGAATATTTTCATTATATCGTATGAAATAGTAACATCTCCATAGTTTATGTTTTTCCACACTGAGTGAAAGGTAAATAGGGTCAACCATGAGTAAACCCGTATGAAGTTTGTTTTCATTGTCCTCTGACTTTTTATCCTCCTCAGGCAGGCCCTTCTTATTCTCCTTCCTTATTCCCAATTACTGTGTCAGCCCATTTCCCTAGCACATTTTACTTCTTTCCTATACCCCTAGCCAAAACAAGAACAGACTATACTTGCTGAACAAGTTTATTTGAACATGAGTATATTTGTATAGCTATAGAAGATAGAAGAGATTTAGAATTTATCTAATTGAAATATCATTTTTTTCAAGTTTATTTTGAGAATATGAGCCTGCAAAAGAGTGGGGGAGGGCAGAGAGAGAGGGAGAGTGAGAATCCCAAGCAGGCTTTGTGCTGTCAGTGCTGAGCCTGATTCCAGGCAAAATCTCACCAACCGTGAGCCCAAATCAAGAGTCAGACACTTAACTGACTGAGCCACCCAGGTAACCCTGAAATATCATTTTGTAGAAAGGAAAGAAATCCAACTCCGGGGAGATAATATCGTCTCCAGGTTATGCTGTGAAATATTGGGACACAAGGACTTGAGTCTAGGTCTGGACTGCTAGTCCCTCTGTATTTTCCATAAAGCGTGCCTGAATGCATAGTTTTGCCAGCTGTCTCCAATTATGTGACAAAAGACGTCCTTGGTTAAAAGAGGTGGGTGGGGTGCGGAGTGGCGGGAGAGAGATAGGAGATAGGAGTGAGAGATAGCAAAGCCTCTGTGTTGACCTTGAAGACACACTTGATACCTGATGTGGTTTCAGGGTGACCTGTAGGATGCAGCTGGTCTCAAACTCAGGTGCCTTCAGAGGCCAGCCACATAATGCATTTATGTTACATGTTGAGAAAGGAGGGGAGGGTGAGAAGAATGGAAGTGAACTGACTATTGCCTACTTTGCCTGAGGGCTCTCAGTTTAAACAAAACAAACTGAACTCCTATGTTAGCCAAGCAAAACTTTAAGAGAGCTGAGTTCTGTCTGAGTCTTTCTGACAGTTTGTAACATTGTTCACCTTATTATATACAAGTTGATTTGTGTTTGTTTAAGTGATTGTTGGAAGCTTGTTCCTAAAACTTGGGCACAGGAGTGTATTTCCCGCTGTCTTTTTCTTTTGCAACCTAGAATTTTCCCTCCAATATTGATACCTAGCCGGTATCTTTATCTTTATAAGATAAAGATCTTTATCCCTCCTCCATCCCTTAGAGGACATTGACTACTTGTTCCCTAGATTTCAGACAGCTTGCATCCAGGGTTTCTTACATTTATTTACTCAGCACTTAAATTTGTAAATGAGAAATGCCATATGTGAAAGACTATATATATGTATATTTTGGTATGGTTTAAAGAAGAAAATAAAACAAACAAAAGTCATGTACTCACCACTCATTTTCTTCAAAGTTCCCCGTGTAACCTATTTTGTATCTCCTTTTCCCTGCCTCAGAGGCAACACATCTATTCTCATACACACACACACACACACACACACACACACACACACACACACAGTATTAATTCCCTTACTTAGCTTTACTATTATAATCCCCATGAATGTATTCCTAAGTAAATAATATGTTGTATTGCCTACATCTGAACTTTAAGTAAATAGAATCATGCTGTATGAATTCTTCTATAACTTTTTTTTTCTGATGATTTCTGAGATGCATCCATGTTGATTTGGATAGTTGTAGTTAATTTTTGAGTGCTTTATAGTATTTTAATATCATATGGGCATAGTAAAATTTACTTATCCATTCCACTGTTTGTGGACCCTTGGGTAGTTTTCAGTTTTTGCTATTATATACAATGCTGCTATGAAAATTCTTATAAACGTCTTCTGGTGCATATGTGCATCTAGAGGAAGAACTGCTAAGTTGCAAGATAGGCTCCTATTCAATTTTACTAGGCAGAATAATGGCACCCTGAACATGTGCCTGTTCTAACTCCTGGAATTTGTGAATTTGTTACTTTATGTGGCAAAGGGGACTTTGCAGGTGAGATTAAGTTAAGGGCCTTGAAATGGGAAGATCAACCAGGATTGTCTGAGTGGTTCCATGGAATTGCAAGGGTCCTTAAAAAAGTGGAAGAGGGAGGCAGAAGAGATCACAGTGGCCGAAGAGATGTGACAGTGGCTGTACGGTTGGAGTAATACAGGGTGAGGAAGACTCGCTTAATCCACCTTTGTCTTTGAAATAGGAGAAGAAGGTCAGCAGTCAAGGAGAGCAGGCAGCCTCTCAAAGCTGGAAAAGACAAGGAAATGGACTTTTCCTTAGAGTTCCCTGAATGAAATGAAGCCCTGCCAACACCTTGATTTTAGCTCAGTCAGACCAGCCTGACCCATAGAGCTGTGAGATAATAAATTTGTGTTGTTTTATACCATTGAGGTTTTAGTTGTTACAGGAATGTATTACTTTGCAGCAGTTTGTATAGGTTGCTGAAGCAAAGTACCGCAAACTGGGTGGCTTGAGCCACAAATCCATTGTTTCAGTTCTGGAGCCTAGAAATCCAAGATCAAGGTTGGTTCCTTTGCAAGAGCTCAGAGGGAGAGCCTGCCTCACAGCTTCTGGTGGCTTGCTGGCATTGTTAGGCAGTTTTGGGATTGTAGATGCATCCCCCCTATCTTGACCTTCATCTTTCACATGGCACTTTCTCTGTGTTGCTTCATTTTCTCTCTGTGCCTGTCTTTGTGTCCCAATTTCCCCTTTTTGTAAGGAACCCAGTCATACATGATTAGGGCCTAACCCTAAGGACCTCTGTGCAGACCTTATTTCCAAATAAAGTCACCTTATGAGATACTGAGGGTTAGGATTTCAACTTTTTTGGGAGAACACAGTTCAACCCATACAGGTGGCAGTAGAAAACTAAGACTATGGCAAGTTGAATTGTTTTTCAAAATGGTTATACCCTTTATACTTTTGCTAGAATTCCCTGAAACCAATGACTCCTATTTATTGACTTTATTTTTGTTAGTTTAGAGGGTGTGAAGTGGTATTTCTGTGTGATTTTAATTTGTATTTTCCTAATTACTAATAAGGCCGAGTACTTTTTATATTTATGGACTACATTTTTAAAAATTATTTTTGTTTTTTTTTAATGTTTATTTATTTTTGAGAAAGAGAGAGACAGAGCACGAGTGGGGGAAGGGGAAGAGAGAGAGGGAGACACAGAACCTGAAATAGGCTCCAGGCTCTGAACTGCCAGCACAGAGCCCAACACAGGGCTGGAACCCATGAACTGTGAGATCATGACCTCAGCTGAAGTCAGATGCTTAATTAACCCAGAGCCACCCAGGCACCCGTGGACTACATTTCTTATTCAGGGCTTATCTGTTTATGTCTTTTGCTCTTTTATTTTGCTGGTTTATTTTTTTCTCAATAAATCATGAGTTCTTTATGTATTCTGGACATAGGACATTAATCCTTTATTAATTGTTTGACTTGCAAATATCTTCCTTCAGTTTTTATGGTGTCTTTTGATAACTGAAGTTCTTTTTTTTTAATTAATTTCTTTATTTTTATTTTATTTTATTTTTTTTTAATTTCTTTATTTTGAGAGAGAGAGAGAGAGAGAGCAGGGGAGGGGCAGAGAGAGAGGGAGAGAGAGAATCCCAAGCAAGCTCTGTGCTGTCAGTGCAGAGCCTGATTTGTGGCTCAAACTCACAAACTGTGAGATCATGACCGAGCCAAAATCAAGAATTGGACGCTTAAATGACTGGGCCACCCAGGCGCCTGATAATGCTCCAATGCTGAGACTCTTTGTGTCTTGTTTATGAAACCCTTCCCTATTGGAAGTTATAATATAGATTTCTATATTTCTTTTTAACATTTTAAAGTTTTGCCTTTCAAAACTTTTTACCCATAAAGAATTGCTTCATATGATCCAATCTCATTTTTTATCCAGTGGATATTATCTCAACACAATTTATTGAAAAATTTATTCTCCATTTATCAGCATTGCTACCTCTGCCATATATCAAGATATATGTCTGAAGATTCAGTATCTGTATGAATCTGTATCTGGGCTCTTTATTTTTTTATTTTTATTTATTTTAAATTTATTTTTAATGTTTGAGAGAGAGAGACAGAGCATGAATGGGGGAGGGGCAGAGAGAGAGGGAGACACAGAATCTGAAGCAGGTTCCAGGCTCTGAGCTGTCAGCACAGAGTCCGATGCAGGGCTGGAACTCACGGACAGCGAGATCATGAGCTGAGCCAAATTTGGACACATAACCAATTGAACCACCCAGGCTCTTTATTAAGTTTAATTGGTTAGTTTATGCACTCTGTGTTTATACCACACTGTCTTAATTGTAATAGCTTTATAATAAGATAATATGTGGTAAATCTCTTTAAAAAGTTCTTAAAGAGTATGTTGGGGTTTTTTGGACTTTGCTTTTGAATATAAATTTCAGAATAAGTTTGTCAGGTTTCACAAAAATCCTGTTGGGATCAGCATTGCAATAAATCTTTTGAACAGTTTAGAGAAGAATTTGCTTTTGATTGAAATTTTTAAGTGATATTTTTCTAGGAATTTATTTAATGTAACTTTTCAAATTTATTTTCTTGGTTCATAATATCTTTTTATTATCTGGTTAGTCTGTTCAGCATCTGCATTAATGTCCTCTTTTTCTTTTTTTTAAAATGTTTATTTATTTTTGAGAGAGAGAGAGTGCATGCATGCATGTAAGCAGGGGAGGGCCAGTGAGAGGCAGGATAGAAGATCTGAAGCGGGCCCTGTGCTGACAGCAGAAAGCTCAATATGGGGCTTGAACCCACAAACCAGGAGATCATGACTTGAGCCAAATGAGACTTAAACGACTGAGCCACCCAGGCTCCCTCTCTTTCATTTCTAATATCATTTGTATCTCTTTTCTTTGTTTCTTAATTGGCCTTGCTAGAAGTTCATTTGCTTTTTTTTTTTAAGTTTATTTTTTTTTGAGAGAGAGAGCACACTCATGCACATGTGCACAAGTGGATGAGAAGCAGAGTGGGAGGGAGAGAGAGAATCCCAAGCAAGCTGTGCTTTGTCAGTGCAGAGCCCAATGTGGGGCTTGAACCTACCATCTGTGAGATCATGACCTGAGCCAAAATCAACAGGGGAACCCTTAACCAACTGAGTCACACAGGTGCCTCTATTTCCTTTTTTTTTATTAAAAGTTTTTTTCTTTAATGTTCATTTATTTTTGAAGGAGAGAGTGAGAGACAGAGTGTGAGCCATGAGAGGGGCAGAGAGAGAGGGAGACACAGAATCTGAAGCAGGCTCCAGGCTCTGAGCTGTCAGAACAGAGCCTGACGTGGGACTTGAACTCACAAACCGTGAGATCATGACCTGAGCTGAAGTTGGATGCATAACGAGCTGAGCCACCAGGTGACCTGCCTCTATTTGCTTTTTAATCTTTTTAAAAAACCAACTCCTTGGATTGGTACTTATTTTCTATTTTATTTGTACCAGCTCTTACTTTTATTGTTATTTTTTTCTTTCTTTGAGTTTCTTTTCTTAAAAATTTTTTTTTAATGTTTATTTATTTTTGAGAGAGAGAGAGACAGACAGAGAGACAGAGCGCAGGCAGGGGAGGGGCAGAGAGAGAGGGGAAGACACAGAATCCAAGGAAGACAGCTCAGAGCCTGACTCAGGGCTGGAACCCATAGACTGCAAGATCATGACCTGAGCTAAAGTCAGATACTTAACTGACTGAGCCACCTAGGCACCCCTCTTTGAGCTTATTTTCTTGTTCTTTTTCTAACTTTGTAATTGAGATGTTAAGCCCGTTAATTTTGAGACTTTTTAGTGTATTCATTTCAGATTATACATTTCTCTAAATATTGCTTTAGTTGACTCTCACAAGGTTTGGTGTGTAGCAGTGTTATTGTTCAGCCCTAAGCATTTTCTCATTTTCATTTTGATTTCCCTTTTGACTAACAAGTTGCTTTGAAATAATAAAAATTTCTAATCATGCAGGTTTTCTAGTTATTTTATGGTTGTTTTCTGATTTAATTGCCTTGTGGGCAAAAGATAACATATGATCAGTTTTCATTACTGTTCTGTGTGCTTGAAAATAATATATATATTTCAGTTTTTAGGTACAGTGTTGGCTGTCTGGTAGGTAAATGTTGTAAAATGTTCTTGTCATGTTTTCTGTGTCCTTATTGACTTTTTAAAAAAATCTTCTTGACCCATTAGTAACTGGAGAGAATATGAAAAATCTCACTTTACTGGGACATCTGGGTGGTTCAGTCGGCTGAGCTTCCTACTGTTGATTTCGCCTCAGTTCCTGATCTCACAGTTCATGAGATCCAGCCGCGGTGCCACCCCTCTCCCCCCCCCCCCCCCCGACCCTCACCTCTGTGGGCTCTGTGCTGACAGCACGGAGCCTTCTTAGGATTCTCTCTCCTCTCTGTTCCTTCTCTGCTTGTGCTCTGTCTCTTTCAAAATAAAAAAAAAATAAATGCATAAACTTAAGAAACAAAAGCTTGAGGTGCCTAGATGGCTCAGTCAGTTGAGCCTCCGACTTTGGCTCAGGTCATGATCTCCCCATCAATGAGTTCCAGCCCTGCGTCAGGCTCTGTGCTGACAGCTCAGAGCCTGGAGCCTGCTTCAAATTCTGTGTCTCCCTCTCTCTCTGCCCCTCCCCCACTCATGCTCTGTCTGAGTCTCTGTCTCTCTCTGTCAAAAACAAACATTAAAAAATAATAATAAAAAAGTAAAATAAAACATTAAAAAATAAAAAAAATCTCACTTTGCTGGTAGATTTGTCAGTTTCCGCCTCATAGTTTGCAGTTTGCGTTTTGCATTTCATATTCATGAGAACATAGGTGGAGAATAGAACTTTTCAAATTAGATAGAATTACTTACCAAAGGAACAACAAAAGGTATACATGAGAGAAAGGATATTTCAAATGTCTAAAGAGTTAATGTAGGAAAGTAGTGGAAAACTAATTTGATCAGAGTTAGTATATATTTGCAAATTGCCTTTTATATATGCTAGGCTCCGGAGATACTAAGCACAGGGTCTGTATTCCAAGGAGCTCAAACTCTAATGCAGAGAGAAAATGTGAGTAAATAATTACAATTCAGTGTGGAAAGTGACATAGCAGAGGTATAAACAAGGTACTATGGGAACAGTATGGAAGGAACAACTAACTCTCTCCGAGTATTGGAAAGCCTTCAAGAAGTAATTAACAATTGACCTTTAATTTTCAGAGAATGTTTCTTCTTGATATAAAATAAGTCAAAAATGAATTTAAAAAAATTTCACTCCTATGAAAAAATTTACCTCCTATGACTTTAAAAATAATTTTTTAAAATTTATTTTATTTTAGTTTTTTAATATAATTTGTTGTCAAGTTGGCTAACATACAGTATATACAGTGAGCTCTTGGTTTTGGGGGTAGATTCCCGTGATTCATCGCTTACATACAACACCCAGTGCGCATCACAACAAGTGCCCTCCTCAATGCCCATCACCCATTTTCCCCTCTCCCCCTGCCATCAGCCTTCAGTTTGTTCTCTGTGTTAAAGTTACTCTGTGTAGGGGCACCTGGGTGAATCAGTCAGTTAAGCAGCCAACCCTTGGTTTCAGCTCAGGTCATGATCTCATGGTTTGTGGGTTCAAACCCCGTGTCAGGCTCTGCACTGGCTGTAGGGAGACTGCTTGGGATTCTCTCTGTCCCTCTCTGTCTCTCATGTACTCTGTCTCTCTCATGTGCTCTGTCTCTCTCTCTCAAAATGAATAAACTTAAAAAAAGAGTTATTCTGGTGTGATTTCTACCTTACTCTAAGTGTGTATGGAGATAAATAACTTCTTTTCAACTAAGAGATTGAAAAGTCACACAAAACATAGTCAAATCAGGCAAACTGTTCACTTTGAGTGACCAATCAATGCTAATAACTAAAAAAGAGGTTTAAGTCCTTTGTCAGAAATGTCAATATCAGTGGTAAAAATAATATAGGCAATAAAGTAATGTAACCCAGGATCAGAAAAGAGGGATTATCATAAGATGTAGTAATTACCAAGTACTTACTATGTGCTAGTCTTAACAACCCTGTGAAATAATTATTGGGATCCTGTTTTGCAACTAGACACTAAAGCAGAAAGGCAAATTAACTAGCTCTAAATCACTTAGCTAGTACAGAGAAAATACCATAATATGCTGAGTGCCATTTACCAGTGTAAACAAACCCCTAAGAACTCTCCCAGCTGAAACAACTAAACTACAGGTTTAAACATTTTATGGAATACTTTTTGAAAGGAATCACTGAGTAAGAAAATCTCAGATCCCAAAAAAGAACTGAAGGTAGTGTAGGGTAGAAAACATTTCCCTTCTAGGTTCTTTGCCTGGTCTAATAATTAAATTGACATAAAACAGATTACCGGTAGAAAAACAAATTTGACTGCATATGCAGGAGTCCCATACAAATACGAAACTCAAGAGACCAAAGAAGGAATCTTTTATACCCTTTAGACAAAGAAACAATACATGTGTGAGGAATTGACAAGACAAAGAGGTTTGGGCTTGGGGTAGTAAATTGGTGAAGAAGTAACAAGTTTTTGTTTATACAGCCTTCTTGGCTCTAATTTCCCATCTCTGGTGATAAGGATGCTTTCTACTCTCCTGGCACTGGGAGAGGTACCTTTCACACTGGAGATTTATCTCCTGCTTTGAGGGTGGGGGAGACAAAGGAGGGTTAGACTGTCCATCTTGCACTAGCTGTTTCTCAAGTACCTTTATTTTTATTTATTTTTAAATTTCTATTTTTTATTGAGTGTAGTTGACATACAGTATTATATTAGTTTCAGGTAAACAGCATAGTGGCTTGACAGTAATGTACCTGATGAAATACTATGATGAGTGTGGTTATCTGTCACCACACAAAGTTATTACAGTATTATTGACTGTATTTTCTATGCTAATTCAAAGTACTCAGTATGCCAAAGTGGCATATTTGGGGATGGCATATTCTGCTGTCCTTCAGTAGGAATTCTGAGAGGGAAGCAGACAGTAAAACCAGCTTTCACTGGAAGAGTTTCTCACCATCCTTGGAGACTTTGAACATTTGCTTCTGTTAGATATGGCCAGGCTCAAGAGATAAAATCTAGAGTCTGTCCAAACTCAGGAATCTAGGTGAGACCCAAAGTGTTACTCCCCCAGTGAAAGGGTAAATGAGAAATAAATATGGCTGTGGATATGGGATGCCTATGTTGACTTTGGCTCAAGGGAATTGAGGAGGAATAAAATATAGTAACATATAACAAGAGGGCCCTTGTACTTTTTTTTTTTTTTTTTTTTTTTAATGTAAGCTCTATGCCCAGTGTGGGGCTTGAACTCAAGGCCATGAGATCAAGAGTTGCATGATCTATCAACTGAACCTGACAGGTACCCTCCCTCCCCTCCCCCCCCCCCAGTTTTTTTTTTTTTTTTTTCAATTGAAGAATAGTTGACATGCAGTGTTACATTAGTTTCAGGTGTACAAACAACATAGTGATTGGGTAACTGTATGTTATGCAGTGCTCACCAGAAGCACAGGACCATCTGTCACTGTATAACACTGTTACAATACCATTGACTGTATTTCCTATACTGTACCTTTCATCCCTATGATTTATTCATTCCGTAACTGGAAGCATGTACCTTCCATTCCCCTTTACCTATTTTACCTATCCTGTTTCCCCCTCCCCTCTGGCAGCTAGCAGTTCTCTGTATTTATGGGTCTGTTTCTTCCCTTTTTGTTTGTTCATTTGTTTTGTTCTTTAGATTACACATGTAAGTGAAATTATATATGTCTTTCTCCCACTTATTTCGCTTAGCATAATACCTTCTAGGCCCAACCATGTTGTCATCCTTTTTTATGTCTGAGTCATATTCCATTGTATACACGTACCACATTTTCTTTATCCCTTCATCTATTCATGGACACCTAGGTTGCTTCCATATCTTGGCTATTGTAAATAATGCTGCACTAAACATAGGGGTGCATAAATCTTTAAAAAAAATATATCTTTTTGAATTAGTGTTTTCATTTTCTTTGGGTAAATACCCAGTAGTGGAATTACTGAGTCTTATGGTATTTCTATTTTCAATTTTTTGAGGAGCCTCCATACTGTTTTCCACAGTGGCTGTACCAGTTTATATTTCTAGCAGCAGTGTGTAAGGGTTCCTTTTTCTCCACATTTTCCCAACAGTTGTTATTTCTTGTCTTTTTGATACTAGCCATTCCAGTAGGTGTAAGGTGGTTTCTCCTTATGGTTTTGATTTTCATTTACGTGATGATTAGAGATGCTGAGCATCTTTCGTGTGTTTGTTAGCCATCTGTATGTCTTCCTTCGAATGTCTATTCAGGTCCTCTGCCCATTTTTAAATCAGATTATGTGTGTTTTTGATGTTGAGTTTTAAAAATTCTTTATATATTTTGGATATTAACCCCTTATCAGATATATCATTTGCAGATATCTTCTCCCATTTGTAGGTTGCCTTTTTGTTTCCTTTTAAAATTTTTTTTCTTTTTTTTAATGTTTATTTTTTGAGAGACAGAGACAGAGCGTGAGCAGGGGAGGGGCAAAGAGAGAGGGAGTCACAGAATCCAAAGCAGGCTCCAGGCTCTGAGCTGCTAGCACAGAGCTCAACGTGGGGCTTGAACTCACAAACCTCGAGATCATGACCTGAGCTGAAGTCGGATGCTTAACCGACTGAGCTACCCAGGTGCCCACTTTTTGTTTTCTTGATTGCTTCCTTTGCTCTGCAAAAGCTTTTTATTTTGGTGTAGTCTCAATTGTTTATTTTTACTTTTGTTTCCCTTGCCTGAGGGGACATGTGTAGAAAAATGTTACTAAGGCTGATGTCAAAGAGATGACTGGCTATATTTTCTTATAGGAGTCTTATATTTCAGGTCTCACATTTAGGTCTTTAATCCATTTTGAGTTTAGTTTTGTATGTGGTGTAAGAAAGTGGTCCAGTTTCATTCTTCTGCATGTAGCTGTCTAGTTTTCCCAGCACCATTTAGTGAAGGGACTGTCTGGCCTCCTCTGTTATGGATTAGGTGACAAATGTGGATTTATTTCTGGGTTCTCTGTACTGTTCTATTGATCTATGTGTCTCTTTTTGTGCCAGTACCGTACTGTTTTGATCATTGTATCTTTGTAGGATATCTTGAAATTTGGGATTGTGATACCTACAACTTTGTTTTTCTTTCTCAAGAATGCTTTGGCTATTTGGGGTCTTTGTGGTTCCATATAAATTCTAGAATTATTTGTTCTAGTTCTGTGAAACATGCTATTGATATTTTGATAGGAATTGCATTGGTTCTATAGATTGCTTTGGGCAGTATGGACATTTTAGCAGTATTCAGTCTTCCAGTCCATGAACATGGAATATCTTTCCATTTGTTTTATCTTTACTTTCTCTCATCAGTGTTTTATAGTTTTCAGAGTACTGATCTTTCAGTTTTTTGATTAAGTTTATTCCTAGGTATTGTATTCTTTTTGGTGCTATTGTAATTGGAATTGTTTTGTTAGTATCTTTTTCTGCTACTTCATTATTGTATGGAAACATTACAGATTTCTGTATGTTATTTTGTATATTACAACTTTACTGAAGTCATTTATTCTGATAGTTTTTTGGTGGAGTCTTTAGGGTTTTCTGTGTCTACTATTATGTCATCTGCAAATAGTGAGTTTTACTTTTTCCTTATACATTTGGATGCCTTTTAGTTATTTCTTGTCTGATTGTGTGGCTAGGCCTTCCCATACTATGTTGAATAAAAAGTGATGAGAATGGGCTTTCTTGTCTTAAAGGAAAAGCTGTTTTTCACCATTGAGTATAATATTAGCTGTGGGTTTTTCATATAACTTTTTTTTTATGTGTGTATTCCTTCTGAACCGACTTTATTGAGCATTTTATCATGAATGGATGTTGAATTTTGTGAAGTGCTTTTTTTGTATCTATTGAGATGGTCATGTGATTTTTATCCTTCATTTTGTTAATGTGTATCATGTTCATTTGTGGGTATTGAGCCATCTTTGTTTTGCTGGAATAAATCCTGCTTGATCATGGCGAATGATCCTTTTAATGTATTGTTGAATGCAGTTTGCTGTATTTTGCTGAGGATTTTAGTATCTATGTTCATCTGAGATACTGGCCTGTGGTTTTTGTTGTTGTTATTTTGTTTTGTTGTTATTGTTTTCTTTTGTTTTTGTTTTTGTAGTGTCTGGTTTTGGTGTCAGGGTAATGCTGGCCTTGCACAATGTATTTGGAAGCTTCCCTTTTCCTTCTATTTTTTAGAATAGTTTGCGGAAAATAAGTATTAACTGTCCTTTCAATATTTGGTGGAATTCACCTGTGAATCCATCTGGTCCTGGATTTTGTTTCTTGGGAGTCTTTTGATTACTGATTCAGTTTCGTTACTAATAATCAACCTGTTCAGATTTTCTATTTCTTCCTGATTCAGTGTTGGAGGATTGTATGTTTCTTTTCTTTTTTTCTTTCTTTTTCTTTTCTTTTTTCTTTTTTTGTGGTGAAATACACATAACATAAAAATTATCATTGTAACCATTTTTAAGTGTACATTTTAGTGGCATTAAGTACATTCTCACTGTTGTGCAACCATAGCTGCCATCCATCTCTAAAACGTTTCTTACCTACCTAAACAAAATATATAACCATTAAATAACTCTGTATTCTGCCTCCTCCTGGCCCCTGATAACTGCCGTTCTACTTTCTGTCTTTATGAGTTTGACTACTTTAGATACCTCATAGAAGTGGAATCCTACAGTATTTACCTTCTTGTGACTAATTTATTTCACTTAGCATAATCATTGTTGGAATTTTCATAGGCTTTGCTTTGAATTCACAGATTGCTTTGAATAGTGTTATGTTAACCATATTACATCTTACCATCCATTAACATGGGATATCTTTGTATTTATTAGTTTTTCTATTTATTTGTGTTTTAATTTCTTTGAGCAGCGTTTTATAGTTTTCAGTGTATGAGACTTTTTCCTCTTTGGTTAAGTTTTTTCCTAAGTATCTATTTTGCTGCTATTGTAAGTGGACTTGTTTCTTAATTTTATTTTTGAATTGCTCATTGTCAGTGTGTAGAGTATAGCTGATTTATATGTGTTGATTTTGTGTTCTGCAGCTTTCCTGAATTTGTTTATTCTAACAGTTTGTGTTTGTGTGTGTGTAATCTTTATGGTTCTCATTTAATTAAAAAATTTGAAAACAGGGGCGCCTGGGTGGCGCAGTCGGTTAAGCATCCGACTTCAGCCAGGTCACGATCTCGCGGTCCGTGAGTTCGAGCCCCGCGTCAGGCTCTGGGCTGATGGCTCAGAGCCTGGAGCCTGTTTCCGATTCTGTGTCTCCCTCTCTCTCTGCCCCTCCCCCGTTCATGCTCTGTCTCTCTCTGTCCCAAAAATAAATAAAAACGTTGAAAAAAAAATTTAAAAACAAAAAAAAACAAAAAAAAACAAAAAATTTGAAAACTAAGGCTTAATTAAGTTGTCATTATTATTTTTAAGACTTGATTTTTTTTTTAGAGGAGTTTAAAGTTCACTGGAAAATTGAGGGGAACGTACAGAAATTTCCCATATACACTTTGCCCTCAACCTGGTATAGTCTGTTCCATTATTAACATCTCCCACAAGATTTGGTACAACTGAGGGCCTACCTACATTGACACGTCGTAATCACTCCAAGTCCGTACTTTCCACTAGGTTTCACTCTTGGTGTTGTACATACAATCTATGGGTTTAGACAAATGTATAATGATAAGTATGCATCATTACGGAAAATAAAAAGTACTTTCACTGCCCTAAATATCCTCTGCCCACGTATTTATTCCTTCCCCACTCCCCACCCCTGGCAGTCACTAATCTTTTTACTGTGTTCCATACTTTTGCCCTTTCCAGAATTATAATTGGAATAATAAAGTACTTAGTTTTTTCACTGAAATTAATGCTATATATGCAGACTGAGAAAACACAAGTGAAAAATGTAAAGTGGTCCCAGGTGATTGTTAGGAGTAAATTCAAATTCCTCAAATTAATTCCCACAGATAAAAATTGAGCACTGCATTCATCAAAGATCCATAGGGGCGCCTAGGTGGCTCAGTCAGTTAAGTGTCCGACTTCAGCTTAGGTCATGATCTCACAGTTCATGAGTTCGAGCCCCGCGTCAGGTTCTGTGCTGAAGGCTCAGAGCCTGGAGCCTGCTTCCGAATCTGTGTCTCCCTCTCTCTCTGCCCCTCCCCCACCTGTGCTCTGTCTCTCTTTGTCTCAAAAATAAATGTTAAAAAAAAAGTTTAAAAAACATTTTAAAAAATACCCATAAAACATGCAAGGAAACAAGGCACAATGAGTATGAACATGCAGAAAAAAAGTATACAGCAAAAAAAAAAAAAAAAAAATCACACCCCGGAAGTCTTCAGAGGTCAGAAATGTCATCTACTAGGTATAGGAAATGTTAATATGTTTAACGAAATAAAATAGAAAGTTCTGCAGAGAAACACTGCAGAGAAAAAAAGAGATGGAAGTTAAGAGAAATAGAGCAACTTGGAGAATGAGGAGAAAAAAATTTAACATGGATTTAAATGAAGTTCTGAAAGGCTGTAAGAAAATGGAAAACAGGCATATTTGAGGAGATAATGGGTGTAAAGTTGAATTCTATAGCTCTGATGAAAAATACAACTGATAGCCAGAAAGCCCTCTGAATTTAAGCAAAATAAAAAGAAATCCACCCCAGATGTATCATTGCAACATTCAGAACACACAAAAAAGAGAAGTACTAAAAGGAGTCAGGGAGAAAAGAGACATTAACTACAAAAAAAGATGAGTGACAATTATACTGAAAGGTGACTTATTAATAGCAGCAGTGGTCCCAGAAAGCAGTAGAGTGTCATCCTTTGTGTGCTGAGGGAAAACAACTGTCAAACTAGAAATCAATGTCCAGCAAAACTTTCTGGGAAGAGAACAAATTAAAATCATTTGAGACCAGCAAAAATTGGGAATGTGTCTCACCAAAAATACATATGGTTCAGGCACAAAGAACTGAAATCAAGAAGAAATGCTGATAACAGATACATAGGTAAAACTAAGCAACCGTGATGTTATAAAACATTACCAGCAGTGCCTAATTTGTGACGGGAGAATGAATGAGCTAGGACTGAATCAGTAGAAAACAATAGCATTTACCCTGGAAGGAAAAATTCGGAAAGTGAGACTCTCAGTATGAAGGCATTTCAGGTCTGGGTGTGTGAAAGGTTAGTAGTATCATTAGTATCAGTAGCTACCATAGAGAATGGAAAGTTGCTGACTTGGGAGAAGTGACAAAAAGCTTGGCTTTCTCTGGTAACAGCTTGTTGTTTTCTTATGTATGTGCGTGCTCCCTAGGATGTAAGCTCCCTGAGAACAAGGCTCCAACATTTCTATTTTGTGTTTCTCATTAGTACATTTGTGAGTTCACAGTGGTTATCTATGACTGTATGTACTCTTACTGTCATTTTTTTTTTTTTAATTTTTTTTTCAACATTTATTTATTTTTGGGACAGAGAGAGACAGAGCATGAACGGGGGAGGGGCAGAGAGAGAGGGAGACACAGAATCCGAAACAGGCTCCAGGCTCTGAGCTGTCAGCCCAGAGCCCGACGCGGGGCTCAAACTCACGGACCGCGAGATCGTGACCTGGCTGAAGTCGGACGCTTAACCGACTGCGCCACCCAGGCGCCCCTCATTTTTTATCATAGTTCCATGTTACCCTTGAGTAAAGGAAGAACTGTAGGTGGAGATGAGTTCCAATCTTTGGTATTCTCATTAATAGGAAGTTCTGTTGCACAGTGTCAGAGCCAGACTGCTTGAGTTTATTTATTTTTTTTTTTAATTTTTTTTAACGTTTATTTATTTTTGAGACAGAGAGAGACAGAGCATGAACGGGGAAGGGGCAGAGAGAGAGGGAGACACAGAATCAGAAACAGGCTCCAGGCCCTGAGCTGTCAGCACAGAGCCCGACGCGGGGCTCGAACTCACCGACCGTGAGATCGTGACCTGAGCCGAAGTCGGACGCTTAACCGACTGAGCCACCCAGGCGCCCCTCAGACTGCTTGGGTTTAAATGGCATTTCTGCCACTTAAGGATGTTGGGCATGTTATTTAACAAACTTTGTAAAACTAGGGGTAGTAATCACATCTGTCTCACTGATGTGAGGTGTTGTTAGAGAATTAAATGAATTAATAGCCTGGAAAATTCCCGGAACAGTGTCTGGTACCTGGCAAACTCTCAATAGGTTAATTGTTGGTGTTGTTTTGTTACTAATAGTTAAAATTTTCATCTTCAAATTGCTTCGCAGTTTATGCCAAATTACTCTAAAATCAGTGGTAAGGCTAATAAATTTAGATCTTTCAAACAATACCTTTTTATTACACCCCCAGTTCTCTTGCAACCTGTATTAAGTAGAAAAGTCTTGTATAAGGGACTATATGGGGGAAATTCTGTTAGCAATTGCCAGTATTAGGACAACAAAGAAAAGATACTAACGATGATTTAAAAATGGATTGAAAGGGTTTATTGGGGGTTTCTTATGTTTTGAAGTTTCGGACGTCAAGGTTAAGAACCTTTGGTCTGCAAGATAAAGAATTTGTCCGTTATTGCAACCCTAACTTCCTATCCCCTATAATTTTTTGTTCCAGTTTGTCATTTTGGAGTTTGAGGTATATTGGAACTTCACCCATAACTGTTGCTTCATAGTTCACTACTAACCATGTTGACAGCTATGCAGCCCCACCCCAGGGATGGTAAGAGGGAGACAAGATAAGAGAACAGAAGGAAGAGAAATGGTGTATGTAGAGCAGCTCCCCTAACCCCGTTTCTCACTCCAGTCAGCCTTAGGCACTGTGCTGTACTGAGTTTAGATGAAGTTCTGTGAAGATCTTCCACTGTGTAAATGGTAATGGTTTAAAGTGGACAAAAATATGTATGGGTGTGAATTTTTACAAGTATACAGGGAAATAATTTTCTTAAGGGCAGAAGTGCCTACATACACATTAGTAAATGCCAATATGTATCATTATATGTCATTTATTGTTTTCTTCTCTTGTAAAAATAAGCACCATATAGAATTAGCTTTAATATCTGAAAATTCGTTCCTTCAGCAGACACTGCTAAGGCATTCTGCCAGGAGCTATGAGGGCTATGAAGAAGAATCATGTAAGGATACAACACCCAGAAGTTTACCGTAAGATAAAAGTGAAGATTTTATTTTCAATTAGACAGAAGGACGTTGTAATATTATAATGTCTGAGGGGGGCTCAATAAATAGCACCCATATTCCCTGCCCAAATTCTGAACAAATTAACAAAAGAATGACAGATAAGTTATCAGAATACCACCTTTATTCCTGATAAAGCTTATACTGGAGGACTTGCCTTACTTTTCAGGCAAGTTTTTTTTTTTTTTTTTTTTTTTTTTTTTTTTTTTTTTTTAATACTGAACCCTAGAGTTAAATAGACGTACCTGGCACAGGCAGGACGGGGCCAGGAATGTCCTTCCTATTTGTAGAGAAGCCTAACCATGGAGGAGCACTGGAGTACTCTTTCCAGGTAGCAGGTAGGCTCCCAACAGTACATACATGGATATAGTTATGCTTACATAACTCTTTAGTCTAAATTTCCCAATCACGTAAGTCCCTATTCCCCTTCTAGGAAAAAAAAAAACAAAAAACGGTGAGGGAATAGAGAGAGGCCAGAGTTATTAGGGAAGATTGCTCCTCATAGAAACCTAGGACTGAGGAAAAGACATTGCCTTTCATCATGAAAATAGAAAAAGTCATTTCTAATCTCAACTTCTTTTACATAACAATATTTTAAGTCTTACATTCCCTTGTTTTTGCAACTGTAATTTTTACAGAGTTGCATGGAGGGTACATTATTTTAAAACTGCGGCTACATTAGACCTTCTTCATTGCTTTCTGTCTTGACAAAATTGAGTCACTTCCCTCTTACTGTGCATCTGTTATTGCTCTTAACACTCAATTTTATTTGTGCTGACAGGTCTTTCTTACCTGTTTATTTTGTGTTACTTTATTTTATTTTTTTTTAAAGTTTGTTTATTTATTTTGAGAGAGAGCACGAGCAGGAGAGAGGCAGAGAGAGGTAGAGAGAGAATCCCAAGCAGGCTCTGCACTGTCAGCACAGAGCCTGATGTGTGGCTTGATCCCACACATTGTGATGATCATGACCTGAGCTGAAATCAAGAGTCGGATGCTTAACTAACTGAGCCACCCAGGCACCCCAGTACTTTTTTTATATTCTAAGAAACTTCTGTCTGTCTACTTGAATATCTCAAAGTTAACTCTTTTATGTTTTCTTCTGAGAGCTTTATGGCCTGTGTTCTAACTTGCATTAATTTTTTTGTGTATGGATTGAAGGTCAAGATTTCTTTTTTCCATGTAGATAACTAGTTGTTCCAGCACTGTTACAAAGACTTTTCCTTCGCCTATTGAATTGTCTCTGCACCCTTGTCTAAAACCCATTGGTAATATATTTGTGGGTTTACATAATAGGATTCTAGTCTTCTTTTTCTTTTTTTCTGATATAAACCCTAATAAAATGAAAACCAGAAGTAGAACCTAGGATAAGAAAGGTGGTACTTAAATTCGATTATATATTATAGTTTTTTGGTCTTATCATTTGAGAATACATTCTGAGTTCGTCTGAAAAAGGGAAGAAGCTTATCTCTTCTTATCTTAAGTCTCTTCTAAAGCCAAATCACTCTGAAGATTGGGGAAGTAATCCAGGCTTTGTTATGAGGCCCATGGTACAGGATGAGGTAGCCCATGATCTTTACCTTTTCAGGTTAGGACTTAATAGAAATAACTTATATGATGAGCATTTCCTATGTGTTTGACATTATGCAAAGTGCTTTATTACAAACAGTCTCATTTACTCCTTCCCCCAGACCTTAGGTGCTTACCTTTTATATTTTTTAATTAAAAATTGTAAATTACCGTAATAAAATGGACTTTTTAGGCATGTAGTTCTATATGGTAATGGTTTATATACTATAGACATGAATACAGATTTGCAGATCCATCATAATGATCAGAATGCCAAATAGTTCCTTTACCCCCCAAAATTCTCTTGTACTATGTCTTTGTAGTCATATCTTCTCTCCTCTCCTAACCCTTGCCAACCACTAACCCTCTTTCGTTGTAGTTTTACCTTTTTGAGAATGTCAGAATCAAACAGCATGGAACCTTTTGAGATTGGCTTCTTTCACTTAGCGTGATGCCTTTGAGAGTCTTCTAAGATGTTGTATGTAACGTACTCCTTTTTATTGCTGAGTAGTAGTCCATTGGCTGTATGTACCTCAGGTTGTTTATCCATTCGTTGAAGGATATTTGAGTTGTTTCCAAATATGTTGATTATGACTAGAACTGCTATCAACATTCATATAAAGATTTTTGTGTGAACATAAGTTTTTATTTCTCTAGGATAAATACCTAAGAGTAGGGTTGCTAGGTCATGTGATAAGTATATGTTTAACTTTGTAAGAAATTGCCAGTTGTTTTCCAGAGTGGTTGTGCCATTTTTCAGTCTCACCAGTAATGTATGAAGGTTCCAGTGGCTCCACACCCTCACCAGCACTTGGTATTGTTATCATTTTTCATTTTCATTACTTGAATATGTGTAATGGTATCTCATCAGAGTTTTAATTTGCATTTCTTTAATGGCTGCTAATGATTTTGAATATTTTTTTTCTTTTTCCCATTATATATCATCTTTGGAGAGGTGGGTTTAAGGGTTCAGGTCTTTTGTTGGATATGTAATTTGTCAATATTTCTCCCCTCTGTAGCTTGACTTCTCATTCTATGAACTATTTTTCAGAGAGGAAAGATTTAAGTTTTGATGAAGTTCAGTTTATCAGTTTTTCCTTTTTCATGGGTCATGTTTTAGGTGTCATGTTTAGGAACTCTTTCCCTGACTCCAGGTCATGAAGATTTTCTCTTATGTTTTCTTCTAAAAGATTTATAATTTTACATTTTACTTTTAGATCTATGATCTATTTTGAATTGAATTTTGTATAAAGAGTTAAGTTTGGGTTCATGTTTTTCTACATACAGATGTCCATTGAATGGCCTTGGTGCCTTTGTCAAAAATCAATTTAGCTATATATATATATATATATATACACACACACACACACATATATATATGTGTACATATACATATGTGTACATATATATGTATATACGTATATATATTTGTGAAGACTATTTTTTATTTTATTTTTTAATTTAATTTATTTTTTTAAATTTACATTCAAGTTAGTTATCATATAGTGCAACAATGATTTCAGGAGTAGATTCCTTAGTGCCCCTTACCCATTTAGCCCATCTCCCCTCCCACAACCCCTCCAGTAACCCTCTGTTTGTTCTCCATATTTAAGAGTCTCTTATGTTTTGTCCCCTTCCCTGTTTTTATATTATTTTTATTTCCCTTCCCTTATGTTCATCTGTTTTGTCTCTTAAAGTCCTCATATCAGTGAATTCATATGATATTTGTTTTTCTCTGACTAATTTCGCTTAGCATAATATCCTCTAGTTCCATCCACATAGTTGCAAATGGCAAGATTTCATTCTTTTTGATTGCCGAGTAATACTCCATTGTATATATATACCACATCTTCTTTATCCATTCATCCATCGATGGACATTTGGGCTCTTTCCATACTTTGGCTATTGTTGATAGTGCTGCTATAAACATGGGGGTGCATGTGTTCCTTTGAAACAGCATACCTGTGTCCCTTGGATAAATACCTAGTGGTGCAATTGCTGGGTCCTAGAGTAGTTCTATTTTTAATTTTTTGAAGACCCTCCATACTGTTTTCCAGAGTGGCTGCACCAGTTTGCATTCCCACCAGCAGTGCAGAAGAGATCCTCTTTCTCTGCATCCTTGCCAACATCTGTTGTTGCCTGTGTTGTTCATTTTAGCCATTCTGACAGGTGTGAGGTGCTATCTCATTGTGGTTTTGATTTGTATTTCCCTGATGATGAGTGAAGTTGAGCATTTTTGCATGTGTCGGTTGGCCATCTGGATGTTTTCTTTGGAGAAGTGTCTATTCATGTCTTTTGCCCATTTCTTCACTGGATAATGTGTTTTTTGGGTGTTGATTTTGATTTATAGATTTTTGGATACTAACCCTTTATCTGATATGTCGTTTGCCAATATCTTCTATCATTCCGTCGGTTGCCTTTTAGTTTCGCTGATTGTTTCCTTCACTGTGCAGAAGCTTTTTATTTTCATGAGGTGTCAATAGTTCATTTTTGCTTTTGTTTCCCTTGCCTCCAGAGATGTGTTGAGTAAGAAGTTGCTGTGGCCAAGGTCAAAGAGGTTTTTGCCTGTTTTCTCCTCGAGGATTTCTCCTCGAGGATTTCTCCTTGATGGCTTCCTGTCTTACATTTTGCGTTTATTTTTGTGTATGGTGTAAGAAAGTGGTCCAGGTTCATTCTTCTGCATGTCACTGTCCAGTTTTCCCAGCACAACTTGCTGAAGAGACTGTCTTTATTCCATTGGATATTCTTTCCTGCTTTGTGAAAGATTAGTTGGCCATAGGTTTGTGGGTCCATTTCTGGGTTTTCTATTCTGTTCCATTGATCTGAGTGTCCTTTTTTGTGCCATAAAGACTTTTTTAAAAATGTTTATTTATTTATTTTTGAGAGAGAGAGAGGGAGAGAAAGAGAGAGAGAGAGAGAGAGAGAGAGAGCGAGCAGGGGAGGGGCAGAGAGAGAGGGAGACAGAGTCCCAAGCAGGCTCCATGCTGTCAGTGCAGAGCCCAATGCTGGGGTTCCAATCCACAAACTGTGAGATCAAGACCTGAGCCGAAACCAAGTGTCGGCTGCTTAACTGACTGAGCTACCCAGGTGCCCCAATTTAGCTATATTTATGTGGGTCTATTTCTGGGTTCTCTATTCTATCCCATTAGTCAATGTATCTTTCCCTTTGATAATACTGCACTGCCTTCTTCTTCAAAATTGTTTTGTTCCTTTGCCTTCTCATATAAATTTTAGACTTAGCTTGTTTGTATTGACAAAAAAATTTGGGATTTTGATTATACTTTCATTAAACCTATAGAATCAGTTTTGGTGGAATTGACATTTTCACTATGTCAAGTCTTCTATTCCATGAATATGCATTATTTCTCTGTTTATTTAGGTCTTCTTTGACTTTGTTCATCAGTGTTTTGTAATTCTCAACATGGAAATCCTGTACACCTTTTGATAGATTTACATCTACATAGTTCATTTTTTGGTGTTATTATAAATGGTGTTTTTTTGTATTTTTGTTTCTAATTGTTGATTGCTAGTATGTAGAAATATGATTGTTGGGGTGCCTGGTTGGCTTAGTCAGAAGAGCATGTGACTCTTGATCTCAGGATCATGAGTTTGAGTCCTATGTTGGGTGTAGAGGTTATTTAAAAAAAAAAAAAAAAAAAGAGATATGATTGTTTTGTGTGCTGAATTTGTATCCTGTGACCTTGTTAAATTCACTTATTAGTTATAGGAGTAGTTTTTATAAATTCCTTGAGATTTTCCTATGTAAACAATATTAATATCCTTTCTAATCTGTGTGCCTTTTATTTCTTTTTCTTGCCTTTTTGAACTGGTTAGGATTTCTAGTACTATGCTAAAGAAGAGTCAACATCTTTCTTTTCCTTGTTCTAAATCTAGGGGGAAGGCATTCAATCTTTCACCATTAAATATGGTATCGACTCTACCTTATAGATGTTATTAGATTGCTTGCTGAGAGTTAGATGTTGTGAAATGCTTTTTTTGCATCATGTGATATGGTCATATTTTTTTCTTTAGACTGTTAATATGGTGGATTACATTCTTTTTTTTTTTTAATTTTTTGATGTTTTATTATTTATTTTTGAGAGAGAGAGGGAGACACAGAGTGTGAGTAGGGGAGGGGCAGAGAGAGAGGGAGACAAAGAATTTGAAGCTGGCTCCAGGCTCTGAGCTGTCGGCACAGAGCCTGATATGGGGCTCAGTCTCACAAGCTGTGATATCATGACCTGAGCTGCAGTCCGACGCTTAACCGACTGAGTCACCCAGGTGCCCCACACTCATTGGTTTTTGAATATTGAACCAGCTTTGCATTGCTGGGGTAAGTCCCATTTGGTTGTAGTGTATTATTACTCATATATTGCTGGATTTGATTTGGTAATATTTTGTTAAGTTTTACATCTGTGTTTATGAGGGATATAGGTCTGTAGTTTTCTTTGTGTACTGTTTTTGTCTGGTTTTCATAATCAGGGTAGTGAGTTGGAGAGTGCTGTCTCTTCTATTTTCTGAAGGGAGTATGTAGAATTGTTTTTTTGTTTTTGTTTTTGAAATGTTTGGAAAGATTTGCCAGAGATGCCATCTGGGACTAGAAATTTCGTTTTCTGTTTGAAAAGTTTTAAACTATGTATTAAGTTTAATAATTATAGGATCGTTCAGGGTATCTATTTTGTTATTGGTGAGTTTTGATAGTTTGCAGTTTTCAAGGAGTTGGTCCATTTTGTCTGCATTGCCTATAGGAAAGTTTTGTTTGTAGTAGTCTTTTGTTACCCTTTTAAATTCTGTGGGGTCCGTAGTGATATCTCTCTTTCATTCCTGCTGTGGATAAGTTGTGTCTTTTCTCTCATTTTGCTCTGTCAGTCTTCTTATAGGTTTATCTTTTTTTTTTTTTTTTTTGAGTAGGCTTCATGTCCAGCACAGTGGGGGAAGGCAGGTGTGTAGATGAAGATCTGAGCTGTGCTCCAGTTGGACGTTTAACCAACTGAGCCACCCAGGCACCCCCACCCCTTTTTAAATCACATTTATTAACATTGTCACCATTTATTTATTCATTCATTCATTCATTCATTCATTTAAAATTTTAAAAAGTAGGCTCTATGCCCAGTTTGGGACTTGAACTTTCAACCCCAAGATCAAGATTCACATGCTCTACTGACTAGGCCAACCAGGAGCCTAAGGTTTATCTTTCTAAAAAAATCTTTTTAAAGAATCAGCTTTGGTTTTATTAATTTTCTCTATGTTGTTTTTCCCTTGTCACTTTCATTGATGTCTGATCTTATCATTGTTTACCTTTTTTTCTGCTTGCTTTAGGTTTATTTTGTTCTTTTTCTAGTTTATTTATTTTTTTAATGTTTATTTTCGAGAGACAGAGACAGAGCATGAGCAGGGGAGGGACAGAATCTGGAGTAGGCTCCAGGCTCCTAGCTGTCAGCACACAGCCCCATGCGGGACTCAAACTCATGAGCCATGAGATCATGTCCTGAGCTGAAGTTGGACGCTCAACCAACTGAGCCACCCAGGCGCCCCATTCTTTTTCTAGTTTGTTAAGGTGGAAGCTTAGATTATTGATTTTTAGATTTTTCTCTTTTTCTATTTTTTATTTATTTATCATGAGAGAGAGAGAGAGAGAGAAAGAGAGAGAGAATGCAAACAGGGAGAGAGGGAGAGAATCCCAAGCAGCCTCTGCACTGTCAGTGCAGAGCCTGATGTGGGGCTTGAACCCATGAAACTGTGAGGTCATGACCTGAGCCAAAACTGACAGTCGGATGCTCAATGGACTGAGCCAGCCACCCAGGCGCCCCTCTCCTTTTCTAATATAAGCATTTAATGTTTTACCTTTTCCTCTAAGCAAAATCCTATCTGCATGCCATAAATTTTGATATGTTGTATTTAATTTTTACTCAATTGAAACTATTTTGTAGTTTCCCTTGGAACTTCCTCTTTGAACCATAGCTTATTGAGAAGTTGTTTAGTTTCTAAGTGTCTGGAGTATTTCTGTTATCTTTTTGTTACTGATTTCTAGTCTAATTTTATTATGGTTAGAAAGCATACTTTCATTTGGTTCCAGTTTCTGTTGTATTTACCCTGAATGGACTTGCTAGGTTATATATCTAGGTTGTAGGTTTTATCTGTCTTCAGTTTTGCTAGGTAATGTAAAACAGTTTTTCAAAGTTTGAAAAGAGTTGTACTAATCTGTTACCACTCCCTAACATCTCCCTCTGTACCTGCCCTAGAACTGGATATGGATATACTATATCCTCCTCAGACCTACTATGTGTTTGATCTACTCATTATGTCCTCATTTAACTTTAAACCTTTCTCATCTTAAAGAGCAACTAACTGCTATGGAAATATTTTTCTCATCTTTCATGAATTGAGGTTATACATTCCCCTAAATTTAGGGTTATCATATTAAGCATACTGAAGTTGAAATTTCAAGTAGGTTTTGGTCACCATCCTCAATAACTTGAAGTTTCTCACTGATCATAGATTTTTCTCTGTGAAACAAGACCTAGGGCTGCATGTAGCCAGAGTGATTCTACCTGTGTGCTACAGGTGGGCATCGTAAGCCCTGTTATCGTTGCTGATGTAAGTCCATACCCTGGGATGATGTTAGCCTTTCATCCATATTTGTTTCAAGGCTGCATGATTTAAGTGATTGAATATTTTAGTTGGATGTAGGTAGAGAAATTCTTCACCCATATGAAATTTATAGCTAACATCTTCCACCAATCTTTTCACTGATTGATTGAGTTGTGTTTTTGTTTGTTTAAGACATTCTTCTTATCTGACAGTGACACATGTCTTCTGTTTGAATTCTACAGATCATTCATATTCTCCACACTTAGGTGCTAATGATAAATATTTAATCCTGTCCTTATAGAAGAGCTGGTTGTGGGCATCTACTATATTTTATAACCTCCCCAATACAGGTTATATAACTTTTAGTGCTGCATCTATACTTTAAAGAAAATAACATCAGTGATTAGAAGTTGCTTAGCTCCTGGAATTAATTTGAGATTATTGAAACAGTGGTCAGTTTCTAAGATATAGAAGGAACGCTTTGTTTCTTGGGAATAATTTACTTCAAATTGAGACCATATTTTCGATTAAAAAAATTTTTTTAATGTTTTTATTTATTTTTTGAGAGAGACAGAACATGAGCGGGGGAGGGGAAGAGAGAGAGGGACACAGAATCCAAAGCAGGCTCCAAGCTCTGAGCTATCAGCTCAGAGCCCAATGTGAGGCTCGAACTCACGAACCACAAGATCATGACCTGAGCCAAAGTCGGACACTTAACCGACTGAGCCACCCAGGTGCCCCAACCATATTTTCAATTTTATTTATTTATTTAATTTAATTTTTTATTTTTTAAAATTTACATCCAAATTAGTTAGCATATAGTGCAACAATGATTTCAGGAGTAGATTCCTTAGTGCCCCTTCCCGTTAAGCCCATCCCCCCTCCCACAACCCCTCCAGCAACCCTCAGTTTGTTCTCCATACTTATGAGTCTCTTATGCTTTGTCCCCCTCCCTGTTTCTATATTATTTTTGTTTCCCTTCCCTTATGTTCATCTGTTTTGTCTCTTAAAGTCCTCACATGAGTGAATTCGTATGATTTTTGTCTTTCTCTGACTGACCAATTTCACTTAGCATAATACCCTCCAGTTCCATCCACATAGTTGCAAATGGCAAGATTTCACTATTTTTGATTGCCGAATAATACTCCATTGTATATATATATACCACATCCTCTTTATCTATTCATCCATCGATGGACATTTGGGCTCTTTCCATACTTTGGCTATTGTTGATAGTGCTGCTATAAACATGGGGGTGCTTGTGTCCCTTTGAAACAGCACACCTGTATCCCTTGGATAAATGCCTGGTAGTGCAATTTCTGGGTCCTAGGATAGTTCTATTTTTAATTTTTTTGAAGACACTCCATACTGTTTTCCAGAGTGGCTGCACCAGCTTGCATTCTCACGGTATTTTCAACTTTAAATGACAGGAAAACATCTAGTTTTTTTTAATGATTAAAACTTGATGGGGCACCTGGGTGGTTCAATTGGTTGGGTGTGACTCTTGACTTTGGCTCAGGTCATGATCTCAAGGTTTGTGGGTTTGAGTCTGGCATTGGGCTGTTTGCTGACAGTGCAGAGCCTGCTTGGGATTCTGTCTCCCCCTCTCTGCTCCTCCCTTGTCTCTTAAAATAAATAAAAATATAAACTTAAAAAAACAAATGATTCTTCTCTTTCCTTAAAAAACAAAAAACATTTTGAGTAATAATAATAAAATGCCTTAATATCTGTTTAACTTAAAAATAAGCCAGTGTGTTAGAGTTTACTTAAAAAAAAAAAAAGAAAACTTGAATCTTAGAGTTTAAAAAAAATAAGCCAATATTTGTATTTGTTTTTAATTTTTTTTCTTAACATTTATTTATTTTTGAGAGACAGAGAGAGATAGAGCATGAGTGGGAAAGGGGCAGAGAGAGAAGGAGACACAGAATCGGAAGCAGGCTCCAGGCTCTGAGCTGTCAGCACAGAGCCCGATGCAGGGCTCGAACCCATGGACCGCAAGATCATGCCCTGAGCTGAAGTTGAATGCTAAACCGACTAAGCCACCCAGGTGCCCCTGTATTTTGCTTTTTAAATATTTATTTATTTATTTTGAGAGAGAGAGAGAGAGTACATGCAAGTGGGGAGGAGCAGAGAAAGAGAGAGGGAATCCCAAGCTGTTAGCGTGGAGCCCCACTCAGTGCTCGAACTCATGAATTATGAGATCATGACATGAGCCAAAATCAAGAGTTGATGCTTAACCGACTGAGCCACCCAAGTGCCCCCCAATGTTATTTGTTAACTGAAAGTTTCATTCTTTTATTAAAATAATTTTTAAGGGGTGTCTGGGTGGCTCAGTCGGTTAAGCGGCCGACTTCGGCTCAGGTCATGATCTCTCGGTCCGTGAGTTTGAGCCCCACGTCGGGCTCTGGGCTGATCACTCAGAGCCTGGAGCCTGTTTCAGATTCTGTGTCTCCCTCTCTCTGACCCTCCCCTGTTCATGCTCTGTCTCTCCCTGTTTCAAAAATAAATAAAATGTGGGGCGCCTGGGTGGCGCAGTCGGTTAAGCGTCCGACTTCAGCCAGGTCACGATCTCGCGGTCCGTGGGTTCGAGCCCCTCGTCGGGCTCTGGGCTGATGGCTCAGAGCCTGGAGCCTGTTTCCGATTCTGTGTCTCCCTCTCTCTCTGCCCCTCCCCTGTTCATGCTCTGTCTCTCTCTGTCCCAAAAATAAATAAAAAACGTTGAAAAAAATTAAAAAAAAAATAAATAAAATGTTAAAAAAAATAATTTTTAAAATAAAACACCCCAGGATGCAAGGTTATTATTTTAAGTAAATATTACTTATATTTGTCCCTCTTGATAATGATGCTTTTGTAAAATTTGACTGAAGTATCTCCCAAATAGCCTTGCTTTACTTACAGATGTGAGAATGAAAAAGCAGACACTTGGAACAAAAATTAAGATAATTGCCAGTTAGGGTGCTTTTTTACTAAAATGAAACTCTGATTTGTGAAGAATACTTTTTTTTTTTTTGATTTGTAAAGAATATTAATTGTTCGGTAATAAAGATCTAAAATTTTGTATAGGCAGAAAAATTACTAAGTTGTGACTTCCTAAATGTTATTTGAATAAATAATTTATAATAAACTTATAATAAGTTATGTTGAATTGATTTGAAATATTTGAATCTTGAAATACAGTGTGGAAGTTGAATCCGAAAGTATATAAAAGTTGAAAAATATTTAAATGAAAACCAGTGGGAAATGTGAAGCAACATTGTTCAATGCTGTTAGGAAAACAATGAAGCTGTGTTGTTTCTTATTAAATGTTGAACTTCTGAAGGTTTTCCTGGAAATTTGATTGGTTTTCCTGTCAACCAAAGGTATTTCAAGCCCATATGATGCATCATACCTGCGCTGTACCAAGAGCAGATAGAAGTCCCTGGGGGAACTTTCTCACTGACCCATAATTTGAGATCGAATGATAGTTATGGAGCTATTATAAAACACAGTCCTGAGGTTGCCACTATTTCTGTTTTATTTGCCTAACACACACATGTAATTCAGCTTATTTATTAGCATCTAACCGATGAACATATCTTAGCATCATAATTCTGAAGGTGAAATGGATGCTAATTGGAACAGCTTTGGGAGCTTATTACTCAGATCACTACATAATTTCCTTTTTTTTTTTTTTTTAATATTGCAAAATGCCCTTTATGATTACAGAGATTCAAAAAGTTTCCGAATAGATAGGAGATTATTTTAAAGTGGCACTCAGAATTTTATTGTGACAGTAACTTGCAAGTATGCAGTTTGCCTTTTTAGTTCATTTTATTGAAATCGCGTTTTGCTGTTATTGTTGGTAAAGAAATTAAAATTTTCAGTTATATTTGTTTTTTTGCAGTAGGGAAAACATGAGTGTTTTTGAGAAATTGGAGATTAGAATTTAAAATGTTTTATATATATCAAGCATTCTGTTGATTTTATAACATCAAAGAGTTGCATGTTTTAAAGCTTGGAGAAAAATGGATACACTGAATCCTAGCAACTGAAGGCAAATAGATATGTCAGTTACGTCAGTGCTACACTTATGTCAGCAGTTTGTTCTGTTTGCTTGGGAACTCTTTTGTTTTAGTAGTGTGTTTACAATGAGGTCTTTCAGTGGAGCAGGACTACATGACTAAATATGTACTCTGTATTGTCTGAGTACACTCTGTATATAAACTTTAAGACTTATGTATACAGGCATATTGTTATTTAGCTATTGATATTTAGTCTTACTGTATTTATTTTCTTTCTCCAAAGTATTTTATTTGTTCATATCTGATAACTAGCAGTAGGCTTTGCATTTCTACTTATGGTGTCTTTGTATGGAACACTGAGTATATTTCCACCTAAGTTATTAAAATTAGATCTATATGACTGAGCCACTTGACTTGTTTTTAAGAGACAAATTTAAGCTATTAGATGTAAAATAATCCAGATTTTTCTTGACCAAGGCCTATAATTTCATTGTGCCTTAGTTTCCTTAAGGTTACTATAAAAAGTATTTATTCAGAGTTTTAAATGTGTCATTGAGTGTGAAAATGAAATTCAGACTTCTCTAAGTACTATGGGATTTTGTGTTTCCCTGGTGGGGGGATAACAGAAGTTATCTAGGTGGATATCTAGTTATCTAGTAGGCAGTTTAAGATTACAGATTTAGAATTTAGAAAGAATGAGGTCAAGGTGGATTTTAGAAGTTACTCAGTGTATTTCATGGAAGGCCTGCTATATGCCCCTGGAGTTCATGCAAACTACAGGCCCATGGATTTGATAGTCTATATCACTAGATTCTAGAGAGAGAACTGTTTGCCTGGAAGGTCATAGGTGAAGCTTGGTGATGAATGAGATTGGGGAAAAAAAGGAGTATAGATGGAATTAAATTAAGGACAAATTGACTTTGGGAAGTATCTATATATTGTGCAGGTTTGGGGAAGAAAGGCAAAGATTATGGGAAGTACCTGTATTTAGTGGTTGGCATGATACAGAAGACTAGTGAAGAAAACAGAACTAGAGTAGTAGCATGTGGAGAATGTACCATACAGCTAATTAAACAAGCTTCAGGGTCTCTCACTTGTGCAGGTTTTTTTTTCCAAGACTTTGGGAGAAAGATATTCACATGGCCATGTGTTTCTGTAGGATTTCAAAAAAGTAAGTTATTTTACGATTGCTGTCTCTTTCCATTCTTGACTTACCCTCATGTAGTACTGAAGTGACTGCAGACATTTTTGGGATCTAGCTAAGGGAAAATTGAATTTTAGTTATAATTAGTTTGGGTGGCATCTATTTATTTGGTTCATTGTCACTTTGAAGTATATATAAATTTTTGCCAGCTTCTCTGCTATATGAATGAAACCTAGAAATACTCTTTAACTAATGTTTATTTATTTATTTTGAAAGAGAGAGTGGGTGCAGAGAGAGACTCCTAAGTGGGCTCCGCATTGACGGCAAGGAGCCCGACAACGTGGGGCTTGATCCCATGAACAGTGAGATAGATCATGACTTGAGTGGAAAGCAAGAGTCTGATGCTTAACTGTCTGGACCACCCAAGTACCCCTAGAAATACTCTCGTTATATTCTGTGCTGATTCAGCATTTTGGCACAAAGATGCCAGGCCAGAGATCACAGGTTATATGAACATGTTCTACTGTGCGTGACACTGGAAGTATGTGGGTAGGGTAAGAGAAACACAATTTAAAATATACGGAGCCAGAAGCTCGTCTGGGGAAAATACTTTTGAAAGTTTGTAAATGGAAGAAATGACTATAGGATTTCCCAATGTAGACAACAGTACCAAAATTTTATATGATACGGACCAGTAACAGTTTGTGAGCCTAAGAGACTATCTTCTAAAATGTAAATAACAATTTAGTCTTTAGGAAGCTTTTAAAGTCTCCTTATAGAAAATCATTGTCATGTGAAGAGGTGATCATAAAACATATGCAGTAAAAATGTGGAAGAAGTATTCTAGAATTGTGTCAGGGAATTTATTACTAGAATTATTTTTTCCGAATTTTTTTGATGTTTGTGATATGATTTCCCCCCTCGTTCTGGATAAGTATTCACTTTTGCACCTTATTTTATATTTGAATTTTTTAATGTTTATTCATTTTTAATTTTAATTTTTTAAATGTTTATTTATTTTTGAGAGAGAGAAAGAGAGAGAGCATGAGCAGGGGAGGGGCAGAGAGAAAGGGAGACACAGAATCTGAAGCAGGCTCCAGGCTCTGAGCTGTCAGCACAGAGCCCGATGCGGGGCTTGAACTAACGAACCTATGATATCATGACCCGAGCCAAAGTCAGACGCCTAACGGACTGAACCACAGGCGCCACCAACATTTGTTTTTGAGGGAGAGAGTAAGAGTGAGAGCATGAGTGGGCTAGGGGCAGAGAGAAGGAGACAGAGGATCCAAAGTAGGCTCCACGCTGTGAGAGCAAAGCCCGACGTGAGGCTCGAGCTCATTAATCATGACGTGAGCCGAAATCAAGAGTTGGCCTCTTAACCGACTGAGCCACCCAGGAACCCCCCTAATTTTGTATTTGTAAGCCTGATTTTTTTCCCTTAAAGAGGGCCTTCTAAATTCTTTGGAAGTTCATACCCAACAAAAATTGGGAGGCATGAAATCATGAATGTCAAGAGGAGACAATTTAAAGATGGAGGTGTTCTGTTTTAAACGATACATTGAGGTAGCTAAGGAAGACAGTTTGATTTGGTGATGGATAT
Organism: Puma concolor; assembly: GCF_028749965.1. NCBI lineage: Eukaryota > Metazoa > Chordata > Mammalia > Carnivora > Felidae > Puma > Puma concolor. The sequence continues at coordinate 45,009,601 of NC_141676.1, read as the reverse complement.
CATTATTGATGATTTTCAGGATTGAATATGAATTTGGGAGTGGGAAGGAGAGGTTATGTAATTTTTGAAGAAAGTGGCAGTGGAGTCAAAGAACAGCATTTTGGAGGGGAAAACAAGGAACAGGAAAGTTGTGTGTGTGTATGTGTGCAGGCATGTGTGTGTGCACCTAAGAATAGGTGTACGTTTAAGTATGTTAAAGAGAGGGGAAAAGATGCATATAGCACAGAAGAAAAAGTTAAAGACAATAGCAAGAGAGGTTAATGCAGAGAAGAGATAGAAGCTAGAGCAGGGTGGTCAAAGGAAAGGGATCAAGACATAAGATTGCCCTACGCAGTAGGATTCAGTGAAGGGCATAAGTCCATCCCTACATATTTTAATGGTTGTTTAGTCATCACTGTACCAGCCCTGCATTAATGCTGAGTATAGTAATTGGTTTTCATAATGCTGGTCCCAAGCATTTCTCCGCAAAACCACACCACACACTGTGCTTAGTTGGCTCCAAAATCATACAGTTCTAAAAGGTTTACATTTGCATGGTTATGTCGCTCATGGCATAAGTGGAAGATCATTATCTGCCTTAGTTTAACATGTTAAACTCAGTTTTCCAGGTTCGTTTTTTAAACTTTCTTTTCTTTTCTTTTCTTTTCTTTTCTTTCTTTCTTTCTTTCTTTCTTTCTTTCTTTCTTTCTTTCTTTCTTTCTTTCTTTCTTTCTTCTCTATGTATTTATTTAGAGAGAGCATGTGCAGGAGGGGCAGAGAGAGAGAGAGAGAGAGAGAGAGAGAGAGAATCCAAAGCAGGCTCTGCACCAGTAATTCAGAGCCGGATGTGGGGCTCAAACTCACAAACCGTGACATCATGACCTGAGCTGAAACCAAGAGTTGGATGCTTAACCAACTGAGCCACCCAGGCGACCCCAGATTCTTTTTGACTATATGAAGTAGTTGTCCAAAATCAGTTTAAAGATCTATATCAAGGTTATGTAGATTGATACTTGTAAAACAGGTTGTTTTCTCTTAGTTTTATAAATGTTATAGAAAAGGGTACAGAATTGAGAACAGGATATTTGTTATTTCATCCACCAGTATATATTAGGTGTTCATTATATGCCAGGCCTGGGTGTAGGTGCTAGGGATAGAGCAGTGAATAACATGGACAGTCTCTGCCTTCATGGAACTTATATACTATTTGGGGGGGGATACAGATAAGCGTGTAAGCACATAAATATATGTTATCAGATGGTAATGTGTGTAATGAAGTAAAATAAGGGAGAGTAAGACAACAGAATGGTGGAGTGTGATACTTAGATAGTGTGTAGGAAAGCCAGGTAGGATATTGACATAACACTTTTTGTTAGTATATTTAGAGAATTATTTTACACAAGCCAAATGTTTGCCAAGATCAGATCATTTAAAATTTAATAAGAGCAACATCTATTCATTATAGTTTTCTCATCTCTAAAACTATTAATTAAAAATTGTACCTAAAAAAGTGCCTACCTAGTAGGTTTGTTGCAGGGCAACAAATAATATCTAGATTATATGTGTGTGTATGTGTAGGTATAGTTTCGGTATACTCCCAATAAATATTGACTTTTTTTGTTGTTAAGTTTATTTTGAGAGAGAGAAAGAGAACAGGGGAGGGGCAGAGAGAGAGAATCCCAAGCTGGCTCCACTGTCAGTGTGGAGCCTGATGCAAGGGCTCGAACCCACTAACTGTGAGATCATGACCTGAGCTGAAATCAGGAGTCAGAAGCTTAACCGACTGAGCCATCCAGGTACCCCTCACATCTTCTTTATCCCTCCATCAATGGATAGACACTTTGGTTGCTTCCATATCTTGGCTGTTGTAAATAATGCTGCAATAAATATAGGGGTGCATATATCTTTTTGAATTAGTGTTTTCATTTTCTTTGGATAAATACCCAGTAGTGGAATTATATCTCAGACAACCTTACTAAATTTACTGATTTATTGTAGTTTCTTGTTTGTAGATTTCTGTGCATCTTCTATGTATGTAATCATGTTAGCTGTGAGTAAAGGCAATTTTACTTCTTTCTGATCTTCATATTTTATACCTACCCTTTTATTGCCTTATAGTGGCTAGAACCTCCAATATAATGGTGAAGAGAAATGATGATAGTAGACAGTCTCATTTTTTCTCCAACCTCAGGGAAAGTATTCAATATTTTACCATTATGATTGATATTAACTGTAGCTGGTGTGTGTGTGTATGTGTTTCTTTTTGTCATCGATACCTTTTTATCATATTAAGGAATTTACCTTCTATTCTCAGATTGCTGAGAGGTTTTTTTAAATGACAAATGAGTGTTAAATGTTATCAAATATTTTTTCTGCATACATTGAGATGATCCTGGGATTTCTCTTTTTTATTTTGTTTATGTAGTGATTTACTTTGGTTTATTTCTGAATGTTGAACCAACACTGTATTCTTAGAATAAACCCTACTTGGTCATATATATTATCCTGTATATATGTTGCGGGATTTACCTTGCAAAATTATTATTACTGTTTTTAGAATTTTCATCTATGTTCATGAGAGGTGTTGGTCTGTAATTTTCTTTTCTTATAATGTCCATGTCAGGTGTGGGTATTAGGATTATGGTGGGTTCATACAAAGACTTAGTAAGTGTTTCTTTTTTCACTATTTGCTGAAAAAATTGTGTAAGATGGGGTTCGCTACTTTTTAATCTGTATGATCATTTCTTTTTCCTCTCTTAAAAAGCTTATGAAGTAGTTGTCAAAATAGGGTTATGGTTATCTTCTTCTGTAGTTGAGGAAACAAGCCTAGAGAAGGTAGGCAGGATTAGGCCGCTGGGATTTGTTGAACTAGTATGAAAAATCAGTTCTACCTTACTTCAAAGTCCATGCAGCATGATGTACCTGGAGGAAAATGACTGACCCAAGTGTTTATGGGTAGGTCTTTTTTTTTTTTTTTAAGATTTTTTTTTTTTAATGTTTATTTTTGAGAGAGCGAGAGAGAGAGTGGGGAAGGGACAGAGAGAGAGAGGCGGGGACAGAGGATCCAAAGCGGGCTCTGCGCTGACAGTCGTGAGCCCGATGTGGGACTCAAACTCATGAACCGTGAGATCATGACCTGAGCTGAAATCAGACACTAACCTGACTGAGCCACCCAGGCGCCCCCATAGGTAGATCTTAAGAAATACTAAAACTTATATTTTGAAAATGTTCTTTCTGCTAGTCTGAGAATCACACTAATGATGACTGCTGCTTAGCTGTTTGTGAGGGTTGTGGCTTAAAGTAGCTAAGCTTTATAATTCTCTGTTGGTTCTGTCAAATGAAAAGTCCATTCCAAAACTGAACAAATCAGTTTTATTTCTCTGTGGGAACAAATGGTTACTTGGAATTTACTGGAATTCCTCTTTTTCCAAATCCACATAGTCCTGGCAAAAATTCTTTGGCTTTGTAGAAGTTAAGATGTTTCCCGCCTTGACTTTTCCAGCATATGATAGGTTAAGACAGTCAGCTCACCCTGTACTGACATGTCCAAGGATATGGGGAAAAGCTTTATACAGGGGAAATATAAGGTGATTTTTAAGACTTATCTAGTACTTTATATGTCCCCAAGTTCAATCATTCTCACTAGAGAGCCTTTCTTATACAAAGAAATTTTAACTTTAACGTGGAAGCATCTTTTCCTTCTGCTAAATGATATAAAATACATGAAAAGGTATGCCTTTTTGTTGATTACGAAAGACTTTAGATTTTCAAACAATTATTTACTAATGACTTCTCATTTTGTAACTACATTTTATTTTTAGGATTAAATTGGAAATGTTTGACTCTTTTATAAGTTTTCAACAAGTTACAATGTTTAGTCACTAAAATTTATACTGTGCGGATCACGTTGTTTTATTTCTTCATATGAAAGACTCAATATGTTTGTCTCATATCCAGTTAACTTAGTTAGAAAGTCTGGCTGCCTTTGAAACAGCTTCTCCGTTTTTAAAGCATGAAGCGTTATTTAGTGAAACCTACAAAAGAATAATATTAGAGAAGGTAGTTCTTTTTAGGAGAAAAATGTTCCATGTTAATAAAAATCTCAGTATTTTAGAGCTGGGAACTTTTTTAAGAGATCATTTAATCCTTCTAGTACTTGTGATATTGCTGCCTCAATGAGGTTATTTTCTTGAGAAATATAGTATGTATTGCTTTCTAAAATTCTTTAATTTTGGGTGCCTCCAACAACAGAGATACAAATTTAATTTAAAGGAATAGCTTTTATTTTTGGCCTTCTCACCTTAAAAAACAAAAACAAAAACAAACCTTGTCACCTCAACTAAAAGTATTGGCCTACTGATTCTTTACTTCTCTTATTCTTTTGGTATTCTACAGGTCTGTTTGGTAATACGTGGACTCTGATACTTAGTAAGGTTATTTATTAATGTGAGAAGAATTTCATTTTGGTTTTTGTGTAAAGCTAGATATGAATCAACTTGATAGGTGATTATTTGTGCTGGATAATAAAGTTTAAGTTTTTGGAAGTTCAATATTTTAATAGAATTGGAAACACTTGCTCTAGGAGTTGTATTAAAATTCTGAGATAGAAAGAGGAAATTGATTTTACTACAATAATGCTGTGAAATGAAAAATAAAAAAAAGTATCAAGGTAAGCTGCCAAAAACAAGTATTTAATAAGGAGTATTAATGTTGACTTACTTATGAACTGACAACTCTAATTCTTTGCCTAAGATTAATATCGTAGTACAGTGCTTTCAAAACTATCCTAGAAAAGGCTTACCAGCTTTTCTCATTTTGGGGGTATTATTTCTTAAAATATTTGGTGAATTAAAAAAAAAATTACTGAAATTCCAGATGGAGTTTTCCCTCCAAATGAAGTTTTTCCTTTCTGTGGTCTCGCTTCGAATGTTCAAGTGATACTGTTGCCTAGTAAGAACTCCTAATAAGAGTGGATTTATTCTCCTATTGTAGACATTCTGATGTCATTATTTCCTTTTCTGTATTTTATTGTGGTTTAGTTATTTTATGGGAACTTGACACAGTGAAAGGGCAGAAGGTTAAATGGGAGGGCTAGAAGAGATGAGACTGAAAGTAAAAGTGGTTAAATACACACTAGTCAGCTATCAGTTACTCCTGGCATATTATCCATGGTCAGTTTTAAGCTGGCACTGGCCTTTCCTTGTTTTTCAACAGCGCTGCTTGGAGAATCTCCTTCGGTCATTCAGTTAACACATCTGAGTGCCTATTATGTACATAATATTTCTCTGAACACCCAGCTCATTGATTGTCCTCAAGCGGTAGGAATCAATTTTAATATTATGTTGTAAAGCGTATGGAACTTAATCTTATTCCCCACTAATTTTATTTTGTGTATTTAAATGACAAAAATAAATGAATTTATTAATATTCTAGTTCTCTTCCAGCAGCATGACTGAATAGGTTTAGCTATATTTCCTGTTAGCATTTTCTTACATTTTACTAAATGAGATGGCTAAAATAAGTCATAGATACTACCTACATTGCAGTTACCTTTGGGTTCCAATTACTTACACCCTTATTTACAGCTAATAATCAGAAATCATTTCCAAAGCTCAAAAAGTTTTCATATAAAATTTCTGTTCAGTTTTTGTCATGATTTTTTAATTTCTTTCAAAGTAACACATGCACACAGTTAGAAATCAAATAGTATTAAAAAACTTAAAATGAAAACTTCTGGCTCCCTTTTCTTCCCTACAGTCTGTCCTTGCTCTGCAGATATAATCACTCCTAATTCTTTTCACTGTTCATTATGGTGTCTATCTACATAATTTAAAATAATCTGCCTCTCTCTCACTATGTTGGTTTCAGCAGTTCTTGTGATTCAGAGTTTAGGTCCCTTAGAATCTCATCCTTCCCCTCTTCCATTTTCTTACTATTGCCATGTCACAATTTAAAAACCTATTTTGGGGGCGCCTGGGTGGCTCAGTCAGTTGAGTGTCTGCCTTCAGCTCAGGTCATGATCTCTCGGTTTGGTTTCTGAGTTCTGGTTTCTGAGTTCGAGCTCTGCATTGGGTTCTATGCTGACATCTCAGAGCCTGGAACCTGCTTGGGATGCTGTCTCTCTCTCTCTGCCCCTCCCCCATTCAAGTGCACGTGAATGTGAGCGCACTCTTTTTCTCTCTCTCTCTCCTCTCTCAAAAATAAATAGTAAAAAAAAAAATTAAAAACCTATTTTTGGTGTTTACAATCTCTGATTATGGAAATACTGTTTACTATTGAGCTAAGTAGTCTTCCTTTCTTTCTTTCTTTCTTCTTTAAGTTTATTTATTTATTTTTTGAGAGGGAGAGAGAGAGCAAGCCTGGGAGGGGCAGAGAGAGAGGGAGAGAGAAATCCCAAGCAGGCTCCATGCTTTAGTGCTGATGTGGAGCCCAAACCCAAGAGTGCCTGGTTTTGAACTTTAAACCAATGATAGTTGTCAAACTATATTTTTGGTTGAATATATATTCACAGGGTATTTACTATTTATGATTGAAAGTGTGTTTATAATGGAGAAAGTATATATTGTATTGGCTCTTTTATTTTTTTAATTTATTTTTATTTTAGAGGGGCGGGGGAGTGGCAGAGAGAGAGAGAATTTTAAGCAGGCTCTACATTCTGCTTGGAGCCTGACATGTGCTTCAATCCCATGACCCTGGGAATTATGACCTGAGCCAAAATCAAGAGTTGGATGCTAGACTGACTGAGCTACCCAGGTACTCCATCTTGGCTCTTCTAAAATAAAATAGTCTTTAGTTGAATGTTGATATAGCATGAATGTTAAGTATATGTTACAATTACACCTGTTGCATATTGAGATATCTTTTATTATTTATATAGTAATGTGAAAAAACTATGCAAGTTTTAAAAATGTGGGTAATACATATTTCCAGATCTTTAATGTGAGCTTATTAATGACAATAAAAGTTTAACCACTGTTTTGTATATGTTGAATTAACCTCTGAACAAAATAGGATTCAGTGACTTTGTTGTTAGACTGTTGGAGTGATTGTACACAGATGAGGAAGTGTGGAGTCAGGCACTGTAGGACTTTGGCGACTGTCCTGGAAACCATTTGCATCACACTTGCTAATAATAACCTCCCTCCCTTCTTCTCTACCTTCCTCCGTGCCTTCCTCCCTTTTTACCTTCCTCTCCTCTTCTCCCTGCTTTCTTTTTGATGATGGCAGGACAAGTTAAATTTGTATACTGATCTAGGCTCGTGCCTGTGTAAACAAGTTATTTTTAATGTTTATTTATTTTGAGAAAGAGGGTGGGAGGGGCAGAGAGAGAGGAAGAGCAAGAATCCTGAGCAGTCTCTCCCCTGTCATCACAGAGCCTGACAGAGCCCAACACAGGGCCCCATCCCACGAACCAAACCGAACTGAACCATGAGAGCATGACCTGAGCTGAAGTCACGAGTAGGATGCTCAACTGACTGAGCTACCCAGGCACCCCTGTGTAAATAAATATTTTAAAAATTGAGTTGGTTGAAGAAGGAAAATTGGAACTACGGTTTTAATTAGACTTTAGCACACAGTACCTGAAACTAACAGGTTAAATAAACTGATTAATTTTCTAAAGTATTACATTTTCATGGTATTTATAATTCAGTTAAGAAGGTAAATTGAGGGGTGCCTGGGTGGCTCAGTCGGTTGAGCGGCCGACTTCGGCTCAGGTCCTGGTCTCGCGGTCTGTGAGTTCGAGCCCCGCGTCGGGCTCTGTGCTGACAGCTCAGAGCCTGGAGCCTGTTTCTGATTCTGTGTCTCCCTCTCTCTGACCCTCCCCCGTTCATGCTCTGTCTCTCTCTGTCTCAAAAATAAATAAACGTTAAAAAAAAAAAATTAAAAAAAAAAAAGAAGGTAAATTGAAATTTGCAGTTTTACTGAGGGACCTTGGGTAATATTACTTAAGTTTTCTCTTTCTCAGTTTTCTCCTTTGTAAAATGGCAGTAATAACAATACCATGGCTCCTAGTGGTGTCGTAAGGATTAGATAAGTAAAATTTCTTTCACATGTGACTATGACTATTTTAATAAATGTACTGTGAGCAATGCAACGTAGTTTACAATTAAAAAATTTTTTTTTAATTTTTTTTTAACGTTTATTTATTTTTGAGACAGAGAGAGACAGAGCATGAACGGGGGAGGGTCAGAGAGAGGGAGACACAGAATCTGAAACAGGCTCCAGGCTCTGAGCTGTCAGCACAGAGCCCGACGCGGGGCTCAAACTCACGGACCGTGAGATCATGACCTGAGCCGAAGTTGGCCGCTTAACCGACTGAGCCACCCAGGCGTCCCTAAAAAAAATTTTTTTAATGTTTCTTTTTGAGAGACAGAGAGAGACAGAGTGTGAGTGGGGGAGGGGCAGAGAGAGAGAGAAAGACACAGAATCTGAAGCGGCTCCAGGCTCTGAGCTGTCAGCACAAAGCCCGACGCAGGGCTCGAACCCACAAACCGTGAGATCATGACCTGAACCAAAGTCGGACGCTTAACCGACGGAGCCACCCAGGCGCCCCAGCAATGTAATATAGTTTAAAGAAAAATACTAATGATATACCATTTTCAAAGAAAACAAAAAGACGTGTGTTGTAAATTTTAGATTATTATGTGATTGAATTTTAGAAATTGTGTAAGTCGCCAATGTATTAGGTTTATGTAATAATCTTACAGATAAGAGCAATAGTCATTCATTTTTATAGTTTTTGGCCACTTTCATAGATTTCAAAGTAGCTGTGAAGACACATTTGCAACTGAGCGTCTGACTTTGGCTCAGGCCATGATCTCATAGCTCGTGGGTTTGAGCCCAACATCGGGCTCTGTGCTGACAGCTCAGCACAGTCTGGAGTCTATCGGATTCTGTGTCTCCCCTCTCTGTCTGCCACTCCCCACCTCATGCTCTGTCTCTCTCTCTCTCTCTTTCTCTCAAAAATAAATAAACATTAAAAAAGAAAAAAAAAGACACCATTGCAGTTTTCATATATACATACATACATTAGTATCTTTGTGCATGCCATATTAGAATATATCTCAGACATCTGACAGCATGTAATGACAAGATTGATTTCTCCCTTACTGAATCATCTAGCAAATATTGAGTCCCTACTGCACATCAGATGCTGGGGATACCACAGTGAATATGACCGTGAAGATCCCTGCTGTCATGGAGTTCCATGACAATTTCATTGTTGAAGGAGACACCAGGAAAGAGTGATCGGACAAGATAACACACAAGAGCAGGGTAGCTTAAGATAGTGATAAGTCCTGAGAAGAAAATAAAACAGGATGATAGGATAGAGCACGCCTCAAAGGACTACTCTGGTTTATATAGCTATAGAAGGCCTTTGTAAGAAGATGACATTTGATCTGAGATTTGAATAATGAGGAGACCATCTCACGAAGACCTGGGGATGGATTTTCCAGTCATTGGGAATAAGAGTGCAGTTGCATTGTAGGCCTGACAAGCCTGGTATATTTGATCACTTAAAAAGATGAGTATTCCTGGGGCGCCTGCGTAGCGCAGTTGGTTGGGCATCTCTGACTCTTGATTTTGGCTCAGGTCATGACCTCGCAGTTTGTGGGATCAAACCCCACGTTGGGCTCTGCGCTGACAGTGTAGAGCCTGCTCGAGGTTCTCTCTCTCCCTCTCTCTCTGCCCTTCCCCTGCTCACTCTCAAAATAAATAAGTAAACATAAAAAAATGAGAGATTAATATTGCTTAAGGGTAGTGATTGAGTGGAAGAGTAATTAAGGAAATGGGTGTAAAGACAGTCAGGGACTTATGTGTCACAGGTAGCCCTGGGAATAATTTCTAACTGACTCTGCGAACCTTGATGCTACCAGCAAAGAATCATATGGAAAAGTATGTGGTTGGTATTTCATAATGAAATACCACATAAGAAAAGAAATGATTATTAATTTTGTGGACTCTAGAATTAAACTGGGCCTGATTCCTGACTTCTCTTTAGGGAAATATCAAGTGTAAAACAGTGTTTTGAAAACATCAGAGGAGGTAATGGGCATACCACCCTTTCCTTCCCTCCTATTATATATCTATTTGTTATATAATTATAAATATATGCATACATACATTTATAAAGATGTACATATATGTGTATGTGTGTGTTATGTACATCTTTATACACGTATGTATGTGTTTATGGAGATTGATAGATATAGACACTATGAAATTAGTAAATTTTGGTTCATGTTGCAGAGTATGAAATGATCATTTATGTAGAATGTACAAACTATGCAGTTTGGTAATAATTTTCTATTTTGGATTAATGTACTTTGAGGAATGGTATTAATATTATAGTGGCTGGAATATGTATTCTTTGTTTCACTCGGTAATTTCCTTGAATATGGATTTTATGATGGAATAGACAGATTTAAATTTTTCATTATGAGTTTAACTTCTGGTCATGTTGGTGGGTGATTTTTCTCTTTCTGTTTCCTGGCCACAGGCCATAAGTCAACCATCTGGAAATGTGCCACTGATAATTAAGAGAAAGATAATATATGCAAAAAATATTAGGTAAATACCTACTATGTACCTGTGCATAACAATTGCTAGTTTCCCTTTCTGGATTGGAGAATAGAATTGGAATATGAAAAAATCTAGTTTAGTGCTATTCTTAGCAGATGACAATTTTTATTTCACTTTCAGTTGTGATAGCCAGTTTTACCACTGGTATTTAGAAAATTGTCACAGATTTTAAAAATTATAAACAATTCATGCTTGTGGTTAGCAACTTAAATGGTAGAATGAGATGTAACATGGAAAGTAAAAGTTCCTGACCCCCATAGCCTTATTTCCCAGAGATAAACATTGTTAACTGTTTCCTGTGTTTCCTTCTAGAAATTTTCTGTTTATGTAAACTTATGTAAGGGTGCATGTGTATAAATTTACATGTATAGTATATCCTCCCCTCCTTTGTCTGTTTGCACCTACAGGTTCAATAGTATTCTGCAACATTTTTCTCAATACATACTACATGTAGCTTTCATAAATCTATCTTATTCTTTATAATGACTGCATAGCAGTCCATTTTTTGAATGAAATGTAATTTATTGATCTTGTTTGTATTGATAAACATGTATGTTGTTTCTGGTTTCCTTGTAATTGTACACTTAGAACTTGTATAAGTTTACCCATAGGAATATATGCCTTTGAGAGTTTTTTTTTTTTTTAATTTTTTTTTTTAACGTTTATTTATTTTTGAGACAGAGAGAGACAGAGCATGAACGGGGGAGGGTCAGAGAGAGGGAGACACAGAATCGGAAGCAGGCTCCAGGCTCCGAGCTGTCAGCACAGAGCCTGACGCGGGGCTTGAACTCATGAACCGCGAGATCATTACCTGAGCCGAAGTCGGCTGCTTAACCGACTGAGCCACCCAGGCGCCCTGAGAGTTTTAAAGCAGTTGCCAAATTGTGTTTCCATATAGTAGCAGCAGTTCACATGCCTTACCGCTATGCTCCAGTGCTTTCCCCTTTATATTCTGGCTAATGCATGAAAACAAAAACAGTTGACAGTAGATTGGTGAATTTTAATGATGAACAGGAAATATTTTTGGATATGATTAAAGTGTCAGCCATTTTCATAATTTTCTCTTAGGATCTTCTAACATCTCTGCGTAAGTACTTACATGGCAAAAGTTGGATTGTACATTGTATCCCAAAGATGGCAGCACAGTGCTCAGCGTCGTTGTTAGAAAACAACTCACACGGGACATGAGTGAGCTGAAGTGATTGGAATTAACATTCATTTTAATATGTAGTTATTAGATGCAAGTTAAAGTTCATGTAATTCACATAACAATATACACATTTTTAGACTTCTCAGGACAGATTTTATCTGTCATTAAATAATGGTTAGTGTGGGGCGCCTGGGTGGCTCGGTCGGTTAAGCGTCCGACTTCGGTTCAGGTCACGATCTCACGGTCTGTGAGTTCGAGCCCCGCGTCGGGCTCTGTGCTGACCGCTCAGAGCCTGGAACCTGTTTCAGATTCTGTGTCTCCCTCTCTCTGTGCCCCTCCCCTGTTCACACTCTGTCTCTCTCTGTCTCCAAAATAAATAAACGTTAAAAAAAAAATAAAAAAAAATTAAAAATAAATAATGGTTAGTGTGAATTAAAAATGAATGATTAAAATGGGTTTAAATTTTGTAGCCATCATAATACTGAATGGATCAGGCAAGAAGCATCAACAGGTGCTAAACCCATGGGGAACTTTTAACAAAGGACAGGATATTCACATGATTTTAAAGTGTTCCCTCATAGAGTGCAAAGGAAAAAATAGTAACTATGCAGAGGAGAAATCAGGCAGCATCTTGATCACGTCACGATGATTAATATCAACAGTAAAGGGTAGGGGCTCCTGGGTGGCTCGGTGAGGTTAAGCATCTGATTCTTGATTGTGGCCCAGGTCATGATCTTACGGTTCGTAAGACTGAGCTCCATGTCGGGCTCTGTGCTGACAGTGTGGAGTCTGCTTGGGATTCTCTCTCTCCTTCTCGCTCTCTGCCCCTCCCCCACTCATGCTGCTCTTTCTTTCTTCATCAAAATAAATAAACTTTAAAAACCCTAAAGAACAGTAAGGGGTAGATGGACACTATGTGTTTCCTGATGTGATTCTCTAAGCAGTATTAGTATTTCAACCAGGAATGAATAACCTGAATCTAATTATGAGAAAACATCAGATAAATTCTAAAGGAGAAATCTATACCATTATGTTTATTAAATATAATATTTAATATAATAAAAATATACTTATTTTTATTAAAAATAAAAAAGTTATATTCTTCAAGAAGTCTGTGTCATGAAAGGCAAAAGGAAGATTTAGAAAGGTATCAGATTAGAGGGGACTAAGGAGACATAACTAAATGTAATACCTGACTGTAGATTGGATCTTATAAAAAAACTAAAGGGCATTATTGGATCAGTTGACAAAATTGAAAACAGAACAGTAGATTTGTACAAGTATTTAGCAATGTTGGTATTTCTGAAGTTGATAACTATAATGTAGTCACTTGAGAGAATATTGTTATTCTAAGAAATTAATACTGAAGAGGGCATCTAGGTGGCTCAGTCAGTTGAGTGTCCAAAATTAGTTGATTTTGCTCAGGTCATGATCCCAGGGCTGTGGGATTGAGCACTGCATCAGTCTCCACACTGAGTGTGGAACCTGCTTAATATTCTTAGTATTCTCTCTCTCTCCCCCCCGACCCCAGCCCCTCTGCCCTGCTTGTGCTCTTTTCCTCTATAAAATAAGAGAAAAAAGAAATTTACACTGAAGAATTTAAGGATAGGAGTGCCTGGGTGGCTTTCGTCAGTGTCTGACTCTTGGTTTTGGCTCAGGTCATGATCTCACAGTTCATGGGTTTGAGTTCCACATTGAGCTAGCTCTGTGCTGACAGTGTGGAGCCTGCTTGGGATTCTCTCTCTCCCTGTCTCTCTGCCCCTTCCTGTCTCTCTCTCTCCCTCTGTCTCTCAAAATAAATAAACTAAAAAAAAAAAAAAAAAAAAAAAAGAATTTAAGGATAAAAGGCATGATATAAGCAGTATTGTCTCAAAAATTTCCAGGGGAGGAGTGTCTGGGTGGCTCAGTCGGTTAAGCATCCGACTTTGGCTCAGGTCATGATCTCTCAGTTTGTGAGTTCAAGCCCCGCGTCGGGCTCTGTGCTGACAGCTTGGAGCCTGGAGCCTGCTTTGGATTTTGTGTCTCCCCCTCTCTCTGCCCCTCGCATGCTCATGCTCTGTCTCTCTGTCTCTCAATAATAAAATATTTAAAAAAATTAAAAATCCAGGGGAAAAATATGTATGTAGAGAGAAAGAGTGTGCACACAGGAGTGCATAAATGATAAGGCAGATAGGACAAAATGTTAACAATCAGTGAGCTCTGACATGTAGGGCTTCTATGCACTAATTTTATGTTTGCACAACTGTTTTCTAAGTTTGGAATTACGTTCAAGTAAAATGTTAACAAAAGAAGTTAAAGATTTTTGTTTGTAAAGATGACTTTTAAGAGCTCTTTATAAAAACAAAGGTTTTTGATCAGTGGTATTTTATTATGTATTAAACAGGGAGGAATAATTCCAAAATGGAGCTAAATCTCATTCAGAAATGATACTAATTCTCTGTTGAGGAACTGCTCATGCAGAACAACAATAGGTACAATAATTGGCAGGTGTTAACTATTGGGTTACAAAGTAAATACTTTTAGAACCTTGAGCTGTGAACGCTGAGTGTGGGCTGGATGTTAGGACCATGAAGAAAGTGCAGAGGTTAGGGTGGTGGTGGTGGTGGTGGTGGTGAGGTGAGCTAGAGAGAAATTGAAGTGAAATGTCTAGAGGAGAATTCAGGATTGGAGGAGGTGAGTTTGGAAGTTATCCATGTAAAAAGGCTGCCACTATAGAGCAGTGGTTTCCAATCTTTCCCTTCCAGAGAACACTTATCATATCTCACTGATTTTGTAACGTGCATTTTTTTCTTTTCACACTTTAAAACCATGGAAATCTGGATGTGCCTTACAATCAATGGCATCTGACAGTCTGTGTCAGTGTGTGTAGGAGTGCTGACCACACTGGCTCGTTGACTCTTTTTCCTCCTCACCCCCCCACCCCTTCCTGCAATGGCCTCCCTTATGACTACATGTCCCAGGCCTCTTGGAGGTTTATGTGTGCCCTGACCAGAATGTGAGAAGGCTTGTTTGATCGTCTCTAAGTGGACACAGGAGGTGCCACTTTAGGTAACTAGTGGAGAGCCTCTGGTGCACAGATGGCGTCACTTTAGGCAACAACCTTGTGACCTCACCCAACCCCATGCCCCTCGCTCTATAAAAGCTGGGGATGAAGGTCTACATTTGGTGGGGGAATGGGGTTGGAGGATGGCTGCAGAGTATTCTGGGTCGTTGGCCTGCCAGATTCCATCCTGTCAGTAAGTCACCTTGGATAAAACTGTAAATGGTGTGGAGAGGCTTGTGACATTTTTCGGTCTCAAAGTGCCTTCCCAGTCTGGAGGATACTTTACTGATCATCTTACACCTTCTAACTGTGGATTGAAGTCAATTCTTCCATAAAAGATGTGTGTTTGGGTCACATGGGTGGCTCAGTTGGTTGAGAGTCTGACCCATTGTGGCTCAGGTCATGATCTTAGGGTCGTGGGATCGAGCCCTGCCTTGGGCTCGTCGCTGAGTACGGAGCCTATATGGGATATTCTCTCCCTCTCTCTCTCCCTCTCTCTCTCCCTCTCTCTCTCCCTCTCTCTCCCTCTGTCCCTCTCCCCTGCTCAAGGGGTCTCTTTCTCTCTCTCTAAAATTAAAAAAAAAAGAATAAAAGAAAAAAAAACTTGTGTTTGCTTCTGCCATTAACTTGGGGCTGTAGTAACCTGAGGCCATTTTAAATTAAATTTTGTGGGAGTGCCTAGGTGGCTCAGTCAGTTCAGCATCAAACTTTAAAAAAAATTTAAAAAAATGTTTATTTATTTTAGAGAGAGAGAGACAGAGGTGAGCAGGGAGGGGCAGAAAGAAAGGGAGACACAGAATCTGAAGCAGGCCCCAGGCTCCAAGCTGTCCACACAGAGCCTGATACGGGGCTTGAACTCACAAACTGTGGGATCTTGACTTAAGCAGAAGTTGGATGCTTAACCGACCGAGCCACCCAGGCACCCTAATGATTGATTTTTTTTTGGTTGACTGTGAAGGTTGAGGTTTTTGGTTTCCCAGGATATCACCTCCTACCATCCCCCCCCCCCCCCCACAGCCTTTTAGAAATCTTGTTCACCTGTTCCACATTGCCACCCAAAGGGTGGGCACATTACTCATTGTGGCCAATCTTAATCCCCAAGCTACAATGGTGGTGGGTTTAAGTCTGAGTGGGTGTGTGACTCGGGTCCATCAGGGCCTCATCCAGTCAGAGATTGAGATACGGGCATCAGAAGAAGTAAGACTTTCTTTACACTGGGGAAATGCAGGTGAGATTTAGAGCCTGAAGCTTTTGGCACACATCTTCCAAATCCATATGGAGAAGTTCTGCTTAAGAAATAAAGCTAAGGAGAAACTATCAGGGATGAGAGATGGATGAGAGCCAGAAGCGTGGGGAATGAGAGAAGGCTGAGAGAGCATCACTTCCATTCTTTGAGGTCCTTCTTCCTATAGCCCTTCTTGTAGGATGATGCCAATTTCCTGCCCAGCTTCATGAACCAGTAATGCCTCTCCCTCCTCCCTCCTCCCTCCTCCCTCCTCCCTCCTCCCTCCTCCCTCCTCCCTCCTCCCTCCTCCTCCTCCCTCCTCCCTCCTCCCCTCCCCTCCCTTCCCCTCCCTTCCCCTCCTCTCTCCCTCCTCCTCGACCCTCCTTCACTCCCCCTTCCCCCTCCCTCTGCTCTCCTCCCTCCTCCTCCTCCTCCTCCTCCTCCTCCTCCTCCTCCTCCTCTTCCCCGTTTTTTTTTCCCCCTAGTGTGGTTTGAGTTGGCTTTCTACCCTTAAAATGCAGAGTTCTGACAAATATAATGACATTTGCTCAAAGAATTGCCATTATCTCTTTCATGCTAAATAGGAAAAAAAAAAAAAAGTAGTGTATTCTAGGCCTCCATTAAAAATGGAGGATAAATGTCCGGAAAAAGAAATAAAAATTACAATTTTGGGAGAGGATCCCTGAGGTATTTTCCATGTCCTAGGATTCTTTTTAGTGATGCTACAGAGAATACTGTATTGAGAGTAAACTTCTATTTAGATATGCAAAGAAGAATAGCAGTATAATTTTCATTAAAAACATCAGCCATATTTAGCTCTGAATAAATATATAAAAGGTACAGAGGATAAAATTACATTTGCAGTTATTTGTGGATTGAATCTTTACTGTCTCTGCTTTTTAAAATTTTTTTTAAAATTTACTTGTTTTGAGAGAGCAAGCACAAGCAGGGAAGGGATAGAGGGAGAGAGGGAATCCCGGGCAGTGTTTACACCATCATTGCAGAGCCTAACACGGGCTTGAACTCCCAAACCATGAGATCATGGCCGGAGCTGAGATCAAGAGTCAGGCGCTTAACTCACTGAACCACCCAGGTGCCCCTAACGTCTCTACTTCTTAAGAATCTCAGAGTGAGTAAGGCCTAACTGGCCTGAAGCTTCAGGGCTGACCCAGGATGCGAGCTGGAGGACCAGGAGTGTACTGAGTCAGTGTCAGCATTCCGAGCTGGTAAAAATGGTGTTTGTGTGCTCCATTGGGATGGTGAGTTGGGATAGGGGCTGGAGAGCTCAGTATGGCCACATTCATATACAAGTTTACAATTTGATTAGGATTTGAAAACATGTTAAGGAAGGAAAAATTCCCCTTAAAATCATCCTGGTCACTGAATAGTGTGGTAGATAGAAATGATCTCTTATAAGCTGAGAAGCCCAGAAAAAAATGTAGTCATTGTTCCAAGTCCCAGGACAGCTTTCTCTAGAGAATAGTGCACACACTCCTACCATTTGTATTTGTTTTCTTCTTTTGGTGTGCATTAGTTTTTAAATTTTACCCGAGACTGGAAAAGTTGTTTATGTGGGTGTGTAAGAGTTGTGTTTTTAAAATAGGTGAGAATTGGGGCGCCTGGGTGGCGCAGTCGGTTGGGCGTCCGACTTCAGCCAGGTCACGGTCTCGCGGTCCGTGAGTTTGAGCCCCGCGTCCGGCTCTGGGCTGATGGCTCGGAGCCTGGAGCCTGTTTCTGATTCTGTGTCTCCCTCTCTCTCTGCCCCTCCCCCATTCATGCTCTGTCTCTCTCTGTCCCAAAAATAAATAAACGTTGAAAAAAAAATTTAAAAAAAAAAAAAATAAAATAAAATAAAATAGGTGAGAATCCTGTGGATTGACTTAACTAATTTTCTTTGCAAGTGGTTGCATAGGAGAATTGAATGCAAGTCCTTCTACTTATGTCAGATTTAAATAATGCCTTAATATAATATAATGTCTTAAATATTGAATTGTCTTTTTATACTACAGTTTGTCCCATGATTCCTTTAACATAGCTCATAAAGTTGTACAAAAGAGTGAGATTGAGATTCTTTACTCTCAGGCACTTCCTTCATTTAGCATTTATTTAAAAAAATTTGAATACCAGTCCTGTGTAAGACACTATGGTAAATACAAAGGGTACAAGAAATATTTATGCCTTAAACCAGTTATATTCTCAGAGATTTAAAATCTTTACACAAGTATCTGTTACTCAGAGCATTATATATTAAGTGTATTTGTTGAGTATAAGCTAAGTGATTTAAGGTCTGAGAGTATCATTGAAGTCCATTTGGGGTGTTGATTTTATGTGTCAACTTGATTGGGCCATGGAGTGCCCAGATACTTGATCAAACATTATTCTGGGTGTTTCTATGACTGTGTTATTGGATGAGATTAGCATTTAAATACATAGACTGAGTAAAGCAAATTGCCTCTCTATCATGGGTGGGCCTCATCCAATCAGTTGAAGGCCTGAATAGAACAAAAGGATGACCCTCAACCCAGTAAAAGAGACTCATTTCCTGCCTGCCTTCAGACTGGGACATCAGCATTTTTCCTGCAGATTCAAACGGAAAGATCAGCTCTTCCTGGGTCTCAAGCTTGCTGGTCTACAGACAGGAACTACACCATCAACTCTCCTGGTTCTCAGGCCTTCCGACTCAGACTGGAACTAAACCATCAGCTCTCTTGGGTCTCTAGTTTGCTGACTCACCCTGCAGATCTTGGGACTTGCCAGCCTCCTTAATTTTTCAACCAGTTCCTTATAATAAATGCCTTTATTTATTTCCTCTTAATTTTGTTTCTCTGGGGAACTCTGACTAATCTAGAGCAACTCAGAAAGGTATCATGGAGGAGGTGGAATTAAACCACAGGTTAAACTATTGCATAAGCAAGATTTTACGAGGCGAAGATGTTAAAGGAAAACTATAGGTAGAGGAAATTGCATATATGATGGGAGCAATCTCAAGTAGTATTAATTTGACTTGGATTTTAGACTGTTTCTACTGCTGTTTTGCATTTCAAAAGCATTGTGGGAGAATGCTAGTTTAACCACAACCTACTGGATGGTGTGTATGTACCTTTTTTTTTTTTTTTTTGACTGTAGCAGGTGGGTTGATTATTGGGTAAAGAGGAGGACTGCTTTCTCAGCAGCCTGGTTAATCTTCCCTGTGATCATTTTTCATTACTTTGCCATGCTCTTAGCTACTTAGTGCCAGGGGAGGGGATGGTTAGATTTTTAGAATGGCGGACTGTATAAAGTTTGTAAGTGTGTGTGTGTGTGTGTGTGTGTGTGCGCGCGCGTGCGTGCGTGTGTGCGTGTTGCTATTTGTAGTGGTCTTGGCAGGTTTGCAAAGTCGACATGATTGTATTCTTCCTTTGGTCCTGTTTTTTTTTTCTATTTTTTTTAACGTTTATTCATTTTTCAGAGAAAGAGAGTGCAAGCAGGGGTGGGGTAGAGAGAGAGAGGGAGACACAGACTCCAAAGCAGGCTCCAGGCTCTGAGCTGTCAGCACAGAGCCCAATGTGGGGGCTCAAACTCACAAACCATGAGATCATGACCTGAGCTGAAGTCAGATGCTTAACCAACTGAGCCACCCAGGTGCCCCACTTTGGTCCGATTTTAAATTTGCTTTTCTGTTTGTGGATGTAAGTTACAGAAAGGCAAGGTTTATATAGCTTTGAAATTCATGTTTATTACTGAGCTCTTGAAATATGGCTAGTGTGAATAGAATTTTTTTTTTTTTAATTTTTTTTTTCAACGTTTTTTATTTATTTTTGGGACAGAGAGAGGCATAGCATGAACAGGGGAGGAGCAGAGAAAGAGGGAGACACAGAATCGGAAGCAGGCTCCAGGCTCCGAGCCATCAGCCCAGAGCCTGACGCGGGGCTCGAACTCACGGACCGCGAGATCGTGACCTGGCTGAAGTCGGACGCTTAACCGACTGCGCCACCCAGGCGCCCCTGAATAGAATTTTTTAGTTTTATTTAATTTTAGTTTAAATTGCCACAAATGGCTAGTGGCCACTCTAGGGGATGGTACAATTCTAGAGTTTAAGTAGTTTTGATGTCTTTCTAGAACACTCTGTGGAGGTTAGAAAGGCTGTAATATTTTCATTCACATATAGTAAAATACATATTAAGAATAGAATATTTTAAATTTATAGATGTGTTATTGGTGGTTGCATGGTGAATGAATTTTGATTCTGGCAGTTATCTAGTAAAATTGGGTGTTAGTTGATTGGCCTATACTTTGCGTAATACCAAATATTAGTGTGTGAATGTTAGAAAGCAATATATTTATTAATAATAGGATTAGTAAAATGATAAAAGGAAAAGGGCTATGTGATAAAAGGTGAAAGAATAAGGACAGGAGAGGGAGAAAAATCTAGGAAAGTCTAGGTGGAGATAGTTTGGCAAAAAAAAAAATCTGTACCAACTGTTAGAGTAAAAGGAGACCTCCAATAAAAAACACTTTTGTAGCTCTTTCTGCCCACAGGTCCTGTCCCTGTGCGTTATTAAAAAAACCTTTTTGCACCAAAAAAAAAAAAAAAAAAAAAAAAAAAAATCCAAAACACTTTCGTATAGTAAAAAGAAACATGCTATTTTTGTCAAGAGAGAAACTTTCACCAAAGGTGAAACACAAGGACAAATTTATTACAATTTTTTGTAAGGGATATTGAATAGTATAAGGATGATATTGTTTTCTAGAACTAATAATGGAGATATTTTCATCTTATGCCCTCATTAAACCTTGTTAGAAATTTGTGAAGAGCAAAAGTCTGCCAACAACCATGTGAGAGAACTGACAAGGGGATCCTTCAGCCCTAGCTGAGTCTTGAGATGGCTGAAGCCTGGCTGACAGCTTGATGATATAACCTCCTTAGAGAACTTGAGCCGGAGCACCCAACTAAGCCACTTTCACATTATTTACCCACAACTGTGAGACAAACAATGTTTGTTGTTTTAAGCTGCTATACTTTGGGGTGAGCTTTTGACACAGAAGGAGATAATGATATAATACTGGATGTTTATTTTATGCTGTAGTTGTTTTGGGATGAAGACCCTTGATGTTAAACTTTGAACAGATACAGTTTCCAAAATGTTAAAAATTATTTATGGAAATATATTTACTGCTTTATACAGCTGAAGGTATAATTATGAAAAGGGGTGAAAATAAATTACTTTTTACTAGCCATCCTAAATGGCACTTGGCCACTTGAATGCATGAAAATAGCTAATAATAGCAGCTAACACATAGTGAACTTTTTCCATTTGTCAGAAACTCTGTAAGCATACTGTGCACAGTATCTCATTTAAGCCTCACAAAATCCTATGAGGTTCTTCAGATTATAAGAGGCTAAGTAACTTTTCTAAAGTTACATGGGCAAATGCATTGTAGCCACTGTACCATACTGCCATAAGATGACTTCTCAGAAATCCAAGTAGCAAACATCTGAAGAATTCCTAGATTTTGATAGACTCTGGAGATATAGTGGTGAAAAAAGTTAGACACATTCTCTGCTCTCATGACACTTAGAATCTTCTGAAGGAAATAGACATTAGTGAAATAAGAATATATTTACCAAAAGAATATATTTGTTGAGAACATGAATTTTGTGAGATCCTTTAATAAAAGCAAGTCATGTTGCAGGTGAGTAATAGCATGTTTAGGAACTGAAAAACAAAAAGGAAGAGTGGTGTGAGATTAGGCTGAAAAGATATGCATGGGCTAGATTAGCAAGGCCCCTGGGGGGGTGAGGTTTTGTTCTTCTCCCTGAGCACTGTGAGAAGCTATTGAAAAGTCTTTCTGTAGTAGATGTTGAGGTTTTCTTTTTGAAAAGACTTGTAGGGGAAACATGAACAGCTGCTTGCTGGCTGTGGGGGTGGGTGTGGGTGTGGTACCAGAGTGGCTTTGGAGTGAGACTATTAGGAAGCTCTTGCAGTAATTCCAACTAAAAGATGAACTTGGGTGATGGCAAAAGTCTTTTCAGAAACAAAATTAGGTATTTGAAAGATGGTTAGAAGATAAAATCATCTGGACTTGGTGATAGATTGATTACCAGGGGTGGAGGGTGGGGAGGAGATACCAAGAATGATGGGAATATTTCCAGCTTGCCTATCTGGATAGATGGGGGACAAGTTTGGTGGCAAAGCTCATTATTAGCTCTTGTTGAATTTGAGATACCTTTGAGATTATCCATGCTAAAATCTTGAAATCAGTTGGATCTCAGAGAACTTGGGGCTGGAGATAAAAATGTCCAACACATGGGCAAATAGGTGGAAATTGAAGTGGTGGGTAAGAATGCCTTGTGAAAGTTCCCAAGAAGAGAAAAGTTTCTAGAAATTGAGGAGTTCTAATATTCTAATTGTTAGGGTCAGGCATAAGGCAGGGTAAAGATAGGAGTCAGAGGCTAAAAAATTTTAGCAGTCAAAGGCTTTATTTGGGAACTAAGGTCTCGGGGTGAGGTTCCGTGACTTAGGGAGAGAGAGGATTCAGGGAAGTCACACCCAGGTGTGGTGGGGTGGGGTTTTTAAGCTGCAGTGGTTCCGGGTTTAGGTCCCGGTGGGCCTTTTTTCGCGTCAGGTCCTGCTGTCGCTCAGTGATTGGTTGACCTCCAATTCGTTCTGGCAGCTACTAGGGGCTTGTCGTTGGGTTGCGCTGGCAAGATGGCCGTCCCCTCTACTGTGGTTCCAAGGACATCCTAATACTAATATCAACTGGCCAAAATGAAGAGAGTAACTTACAAAGGAGATGGCAGAGGGATTCTTTCACTCACGTACATATGCATTCAACAAATATTTGAGTGCCTACTATGTGCCAGGCAATATTATAGGATCCAGAGATAGAGCAGTGGACAAGAGAGTCAATGTCTTTGCTCTCTTAGAACCTACGATGTAGCAAATGTAAATAATTTAGGGGCGCCTGGGTGGCTCAGTCGGTTAACCATCCGACTTCGGCTCAGGTCAAGTCCCGTGTAGGGCTCTGTGCAGACAGCTCAGAGCCTGGAGCCTGCTTTGGATTCTGTGTTTCCCTCTCCTGCTTGCACCCTGTCTCTGTCTGTCTCTCTCTCTTTTAAAAATAAACATTAAAAAAAGATAATTTGGATAGAGACAAGTGCTAGAAGGAAATAGAAGAGGATTATGTGATAGCAACTGAGATGGGGAAGACTAGAAGAGAAATAAGGTTTTTTTTTTTTTTTAAATTTTTTTTTTCAACGTTTATTTATTTTTGGGACAGAGAGAGACAGAGCATGAACGGGGGAGGGGCAGAGAGAGAGGGAGACACAGAATCGGAAACAGGCTCCAGGCTCTGAGCCATCAGCCCAGAGCCTGACGCGGGGCTCGAACTCCCGGACCGCGAGATCGTGACCTGGCTGAAGTCGGACGCCCAACCGACTGCGCCACCCAGGCGCCCCGAGAAATAAGGTTTTTGATGAAAACCAAGAATGTCCCTTTAGCTATGCTACTTTTGAGGTGTGTGAGAGCCAAGTGATGACCACTGCATTCTAGGAAATAACACTCCTTCTATTTGGCAGGCCAGAAACCCAGCAGTCATTCTTTATTCTTTTCTCTCTTATCTCCTGTTCAGACCATTAACAACTCCTAACAACTCTATTTTTAAGATTTGTGCCCAGGGGCACTTGGGTGGCTCAGTTGGTTGAGTGTCTGACTTTTGGCTCAATTTATGATCCCAGGGTCATGGGATCAAGCCCCAAGTTGGGCTCCACGCTGAGTATGGAGCCTGCTTGGGATTCTGTTTCTCCCTCTGCCCCTTTCCCCTGCTGGTGGATGCTCTCGTTAAATAGGTAGGTAGGTAGATAGACAGAAAAAAAAACATGTGCCCAGTCTGATTACATTGATTACTGGTACTGTTGCTTTAAGCCAAGTCACTATTTCCTCTTGCCTAGACTGTCATTGCAGTGACTTTTTCTTTGGTCTTCCAACTTCCAATCATGTCCTCGTATAATCTGTTCCTTACATTGCAGCCAGAGTGATCTTTTATTTTATTTTTTTAATTTTTTTTAATGTTTATTTATATTGGAGAGATAGAGACAGAGTGTGAACAGGGGAGGGACAGAGAGAGAGAGGGAGACAGAATGTGAAGCAAGGCTCCAGGCTCTGAGCTGTCAGCACAGAGCCCTTCGTGGGGCTTGAACCCACAAACCGCAAGATCATGACCTGAGCTGAGGTCGGATGCTTAACTGACTGAGCCACCCAGGTGCCCCCAGAGTGATCTTTCAAAAACTAAAATCTTACATGTCACCTCCTGGATCAGATGCTCTCATTTCCCCCCATAACAACCAAGTGCTTTACAGTGGCTATAATGCTCTATAAGGTCTGGTCACTTTCAGCTTTTCTGACTTCATATTCAAATGTTTTTTTACTCTGCTTCAGGACCCTTTGCTTCCTTCAAGGTATTGGAATTATTCCCGAGTTTAGGGTGTTCGCTATTTCTTCTGCTTAGAATGCTCTTCCTCCGTATTTTCACATAGCCTGCTCCCTTACTTCATACCAATTTCTGTTCAGGTATGACCACTTACCATTAAATATATGTAAATATATACATATATATTAGGTAATTTTGTACACACACATATATGTGTGTATGTGTATATTGACCAAAACCCCGGCAGTCATTCCTTGTTATTTATGTATATTATATTTATATAATAAGTTTATCATGTATATGCTTGCAGTATTTGCTTATTATATATATATATGTGTCTGCTCATTATCTTTCTTTTTCTAGAATACAAAGACATCTTATTTATCTCTGTATCCCAGTAGCCTAGAATAATGCCTCATGCATAATATATGTGTTTAATATTTTATGAATGAATGAGTGAATATATAAGTCCAGAGCTCAGGGGAAAGTTCAGTGCTGAAATGTAAATTTAGGAGTCAGTAGTTTATAAATGGTGTTTAAAACCATAGGATTGAATGAGTGTATCAAGGGACAGTGGGTAGCCATAGCAGAAAAGGGGACCCAGAATTTAGCTTTGGGCTACTTTTCCCTCTATAAATCAGCCTAGGAGGACCCAGCAAATTACGAGGAATGCCGAAAGAGATAAATCATTGAAACAAAGAAAGGAAATGTTGTAAGGACACACCTGTGTTGAATGATACTGAGAGGTTGACCAAGATGCGGCTTGTGAACCAGCCACTGGATTTGGCAAGATAAAGGTTGTTCTGTAGCCTGCAGGAGTTATGTCAGTGGAGCGGTTGGGATAGAAACCAGATAGAAAAGTAAAAGATAGGTCAAAAGGTAGAAAGAACAAAGAAGAGAACTCCTTTGAGAAGTTTTGCTGTGAACAGAGAATTGCGTAATTATTGAAGGAAAGAAATGAAGTCAAAGGAAAGCTTAAGTATTTCTCGGAATTTTCTGAATTTGGGATCCACCCATCTTGGTTATCCCTCTTTTGTTTTTTTAAAGTTTACTTATTTATTTGAGAGAGAGACAGCATGAATGGGGGAGGGGCAGAGAGAGAGAGAGAGAGAGAATGAATGAATGAATGAATGAATCCCAAGCAAGCTCCATGCTGCCAGCTCAGAGCCCAACACAGGTTCGAACTCACGAAACCATAAGATCATGACCTGAGCCCAAACCAAGAGTCAGAGGCTTAACCGACTGAGCCACCTAGGTTGCCCCTCTTTTTTTTTTTTTAATGTCCACTTATTTTGAGAGAGAGTGTGTGCACATGCCCATGCATATGCATAGGGGAGGGGCAGAGAGAGAGAGAGAGAGAGAGAGAGAGGAAGGAAGAGAGAATCCCAAAAAGGCTTCCTTGCTGTCAGCGCAGAGCCCAATGATGGGCTCAGTCCCACAAACTATGAGATCCTGACCTGAACCAAAATCAAGAGTTGGATGCTAAACTGACTGAGCCACCCAGGTGCCCCAGTTATCTCCTCTTATAATGAGGTCTAGCTGTCATTGATTAACTGGAAGATTGATTCATAATGTCTTTTTGTGAGGTGGCAAAGCCTAGCTCCCTGTCCAAACCTTCTGTCTACCAAGGTGCTCTTTCTTCCTCCATTTCTTAGACTCTGGTAAATGCTTCCTGTTTCCTTAATGTCAATTCTTTAGTAAATTAAGATTTTCAACTGATTGCTTTTCTTGATGATTTCATTGCATTGTATAACCGTTGTAGTGTCTAGCATCAATAATATTGATAGTAACTGTAATAAGATGCTAACGTATATTGACATTTACTATGTATATGGGACCATTTTAAGAGATTTGTATGTATCTGTTGTATTCAAAACAGTCCTGGGTGACCAGTACTGTTATTCTCAACAGAGGATCCAAGGATATGAGGTATGGAAAATTTTAACTCGATTTCCTCAGTATTATACAGTGAGTTCAGTGGCTGTCAGTGTGGTTGTAGCGCTTTTGCTCTTAACCATTAAGCTATTGTCTCTATATTTAAAAAAAGTCTCATTTTCAAAAGAAAATGTCTCATTTCCCAGTTACGTTAAATAAATATGCCTTTGGTGAATTACTTTGATAAAGTCAAGAATTCTCCACTTTTATATCTATTATGTGAATATATGTTTTGGTCTGGGTTGCTGGTAATGCCATTATTTTTTTAGTAATCAGGGTTTAGAGCTAGATGGGACATTTAATTAAATAATGCCTGGAATAAAATTTACTAATCAGACCTGTTTTCTAAATTGCATTCCCCCCTCCCCCCCCCCCCCCCCCGTATCTTTTTTTGGCTTGCCTCTGTTGACTGTGAACTTTAGTTTTAAATTTATTTGTGCTGACAACAATAAACATTATTTATTTCGGGGCGCCTGGGTGGCGCAGTCGGTTAAGCGTCCGACTTCAGCCAGGTCACCATCTCACGGTCCGTGAGTTCGAGCCCCGCGTCAGGCTCTGGGCTGATGGCCTAGAGCCTGGAGCCTGTTTCCGATTCTGTGTCTCCCTCTCTCTCTGCCCCTCCCCCGTTCATGCTCTGTCTCTCTCTGTCCCAAAAATAAATAAATGTTGAAAAAAAAATTAAAAATAAAAATAAAAATTAAAAAAAAAAACATTATTTATTTCATGTGTAATTTTACTAACCTTACAAGGCTCACCATTTCCAGACTGTCAGAGTAGCCATTATCAAGTTTACACTTCTTAAATATACTCTTTTGGATTCATGAAATTCCATTTTGACAGTGATAAAGAGCATGTTCAGAGGCATCATTGAAAAGGAATGTGAGGACTGTTTATGGTAGCTCTACAAGTCTCTTTAATTTATCTAACATAAAAAGTTCTGTCGACATCCTTATGGTAGAGTATATAATACATAGGTATGTTTTTAATAAGGTTAGTTACTAGTGATGTGCTTCAGTGGAAAATAATAAAATGTTTAGGAATTTAAATTTTGGAGTTACTTCAGGACTATAATTTAAATTTTTTAAATTACAAATTTAAATAAGTGGTTTCATTTCATGTGATTGGCCAAACCAACTATGGCTGATAAAAGTTACAAAGTTCTAATACTGAAAGCTAAAAGCTAAAAGCTTATTTAAGTAAGTTTCTATGCTTTTGTGAACATCACACTTAGAATTAAATGAAAATATTGTTACTTGCTGCAGCTCTGAAGACCTTGTAAGAACAGAGGCTTAGCCAGTACTGTTCATGTTAATGTTATAAAGAATGCCAGAGGCTATGGAGAGGAACTAAGAGAATTTGAGAAAAGGAAGAGAAAGTAACATGTTTTTGAAATACCTATTGTATTCTAGGCAACTCAGTGATAGGACTGTTACTTATATGATCTTATTTAATTATCACAGAAGTATTGCAAGGTATTAATCTTCCCCTTTTACAGATGAGAAAACTGATGTTGCAAAGGTTATCTTGATGAAGATCATGTAGACAGAATTCAAATCTAAATCTGTTGGATATTTAAGCCCAGTCTGTGCTCTTCATGGAGTTGTTCTTGGTCCTTTTTCTTTTTCTTTCTTTCTTTTCTTTTTCTTTTTCTTTTTCTTTTCCTTTTTCTTTTCTTTTTTAAGTTGGGTCTTGTTGTTGGTATTTTTTAATGTTCATTTTTGAGAGAGAAAACATGAGCAGGGGCAGGGCAGAGAGAGGGGGGGACAGAGGATCCAAAGCAGGCTCTGTGCTGACAGCTCAGAACCCGAGAGTGTAAGGCTCAAACCCATGAATTGTGAGATCATGACTTGAGCTGAAGTCAGACGCTCAACCGACGGAGCCACCCAGGTGCCTGGTCCTTTTTAAAAAGAAAATTCTTCTGTGTCCTAGCAGAATTCCCGTGATACTTATATTTTTATTCTGTTGACTATCATAAACATCAAGATATTGACCCTCCTATATAAGCCTGCAGGTCTTTGAGGTACAAGTACTGAGTTACACAGCTGCCTCATCTATCACGGTGTTATAGAATAACGAAAAGTAATGAAAGTAAAACTGTCAAATGCACATATACATTGATGTTTTGTCAGAGCTCAGGCAGCTTTTATCGAAGAGGTGTGCTTTCAGACCGTATTCACTGCCATATTGAGGATACCCATAAACAACCTCCTCTTTACCTCAACCCAGTCCATTTATCTTCTGTAGTCCATTTATCCCTGAGTTAGAGAATTTTCCCTATTACCTCTGATAATAGTTTCAGATAAGGGCAAGATGAGACATTCTTTTGTTTTTCTTTTTAAAGTTAGCTCTACACCCAATATGGGGCTTGAACTCAACAACCCCAAGATCAGAATCGCATGCTCCAAGTGATTGAGCCAGCCACGTGCCCCAAGACCAGACATTTATTTCTTGGACATAATTTTCCTTAGCATTTCTTTTAGAATGCCAACAGTGAATGCATTATTGACCAATGTGGATATATAAGAAAGCATCTCAGTCCTTTTATTGATCAGGTTCATAGTGCAGTTGTTTTAGGAATTTCAAATAAAATTACAGCAATGCATTAATCTGATGACTCAAATGAATTTGAATATGCTGACTTTTAGGTTATTGGTGTTTTGTTTGTTTCTTTGCATTTTATAACATTTCAGAGATCACATTGTGCTTATTTTTCCATTGACCTCTGACCAAAAGCAATAAAGTTCTGTCCTGGGTGGAACTTGGCTAGCTGTAGTTTCTCAAGTTTCTATATAATGAGGGATTTTGCTTTAGCAGAAATAAGTCCTACTTTGCATTGCCACTTTTGTTCACTTCTCTATTCTATTCCATCTTGGCTGTAGAAATATGTACTACATAATAAAATACCGAGACTTGATGGGTTTTCTTATTTTAACTTGCAAACAAGAGGTTTTACAGAAACATTTGTAAGACCAAACTACTGTGAGATAAATGATTTATATTCAATAGTCGGTTGATGTGACTTTCAGTACCATACCCATATGTAAGTGCAAAACAAATTTTGAGTATAGAGTCATAGCCCTAAATTTTGTTTTGCATCAGTGCTTTGTAACATAATTCATAACTAAAATGATTGAATAAATTATCAAACGGGTATATGTAGACTGAAGTTCTTATTTGCAAATAATAGAAGTCAACTCTGGCTGTTTTGAGAACTGAAAAAATACTGAGAAACGCACAGAATTACTGGGAAGGCTGGAAAACTAGGCACAAACAAAGGGAAAAAAGGGAGGAAACAAAAATAATAGCAGACAAGACCACAGCCTAAATCACAGCACAACAGTCTGGTGAATGCATGCGAAGCAGCCACCAAACTATGAATACTCACTTGATTCTTAATTGCTCCAGCCCATGAATGGCAGCCATTACCTCTGATGTCTTGATATTGCTGCCGTCAGTTTCCACTTGTCCTGGAATGGATTCTTCCAACCTCTAGCCCTGGATCAGTGTTTGAGTAGCTAAACTAAGTTCCCATTTAATGCTGAACTACAAACATGGTCATGAAGTGAATATCTGGTGTTTTCAGGTTGTGTAGTGGAAAGTGAGCTCTGCGGGCCATCCACACTCATCAGGTAGGGGGGTTTCTTAAAAAAATTTTTTTTTAATGTTTTATTTAGTTTTTGAGAGCTAGAGAGACATAGTATGAGTGGGGGAGGGGCAGAGAGAGAGGGAGACCCAGAATCCGAAGCAGGCTCCAGGCTCTGAGCTGTCAGCACAGAGCCTGATGCTGGGGCTCAGACTAGTGAACTGCGAGATCATGACCTGAGCAAAGTTGGACACTTAACCAACTGAGCCACCCAGGCGTCCTGGGGATTTCTCAAATGTAGGAAAGGAGTTCAGATGTTGGGTGGCCCCAAATGGACAGATACCCACTACATTCTCTTTATTTTTGCATCTGATTTCTTTTCTTTCTTTTAACCAATGATTGGGTAAGAGAAAAAGGAATAAAATGATTTAAAAATTTTAGATTGAGAGACGTGGTTGGAGAAATAATAATACTCTACATGTTTGTTCTTTGATGTTTCAGGCCCTTTTTCAACTTTACTTTTAGTTGTTTTAGTATGTTCTGTGAAGGCATGGTGGTATTGATAACACTATCAAACATTGTGAAAACAAACATCATCACTTAATCCTAGCCTTCTACTTCTTCTGAAAGATGTGATTTATCTCACGTTTTTAAGGCACTCAGCGCGTAGCCCCACCGATGAGCTTCCCTCCGCCCTATTTATCTCACGTTTTTAACTGGCTTGGATAATATGCTCTGAAAGTATAATGGAAAGGACAGAAACCTTAGAGCCAGATTTGGAGTCAGATGTGACCCCTGTCACTCTATTATTATCATTTGGCATCTAATTATTGTTAGCCCTATTTTAGTAATGAGAAAACTGAGCCATAGAGAGGTTACGTAGCTCAAGAATTTTTGATGAAACAGGAATGATTAAGCATGAAAAAGCCACAATAATTACTTTGTCCTTTTTTCTCCTTGTAGAAGAAGTACTTTTAGAGTGTCTCAAGTATGCAGTGGGTATAGATGCCCATATTAAAGTTGTTGATGTCTAATTTTTATTTATTAAATTTTAATTCTAGTATAATTAACATACACTCTTGTATTAGTTTTAGGTGTACAATTTAGTGATTCAACATTCTGTACATTACTCAGTGCTCATCATCATAAGTGTACTCTTAATCCCCTTTTCACCCCCCCCACCGTAACATCTGTTTGTTCTTTTATTTCTTAAATTCCACTTATGTCTAATTAAAAAAAATTTTTTTTAACGTTTATTTATTTTTGAGACAGAGACAGAGCATGAACGGGGGAGGGTCAGAGAGAGAGGGAGACACAGAATCTGAAACAGGCTCCAGGCTCTGAGCGGTCAGCACAGAGCCCGACACAGGGCTCGAACCCACAGACCGTGAGATCATGACCTGAGCCGAAGTCGGACGCTCAACCGACTGAGCCACCCAGGCACCCGTAATTTTAAATTTATATACAATAACAGATAATCAGGTTAGATAATTGAGTCTCAGCTCTCTGTGTTTTATGTTTAGAACTTTGTTCACATTCTAAATAACTCTTGGGTTTACCCTACTACCATTGTTTTACGTTTGTATAATATTTTAACGTTTTAGAATATTTTACTTTGACTTTGTCCTTGCAACACCCCTGTATAATATAAAGTCAATTTTATTGATTTGGAAACTGAGGAGCAGAGAGGAAGAATGTCTTAAGATCTGTGAAATGGTGATCATGCACTTTATTTGAGGTGTTTAGGTACATAACTAAGTCAGAGCATGTTTTATTACTTTAAATGTACTTTTGTTTAAATGTTACTTTTTTTTTAGTAGAAAGACATTAATATTTGGAGCTGTTTAGCTATCAGGCTGTAATTTAGTTTTCAAAGAGAAACTTCCCTCATGGAGCTTGTATGTTATTGGAAGGAGACAGAAAATGAATGTGAAAAATAATGGTCAGCTGTTGATAAGTAAGTGCTATGGAGAAAATTAAACAAGGTAGGGTAAAAGGGAGTTCGTTCTAGGAATGGGACAGGGGAATTGAAGTTTAAACAGAGTCTTTGAGTAAGACCTTACTAGGAAGGTGACATTTGGGCAAAAAAAGACCTAATGGAAACATAGGACGGAGGCATTCAGTACCTTGGAGAAGAAGGTCACGTGCTGAGAGAACAGGCTCAAAGGCCCTCTGAGATTGGAGGGTGTCTGACGTGTTCAAGTTGAGGCAAGGGAGACAGTATGTCAAAAGCTGGAGAAGCAGAGGGAAGAGTAAGAGAAAAATACTGAAAATTTTACGAAAGTTAATTGTGACTTTTTTTTTCTTATGTCTAGATTGCATACTGGTACCTAACTTTACTGAATGTTTCAGCTGTTAATAGGAATCATTAATGCCCAATCAGCACATCAGGGGATGGGGTTTGAGCAACTGTGTTTTTACCTGGGGTGGCAAGGTTGAGAACCATGACTCTGGACTAGTTCAATGTGAAGAACAGATCAAATTACATATACTTTGAGGAACTGCCTTTTTAATACACAATTTTAGAGGTCTTTTTTTAGTGTTCTTTTCTTCATGGTTAGGTAACATTGAAAGGAAAATAATGACCTTATAAAATACCACTCTTGAAGATAACTTACCAGGATGGATCATCTGTGTTTGCCTAGTCCATCAGAACAACTTAAAATATAGCTTAACATTCTAGACCACAGTTTTGCCGTGTATAAAATACCAATCTTTAGCTTAATGACATGATTTCTGTTTTGAGCAGTTTCATAAAGACATAATGCAATTATTTTAACTCTCATTGTTGAGATGCACTTATTAATATTTTTTTAAATGCACATTATGAAAAATTCATTTTGGGAATTTGATATATACTAAGCTTATTTCGGGACGGTAGTATCTACATTTCTTTACAAAATGACACTATAAAAAATGGCATTCAGATTCCTCTGATGTCATGAACATCTTTTTTACTTATTAGGTTATAAGTTTCACTAATATTTGTCAAGAAAGAGTTACAACAAGAAATTTATGAGGATTCTATAGTGTCAGATGAGTTGAAATTTTAGGAGTAAATGTTTTATCTTTTACGAAAAGGTATCTTTACGATGGTCTGAAAGAAGAGACAATAAAATTCCAGTTGTGCAACTTAAAAAATGTCTTATCTGCGTCTTGTCTTTTCCTCTATTTTTTCTAGTTTACTTCTAATCCCTCCAGTTTATTCCTCTTAATCCATCAAATTTGGAAGTTGACCAATGGTTTTGGTATCTTCTGAGGTCTTTGTGAATTCTCAAATTCAACACGTGTAACTTGTAATGGTAATTGTTAAGGCATGATTGATTTTTTAAAGTTTATTTATTTTGAGAGAGAGAGTGGGAGTGGCAGGGAGAGAGGGAATGCCAAGGAGGCTGTGTACTGCCAGCACAGAGCCCAATGCAGGGCTCAAACTCACGAACTGTGAGATAATGACCTGAGCCGAAACTAAGAGTCAGATGCTATGCTCAGCCAACTGAGCCCCCCAGGTGTCCCAAGGCAGGACTTTTAATACATGTTCTCCAAGCTGGGCTGTACGAATCTCCCAGCAGGCAAACCTGATTGGTGTTCTACTTCAGCATTTTCTGCTACTTGTCCTGTTAACAATAACTTTGATGAAGTGATGAAGGTTTTTGCATAAGGTCACTCTGTGGGAAATGGTCCTGAAAAGGGAGCCATTGGTAGTGATAAAAGTAGAAAATGAAAAAGAAAAAGGCTAATAAGAAAGATAGGACTTGTAGCTAGAAAATATAAGTTGAAGACATATTCCAGAGTGGGATGTCATTTCTTTTTTTGCAGGAGCTTGGGATCAGCCATGGATGGGGCCATCACCATTACTCTATACAAGGAAAAAGAAAAGAGATTCTGACTGTTTTAGAAAGTATTAAAAACCATTTGAGTGGGAGCACACTTTACTGAAAACTGAAAATTATTTGTTAGCATTCAGTGTGAGGATATGCACAGGAATCCCCTTACTCAAAATTTTAAGTATAGTTTTGACTCAAAGCATATATCATTTCCTCTCACATTGGAATTAAATGCAGTTTATTTTATATATTGATGACAATCTTGTTGAACTTGCTGGTTCTTATAACTAACTTCTAGATTGTTTTTCTTGGAGTTTGCAAGTAAACAGTTTGATCATCTGTAACAGTGATCATTTTTCTTTCTAATCTCAGGTTTTACCTTTTTTTCTAATTGCACAAAGTTAGCACTTCCAAGACAGTACTTTTTAGCATCTATTGAACAGTTACGTGCCTTTTCTTTGTCGTGGATTAATAAGGTGAAGAATATAAATTGGTGCTCAATAGTGAATTATTCTTGAATTTTTGGAAATATGGGAATCTGTTCTTTTTCTGTTAGTTTCTTTTTTTTTTTTATTTTAAAAAAAAATTTTTTTTTTTCAACGTTTATTTATTTTTGGGACAGAGAGAGACAGAGCATGAACGGGGGAGGGGCAGAGAGAGAGGGAGACACAGAATCGGAAACAGGCTCCAGGCTCTGAGCCATCAGCCCAGAGCCCGACGCGGGGCTCAAACTCACGGACCGCGAGATCGTGACCTGGCTGAAGTCGGACGCTTAACCGACTGCGCCACCCAGGCGCCCCTGTTAGTTTCTTATTCAACACAGAGAAGAAGAAATAGTTTAATGAAAATCTGTATATGCTCTGCCTGAATTCAGTAATTGTTCACATTTTGCAGTATTTGCTCAATTTTTCTAATCTATTTGAAGCCATTAGAAATTGTGATACTTTACGCTATATACTTTAGATAGCATGCATTTCTCAGAGTAAGGACTCCAACATAACTACAAAACTCCTCTATTACATCTAAGAATATTAATAATGATTCTATACTAATATCTATTCTTTATTTTCCCAAATGTCCTGAGAACCTCTTTTACAGCTCTCATTTTTTTCCCCAAACTAGGCAAGGTGTATACATTGCATGTGGTGTCTATTTCATTTTATTTCATCTGGAACTGCATCCTGGCCATCACCTTTTCTCCCAATGAAGTGACTCTTTGAAGAATTCAAGACAGTTGTCTTGATAGATACTGTCCCTGTTCTCATAGAGCTTTTTACTGATGCAAGAGACAAACATCAAATATACAATATCATATGTAATTTATAAATATGTAGAATTATATAGATGAGAAACTGAGAAGTAGAGAGATTTAAGTTCTGTCTTAACCAATCTGATACTGTGGATAAGTGGCCACACTGTATTTGAACTGAGTCTGGTTCAAAACTCACTCTATTTCAACCGTTATCAAGATGAGTCATCTGATTTAAAAATGTTAAAGAAAAAATGGAGCCTGCAAAATTCAGGTGAGATTCTTACTTTTCACTGATAAACTTTTCTCTTTTTTAAATTGTAGACCAATAATGTTTCTATATAAGAGAATGTGTCTTTTAAGATTTTACTTTGTAAGAATTGCCCGGCTATAGGGGTGCCTGGGTGGCTCCATTAGGTAAGTGTCTGACTCGACTTCGGTTCAGGTCATGATCTCACAGTTGGTTCGTGGTTTTGAGCCCTGCATTGGACCCTGCTGACAGTGTGGAGCCTACTTGAGATTCTTTCTGTCTCCCTCTCTCTCTCTCTGCCCCTTCCCCTGCTCTCTGTCTCTCCTCTCTCTCTAAATCCCCCCCCCCCCCAAAAAAAAAAGAATGTCAGGCTGTGGGCTTCTAAATAACCTGCAGGTTAACTTGCAGGCCTACTTTGGCTCAGAGATATTGTCATGTATTGTTTAATGAAGTAACTTCATTGTCGAGCTTTGTTTTAGAATCTCCTTTGGTTCAGTTTTTAATCCACTCTTCTAATTAAAACATTTTTTTGCTTACACATAATCTGTTATTTTGTGGGACCCATTGGCAGTTAAATTCTCTCAAATAAACACCCACAGATCACATATGTTGGTGATCTGAGAGGAAACCCATATGCTAGTGATTCTTTTAGTTTGGAATCGTGGAGAGCTTATAGGTGATTTCAACGAAGTATGGGGACTAGGAAATTCTTTAACTCTTTTCAACTCTGGTCTGAAGAGTTTAGTTACAAGTTTTAATTAACGTTTCCTTTGGACATCAGGGCACAAGTTAGTCTTGTTATTGTGACTGCCATAGGCAAAAAGCCAGAAATATTAAATGGCTGGATATTACCATAGAGGTGTTTAATATAATCCATTTAATTTGTCTATAATATCTGCTGGATATTTAGGTACTACTGAATGAAATACTTTTTTAAATATGTTCAGTGTTAGTCTTTTTTTATTGTTGTTGTTAGTAGTGCCAGAACGTTAAGCTTTGTGGAGGGTGGAGGGGGTGATATGTGTGAGAAGTTTAAAACATACTGGCAGAGTATTAATAGTATTAACATTTACTGCACACTTCTTACTCCACCACAAGCGTCGTGATAAGTGATTTCCACCTGTTATTTTCCTTAATTCTTATACTACTAGCCCTTTGAGGCAGATAACCGTATTAGCTCCATTTTTACAGATAGTAGGCAAAGTTAAAACTTTGCCAGGGTCACATGGCTATTATGTAGCAGAGTCTAGATTTGACCTCACCTCTGGGAAAGACATACTCTTATTGCATTTCTGTTACTACCTGTTCAACTCTCTTCTACAGGTGAAGAAACTAAATGACAAAGAGGCTGTTATTTTCTTTCAAAGGAAAATAATTTTCAAAGGCCCATCTTATCATTCTTTGATATTATTTCTCTTCAAAAAATACAAAGACTGTGCTGCTTTTCATGATTAATGGAATTTGATTAGTGCGATACATTCATATGTAAAAGTAACAAATACGTACAAAAGCATGAAAACTTAAGAAACCATCTAGAAAGCCTCAAGAAAATCAGTATTGTTTTAAAACTGCAATTTTTACTCAGATGCTAATTTTGGTCCTTTTTCAACGTTTATTTTATTTTTGGGACAGAGAGAGACAGAGCATGAACGGGGGAGGGGCAGAGAGAGAGGGAGACACAGAATCGGAAACAGGCTCCAGGCTCCGAGCCATCAGCCCAGAGCCCGACGCGGGGCTCGAACTCACGGACCGTGAGATCGTGACCTGGCTGAAGTCGGACGCTTAACCGACTGCGCCACCCAGGCGCCCCTGGTCCTTTTTAACAAAATGGAATACAAGGTCACAGGGATAACTAAGAGATGGTCCCTATTCACGCTGTTCGCTTTTCTGAAATGAGCTAACCTTCCATACTGCTGTACTATCCCCTGCCCAACGAGTGCTTTCTTCCCCTTTTCTTCCTCTTTTCTGTTTCAGGGTAATCAACTCTATCTTTCTTACCTTCTCCCTCTGCTTCCTTAGAAACAAACTTTTCTTTGGAACTTCCGTGCTGTTTTTCTCTTGCTTCGTATACTTTTGTTTTGCTAAAGTATATTTTCAAGCAGCCTGTGAAGAAAGAGTGTGTGGACCTTATGCCTTCTGAATTCTTGCATACTTGAATATGACTTTATTTGCTTCCATATTTAATTATATAGTATATGTATAATTTCCAAGTTGTTTAGCATTGTTTTCAGAAATAGGAAGGTTCTGTTATCTTCGATCTGGTATTGCTGAAAGTTGAATTGTTGTCTGGTTCTTGGTAGGTGGGATTTTTTTTTATTTCCTCGTTAAAAGCAGAGGGAATAGCTAGTACCACGATTCCCATCTTCGTTGACAAGATAGTTTCTGAATTGACTTTGATATTCTTTGGTCCCTCATAATAGAGGTAGCATAGAACAGTAGTTGAGAGCCTAGATTCTGGAACCAAATTGCCCAGATTTGAATCTCAGCTTCATCATTTACTTGCTCTTTGATATTGGACAAAAGACTTAATCCTCTGTACCCCATTTATCCCAGCTTTAAAATGGAGATGATGGTTGAGCCACCTGAGTGGCTCAATTGGTTGAGTGTCCAGCTCTTGATTTTGGCTTGGGTCATGGTCCCAGGCTTGTGGGATCCAGCCCCACCCAGCCTTCTTGGAATTCTCTCTTGCCCTCTCTCTGTCTCTCTCTCGCCCTCTCTGTCTCTCTCTTGCCCTCTGTCTCTCTCTTGCCCTCTCTGTCGCTCTCTCTCTCACCCTCTCTCTCTCTCACGCGCCTTCCTTCTGTCTCTCTCTCGTGCGTGCCCTCTGTCTCTCTCTCGCGTGCCCTCTCTGTCTCGCCCTCTCTGTCTCTCTCACCCTCCTTCTCTCTCTCTCTGTCTCTCTCTCTCGCCCTCCTTCTGTCTCTCTGTCTCTCTCTCTCGCCTCCTTCTGTCTCTCTGTCTGTCTCTCTCGCCCTCCTTCTGTCTCTTTCTCCCTCCTTCTGTCTGTCTCTCTCTCGCCCTCCTTCTGTCTCTCTCCCCCCCTCCTCCTCCTTCTCTCTCTCTTCTCCCCCTCCTCTCACTCTCTCTCTCCCCCTTCATCTCTTCTCTCCTCTCTCTCTCTCCTTCTCTCTCTCTCTCTCCTCTCTCTCTCCCTCCTTCTCTCTCTCTCTCTCCTCCTCTCTCTCTCTCTCCTCCTCTCTCTTTCTCCTCCTCTCTCTCTCTCTCCTTCTCTCTCTCTCTCTCTCTCTCTGTCTCTCTCTCCTCCTCCTCTCTCCTCTCCTCTCCTCTCCTCTCCTCCTCTCTCTCCTTCTCTCTCTCTGCCCCTCCCCCACTGGTATGCTCACCTTCTCTCAAATAAAATTTTTAAAAATTTAAAAGTAAAATTTAAGTTGGAGATATTTAATAATAGCACCTGCCTCATGGGATTGCTGGAATGATTTAATATTCATACATTCTTAGGATTATACCAGGTGCATAGTAATGAGCTAATAAGCTACAACTTGTGGGCCAAATCCAGCATATGTGAACTAAAACTGGTTTTTACATTTTTAAAGGATTGTTAAAAAAACGAAAAAGGAGAATATGCATGGCACAAAGCCCAAATATTACTGTCTTGCCCTTTACAGGAAAACTTTGCTGACCCCTTAACATATGTGTTTATTAAAAGAATGTAAAAATCTAGTTGCTGGAGAATGAGGAAGATAGGAAGAATGTACTTAAAGTTGAGAAAATCTTTTGTTTTCATCCCAAAATTGTTTTATCCTAGCTAATTTTTTATTAACATTTTGGATTTTATAAATGTAATAAAATGATGCATCAATTACAGTGAGGACTTTTGTTTGAAGAAATGTATTTTAAATGTTATAGAATTATGTTTACATATTTATTAATTTGCCTTTTAGTTTTCTAAGAACTGGAGTTTTTCTTTGGTACTTCCTTTGTCTTCAGGGTAAGGTCTGAATGAATTGTTTGATGAATAACCCAATTTCTCTTTCTCTTTTGTCTCTTTCCTTTCATTATAATTAAAGTTAACCTCCTGGTAATCATGGCAAGAAAAATTTAAAGGGTAATTATGAGAAATTGCTATTACAGAGAAGAAATTAAAAATGTGTTTAGCTTTAAGTTTACTGGTTAAATACACCAGTCCCAAAGATGTCACTGGCGGGCGGGGGGGGGGGTGTTCTGTGGAATATGCTGTAGTACTACAAACCAAGGGAATATAATAAAGCAAACTGAGAAAGAAACATGGAAAGGAAGAAAACAGAAGTAAAAAAAGATTCGGCAATGTTGGTGCATCACCAAGAAACTGTCTCTCATGCTGTTTGGTTATATTCTTCTTTTTTTTTTTTTCAACTTTTTAATTTATTTTTGGGACAGAGAGAGACAGAGCATGAACGGGGGAGGGGCAGAGAGAGAGGGAGACACAGAATCGGAAACAGGCTCCAGGCTCCGAGC
Source organism: Puma concolor (assembly GCF_028749965.1). Taxonomy (NCBI): domain Eukaryota; kingdom Metazoa; phylum Chordata; class Mammalia; order Carnivora; family Felidae; genus Puma; species Puma concolor. Next base: position 44,969,915 of record NC_141676.1, on the reverse strand, counting down.
CATCAGCCCAGAGCCTGACGCGGGGCTCGAACTCACGGACCGCGAGATCGTGACCTGGCTGAAGTCGGACGCTTAACCGACTGTGCCACCCAGGCGCCCCACTTCTTTTTTTTTTTTAATCTTTATTTATTTTTGAGAGAGAGGGTGGGAGGGAGATAGGGAATGTGAACGGGGGAAGGGCAGAGATAGGGAGAGAGAGAATCCCAGTCAGGCCTTGTGCTGTTAGCACAGAGCCCGATGTGGAGTTTGAACTCAGAAACCATGAGTTCATGACCTGAGCTGAAATCAAGTCAGATGCTTAACCAACTGAGCCACCCAGGCGCTCCTGGTTATATTCTTGGTTAACAAATTATAAGAAACTTGGCAACCAAGTCAGATTTTGTTCTAGCCTCCTCCTTTGAAAAACCAAGTAACAAGTATGCCTCAACTCCACTGTTTTCTGAAATACGGTGTTCATGCTTGAGATGTGCCATTATATAGTAAAGTTCATTTCTGACGTAATATATCTGACCTTTCTCAGCTTGTGGTATTTCTGTTTTCTCAAAACACGTGTTTGTCATTACTCTGTCTTTTAGAATGTCTGTAGGCATTCATCCAGGAAAAGAAACTAACAGCAACCAAATGAATATGTATTATTGCCTAGGATAGAAAACATTGATTTTTGTAACTGTACTTTTGGATATCTTTTTTTCCTCCTTAATTACATTTTGCATTAGGAAATTTTAAGGTAGAATATAGACAATGGATTTTATCATTGTAAGATCCTTGTTTTTTCTAAAATTACAGTTTTGTCTGTCTGTAAGCAATTTGGATATTAGCATTTATACTTCAGACAATCAGAGTCAATGTTAGACTCAGTAGTAGTTCTAGTGTTTCTTGCTCAGAATTTTTATTCTTCATTTGTTCAGCTTTCTTTTTAGATTACTTTTATATCCACTGTTACTCCACCTAACTGGAGTCTTATAATTTATAGGCTTCTTAAACTTGAAACAGCAAATTGATTTTAATCTTACAGTTAAATAAATTAGTCTGTGTCACATGGCTCATAGGTTGTAGTTGTTTTTTTTTTTTTTTAAATGTTTATTTATTTTGAAAGGGGGGCGAGGGACAGAGAGGGAGAGAGAACCCAAGCAGGGTCACAGTGTCAGCATGGAGCCCGATGAGGGGCTCAATCTCATGAATCATGAGATTATGACCTGAGTCAAGATCAACAGTCAGTGCTTAACTGACTGAGCCACCCAGGCACTCCATAGGTTGTAGTTCATTAAATTTTTAGAAACATACAGAATAACTAAACCCTGCAGGCTTGTTTTAAAAATACGTCTGTTGAAAAATCTTTAAAGTTTGTTGTATAAATACCTTAGCTTTGTAACACAAATATACTCTATGATATTTAATTTTTCTTGGTAATAAAGAGCCTTGAATTGGTACAGTATTCTCATTTTAGCTCAATAGCATCCTACAGATGAGGAAGATAATGTATACAGAGGTTATGTGACTTGCCCAAGGTCCCATGGTTAGTAAATAGTAGAGTGAAGTCTTTGGGCCTTTGTGAAGTGCCTTTATCCATTATACTATGATTGCTATGCATACAGCATTTATGAGCTAGTAGATTAATTTCTTCTAATCTAGACTAGCTGTTCTGAGTACATTTCTGATACCATCTTATTTTTCTTTAGTTGGTGTCACTGCCATAAAAGCAGAATAAAGGACAAGTATACAAACTATAGAATTTAGAACTAGAAGAGAACCTGAGCTTTTTAGTGCATAGCTTTTTGGTCCCCATAACTGGCTATACCTCAGAATAGCATGTAACAGTACTATTTCCCTGTACCTACTCCCAGTGATTCTGATTTAAAGCTCAGTGTGGAGTCTAGGGATTTGTACTTATTAAAAGATTTCCTAAGTGATTCTCACAAAGTTTGGAAACTTCTGATAGCCCGTTCCTTTGTTTTATAGATAAGAAAACCGAAAGCCAGGAAGGTCAAGATAGTGCTAGTAAGTGGTAAAACTTGAACTCACCGATGCTCTCTTAAATCTTAGCCCAGTGCCTTCCCCTGCGTCAATTGCTTATTTCAGTGGTATTTACCCTCTGTGTTAGTTTGCCCTCCTTGATTAACATTATATTACAATTAAGTTTGTATTAATATCAGCATAATTTCAATAGTATACACAAACTGCTCCTTTACAGCTGTTTCCTCTTCCTTATATGATTCTTGTCCCAAATTACATCTTGGTACTTTATGTTCCCCTATTAACATAGTTCTATAATTCTTTTATGCATTTACCTTTTAAATCATACACAGATAAAAGAAGTTACCAAAATTCAGTACTACTGTTTTTCATATTTACTTACTGTAGCTACCTTTACCATTCTTTACATCCTTATATGACTTTGAATTACTGTTTAGTGTCTTTTCATTTCAGCCAGGAGGACTTCCATTAGCATTTCTTGTAGGATAGGTCTAGTAGTAACTAACTCCTTCTGTTCTGAAAAGTGTTCAGAATGCCTCCTAGAATTTCTGTCCGAAGGATGGGCGACTGGGACATTTATGACTCAGTCTTATCCTTCATTGGTTGAGGGTTGGGGAAGTTAATTTGCCCACATTTCCAGGCTGTGCTTGCTCACAGGCTGAGTGGGCCATCGTAGTGCCATTGAAAGGGGAAAAATGAGCAAAGCTATGTTTGAGGCGGCATTCTGTTAATCTGAGGTGAATCTTCCCAGGACAGTCCACCATAGCTGTCACCACAGCTGAGGAGCTGTGACGTGGCACCTGCTACCCTCATCTTTTGTATTTTATGCAATCCACCTTTTTCTTCTCTTTTAAAAACCAATTACATTTGTTTCTTGGATTCTTCAGTGGTTACCAATAACCTCATGCGCTAGTGTTCTTAGTATCCTATAACTAATTCATCTTGACCAGGGGCATTGGACTCACCTGTCTCGGGCTTTAGTTCTAGAATTACAGTGTGTGTTCAACCTTTCCAATCCCTGACAGAGAAGAACTGGGACAATGTAGGAGTTAAAGAGTTTTGTTTTCTCTTTATTGGGATTATCCTGTCTTCTGAGATAAGCCTACTTTTTTCTTTTGTTCTTTAAGATAGCCAAAAATCCCCCAAACAAACAAAAAAAAAGAATTCCTTTTGTTGTCTCTTGGGTTTTGTAAGCAATAGATAATTTTGGGGTTTGGCCTTTTTGGATCCACTGGTCAATTTAAATTACTTTTCCTACCTGTCTTAAAGTTCCTACTTCCGTTGAGTTTGATGCTGGGGAATCGTGGCTAATATTTTCTGTGAAATTTTTGAAATGTTTTCTTAAATGTGAGGGGACACATGACTATATCCAGACTTTCTCTTTTTTTTTTTTATGTTTATTTTTGAGAGAGAGGGAGGGAGGGGCAGAGAGGGAGGGAGACACAGAATCTGAAGCAGGCTCTAGGCTCTGAGCTGTCAGCACAGAGCCCAATGTGGGGCTTGAACCCACGAACCACGAGATCATGACCTGAGACAAAGTCAGATGCTTAACTGACTGAGCCGCCCAGGCGCACCCCCAGACTTTTTCTTTGTGACCATCATAAACACCTAGCTGACATGGTCACTATTTGCATTTTCTCCTTAGTTCTGGCTAGCACTGGACCCTTCAGTAAGTATTTCTGTCTTTATGCAATTCAGAGGCTTTTGTCATTTCTGCTTTCCTACCCCATTCTTTCTTTGCTTGCCTCCTCCTTTCTTTCTTTAGATGCTATTTAGTATTCTAGTATGGTCTGTTGACTTTCACATTCTAAACTTTCCCCATTGCTCTCATTATCCCATGGCCTTGGGACCCTTTTTCAGTGACTACAGCTAATCTGACAAACTGTTTGTAGCTCAGATAATTGGAATGATGGTGTTTGTAAGTGGTAATATAACAAACATTTGTGTTTTTGTCAGTAACCTAGTATCTCTCCCCCCTCTTTTTTGTTTTCTTATCCATGAGGCACTGGATCACAGGAAATATCAACTGGCTAATAACATAAGGGAAAGTAATTTAGTTCTTTGGAGGGAGAAATAGAAAAGTTTCTACTAGGTGATTTTATTTTATTTATTTATTTTTTAAAAAATTTTTTTTTTCAACGTTTATTTATTTTTGGGACAGAGAGAGACAGAGCATGAACGGGGGAGGGGCAGAGAGAGAGGGAGACACAGAATCGGAAACAGGCTCCAGGCTCTGAGCCATCAGCCCAGAGCCTGACGCGGGGCTCGAACTCCCGGACCGCGAGATCGTGACCTGGCTGAAGTCGGACGCTCAACCGACTGCGCCACCCAGGCGCCCCTCTACTAGGTGATTTTAAAATGAAGAACATGTTTATATAGTTCAATATGTATTTTGAAATCATCTTATGACTAAAGGAGAAGTTGAAGGAAGAAGAAAGGAAAGCATGGAGTAGCACAGAAGAAAATATTTAAGGAAAAGAGAAGACAGGGGAAATCTGTGTGTTGTGGGGTCATATTAAGTATGACAAAGTGAGGGGTGCCTGGGTGGCTGAGTTGGTTGGGTATCCAGCTCTTAATTTTGGTTCAGGTCATGATCCCAGGGTTGTGGGATTGAGCCCTGTGTTGGGCTCCATGCTAAGTGTGGATCCTGCTTGAGATTCTCTCTCTCTCCGTCTCTTTGCTGCTCTCCCTCTCTCTGCCCCTCTCCCAGCCCCACCCCCCCCAAATAAATAAACTTAAAAAGTATGATAAAGTGAGTTCTGCATTCCTTTTTTTTTTTTAACGTTTATTTATTTTTGAGAGAGACAGAGACAGAATGCGAGTGGGTTAGGGGCAGAGAGAGAGGGAGACACAGAAGCAGAAGCAGGCTCCAGGCCCTGAGCTGTCAGCACACAGCCCGATGCGGGGCTCAAACTCACAAGCTGTGAGATCGTGACCTGAGCCGGAGTCGGAGGCTCAACCAACTGAGCCACCCAGGCACCCCGAGTTCTGCATTTCTTTTTTTTTTTTTTTTTTTTTTTTGAGTTCTGCATTTCTTAAGGAAAACTGGAATAAAGGAGTGGGGGAGAGGCCAGCCCAGGTACTAGCTCTAATCACTGTTATGTGAGGGCCAAAGACATGATTGATTTGGGGATTTCAAGCAAGCCACTGTGAGAGGGAAGGAATAGGAAGGTTTGTGTCCATGTGTCTGTCCTGGTCATAGGAAATCTCACATAGCAGTTTTCAATAAACGCTTGCTTATTATGGTAAAATGGTGTAGATGTAATGATTGTTGTGTAGATGTAATGAAATTTGTATATATCCCGAGTGTGAATGGTTACCAACACCAGCAGAGCAGTGAAACTTGCTTTCTTTCTCTTGGAAAAAAGCTATCATAGTAATTCATTTGTTGTTCATTTGCCTTTCCCTCATACATGTGGAATGAAATAAGTGCTGCATGACTTTCTGAGTATTGTAAAAGCTTTATTTTAGAAATCCAAGTACTGAAATAGATGCCAAACCAGCCTAATCTCAGAATATTCAGTGATCTGTGTTAGAGTATTTGGAAGAAACTTTTCCAAAGTCTGCAAACATTTCATGTTAAGAAGAAGGTGACATTCGTATAAACATTCAGCCTATCCTAGTTTTCTTAGGCTCACTTTGATAGCTGACTTTTATTTTGTCATTTATCTCTTCAGTATGTATTTGAGTGCCTTCCATGAACAATGTGCTTTGTTAGTCACTGAGGATAAGTAAGGCAAGAACGTTGCCATCAAAGAAAGGGTCTAGGAGATAAGATGGAAATGTAAACAAATATTGAATTTTATTTTATTTTTAACAAATATTGAATTTTAATGTCAAAATACAATTAGAATCTCTCAGTGATGGATTTTTTAAAAATCTCTTTTGTAATACTTGATATTCTGATAATCCTTCGGTCATAAATTGAACTATTGGGTGCCTAAAGTTGACATATCATTCTCAGACGCCAATTCTAATTTCCTTAGGCTGAAAATTATATTTGTCTTAAGAATCCAATAGCTTTGATTTCCTTAAGTAAATGTTAGGCTAAGCACCCCTCCCTATAACATCAGCATTTTCTACCAGACAGAATTGTTACTTTCATGCCTCTATACTTAAGTGATTGAGATAAGATCATTTAATTGAAAAAAGAATAAAAAACTTAGAAGTATCCATTTTAGGGTATCATAGGGGAGCAGTAACTCCCCATCTGATCACAGCTACCAAATTGTTTTTAAACTTTTGTAGCATAATAAAAAATAAGTCCATAAATATGAAATGGTCTATCAAATTTAAAGTCTCCCTCATATTCATTTTTGTTTTCCTTAGAAAGGTAATGAATAACATTTTCTGCAGTGTTCCTTCAACTCAGGTGTTAAAATATTTTAGTAAGTAAAATGTACATAAAGCCTTAAAATTCTTACTTTTCTGGGAAGACTTAAGCAGGCACTAGAGATTTTTAAATCTTCACTTGATGTTAGATGACTACATGGTGTCTTGCTTTTGGAAGTCAGAAAACAAGAATTGTTATAAAAGTAGTTTATAACACACCAACAAAATCTTACTGCTTTATTTTTATTTTTGAAGAAAATAGAGTGATTGTAGAAGCCTGTGTTTTAGGAACTTCCTGTTTAGATTGTATTAAATAATATACAAGTTTTGTTTTTTGTTTTTCCCTTCATAGCAGCTCTTATAAACAAAGACCTAGACAGAGTAATATGGGTTGTGAGAATGGACTTAGCTCAATAGATAGGCAAAAACTTCAAAAAAGCATTTTTGGCATAGGATAGTTCACTTTTCATGAGTTAGTTGTTTTTTCTGACTTGCATGGATGTTTATGGAAATTCAGTTTTATAATTGGATAATTTAATTTGATAATGTAGCTTTACTGGCTAGTTTCTTTAACACTTTAGTCTTAATGTTCATTATTGAACTCCTTATTGACATCAAACAATACTAGTAAATAGTGTTAACATTTATTGAGGTCTCAGTCTTTAAGGTCATAAATAAGGCCTTCATGTGTATTATCTCACTGAATCTGAATAACCTAGTTATTATTATTTTATAGATGACATTACTTAAAAGAACTCTGCAGTTAGTCCTTTGGAAAAATGAACGGTATTTTGGAAAGTGAGCAGCCACACCTCCAGTTTGTCTACTTTATGTATAAGGATTTTGGTATATAATAACATCCTTGTTAAACTTGCTATTCTAAACTTCTCATCCTTAATTGTTATTTTTATTAATGTCATAGTTTTTGTGTCTCTTTAGATTTGAATTCTCTAGGCACTTTTGACTATGTACCCCTGGTCTCCCTCCCCTTTACTCTCTCACAAACCAGGATGTAGCTCAGTCTTGGAAAGATAATCACTATAATATATCCACCATTGTCTGTTGTATATTTTGAGCTCAGGGTTAAGATTGAAATTTTTCTAAGTGAGGGAACCACCCTTAACCATTGTTAAACACTGAATGACTTTGGAAATTAGCTTATGCTGCAGGCTTGATAATATTTCGTAATAAATCCAACCTGAAATTACAAGGAATAACAATGTTTAAGTGCCAAATTTATGCTACAGTAAATTAAAAGTAACTTTGATGGGAATGAATGTTGTTTGAATCAAAATAATGTCAAGCTGCTTTGTATACTTTGCATGTCAGCAGTTAAAACAAGGGCACCTGGGTGGCTCAATCTCCCACTGGCTCAGGTTGTGATCTCGCAGTTCTGAGATCGAGCGCTGAGTCAGGCTGCGTGCTGAGTGTGGAGCCTGCTTGGGATTCTCGCTCTCCCTCTCTCTCTCTGTGCCTCCCTCCGCCCCACTAAACATTAAAAAAAAAAAAAAAGTTAAAACAAGAAATGGAATCTACATTTTCACACACACTTGTAGCAGTCTATTTCCAAGATCAAAATACAATTCTAGCAGTGGTTTTTGGAACTCAGTCCAAATAAAGGATGTTTTATATTTCAGAATTCATTTAACTGCCCAATGAAGGAACTTTCAAGTAACCTTCAATGGGAACAATGTATGACAAGCTGAAATGCACATATCAGAAGAAGAATCTAATATAATTCTATGAATACCTTTCAAATAATGCATATATTCAGTTAGAATCCTTTGCTTGTGGACTGGTGTCCATTTATCAGTATTTATCTGAATGGAAAGACCTTTTCTAAAATGAAATATGTAAAATCACATTACAGGTGAGGTTTAACAGATGAACATTGATTCTGATGATAGGGAATACCAACTTTGAGTCCCATTTGAATGAAATGCTCTCCTCTCAAAATAATTCCATTCTCCTCATTGGCAGACTGGCACCACAAAAATTTATACTCTTATATTTTGCATTTTGTCAATAAAAACGATACGTTTTTCTCTCATTATAGAAGTACTTATATAGTACTGATTTTGTTTCCTGGCTACAAAGCCAAAAATATTTACTCTCTGGCCCTTTATATAAGAAGTTTGCCAACCTGGAGCTAAACAGTTATTCCTTTGTTTCTAAGTGATACTTAGAAACTTATCCAAACACAAGAAGAAATCTCTATTGCCGGGGTTTCAACTGTTAGCAGAGAAAAAAAGAATAATTCTACATCATTCTGGAACAGACTTTAGATGACCATTTAATCCAACGTAATCCAATTTCCTTATTTTGCAGTTAAGAATCCAAGGTTTAGTGGGAACTAGTCATTTGTAGAATTGAAGGTAGAACTAAAATTTTTTCATTCTTTTCTTTTCCTTTCTTTTCTTTTCTTTTCTTTTCTTTTCTTTTCTTTTCTTTCATTTCTTTTCTTTTCTTTTCTTTTCTTTTCTTTTCTTTTCTTTTCGAGAGAGTGCACACAAGCAGGGGAGGTGGGCTGGGGAGAGAGGGAGGGAGGACGGGAGGGAGGGAGGGAGAGAAAGAATCCTAAGCAGGCTCCACACTCAGGCCCAACGTGGGGCTCGATCCCACTACCCTGGGATCATGACCTGAGCCGAAATCAAGAGTCACTCAATCGACTGAGCCACCCAGGAGCCCCACAATATTATTTTCTGTCTAATGTCTTTTTAGTATACTTACATGCAGGTATTTATGCCTGGTACTAAGAATGATAAAAAAGAAATAGGAGTCACTGTGTCTTAAATCATCAAGGGACATTTCAATCTAGCTGGGTAGTGTATCAGTCAGGTTCCCAGCAAGAAACAAATGGCACACTAAAATGGAATGAGGATTATTTAACAAAGGACTGTTTGTAAAAGTGTGAAGAGAGTTAAGGGAAACAACCCTTATCACCACCCAAGGCTTAAAGTGACAAGACATAGCTGTAGGAGTTCTAGGAGGGAGTCCCCAACAGAAGCGGTAACTTTTAGTGGAAGAATCCAGCCACTGCCAGCCTGTGCCATGTAGGAAGGAGCACCTCCTTTTCCTCCTGCCCTTTCACCTCCACTGGTGTCTCCTGTAGTCTTCTATGAAAAGCCGGATGACAAACAACCTTTTGATGCAGTCCAAGAAGGTCGGCCTCCCAGGGAAAATTGCCATTTGGAGAGAGGATCTGAAGGGTCAGATGGTGAATTATCCAGCCCAAGGAGCAATATTGTTTATACAATAATACATGCTAACCTATACTAAGTGTGAGCAATCCAGACAGTGTGTATTTTAGACAAAAGCATATCAACACATAAAACATTTTGTGAACATTAGGTGATGCTTTACCTTTTTTTTTTTTTTAATGTTTTTAAGAGAGAGAGCATGTGTGTGCACACAAATGGGGGAGGGGCAGAGAGAGAGAGAGAGACAGACAGACAGACAGAATCCGAAACAGGATCCAGGCTCTGAGCTGTCAGCACAGAGCCTAATGTGGGGCTTGAACTCATAAACTGAGATCATGACCTGAGCCGAAGTCGGATGCTTAACTGACTGAGCCACCCAGGCGCCCCTGTCATGCTTTACATTTTATAAAGTTCATTCTTATTTTATCTTCACAATAAATTTAAGGCAGTGCATTCTTTTCTATACTGACATCTGGAACAAAAGTAGTTCAGTCTTGGGTGCCCAGGTGGCTCGGTTAAGCCTCGATTTCGGCTCACGTCACGATCTCATGGTTCATAAGACGGAGCTCCGTGCTGACAGCGCAGAGCCTGTTTGGGATTTTCTCTCTCTCTGCTCCTTCCCTGCTTGTGCACACAAACTCTCTCTCAAGTAAACTTAAAAAAGCCCAGTCCTTGGTATTCTAAATTGTAGGCCACTCTTTCACTACATTTATAAAGTTGTCCTCCTCTCTAATAGAAACAGATGTTGTTGTAAGTGGTTAAGAACTCACCTTTAGCAGGAGACCAAGTACTAAAAGCCAGGAAGGTAAATGATGTATTACAAGTATTTATCATTTGAAAGTTCATCATTTTCATATTTTTGTAAACTGGTCTTTTCTATAGGGTGAAAGAGACTCTTATGAGCAGAGATTCTCAGCATAATAATGAAATGCGAACATTCCAGTATAATATTGTCATTAAAATTCACGATTTTGTAGTTAGAAAGGCCACAGTTTGAATTCTGGCTCTGTCACTAACTTGCCATGTAAACATGGGCAACTTACTTAATGTCTCTCAGCCATAGTTAACTGTAAAAACAACAGGTCCTAAGTGTGGTAACAGCATATAATGTTCTATAAATGTTAGCTATTAGTAGTAGTATCGATAGATTCCATAGCCAAAATTTCGGATTTATAAAATTTAACAAGTGACATTTGTAGGTTAATTCATTATGTAAGTTATTTATTAAGCAACTGATAATATGCGCTAGGTACTCACTTTGCTAGATATTGGGATCATAGTTAGGAACAAATCAGACCTTGTTCTCCTAGAGACTGAAGGTACATAATTTGTGTCTGATTTGTATTCATAATTGGTGAATTAGTAAACAGTGCCTATGCTGACATACATGTTGCCAGCCTAATGGTTTATTTAGCTATCCTCATTAACCATCAGCATACCAAAAAAGCTAGGTTGGTTTATTTTTTAATGGCTTTGTTGTCAAGAATTAGCACAGTTTGTCACTGTGCTAGCCTCGCTAATCTCAGCCAAACACTAGGTTGGTGTGCTTTTGTCCCCTAATGAATGAGCCGCTGTTGATTCAGGGGGAAAAAAGGCTATCAAGTTAAAAACAGAAACATTTTTAAAATTTGACAGTATTGATCATTGGCAGATCTTAATATAACTATCTGGTTTCCTTTTTTTATGCCAGTTGCAGCTACTAATGGTAACTCCGTGTGCAGCACTATCAGAAAGTTTGATGTTTGGGAAGATACATTTATTCTACACTGAACAGTTGGCAGTTGCTCTCAGTTTATATAGGTTCTCTAGGAGTTAATTGAGGCTTGCTTCTGATCTGCCAGTTTCTTTAGCTGATCCTTGTAACATTCTAATAAAAATTCATGTTAAATAATTCTCCGATGTTTAGTATTTTATACATGGAAAATTAGTGTTTAGTGGTCTCCAACATGCTGATGTTTTTCTTAAAATGTAGTGTTAACATTTATCTCTAGTTAAAAATTATTCAAAAAGTCATTTTGCGGGGGCGCCTGGGTGGCTCAGTTGGCTGAGCGTCCGACTTCGGCTCAGGTCATGATCTCACGGTCTATGAGTTTGAGCCCCATGTCGGGCTCTGTGCTGACAGCTCAGAGCCTGGAGCCTGCTTCAGATTCTGTGTCTCTCTCTCTCTCTCTCTCTCTCTGCCCCTAACCCACTTGCATTCTGTCTCTGTTGCTCTCAAAAATAAATAAACATTAAAAAAAATTTTTTTTAAAAGTCATTTTGCTTATGCAAGTACATTTTGTTGTGCAAATTGAGGATTTACTATGATGATCCTTGGAGATATGTTTTTTTTTTAATATATAGACTAGAAATTCTATTTTCATTTTCATATCAAGTCGCTATGGGGCTAGTATCTTTGCTTAATTTTAAGCTCGGTTACCATGACAAAACTTATTTACTCAACTAATGTCCAGTAGTGTCAGACAGATATTGCTGGCAACTTGAATAGTTTCTATCTGACCAATAAAAATCCCAAATAAAAATAGTAAATTTTCTTTTTAAATGCAAAAAGAATAATTTTGTTACTGTACATTGATTTTCAAATTTCTCTTTTGGTTAATTACAATTTTCTTTAATATCTTTATCTCCTACATTTAACATTCAGTTATAAAATAAAGGCAGATAGGGCCTAGTAAATATTATCTCTGCTAAAAATTATTAATAATAACAATTACTATTTAAAATTTTATGCCTGTAAAGTTGTTTGATTTCACCCAAGTAACAAGAAAATATTCTTTCTAAAAATTTTTTTTAAATGTTCATTTATTTTTGAGAGAGAGAGAGCGCACACGTGCATGAGCAGGGAAGGGGTAGAGAGAGAGAGGAGGACAGAGGATCCAAAGCTGGCTCAGTGCTGGCAGAAGAGAGCCTGATGCAGGGCTCGAACTCATGAACTGTGAGATCATGACCTGAGTTGAAGTCGGATGCTTAACCAACTGAGCCACCAAGGTGCCCTGAAAGAAATATTCTTAAATATATCTGTGCTACTTTCCAATATAGTCATTTTTGTATGAAATGTCTTTATACTTTGGAGATGTAGCCATTGGCAGAATCAGAGTTCTCTGTTTCTGATCTTGAATCTTTACCATACTGGCAATGTGCTTGTTCGTATTGAATAATCTATTTTGGATTATTAATTTTTTAAATTAGCTTGCAATTGTTGCTTCCAAGAAGCTTTATTGTTTAAAGAATACTTTTACCGTGGCCTTTAAGTGTTTCTTCTGTTTCAGAGGTCAGATACATTGACTGAGATTAAGAAATAGGAAGTAGAAAATAAAACCAAGAAAAATAAGGTTTAAGTCAGATGTAGAAAGTGGTAAGCAGATTTTTGTTTCTAGATCTACTGTCCTCCACATTGGTTTGGGGAGATAATCAGATGTGAGTATAGTTGGAAAGATGAGTTGGTAGAGTTATAAAAGGTAATCAGAGAGAGAGAGAGAGGTGTTTGTATTTTCTTTGCAGATGGCTTGTCTCACTTAAAACTAAATAGTTCCCGGGGCGCCTGGGTGGCGCAGTCGGTTAAGCGTCCGACTTCAGCCAGGTCACGATCTCGCGGTCCGTGAGTTCGAGCCCCGCGTCGGGCTCTGGGCTGATGGCTCAGAGCCTGGAGCCTGTTTCCGATTCTGTGTCTCCCTCTCTCTCTGCCCCTCCCCCGTTCATGCTCTGTCTCTCTCTGTCCCAAAAATAAATAAAACGTTGAAAAAAAAAAAAAATTAAAAAAAAAAAAAACAAAACTAAATAGTTCCCTTTTTTTTTTTTTTTTAACTCAAAGGTCTGCCTACAGGTGGATTTTTGTTGTTGTTGAATGAAGTTAGGCACAGAGGTAAGAAAGATAAGGAAAATAACGTAGTTACTCTGATATTTGTTTTCTTTATCTGTAGAATGAAAAGATTGGAATTGTTGAGTTCTAAATTCCCTTTAGCTGAAATATACTCTCAATATTTATAATAGGATAGTAATATGGTACAAATGGCTTTGAAGATTGATTTTATTGTATAATGTGGATGTAATTGTAAGAGAGGAAAATTGATTGGAGGCTGTTAAAAGTCATCCAGGTTTGATATAATAAAAATGTAAAAATATAGTGATGACAGAAAGTCAGAAATATCTAGATTGAATTAGATTGATAAGGGGAAGAAGAGAGGAATTTTTTAAACGAGTCACTTATTCATCCAACAAGTTATTTAATCTAAGTTTTATTACACATTAAAAAATACTGCTCACCGAATGAGTATGAAGGTTGAATGTAGTAATGTATATAAAGCTTCCAACAGCGTGCCTAACATAGTGAACATACACGTTTTCATTTTCTTTTGTTGCATACAGTTTGCCAGACCATATGGTTTGCATATGGTGCCTCTCGTCTTTTAAGTAGGTTTTACTTAAGTAGGTTTTATTTTAGTGCAATGACAAATCTGAAGACACTGAAAGACCGATCATTTGTTCTCTTTCAAATGCATGACCCAAACAATATTTAGATATTACCTACATGAATTTCCCATCCTCTGTCCAACTTCAGCCAGAATGGTGGCCCATAGCTGGCATTGATAGTTTTAGTGATCAAAGACAGGGTAGGGTGGGTAGACTGCAGAGCGATAGCAAAGCCTAAAGTTGAGCCTTTGAAGGGGAATTTCTAGTTTTTTCCTAAAAGATTATTCCAGTCCTCTTCAAGTACTCCTTTTGAAGCAGAGATTACAAATTGATGATGAAATATAATCTCTGCCCATGGTAAGATACCATTAGGATTCTCCGTTGTATTATTTGGGAATACAAAGGTTATGTGTCTCTGTAAACACATACATGAGACATAGATACAAAAGGGCCAAAGAGCAGAATTCCCAAGCAAAGGGTCTTCCAGCAGAGATTTTGCATCTCTGCTGTGTTATTTTTAATTTTTTCCTCAATACATATATGTAACTATTTCACCAGTACTGCTTGTGTCTTTGGTTGGCTCATCATTCTTATGTTTAAACTATAATTTATCTGTCCCTAGGTAAACTTTAAAGGGCAATCAGAAGAGAAATATATGTTGTATTTTCTTTGTTAGAGGGTATGCCTATCTAGGACCAGCTAGTTTCTTTCTTTTACTTGAATGTCTGCAGTTTGTGGATCTTTTAGTTGTGTGAGCTGTCTAGAGTTGATTGAGAGGAAAAAAAGCAACCCAGACTCTTCTGCTTGAGTCATAAGTAGGTGAGAAGAAGTATAGTATAGTGTCTGAGAGCCTGGGCTCTGGCATCTTCATACTTATTGTATGTAGAGATGAGGGTGTCCGTAGATTTGGTTGTAAGACCACCATCTTAGGTTGATATCACCGGAGACCTTCTGATCTCCTGATTTTCTTTCCAGACCCAGAATCAAGTTTGTAGCATATTTTTGTTATTGAAGTGAGGAACCATTTTTCCCCTTTTGATCTTGTTCATAAGCCATGCTTATAATTCTAGAATATTTATTAGGATATCCTTTATGCAATCCTGAATTCAAGTGTTTTAGTAAGGTTTTTTAAGAGTTTTTTATTTCTTTATTTTGAGAGGGAGAGAGAGAGAGAGAGGGAGAGAGAGAGAGAGAGAGAGAGAGAGTGCATGCAAGTGGGGGGGGGGAGGGCACAGAGACAGAGGGAGAGAGAGAATCCCAAGCAGGCTCTGTGCTGTTAGTGCAGAGCCCAATGCAGGGCTTGATTCCACAACTCTGGGATCGCGACCTGAGCCAAAATCGAGAGTTGGATGCTCAACTGACTGAGCCAGCCAGGTATCCCTGTTTTAAAAAATATTAGCTATTATTAGTTTAATCCCCTTATGTGCTTAAATTATACTAAAAATTATATTGTAACTTAAAAGGAAAACGTTTTATTTATTCACAGTAGGGGGAAAATAGAAATTATTTTCTTTAAAGGTTTACAGTTCCTATTTTTTCAGTTATTTTTACTATATTATCCCCAGAATATATATTCTTTGGTGGGAATGTAGAATCTGTGTCAGGGAGGGAGATAAAATTTTATTCAATCATAGGCCAGAGAAAGCAGCTGAGGCATACAAAATATGTATCCAGAAAGGCATAGGAGGTCTGGAAGAGGAGTAGGTAGGTAAAACTTTGAAAACATCTAGAGAGAATAAGAGATTAAGAATACTGGTGGAATAGAAGCTATTACATATTATATTTAGAAAATGGTTCTCTGGGGATGCCTAGGTGGCTCAGTTAAGTGTCTGACTCTTGATTTCAGCTCAGGTCATGATCTCATGGTTTGTGAGTTTGAGCCCCATGTCAGGACCTCTCAGGAGCCTGTTTTGGATTCTCTACCTCATTCTCTCTCTGTCCCTCCCCCAATTGCTCTCTCTCAAAAATAAATAAATATTTTTTAAAAATGGTACTCTGTGCTTGAATTTCTTTACCACAGTAATTAGACCATGGTCTGTGGAACGGTTATGTAACTTAAATTAAAAAAAAAAAAGTTAAGTTATGTAACTTAAATTTAAAAAAGGTGTCATAGTGCATTTCAGAACATCAAATGATAAAAGCAAAATGGTCTCTCTCCTAAAGCTAGTGGGCAAAAATTTTAAATGTTTATTAGTTTGTCAATAGGACATAGAGATTTAAGTAATCGGTACTTTCACTGATTAAAGCTCTATGTATTTCAAACAGTGCATGACTTCAGTACTTTTGTATTTTGCTTGCTCAACCTATGTTTATCCCGTCCCTTAAAATATCTTTGTTTCAGAGTTTATACTCCTGACAGGGGAAAAAAAAGAAAGAAACTTGTATTTTAGGTGCTACTTTATAAAATCTGAATTATCAGTTCAGCTTCAGAAAATCACACCTTATACTACAGTATTATGTAATTTATTTACTTTTGAATTTATTAAGAAAAAGGAAAGGGGAATGAATTTTATTGGGACTCACTTGGCATGTTCATGGACCAGTAAATAAACCGCTATAGCTAGATCAGTGTTCTCAAGAGGGATTTATAGGAGAGGAATTGGAAACAACGGGTAAGCCTCACTCTTTTGAGGGATTTTGCTATTAAGGAGAGCAGAGAAATGAGGCATTGGCTGGCTGTAAGTGATCCTGAGAGAAGGTATTTGTATGTGAGAAATTGCAGCATGTTTGTAGTCTAATCAGAATGATTTTGTAGAGGGAGGAGATGATGTTGTAAGAGAGAGGGAAAGAGTTGCTGGTGAAATATCTTCAAGTGGGCACCTGGTATTGGATCGAGTATGTTTATGGAAAAACTGGCCATTGGGTAGAGCTCAAGAGAGTGCATCTGTAGTAACTGTATGAAGCATAGGGAAGATGGGATCAGATATTAGGGTAGTTTGATCAAGAAAAACAAGGTGTAGGTAGATACTCTTCATTTTTGGAAAGGTTTAATAAAAGCACGAATAATTATCCTTTTAGCATAGTGGAAAGGGAATGAAATTGGAGGGAGATAAAATTTGAGTACAGATTCTAGCTCTGTGATTTACTAGCTGACGTGAACTTAGTTACAACATCCCTGTATATTCAGGGGTGCGGAAATAGAATTCATGTCAGGGTGGTTCAAATAAAAAGATGTTAATGAAGAATCTACTTTGAGAGAATGAGCAGGGTTAAAAGAATGGACAAGGGATGGTTCATCAGCTAGAGACTAGCAACTATGGAAAGCTGTTACCTGGGGCCGGAGGAACAGGGTGGAAATGGGGTTTTCAGAAGGGAAGACCATCTGGTAAGAGCTGTAGTCATGGGGGGGGGGGGACACAGTGGTGTGTAGGCAGCAGAAAAGAAATGACTTTGATTTCTCTTTCCTCTAAGACCCCAGTTCCCTGCTGGTGGCTCCCAGCCAAAGCAGAAACCAGCTGCATGGGAGTTCAGCCTCCCCAGGGTCGAGGGAAGGGCAAAGAAGGAATCTGGGAGGCAAATGCCGAAGTATTAGTATGATCACCAAGCCTCAACTTTTCCATATAGAAAATGGGGTTACTTGCAAAAAATTGTTGTGATTTCACATGGCTGCCAAGTGCCTACCACATTGTTAGGACATAATAGCATTTAGTAAATGATGATAATTCTAAGATGATGTGGCATCGTGGTTAAAAATCCTTGAAGCTTTGGAGTTAGAGTTGAATCTAGTTTCTGTCTCTGCCACTTACTAGTCATGTGACTTTGGGCAGGTTACTTAACCTTTCTTAGTCTCTGTTGTATCATCTGTAAAATGGGGAAAAAAGGCTTACCACAGAGAATTCTAGTAGAGATTAAAGGAGACAATATGTATTAAGTGCCTAACATAGTGCTGGGATATAGCATATAGTCTAAGTTACCCTGAACATAGTCATATTATTTGATTGCTTAGTAGGGGTAGTGAATGAGATTAGTTTCTAATACTAGGCCTCCCACCACCTGCCCTACACACACACACACACACACACACACACACACACACACACACACACCTTTTCCTGCTTCTCAGGTTTTCTGACCGGGGCCCCTTCCATACAGGGGTCAAGGATACTGTCTTTGCACGTTGGACTTAGTACAGTTTTAGTTAGTTTAACGCTTTGGCTATCCATGTATGTTTTTGGCTTATGTTCAGTAAACTCAATCACAGAGTTAAATGGGTTCTTTATTGGGTCTGAGTTGGAAAGCATAGATACAGAAAAACTTGGGAATACTGAAATTCAGCCAATTTCATTAGGATAGATTTATACACAAAGCTCAAGTAAAATGTCACTAAGAAATAAAAGAATAAAAGGTATTGTAACAGTTAATTCACAGCTGTACCATAATACTTTTTAAATTTCACATAAGTACAACAGTAATGTAAGTTTGACTTAAGGCACATATATGTTTTTCTTTTTGGCTACATAGGGAACAATGAAATAAAACCTCATTGACGTAATTGACCCTGATAACATCTCCTGGTTGTACTGCTGATGTTTCACTGTGGTGTTGGTGGTTTTGCAGAGCTCTGTAAAGCATGTTGGACTTACAAACATATTCAAACAGAAACTTTTATCAGGATTCAGTTTTTTAACCACAAAGTTGAATTTATATGAAGGCATAGTCTTGGGTTCCTTTTATCAAATCAACTAAAAACATTTTTTAGTAGTATACACCTCATATGTTACTTAAATGCTGTTTTTAAAATTAGTTTTGAACAGATTACTGTAGTATGTGAAAATATATAACGATTTCTGATACTATATTATATTCGAGCTTATAAGGAAACAGATGAATATAATATTGGAAGCTCCTAAAACAGCACTTAAAATTTCATGCTTTCATTGTTAAACAATGTCTTATAGTAGAACCATATTTTGAAAACCTACCATACCCACTATAACTTCTTTTTTTACTGTGCTTCAAAATTTAGCTAATTTAAATTACTTATTTTTGTATTTAAATTATTTACATGATCTACTTTGGTATTGGTACTAAAGCTTAGTGCCTAAAATTTTGCTGACTTGGGAACAACATATATACAGGACATATACTGATACACTGTTTACTTGGAAGTAAGATTTTAAAAGAGCTATATATTATTACACAGGAGGAATGAATGTTTCTACCAATTCTTCTTAAATTTTAATATCTGTATACTATCCACTGTGTATTCATTATGCATGGTAGGCACCTACTAATTTTAGATAAATGTATAAAAATGATTCATATAATTTTTAAAAACTAAAAAATTCCAGTATTTTTATATCCGTGAACATTGTTTACAGTATTGAGGGTATCTCTGTTGCAGCTCACTGATGAGCAAATAGGTTGTGTGTTGTAGATTCATCCTATCTCCAACCAAATTCTTTTCTTTTCTCTATTTCTCTTAAATTAGAAAAATCCAAGCAAACCCATAATTGGTGATGGAAGGCAGCAAGTGTTTGTGGCTGTTGGTTTTGAATATTCAACATGGACCCTGCCAATTGTGAAGTGATTTCTCACTGCAGATTATTTTCAGGGTTGTGTCAGTTGCTAAGTTAATGGGCATTATCATACTTAAAAGCTTGAGAAATAGAAGTTCTATGTGACTCATCGAGAAAAACACCTGTTATATTTACTATTTGTGTTTATATTTTGTTTTTTAATATTTTTATATTTGCCTCATTTTCTTTCTTTTTTTTTTTTTTGCCTCATTTTCCATAGCACACTGAAAAGATGTATACTCTGTGCCCAAAAATTGAGTGCATTTACATTTATGCTATTTCTTTAACATTGAATTATGACCAGCATATGTGTTTTAATCACCAGCTGTTTTCTGTGAATAAAGTAGCGTATAAACTTGCAGTTAGGAGTTATTGTCATTGTTTAGCAAGACTTTTCCTTGCTGTACAGATAGCTAATTCTTTTAGAACTTATTCCAACACACATTTTTCAGTTTCTGACAGAGTTCACAAAATAATTATTACATAGGGGAAAATATCATCTTTTGTAGCATGGATTTTCAGTGATAAACACATAAAAATTTGTCTGTGACCCTTCCTCATGTGTATTGCATATACACCAAGAGCTGATTCAGACTTAGCACAAGAATGCATTTATCCAGCAATAAAGTAAAATATCTACTGTATGCAAATGTGACAGTAGTTACTTTTTAAAAATTTTTTTCTTAATGTTTTTTTATTTTTGAGAGACACAGCGTGCAAGTGGAGGAGGGGCAGAGAGAGGGGGAGACAGAATCCAAAGCAGGTTCCAGGCTCTGAGCTGTCATCACAGAGCCCAATGCAGGGCTCAAACCCATGAACTGTCCATGAGATCATGATTTGAGTTGATGTTGGACACTTAACTGACTGAGCCACACAGAGCCCCAGTAGTTACTTTTTTACATTATATGCCTTTTCAATTCTGTGATGTCCCAAGGTGTCATATGGCAAGTATATGTTGGAAATTAATTAATCTGTTCACTCTTCCAGCATAATGTTTATCATCTGTGTGGCTGGCTTTACAAATCTCTTGGCAATAGTTTATCTTTTTTTTAATATGCTTTTGCAGTGAGGAGCACAGAATCTGAATGGTGCCTCTATAGTTTTTGTCTCTTCTGTTTTAGGAACAAAAATCTTCAGTTTCATGTAAGAAAGCATTACGTGCTTCTTCTAGAAAAATTCTGTTGGTCTACCGAAAACATTTTTATGTTTTGTTTGTATAGGCCATGAAAGTTTCCACGGTTCCTATCATCATTATTTGATAAAGTTTCAAAGTGAAAACCATGCAGAAGAATATAGAGTGAAAGAATCACAAGTCTAAAAAATATAAGCTTTGGGGTGCCTAGGTATCTCAGTCGGTTAAGCGTCTGACTTTGACTCAGATCATGATCTATGGTTTGTGAGTTTGAGCCCTGCACCGGGCTCTCTGCTGTTGGCACAGAGCCTGCTTCAGATGCTGTCTCTCCTCTCTCTGCCCCTCCCTTGCTCACATGTGCTCCCTCTCCCTCCCTCTCTCTCAAAATAAATAACCATTAAAAAAATAATTTAAAAAAATTAGCTTTTATTTTTTTAAAGGTTATTTATTTTGAGAGAGAGAGAGAGCACGTGTGCATGCACATGTGTGCTTATGTGAGAGGCAGAGAGAGAGAGAGAGAGAGAGAGAGAGAGAGAGAGAGAGAGAGAATTCCTCGGCAAGCTCCATGCTGTCAGCTAGGCTCCATCCCAGGAACTGTGAGATCATGACCTGAGCCGAAATCAAGGGTTAGATGCTCAACCGACTGAGCCCCCAAAATTAGCTTTTCGATACTCACTATTGTATGCCCTAGTAATATTTTTGTTTTTATGGGTTTGTGTGGTATTCTCACACCCAGAGATTTGTATTGCATTTGCACTGGAGTCTTGTTCTTGATCTAGGCTTAGCATTTATTGAGTTATTTATGTTTGTTTTTATCAACACCTTAATTAAGCTTTAGGAAACCAACTTAGAACCATTTAGTTTTTTGATTGGAGATATAATGCAACAACAATGAAAAGAATGCAGATTTAACAGATGTAAAGAATATTTGAATGACCTAAAAATACTTTAGATAAGATGACTTGTAAAGAATAACACAGACCTAGGGCACCTGCCCAGCTTTGAAGAATATAATAGTTATTAAGATGAAAATGATGAGGGGCACCTGGGTGGTTCAGTTGGTTAAGCCTCTGACTTTGGCTCAGGTCGTGATCTCATGGCTCGTGAGTTTGAGCCTCATGTTGGGCTCTGTGCTGAAAGCACAGAGCCTGGACCCTGCTTCTAATGCTCTGTCTTCCTCTCTCTCTGTCCTTCCCCCACTTGTGCTGTGTCTCTGTCTCTTTCTTTCAAAAGTAAATAACCTTAAAAAAAGATGATATTTGTGTGGAAATCAGAATTAATCTTATATTTCACAATTCTGAAGTATTTATAAGCTAAATTGATTCCTTTTGCCCTCTAAATATTACAGACCACTGACAAATGACTAGTGATTCACAAATCATAATCTGATAAATAATAGTGAATACTCCATTACTATTTCCTAGTATTTCCTAAATTTTATCTAAGTCCTAATATTATAGAGACATTGAGCAATGTTTTCATTAAGGGTATTATTACTTTGAATCTGTCTCAATTTATCCTGTATTATTAGTGCTCCTACTGTCCTGGATCATTCCTGTCAAGTATAGACAAGTTCTAGAGCCTACCAGGTTAACAACAACAACAAAATATTATCCCCACATTCTTCTCCAACTGTTGTTCCATTTCATTCTTGCCATTTCCAGCGTGATTTCTCAAGAGTTTTTGCTAGTCACCGTCTTCACTTCTTTACCTATCTAAATTCTTAATTCTTTAATTGAAGCTTAACAAAAACTTGTAAAATTTGCATAAAGTATAGATGAAGAATAACAAACACCATCAATTCTCCTTTACCATTAATTTTGAACATTACCATTAAGTTTGAAGTGCCTTGTACACCACTCCCAGATCTAATTTCCTTCTCTTTTCCCTTAGATACAATCACCATACTGATTTTTTTTTTTTAATGTTTGTCTATTTTTGAGAGAGAGTGCAAGTGGGGAAGAAGAAGACAGAAGAAGACAGAGACAGAATAGACAGAGAGGGAGACAGAGGATCTGAAGCGGGTTCTGTGCTGACAGCAGAGGGTCTGATGCGGGGCTGGAACTCAGGAACCACTGAGCCCAAGTCAGACATTTAACTAACTGAGCCACCCAGGCTCCCCCATACTGCATTTCTTTATAGTTTCTCATGTATTTATATTCTTAAAAAGTATATTTCAGTATATTATACATGTGTGAAATTACTACTGTATGTATCCTTCTGTGACTTGTTTTTCTCATTCAATCGTATGTTTCTAGGATTTATATAGTATGGAGCTGTACTTCATTTATTGTCACCATTGTATTGCATTGTATGAATATACACAAATTTCTCCCTTTTGTTATGGACAGACATTTGGGTTGTATCTAGTTTTTTTGCTACTCCAAACAGTGCAGCTATGTGCATTTATTATTAAACCATATAGCAAAGTTCAAGCTTTGGAAAGGTTTTTCTCTGAATTTGTTGTGGATTGATGCTTTGGTAAAATTCACTAAAAATGTTTTGGCAATGTTTAATTGCTATAAAAATTATTAAACGTGTATCCTAATTTCTTTATTTTACTGTGGACCACACTTGGAACAAGACTGCTCTAATATATACCTAAGGAACTTCTGGATCATACATCTACTACTCGTGCAAAAATTTTGTTGTTTTTTTTTTTCAAAATCACTAATATGCTAGTTCAAATTAAATAGATGACTGTCTACCAGAAGTTTGTGACTTTCATGGTATCTGTTTTCAGTTCTTAACATGCAGGTTTTCAGACAAAAACCTACAAGAGCCGTTAGAATAGAGTAATGTTAGCACCGGCTTCTGAGTAGGCAGCCTGGAACGGTCTCTCAGATTCTAAGCAAGAAGCTAGACTACTTTATTTCAGTATTTCGCAACCTTATTTTCATTATCACTCCCCTAAGGAGCTGTTTTAAACACTGTTTTTCCTCCAGTCATCCTTTCCCCTCTATGAAATTTCAGTACAGTAGATTGACGGCCTGTTTATATACTGTGGCGTTTGGAGGGCTATACGCCCATTTTATTAGTTTTAAGATGTTTTTTGTTTCCCGGGAACAAATTTTCACCAGCTTGGGAGGGACAGGACAACCAGTAAGAATGCGTGACACGAATACAAATACGGTCCTGGCATTAGAGTACAAACATTGAAAAAGATAGTATTTATTTAATTATACAGGTGAATGAAGTGAGGCGCAAGGAAGACTCACTTAAGAAGCTGTCCTCCTGCAAATGTGCTTGATTTAGCAAGAGATCAGCTTCTACCTAGACTGATGAATTGGGAATATGAGGAATTGGCATGTGGAATAGGCACTGTTGGATGGCATGCTTGTAGAAGAAATGTATAAGTATGGATTGGATGACAGTACACTTGGGCAAGTTTGTAGATTTAGAATGCAAATTAGTGAATTGATGCATATCTCCTGGGTTATTTTGGATGACCCATCCTGTGGCTCTGGCCTCACACCTATCTATTCTGTACTTTTATTGGTGTACTTAAGAAAACATCAGATTTACAAACAATGAGCGGAATGGTGAATAGGCTAGTTGACATCCTCAATCTCAAAAGAAAACGTTGACTGGCTAAATTAACGACGGAAGTAAAGTATTGCAGGTTTTTATTGTATAAGAATAGCATGGACAAAATGGAGCCTAGCAGTACCAAGTATAAAAGAAACTCGGGGATTTAAGTTATGCTATTCTTAATGTGAGTGTTTTAGAAAGTTATTAACATCTTAAACTGCATTAATTAAATGTCTGTAGAACCTAGAATGTATCCTGGTCAAATCACAACCTGAAATAATTATATCAGGATTACACTTAGAGCCATATAAAGTACTGCATAAATTTAGTGAACCTACTAATATTCATGATGTGTTTTGCATATAGTTCTACTATAGCCATTTTGTGGTACTGGCCCATGAATTTTATAAGTGGTCATAGTATGTCTGCATTTTCTTTGGGAAGGAACAGGTTTCTTTTCACTGGCAAAGAGATGACCTTCTGCAAGGATGTTGACGAGGACATGGAGATAATGACAGCTGACAATGTTTTGAGTGATTAAGGAGGGGAGAATATTATATACAATAAGGTTCAGCAAGCTATAGCCCATCTATGAAATCGGACAGCCAGGGAGCCTGTTTTTGTGTGGCTCTTGAGCTAAGAATGTTTTTGCATTTTTAAAGGGTTGTAAAACAAAAAAAGATTATGTCATAGTGACCTTAGGTGGCTTGCAAAGCCTAAAATATTTACTATCTATCCCTTTACAGAAGAAAATCTGCCAACTCCTGATAAAATATTGGACCAATGATAGAGTGGATAATACTTTTAAGATCTTTTGCAACCTGGAGACAGAAGACCTAATGACAAAAAACAATACAAATAGTTCAGTATAGGGGCATCTGGCGGGCTCAGTTGGTAGAGTGTGTAACTCTTGATCTCTGGGTTGTGAGTTGGAGCCCCCCTACTGGGGACTTGGAAAAAACAGTAGTTCAGTATACGGAAATCAGGTGATTGTATTACAAGTTAGGTTTAAATTCAAGACTAGGGTTCAAAACTGTGTAGAAAATTGCAATTATAATCTATTTAGGCAAAAGGAGGAGACCTATTTGTCAACTAAATAATCTTAAAAGAAATTTAGGATTAACTATATAGGTAGCAGTTATAGCTTGCTAAATGAAAGCTAATTTTTTTTCTCCTGGAGCATAGGGACTATTGGAAGGGGAAGCAGCCAGAAAAGTCTGCTGGGAATTAAAAGGACAGGAAAAGATTAGTCTGGGACTAAGAAGTTATCATTGACAGCCTTTAAAGAGACAGGAAAACCATCATAATTATCTGCATATCAAAAGGGTTGAGTGTTGCTTTTTATAATCAAGTATGATTGGTACTTAATCTAACACCAAGGATAAGCTTTGAAAATGGATTTTGACAGGTGCCTTATTAGTAAGGAAATAGCACCACCCATTGACACTGGTTTAGGATGGTGAGTGATGATCCTTTGAAGACAGTGGGGACAGGGAGAGTTTCTGAGGATTTCTCATTTTTCTTGTATTTTTTAGTAAATAGGTGTTATTTTGATTTGTATTTTCCTTTTTGTGGTAATAGA
Organism: Puma concolor; assembly: GCF_028749965.1. Lineage (NCBI taxonomy): Eukaryota > Metazoa > Chordata > Mammalia > Carnivora > Felidae > Puma > Puma concolor. The sequence goes on along the minus strand of NC_141676.1, from coordinate 44,944,235 downwards.
TATTTTGCTATTTAATATGGCTTATTATAGTGACTTTATTCTGACTATTCTTTTGATTTCTCAATCACAGAGTACATAATTTATGGAATATTCTGTCTAGAGATCATTTTTACTATTACCTTCCCAATTCCCCTCCCAAGCTGTAAGCTATTTTAGGTATCTGTAATTAAAGATGTTCCATTTTGTCTTTACATATGTTTGTTTGTTGGATTCTGGTTTGTAACTAAATTTTTTTTTTTTTTTCCAGATGATTCTTTGGGACTGGGACTTAAAGCAATGGTATAAACCTCATTATCAGGTAAATTTAAATAATATCACTAATAACTAATATCTGTAATGAAACTCTTTTAATAATGTTTATTTATTTTTGAGAAGAGAGAGATACAGAGCATGAGCAGGGGAGGGACAGAGAGAGAGAGGGAGACACAGAATCTGAAGCAGGCTCCAGACTCTAAGCTGCCAGCACAGAGCCCGATGCGGGGCTCAAACTCAAGAACAGCGAGATCATGACCTAAGCCAAAGTCGGACTCTCAACCAACTGAGCCACCCAGGTGCCCCGGAAACTTTTTTTAGTTGGAAGTATAGTTGACACATAATGTTAAAGTTTTAGGTGTACTTTAACGAAACTTTTTATTTTTACTTATTTTTATTTATTTTATTTTTGAAGGAGAGAGAGACAGAGCGTGAGCAGGGCAGGGGCAGAGAGAGAGGGAGACACAGAATCTGAAGCAGGCTCTGGGCTCTGAGCTGTCAGCATAGAGCATGACGTGGGGCTTGAACTCATGAACCGTGAAATCATGACTGGAACCGAAGTGGGATGCTTAACTGACTGAGTCACCCAGGCACCCCTGTAATGGAACTTTTGACATTTAAAAAATTTTTTTCATAAGATTTTCTTTAACTGAACTAAAATGAATGGAACTTTCATTTAGGTATTAGTTGTTTGTTTTTTTAATACATTTTAGTTGTAAGGAAGAAGAAGAAACCATACTTATATAAGTTTTAAAAATTTTTTTAATGTTTGTTTATTTTTGAGAGAGAGAGCATGAGCAGGGGAGGGCAGAGAGAGAAGGAGACACAGAATTCGAAGCAGACTCCAGGGTCTGAGCTGTCAGCACAGAGCCTGACGTGGGACTCAAACTTGTGAACCGTGAGATCATGACCTGAGCCAAAGTCAGACACTCAACTGACTGAGCCACCCAGGCGCCCCAAGAGTTATTTTTTAAATGTTACTCATATAATCTGGGCTCAGAATAAACTGCTAATTCCATATTAAGGATGAGATTTTCTTTTCTTATTGTGGGCAACTGATTGACAGCAGGGAAAAAAAAAAAAGATTTAAGGCCATATATGAGAAAAAGCAAAAACAAGTGGCACATGTTAGGGAAATGAAAACACTCTACTTAGAGTTTTTGATAAACTTCTAATTGAATTATACATACAGAAAAGTACACAGCCTGGGGTACCTAGGTGTCCTGGTCAGTCAAGCATCCTACTCTTCATCTTAGCTCAGGTGTTGATCTAGGGTTGTGTCGTGAGTTCAAGCCCCGAGCTGGACTCTGTGCTGGGCATGAAGTGTACTTAAAAAACATATATGTATATGTAAAAGAAAAGTGCATAGCTTGATGAAGTTTCACAAACTAAACATCCCATGTGACTAGGACAAACATCCAGAAGTAGAACTTTACCAGCATTCCAGAAGCCTTACTTATACACCATTAGGGGTTATTTCCTATATCCCCAAAGATAATGTCTATCTTGACTTTGAGTAGTTAGTTTTGCTTATTGGTGAACTTCATATATACAAATAAAATCCTGTAATATATACTTTTTCTTTAAAAAATTTTTTTTAATGTTTATTTATTTTTGAGAGAGAATGTGAGAGCGAGGGAGGGGGGTAGAGGATCTTAAGTAGACTCCATGCTGACAGAGAGCCTGATGCGGGGCTCTAATTCACAAACTGTGAGATTGTGACCTGAGCTGAAGTCAGACACAACTGACTGAGCCACCCAGGTGCCCCAATATGTACTTTTAAACTTTTTTGGTCACTTAAGTAATATCTATTCATAACAGAATTGAAAATACATATATAAGAGAAAGAAGAAAAGCCATTTCTAAACATCAAACAATAACTATGTTAATTATGTTAACTTTTGATGTATATCTTTACAGATCTTTTCCCATTTTTCCATTTTATTAAAATCTATGTATTCTATTCTACAAAAATTATAATATTATGGTTAATGTACTGTTTTGAAACCTGACGGTTTTCATGCTAATCGATAAATATCAGTAAATATCAAATCTCTGTTCTTTGTACTTACAGAAACATTATCCATTAATTAGATTTATTTAGTTAGTTGTCTCTATACCAATTTTTAAAAAATGAATATTCCTTTGAATGTGTTTTATTTTTAAAATGTGAATGGAATATCCACAACAGCCCATAAGAATGAAATATTTTCTGGATTTTGGTGAATAAAAATGTAATTATTGCAGTCAAATGAAATCAAGAAGGCCACTTATGACCTAAAAAGGGCTGGTTCTTTGACCTACACAAGGGCTTTCTCATCAGTCATATCCACCAAGATCCTCAGTTTCCAATTAATAGAGTATTTAAGTTATTAGTAAAATCTAAAGATAAATAAGCAGTCCTGGTTAAAAGCATGGGCTTGTAGTCATACAGACTGGTATGTGATATCAGATACCTGTCTCCCTCTTTCCTCCCTCTCTTCCTCTTCCTCTTCCTCATCCTCTAAAAAAAATTTTAGTGTAACATTCACATATAAAAATGTGTAAGTCATAAGTGTACAACTTGATGAATTCTCTCAAAGTGATTATATACATGTGATTGTCTTTCAGATGAAGAATTCAGCTCCCCGAAAGTCCCCCCTTATGTTCCCCTCCTGGTCATCAACTTCTCCCAAGCATTATATCAATGTTGATTTTTGTCATCACAACTTAGCTTTTCTGTCTTTGAATTTTATATGAGTGGAATTAATGATATGTATTTCTTGCTTCTTTCTTTCAAAATTATATTTAGGAGATTAATATTACTGCACATAGCAGTAATTCATTCATTTTCATTCTATTTAGTAGTTTATTGAATGAATATACTCCAATTTTTTCATCCTATAGTAGATGGACTTTTTCTTTTTAATTTTCATTTTTGGCTGTCAGGAAGCAAGAATTCCTCCTCAAAGGTCCTTCTAGCTGGGCTAAGAATCAAATTGGCATAAGACAGATGAACAGGAGAAAATCAAATTTAATAGGCATCTGTATAGGGAGTCCACATAGACATGGAAATTCCAAAAATAATCAGGCAAAATAAGGTATATATGTCATTCTCAACTAAGGAGAAAGGGGGCATGGGTCTGGAACTTCAGAGGAAAGGAATATAATTCACAGGGCGGTAAGTAGAGCATATGTTTGGTAATTAGATGTTTGCCCTGCTGTACAGATGGTTCACCCAGATAAAATTGATCTCTGCTGGGGGCTTCTGGCTGGCTTAGTCAGGTAGAGCATGTAACTCTTGATCTTGGGGTATAGGTTTGAGCCCACATTGGGTGTAAAGATTACCTAAAAATAAAACCTTAAAAAAGATGATCTCTGCTAATAACCCTTATTCTCGGACCCCCCCCACCCCCGCCAATATAGATTCTTCTGTTAGTTAAGGGAGGGGCAAAAGTTTCTCATGGGGCCACAGGATCTCAAGGGCCTTCAGCTTAAAAAATAATCCACATGCCAAAGTGGCACATTCTGGGAGGGCCTGTCCTGAACCCCTTCGTGGCTATTGCAAGTAATGCTGCTGGAACACTCTTGATGTCTTTTGTTGGGTATATATCTTAGAGTAGATTGCTAGCTCATCGAGTATGCATGCATATGCTGAGTTTCAGTAGATAGTACTCAGTAATTTTCCAAAGAGATTGTATCAGATTTTACCCAGCCATCAGCCTCTGATAGTTCCAGTTATTCCACATCGTTGTCAACACTTGGTAGTGTCTGTTTTAAATCATTATGGTAGCTGTGAAGCAGTATTATCATTGTGCTTTTAATAATTGCATTTCACTGATGACTCATCAGGTTGAGGATCTTATGTTAATTGGCTACCCAGATATTCTCTGGTCAGGTTTTTTCCTATTTTAATACTGATTATTTACCTTTTACTTGGTGACCAGTAGGATTTTTTGTGTATTTCAGACATGAATACATACACACACACACACACACACACACACACACACACACACACACACACGTATATATGTGTGTATATATGTATATATGTGTATATACACACACATATGTATAGGTATGTATAGTATGTATGTTAAAGTGTATGTATTTAAAAATGTCTTCTCCCAGTCTGGTTTATCATGATGTCTTTTGATGAAAATATCACTAATGTTTTCTGTAGATGCCCTTTATCAGATTAAGGAAGTTCCATTCTAATCCTAATTTACTAAGGACATTTTTTCTCTTTTTAGTCATGAATGGGTGTAGAATTTTTATCAGATGGTTTTTCTGCATCTATTGAGATGATTCCTGGATTTTTTTCCATTTACTCTTTTAATGTGGTGAATCATATTGCTTAATTCTATGTCTGTGTTGAACCATCTCCATATTCCCAGAATAAAGCAAATTTGATAAAGATATTTAAAAAATGCATAAATGTATATAAAGTGTATATATGTATCACTGGATACTATTAATATTTTGTTTTAGAATTTTGTATCCACGTTTATGAGAGAGAATTGGCCCCACAATTCTTGTTTTCCATAATGTTCTTGTCATGTTTTTGGTATAAAGGTTACAGTAGCCTTATAAAGTGGTATATTCAGTCTCTGTTATCTAGAAAAGTTTGGTAAGATTGGTATTCTTTCTTCCTTTAATGTTTAAAAGAATGTTCTGGTGAAGCCATCTCAGTTTGGAGTTTTTTTTAATGAGCAAATTTTAAACTATGGATTCAGTTTCTTTAATAGTTTTAGGTCTATTCAGGTTTTCTATCTTTTTTTTAAATTTTCTTTACATTTATTTATTTCTGAGAAACAGAGTGAGACAAAATGTGAGTGGGGGAGGGGCAGAGAGAGAAGGAGACACAGAATCTGAAGCAGCCTCCAGGCTCTGAGCAAGCGGTCAGCACAGAACCTGATGCGGGGCTCGAACCCACAAACTGTGAGATCATGACCTGAGCTGAAGTCGGACGCTCAACCGGCTGAGCCACCCAGGTGCCCCTATCTTTTCTTATAACAGCTTAGTTACTGATGTGTTTTCTAGTAACTCCTTCTGTTGTTCCCTCCAGCATTGAGACTGCTGAAAGCTCTATTTTACTTTTTTTTTAATTAAAATTTTTTTAATGTTTATTTTTGAGGAGGGGAAAGCAAATGTGAGTGGGAGAGGGCAAAGAGAGAGAGAGGGAGAGGGAGAGACGGAGACACAGAATCCGAAGCAGGCTCTAGGCTCCGAGCTGTCAGCACAGTGCCCAATGTGAGGCTTGAACTCGGGGACTGTGAGATCATGACCTGAGCTGAAGTCAGACGCTCAACTGACTGAGCCACCCAGGCACCCCTCTGTTTTACTTTCAAAATAGAAATCTTTTTGAGAAGTTTTGCTTGGTTTCTCCATCTCTTGGCCACTGTTTGCAAATTGGCAAATGCCTTTAGGGGCAAAGCTGCTCTGAATTCAAGCTTGGTTTTGTTTCTTCTCTCAGAGTGCTTGCTTAGTCTTTAAAGCTCTGCCTGTCTTGATAACCCTGAACTCCAGTTTTGGTCTGCTAGCCTCCTGAGATGACAGAAAGCTCTACTTTATTTCCTAGCCTCTTAACTGCTCTGCTGCTTCTCCTCTCTGCCCTGGCCAGTTATGAATCTGCAGCGGTTTCCTTGAGGGGAAAAAGTAGCACAGAATAGTGGGGTTCATTTTAATTTTTTAACTCTGAGGTCTTATTCTTTCAAGCTCTGGCTGCTTGGCTGTGCTCTGAGGCTTTGAAATGGACTAGTTTAGTCCATTTTCTTTTCTAGATTAGTTATTCTAGGCAGAAGAGTTGGGTTGATACAGCCTTCTTTTGAAAAATAAGGCAAGCCTCTTAAGTCACTCTGAACCTATTTTCTCATCTATAAATTGGGAATAATACCACTTCTTTCAGAGGGCTGATGATGTTGATGATGATGATGATGATGATGATAATAATAAAGTGCCTGGGAGATAGTAGCATTGAATAAAAATGTGAGCTAATCTTATATTAACTTCAGTAATAATGAATACTAAGTATCTCTGAAATTATAAGACAGGACTTAGCAAAATGTTTTCTATAAAGGACCAGGGAGTAAATATTTTAGCATTTGCAGGTGAAACAAAGCCACCAAGTCTGCCTACCTCCCCCTCCTCCTCTTCAATAACCCTTTAGAATGCATAATCTATTCTTAGCTCTCTGGGCAAAAACAAGAGTTTGCCACATATAAGCCAATGGGAAATAGGAATTTAAGTTCAGCTTTAAAAATTTGTCACTCTTGGGGTGCCTGGGTGGCTCAGTTGGTTGAACGACCGACTTCAGCTCAGGTCATGATCTCACAGTTTGTGAGTTCCGAGCCCCGCGTCGGGCTCTGTGCTGACAGCTGGGAGCCTGGAGCCTGCTTCGGATTCTGTGTCTCCCTCTCTCTCTGCCCCTCCCCTGCTCATGCTCTGTCTGTCTGTCTGTCTCTCTCTCTCTCAATAATAAATAAATGTTAAAAAAAAATTGTCACTCTTGCTTACTATATTCTTCTTACCCAGAGAAAAGTTCAAGTCCTTGTCATGGACTTAAATGACCTTGCACAGCATGATCCCTTATTTTAAAACCCTTTTACTTCTCTGCCCTCATGTTGTACTAATTTCTCCTTTATTCACTCTGCACCAGTTACTCTGGCCTTCTTGTTATTCTTCAAAGAAGCTAGGCAGCCTGTGCTTTCGGGTCTTCACACTTGCTGGTCTCCTGGCCTGGGATGCTGTTTTCCCATATTTCTGTCAGTTGTTAACTGTCTTTTCATCCTCTCTAATATTCCAGGGCCCTCTGCTACTTCCTTTTCTCTTTCCCCACTTTGTTCTTCCTCTTTAACCTGCTCAAAATCCATGATTCTCTGCTGCTCAGATCTGTGAGCCTGGAATCTGGTGTTCTCAAAAATTTGGTCCCCACAGGCCTCCAACCTTATGTTCTAGTGCTCTTAAAAAAAAAAAAAATGAAGCCTGTACTTAAATTTCATGTTCCTTGTACTTTGCCATTTTACCACTTTTGTACCTTTATTTGTGCTCTTTCTTGAAGAATGAACTCCCCCAAATACATTTTTAGTTTTGTCATAAAATATTTTCCCCTAATCTTTATAAATAAAATCCTACCAAATTAACATCTCAGCTCAAATGCTACCCCTTCCATAAAGTTACTGTTAACCATTCAGATTAAAAATTTTATGTATCTTCTTTGAACTCTGATGCCACTCTATTTGTATTTTTATCTCCTCGCTTTTCCATATTAATAGTAATATTTATTGTACTTTACCTGTATGGACTGCACATCACTCTATGTGCTCTGTGTGTATCTTCGGGGTTAATTCTCCCCTCTCCTCTCCACTAAGTATAACTATAAACTCCAGAAATACATTTTTTTTAACGTTTATTTATTTTTTGAGACAGAGACAGAGCATGAACAGGGGAGGAGCAGAGAGAGAGGGAGACACAGAATCCGAAGCAGGCTCCAGGCTCTGAGCTGTCAGCACAGAGCCCGACGTGGGGCTCGAACTCACGGACCGCGAGATCATGACCTGAGCCGAAGTCGGCTGCTCAACCGACTGAGCCACCCAGGCGCCCCTATAAACTCCAGAAATAACAGGGGGTAACCAAAGGAGAACTCTGAAAAATGGAAAGAGGAGGGTAGACTAGTTAGGGACCCTACTAATGGAGGAAAACAATAGTGATCGAGTTTCCTAAAACCCCTGCCTAACAGCAAAAGGTGACGCAGGTCCTGACTCCCCAGCCCAGCAACAGAATGTGATGCAGGTAGGCTCGTTCCTTCCCTAAGATTAAATGAGAGCCCTCAAACTATACCAAGTGAGTCTGGTTGCTCTAGCAAGGGAAGAGTGACCAAGAACTCCACTGACAGTAAGAGGTCCAGGGAAGTACTCTCATTCCCTACTGGGCATGAGATTCTCCTTACCCAGTGAGAGACTGAGTGGCCAGGGGGTCTGGCAAAAAGGGGGGGGGGTACTGTCACAGCGTGTGCCTAGTCCGGAAAGTGCTCTTTGTTTCTGTGGCCTAGAGACTCTCCTCCCCCACCTGGAAGTACCAGGTGGCTCAATCTGAGGAAATTCCTCCTTCCCTCCTCCCATATCCTCACCAACAGAGGTACCAGCAGGGTCCCGTGGAAACCCTTGTGGCACCGGAAAAAAAGTCATGCAGTGTGAAATAGTACTATGAGTGCCCTGAAAACTAATTGTCATTAGAACCACAGCATGAAGAAGTAGACCAGGACCTGTGTGCTTTATCGAAGCAAAGAGCCTGCCTCTTAATACAAAAGATTTAAATAGGACTCAGTCTTCTAGGATATTATCCAAAATGTTGATGATAAAATAAAAAAATCACTTGTTACACCAAGAACCAGGAAAATCACAACTTGAGTGAGAAAAGACAATCAATCCTTCACACCAAATTGAATCAGATTTGGAATTATCTGACAAGAAATTTTAAAGCAGCCATCATACAAATGTTCTAACAAGCAATTACAAATACAAAATAGAAAATCTCAACAACAACAACAAAAGTACAGACACATCTCCTTTTATTGTGTTTTACTTTATTGCACCTCGCAGATACTGTGTTTTTTACAAACTGAAGGTTTGTAGCAACCCTGCATCGGCAAGTTTATTTTTGCCATTTTAACAACAGCATTTGTTCACTTCATGTTTTTCGAACACATTTTGGTAATTGTGAAAATATTTCAAACTTTTTCATTATTATACTTTTTATGGTAATCTGTGATCAGTGATCTTTGGTGTTACTATTGTAATTGTTCTGGGGTGCCATGAATCCTGCTCATGCAAGGTGGTGAGCTTAATTGATAAATGTGTGTGTCATGACTGCTCCACCGACTGTCCATTCCCCCATCTCTCTCCCCCTGGGCTTCCTTATTCCCTGAGATGCAACAATACTGAAATTAGGTCAGTTAATAACCGTGCAGTGCCCTCTAAGCGTTCAAGTGAAAGTGCTACACATCTCTCACTTTAAGTCAAAAGCTAGAAGTGATTAAGCTTAGCGAGGAAAGCATATCGAAAGCTGAGATGGGCCAAAAGCTAGGCCTCTTGCATCATCCATTCAAGCTGTGAATGCAAAGGAAAAGTTCTTGAAGGAAATTCAAAGTGCTACTTCAGTGAATACGTGAATGATAAGAAAGTGAAACAGCCTTACTGCTGTGATACGGAGGAAGTTTTCGTGGTATGGATAGAAGATCAAACCAGCCGCAATAGTCCTGTCAGCCAAAGCCTAATCCAGAGCAGGGCCCTAACTCTCCTTAATTCTGTGAAGGCTGAGAGAGGTGAGGAAGCTGTGGAAGAAAAGTCTGAAAGTAGTAGAGGTTGGTTCCTGAGGTTTAAGGAAGGAAGCCATCTCTATAACATAAAAGTTCAAGGGAGTGCTGATGTAGAAGCTTCAGCTGGTTTTCCAGAAGATCTAGCTAAGATAATTATTGAAGGTGCTTACAGTAAACAACAGATTTTCAATGTAGGTGAAACAGTCTTCTTTTGGAAGAAGATGACACCTAGGATTTCCACAGCCAGAAAGGAGAAGTCAGTGCCTAGCTTCAAAGCTTCAAAGGACAAGTCCTTTGAAGGACTCTTTCATTGGGACTAATGCAGACGGTGACTTGATGTTGAAGCCAGTGGTCATTTACTATTCTGAAAATCTTAGGGTCCTTAGAAATTATGTTAAACCGACACTGCTGTGTAAATGGAACAGCAAAGCACATATATGTACAGCATGGTTTATCGAACATCGTAAGCCCAGTTTTGAGACAGATTGCTCAGGAAAAAAAAAAAGATTCAGAGATTACTGCTCATTGACAATGCACCTGATCACCCAAGAACTCTGATGGAGATGTGCGACAAGATTGATGTTTTCTTGTCTGCTAACACAACATCCATTCTGTAGCCCATGGAGCAAGGAGTACTTTTGACTTTTCAAGTCTCATTATTTAAGAACTACATTTTGTAAGGCTACAGCTGCCATAGAGAGTGATTTTTCTGTTGGATTTGGGCAAAGAAAATTGAAAACCTTCTGGAAAGGATTCAGCATTCTCGATGTCCTTAAGAGCATTTATGACTCATAGGAAGAGGTGAAAATACCAACATTAACCAGAATTTGGAAGAAGTTGATTCGAACCCACATAGATGACTGAGGGATTCAAGATTTCAGTGGAGGGAGCCTGGGTGGCTCAGTCTGTTAAGCGTCCAACTTCGGCTCAGGTCATGATCTCCTGGTTCATGAGTTTGAGTTCTGCATCAGGCTGTCTGCTGATGGCTCAAAGCCTGGGGCCTGCTTCAGATTCTGCGTCTCCCTCTCTCTCTGCCCCTACCCTGCTTGTGCTCTGTCTCTCTCTCAGAAATAAATATTTTTTAAAAATTAAAAAAAGACTTCAGTGGAGAAAGTAACTACACGTGGTAGAAATAGCAAGAGAAATAAAATTAGAAGTGGAGCCTGAAGATGTGACTCAATTGCTGTGATCTCATGATAAAACTTCAACAGATGAGGAGTTGCTTCCTAGGACTGAGCAAAGAAAGTGGTTCCTTGAGGTGGAATCTACTCCTGGTGAGGATATTGTGAAGACTGTTGAAATGACAATAAAGGATTTAGAACATTACATAAACTTGATAAAGCAACAGTAGGTTTTGAGAGGGTTGACTCCAAGTTTGAAAGGAGTTCTGTGGGTAAAATGCTATCACACAGGGGTGCCTGGGTGGCTCAATTGGTTAAGTGTCCAATTCTTGATTTCTGCTCAGGTCATGATTTCACGGTTTGTGAGTCTGAGCCCCCACATCAGGCTCTGTGCTGAAAGCATTGGAGCCTGCTTATTTCTCCCTCCCTCCCTCCCTCTCTCTCTCTCTCTCTCTCCCCCAAAATAAACATTAAACATTTTTAAAAATGCTGTCACACAGCATCACATGCTACAGAGAAATCATTTGTGAAAAGAAGAGTCAGTTGAATGCAGCAGACTTCATTTATTTTAAGAAATTGCCACAACCACCCCAACCTTTAGCAGCTACCACCCTGATCAATCCGCAGCCATCAATATCAAAGCCAAGACCCCCCACCAGCCAAAAGATTGTGACTTGATGAAAACTCAGATAATGGTTAGGATTTTTTAGCAATAAAGTATTTTTAAGTATTTTTAAAGTTTATTTATTTAGAGAAAGAGCACGAGTGGGGAATGGACAGAGAGAGAGGGAGAGAGACAATCTCAAGCAGGCTCCGTCCTGTCATCACAGAGCCCAGTGTGGGGCTCGAACTCATGACTTGTGAAATCATGACCTGAGCTGAAATCAAGAGTCAGACGCTTAGCCAGCTGGGCCACCCAAGTGCTTCTAGCAATAAAGTTTTTTAAGGTATGTACATTTTCTTAGACATAATACCTTTGCACACACAATAGACTACAGTACATTGTAAACATTTATATGCACTAGGAAACTGGAAAATTCATTTGACTCACTTTATTGTGATATTAGCTCTGTTGCAGTCTGGAGCCAAACCTGCAGCATCTCCAAGGTAGGCCTGTAGAAGTTATAAAAAAGAAAGAAATGGAAATTATGGAACTGAAAAAACTGTTAATGGAAATTCAAAACTTGCTGAATGGGCTCAGTAACAGAGTGGAGATGGCGGAGGAGAGAATCTGTGAACTGGAGGATAGAACAATAGAATTTATCCAGTTTGAACAACATAGAGAAAATAGATGCAAACGAAATGAATAGAGCCTTCGTGACCTAAGGGATAATAAAAGATCCGAAATTCATGTCTGAGTGTGAGGAGGGAGGGAGGAAGAAGGGGAGAGAGGGAGAGAGAAAGAGAGAAAGAGAAGGGAGGGAGGGAGAGAGGGAATTTAAATTTGAAAAAAATAATGGCTGAAAACTTCCCCAAATTTTGCAGAAAACGTAATCCTACAAGTTGGAGGAGCTGAGTGACTCCCAAATGTGAACCCCCCTCCCCAGTAATTTTATTGCAAGCCGTGTCATAATGAAATGTTTGAAAACTAAAGACAAAGGAACTTGAAAGCAACTGGAGAGAAATGACACATGATCTGTACCAGGAACATCCAACTTCGATATCAGATTTCTCATTTGGGTGTGGGAAAATAGATGCGGTTATATACAATTTGTGGAAGTATAGATTTAACCAACATATCTGAGGGCAGTTTTATGGTAATGACCAAATTTTAACATGTTCATTTACTTTGGTTCAGCAATTCAAATTTATGGGAAGCTATTTGTCAAAAGTATGTTTAATTATCTGTTTTGACATGTATAGGGAAATATTTATTTATAAATACTAGAAATAGCTGGACTGTACCCTAATAATAGAAATGTTTTCAAATAAAAATGAAGACGAAATATACTTCACAAGGAAAAAAAAATCCACAAAGAGCAAAGATCTTACTTAATTATTGTTCTAACTTTCATAACATTTCTTAGTTCCAAAATGTATTGAGGATGCCTAATAAACCATTTCTTGGTGAACTCATTTAATGCGTTCAATAGGGGCGCCTGGGTGGCGCAGTCGGTTAAGCGTCCGACTTCAGCCAGGTCACGATCTTGCGGTCCGTGAGTTCGAGCCCCGCATCAGGCTCTGGGCTGATGGCTCAGAGCCTGGAGCCTGTTTCCGATTCTGTATCTCCCTCTCTCTCTGCCCCTCCCCCGTTCATGCTCTGTCTCTCCCTGTCCCAAAAATAAATAAACGTTGAAAAAAAAAAAAAATTTTAATGCGTTCAATAATTATGAATTGCAGACACACTCAAATATAAGTTCAAGATATAACAAGGACACCAAAAGTAACATTAATTCACTGTTCTATCAGTGCACTCATTTCTATGGGTAATTGAGTTGAACACCATATATATGTACTTTCAAAAAGTAAAAATCATACCATATGTATACGTCAATGAAATATTTATTCTAAATTTTAAAAATATCATCCCCATCTATTTTTTTTAATATTTATTTATTTTTGAGACAGAGAGAGAGAGAGAGAGAGAACATGAACAGGGGAGGGTCAGAGGAAGAGGGAGACATAGAATCCGAAACAGGCTCCAGGCTCTGAGCTGTCAGCACAGAGCCTGACGCGGGGCTCGAACCCACAGACCGCGAGATCATGACCTGAGCCGAAGCCGGAGGCTTAACCGACTGAGCCACCCAGGCGCCCCCATCCCTATCTATTTTTTAAGGCCAAGTCTGATGTTACCTCCTCCATGAAGTTTTTGATAACCATTTAGTTCAAAATCATCACTATCTTCTTTGAACCCTGACACTGTTTTTCCTGTATTTTTGTCTTCTTATTTTCTGTAACATTAGTGGTTATACTGTTACTTATTGCACTTTATTTATTTATTCTTTAGGGGGAGAATAAGAAAAGTCTAATATTTATTGGACTTACCAGCACTTACTGAATAGCTTACATGTAACAGTTGCATTACAAATTAGTTCTTAATTCATAATGTCACCCAATAAAGAATAAGATAATCTTCAAATAAAAAATCCAAAAATGAAAAACCTATCAACTTGCCTCAAGGATAAGAGTCTAACTGTATACAGTACAAAGCCCTTGCTCCATTATTTATACTGTGGTTTTTTGTTGTTGTTTTTAATTTTATTTTTTATTTTTTAAAATTTACATCCAAATTAGTTAGCATATAGTGCAACAATGATTTCAGGAGTAGATTCCTTAGTGCCCCTTCCCATTAGCCCATCCCCTCTCTCACAACCCCTCCAGTAACCCTCAGTTTGTTCTCCATATTTATGAGTCTCTTCTGTTTTGTCCCCCTCCCTGTTCTTATATTATTTTTATTTCTCTTCCCTTATGTTCTTCTGTTTTGTCTCTTAAAGTCCTCACATGAGTGAATTCATATGATTTTTGTCTTCTTCTGACTAATTTCACTTAGCATAATACCCTCCAGTTCCATCCATGTAGTTGCAAATGGCAGGATTTCATTCTTTTTGATTGCCAAGTACTACTCCATTGTATATATATACCACATCTTCTTTATCCATTCATCCATCGATGGACATTTTGGCTCTTTCCGTACTTTGACTATTGTTGATAGCGCTGCTATAAACATGGGGGTGCATGTGTCCCTTTGAAACAGCACACCTGTATCCCTTGGATAAATGCCTAGTAGTGCAATTGCTGGGTCATAGGGCAGTTCTATTTTTAATTTTTTGAGGAACCTCCATACTGTTTTCCAGAGTGGCTGCACCAGCTTGCATTCCCATATTGTACTTTAAGTATATGCCCTGTACTCTGCCTTATGTGCTTTGCATGTATTATCAGTCTTAATTCTCACGTTCGCCTTAGGTAGATGTTACTATCTCCATTTTATGGTAAAGAAACTAAAAAATTCAGATGTTGAATAACTTGCCTAAAATCATACAAGTAGGATTAAAGTGTAGATTTCAAACTCCAGTGTCTTTGCAACAAGGCCTAGTCACTATGCTGGACTGTCTCCTGAGGGAGTAAGGTAAGCAGAAGAACTGCTGTATATCGTATGTGTATATTGACTTAAAACAGAGTTTTTCTTAAACGTTAAGGTTTTTCTGTAACAAATATATAATTTTCCCCTTTTTTATTCTTTTCTAGAATTCTGGAGGTGGAAGTGGAGTTGATCTTTCAGTGCTAAATGAGGCTCGCAATATGGTGTCAGACCTTCTGATTGATCCAACCCTTCCCCCACAAGTCATTTCTTCCCTGCGGAGTATCAGTTCCTTGATGGGTGCTTTCTCAGGTTCCTGTAGGCCAAGGATTAATCCCCTCACACCATTTCCTGGATTTTACCCCTGCTCGGAAGTAGAGGACCCAGCTGAGAAAGGAGATCGAAAACTTCACAAGGTCAAGATACAGTAATCAGCCAGCCCTATACTTACCACATTTAATGATGTTTTCAAATTAAAACTGCTCCTTTGTAGCATAGATAAAACACAATTTCTTTTTCAAGGATCAGCTTTTTTATACAGTATATTGAGCTGTTTGGGACTTTAGAGGTAGTTATAAATCTCAAATATTTCTAAATGAATATTCAGCTTTTATTCTAAATTATTCTAATCAGCAGTTATGACTTTTTTGGCTACAACTATTTATCATTGTCATTATTGTTTCTTAAAAAGCAGAAGAAAAAAAAAACCCACACAAATTTAATTCCAGGCTTATATAACAAACTAGTAGTCAAATCATGTCATTAATTAATTGTATTATTTAGGATCCCGAAATTGTTCTTGTTGAACCCCAAAGAATTGATCATTATAATACTCATTTCTATGAATTACATAACATTATTTTAAATTGACTTTCACATTTTTGGGGGTCTGTTTTCCCCCCCTTTACCCACTAGAGATTGCTATAACCCAACAGACATTGATTTTTCCATCATTAGATATTGGATGAATTTTTCTTTAAATATCAATGCTTCAAAATACGATTTTCTTTAGGAAATAATAAGTACTATTCTAAGGTATACGTTATGCTTGTTTAGAATGCTTTCAATGTCTTTGTTGATAGCTAACATCATAAACTTTAGAAATAAAAACATTTTAGAGATTGTTCTAGATTAACTACTTTATTCTACAGGTAAACTAATGAAGAGAAGATAAAATTCAAAGCAGTTAAATTTTCATTGTAATAGTGTATATGGAGTTTAGAAAAAGTTAAATATGGTTTTGGAAGGATTTTGATAATTAATTTCACTGTGTTCCCAGCATTAGGGTGTAGAAGTGTTGAAAAATTAAGCAAGCCCAATTAGGGCAAAAGTTTGATAATTACTGATTGCAAATCCAGATCACAGGTGGCTATGTGATGCTTTTATTTTGTTTTGCTTATATGATGCTTTTATTTTTAAAAAATACCTGCCTTCATCAGAATCCAATTAACAATGGTACATAGTTACGTGACATTCTTTTTAGCACTCTACTTACGAGGAACAGGTTAATGACAAGCATCAAAAAGTGATAATAATAAATTCAATAAAATAACTCTATGTATTCTTGAGTTAGTCTTCACTTGATATGTTGCTGTTCCTTTATATTTTCCATTGACATTTGATGTTTAGAATAGTAACTTTTTTCTTTTTTTATTGAAGTATAGTTAACAGAGAGCAATTTTTAAAAATAGTGATTCTTAAAAATCTTAATCAGAAAAATCTTATTGATATCAATATTATGTTTGTTACTGTGCTTACTGTGTGAAAAAAAAAGTGTACTAGTACATTTTAGAAACATTTGAAACAATAATATTAATTAAACAGGATGCCTAAATGCCTCATTTCCTGAACATTTTAGTTAATCAGGCTTATTTTTGGTACTGGAATCTACTGATAGGAGTAAGTCCTGTAAGAACCAGGAAGTAAACCATATTTCTTTGTGTTCTTTAAACTTCTTTCTTGAATTTCATATCTAATTGGTCTCTGTTTTTGAAAAAGAATAGAAAAACCTGATACTCCAGAAAAGAACAACAGCATTTATAAAAAAAATAATTAGTAAGGAAAAAGGAATTATAAAAGATAATTTAATATAAATGTCTTATATATGTGTGTTAAGAACTAAGAAAGACTATATGGACCTAAGTTATAACCAGAAAGGATTGTTACACAAAGAACTTTTTCACCAAGAATCTAAGTAACTATGAACCTTTACAAAATCAACATCCTTGGGAAAACTTAAATATAAGAGATATTTAGCTCTCTGAGATGGTTTCAGTATCTGCTGATGGGGGAAATTCAGAAGAAGCAAAACCTGTTTTATGTAAATCCCAATAAAACACCTATTTACAGTGGTAAAAAATAGAATACTTTGGCTAATTGAACATTTAGATCAATTTAGAATATTTTCAAAAACTAAGGTAAACTATTAATGCTAATGGTGTTCTGAATTTAATTGCTAATTGAAAAGGTAGTTCTGAATCTTTCAGTTTCTCCAGGTTAACCCTATATACTTCAGCATTGTATTGAAAATATAAAGGGTTTAGGATCTAGGGCTTATGGTGCCAGATCCTAAGGTTGTCCTCTGAAATTGTTTTTCGGGGTAAATCTTTCTTACCTCCTTTTTAAATTGTCAAGTATTTATTTCTCATGAAATAGGAGTAAAATGTACAAAAGAATAAAGATCTAGTAAAATTGTAGGGAGTTCAGAAACCATTGTTTAATGGGAGGAACACTAAATAGAACAATAGTATCGAATGTAAAATTTGGAGTAAATCTGACATATCTTCAAGATAAAATGTCCTGTGTCTCCTGTACATACTAAAAATGTACTTTGTATTGGAATTTTTATAGGTCATCTTTAAAAATACATACACGGCATATCTAAGGGTGACAGTTTTAACCACCGTTAAATTATTCCACAGGGACTACACAGTAGGAATAGCTTACCAACTCCCCAGCTGAGGAGGAGCCCTGGAACTTCCGGTCTGCCACCTATTGAACAGTCGTCGTCCCGGTGGGAACGCAGTAATGGCAAAAGGCCACACCAAGAGTTTGGCATTTCAAGGTACAATCCCCAGTCTCTTAAAGAAATTTGAGTCAAATACACCCACTTTGTTTCTGTTGAATGAAGTTTGAAATAACTAAAGCAGAAAGGAACAGTTGAAGTATTTTAGATGTAGGACAGCATGGGTAGTAATAAGGCATAATAGCGAAACTGATTCTTAAAAAGAAGCTAATGTGTCTTCTCTGAAAAGTTAAGTACGTTGGGTACAAGGCATGCTGGGGCCTTAAGAACATGAATCAGGGAGGCAGTTTAAGGAAACTAGGGTCAGTTTAGGACGGGAAGCGGGAAAGGTTTTAAATCGGTATCTGTGACCGTTGTAGGGGCAATCACACAGGTCCAGTGCATGGTATCCAAAGGAAGGTCAACAGAGCTACTTACTTGTTAACGGAAGAGCACATTTCCAGGGCTCATCTCCGATGTTAGATACAAGGTAGCAAAACTCTTGTTCCTGCTGGAGGACTAAGACTACTAAAATATTCTGTACTCACTTGAGGATTTACTTGGAACTAAACGGTGCTAATCCTACACATGAAGGGCATCAGTAACCGTAGCTCAAGGAAGGTGGGAAAATGCAGGAGCTGAAATTTTCTGAATGTAAACATACCCATCTACCCTCATAACAAAGGAGTCAATACTTTGTCTTTTAAAAGCCAGGAGACATAGTGATCTCATGTGTGAGTTATGAAGTTCTATGTAGTCAGTGATCTAACTGTGTTAACAAAATTGGAATTAGGGGCGCCTGGGTGGCTCAGTCGGTTACGCGGCCGACTTCGGCTCAGGTCATGATCTCATGGTTCGTGAGTTCGAGCCCCGCATCGGGCTCTGTGCTGACAGCTCAGAACCTGGAGCTGTTTTGATTCTGTGTCTCCTTCTCTCTCTGCTGCTCTGTCTCTGTCTCTCTCTCTCTCTCAAAAATAAGTAAACATTAAAAAAAAATTTAAAAAAAAATTGGAATTAGGGTAAAGTTTCTGCTAAACCACTGTTAGTATTGAGCACTTTGTTTAGCTTGAGCTGTAGAGTTACACATTTGAAACAGTAGATGGCAGGATTGGATCATACCGATTTATCAGTTAAAAGTGGTGTTAACGTTTATATAGGAAATGTGATGAGATAATTGTAATTTTCCATATTCTTGCAGGATTTATTAATTTGAATTTTCTATAATGTATTCAAGTAAATGAGCTCCTTTTTTTATAAAGGAAAAATTGAATGAAATGATACATGAAACAGGAATGGGTTGAATTACAGAGTATGGTAAAGGAAAATGAGCTTTGGTTCAACACTTGCCCAGAACCTAAACATAATGGTCTTATTTTTGTTGTTGTTGTTGTCGTTGTTGTTTTTTAATGGAAGCAGGATATGGGGAAGTCAGTGATATTGGGAACTGAAAATACAACATATTTCTTAACCACAGGGAACATCATCTTGAGAATATTGTTTGGCTTAAAACAGAATGGTGAAAATGATTGCTTTTTAATCCTTCAAAATCACACTGATGTAATAGCAGTACATTTGCAATTAAATGTGATACAGTGAGTTAAGGTCACTTTTATCCTGCTGACTTAGGATGATTGATATTAAAATAGAAACATGGTCCAAAGAAAATTAACTCTGAGAAATGTTCATAAAAGAGGTAAATGTACGCAGATTCAATGTAATTACTTAACTCTCATTAAAACAAAGCCATGTGCCTCATGAAAGATTTAGAAACTTGGAGAATAAAGTAATTGGTGGTAATATGTATGTCAATCATATTAGATAGCATAGCTATCAATCTTTCATGTATGGTAATTTTTTGTTCAGGAACCTTTAGGCTTTAATAGCTCAAACCGAATAGACATGTGAATCCGGAATCACAAGGCATTCATTTTGACTTTGTTGGAATACTCTAGAACTGAGGTCACATATCCTACATTTTTTTTCTAAATTTAAAGATTTTTTTTAAAGTTTATTTATTTATTTTGAGAGAGAGAGAGAGCAAGTCGGGAAGGTGCAGAGAGGGAAGGAGAGAATCTTAAGCAGGCTCTGTGCTGTCAGCACAGAGCCCAGTGCAGGGCTCCATCTCACAAACTGTGAGATCATGACTTGAACCGACATCAAGAGTCAGACGCTTAACCTACTGAGCCACCCAGGTGCACCCCACATGTCCTACATTTTTGAATCTTGATTTGAACACAGCTTTGGATTTTGATGCTAGCTTCTCTGACTGTGATTTTAAATGACTCTGACTATGCTTTCAACATGATTCCAGTATTGAACCTCTCATTCCCTAAAGCTGTGACCAAAACCAAATGTCTCATCTCTCCGGTAACGTTTTCATGTTACTGTTTTTCTGCCCTCATTTCCTGACACAATACTGCTACCCTCTCACTTAGTGGTTGGTTTAGAAAATGGATTTAGCTAGAAAACTTGGTGTTTGCATCCTCTTACCTTGTCCTGTAGATACCTGTTGTCAGGTCTGTCTCTGCGTCTCTTTTCCTTTCTGTTCCCTCTTCTCCTTTATCACTTTATACTGTTTCATGCTTTATATCTCCTTACATGGGCTATTGAATTATCCTCTCTTGTTTTGTAAACACTTATTTATCATTGAGAGACAGACACAGTGTGAGCAGGGGAGGGGTAGAGAGGGAGACTCAGAATCCGAAGCAGGCTCCAGGCTCTGAGCTGTCAGCACAGAGCCCGATGCGGGGCTCGAACTCACAAACTGCAGGATCATGACCTGAGCTGAAGTCGGTGGCTTAACCAACTGAGCCCTCCAGGCGCTCCTGAATTTTCCTCTTAATTGACCTTTCCATTTCTAATATCCTTCACTGCCTGTTCCATCTCCTACCCTTCCACGACAATTCTTCCTTAAATGAAACCTTGATTATACAGTTTTTCTGATCATTAAGTTTTTTGACCCTTAACCGATGCCTGTAGAATAGTGCCCAACTTCCTAGCCTGGGATCTGAAACCCTGTTATTCCCTCATGACAAAGCTGCACCCTTACTTGCAAAAATGAAACAATGTGAAAGATAGGAGCAGTCTTGCAAAAAAACGTGACCAGAAGAGTGACTTGGAAAGCTCTCTAGGTGAAAACAACAGGCATGTGACTCCTGTTAGACTCTTCCTTGAACTTTCCTGATAATTTCGTTTTTTGTCTAACACATTTGAAAATTGAGTTGAATTACAGTTTGCAGCCCCACCTTGTTTGAGTGCAGAGTAATATAGGATTTAATTTTGCTTTTCTTCATGCTTTGTCTGGAGAAAAAAGTGAAGTGTTATAAACTGTACAGTAGCTGTGATAAACAGAATCCAAGGGAAGAAAACCACCAGGAAGAAGGGCTAGTCATGGTTGAGCAGCCACTGCATTACCTGCCCTCAAGACTTCACCTCTTAAAGTTCACCTGTTAAAGGACTTCAGATTTTAATTAAGAGGGCCATTGTTTTACAAAACCAAAATATGTCCATCTTTCTCTATTTATCTGAAATTCCAGTCAAGCTTAACTATTTGCTATTCTCTCTGTTCCTCCGCTTCTATGCTCCCCACTCCCCACCCCCCCCCCCCCACCTCACTCCTGCAGTTGTTCTCTCTACCTTGAACAGGTCTTCTCGGCCTCATGCTTCTACAGCGTTCAAGATTGGGCTCAGATGTGACCTCTTAAGAATAACACCCTGATACCCTCCTCTCTCAGTTTCCAAGGAGAAGCAATCTGTTTCACCTCTGAATCTCCTTAACACCTTTTCTTTGCCTTTCATGGCACTTTCACTTTCAACCATGTGTTAGTCATTACTGCTCTTCTGAGGCCTGCTTTATTACTGTGATGAGTTTGGGATTGCAGTAAAATGGATCTTGAAGATAAATAGCTGCCTAACAAGCATCTTGCAGGAGTAAGGTGTTCGTATTATATTGTGATGGTTGATGGTGACTTCTGCTTAAGTTTCAGACCTAGGATGAAGGTTCGCTGGTCAGGAAGTTCCAGGAAATGTGGGTTAGCTGACAATTGGATTATGCATCTCTGAGTTCCAGTATTAGTAGCTATGGTTAAAAAATGGCTAAACTTGTATCTTTGGACTGACTGCTAGGACCCAGCCCTCCCTGTGGACAAACAGAACACATATTCAGACCTCATAGCTCCCTTCCTTTTTTAAAAAAAAATTTTTAAGTTTATTTCTATTTGAGCACGTATGAACAGAGGAGGGGCAGACAGAGAGGGAGAGAGAAGACCCCAAGCAGGCTCCACACTGTCAATGCAGAGCCCAACGTGGGACTCGATCTCACAAACTGTGAGATCATGACCTGAGCCAAAATCAAGAGTCAAACGCTTAACAGACTGAGCCACCCAGGTGCCCCACAGCTCACTTTCTTTCAACAGACTTTCCCTGGGGAGAAATAGGCAAGTCATGTCCCAAAACTGCATGGACTATCAACTATAGTTACTCTACAATAAAGAGATTTGCCTTTAACCTAGTCCCCTATTCATCATTTGTCTCCATAACTTCTCTGTAATTAAATCTAA
Organism: Puma concolor; assembly: GCF_028749965.1. NCBI lineage: Eukaryota > Metazoa > Chordata > Mammalia > Carnivora > Felidae > Puma > Puma concolor. Next base: position 44,921,983 of record NC_141676.1, on the reverse strand, counting down.
TAACTTGTTAGGAACTATATTTCCTAAATAATGTACTAGGGAACCAGCTTCTCAATTCTGTGTCTCATAATTTATTAGAGATTTATACCAGTGCCTGGACCCTATTTGAACTACAGAGATTCAAGAGGGCTAATGGTCTCCCCTCACTCAGTTTCTTAAGAGAATAGCTCCAAATATAGACATCATACAGCCAACAAGTTTATATAGTTGCTGCTTCTCTCTCTCTCTCTCTCTCTCTCTCTCTCTCTCTCTCTCTCTCTCACACACACACACACACACACACACACTGATATAAATCTTACCAAGGTAATTGGCATGGGTTATCTAAAAATCAATTCTTGGGGCGCCTGGGTGGCGCAGTCGGTTGAGCGTCCGACTTCAGCCAGGTCACGATCTCGCGGTCCGTGAGTTCGAGCCCCGCGTCGGGCTCTGGGCTGATGGCTCAGAGCCTGGAGCCTGTTTCCGATTCTGTGTCTCCCTCTCTCTCTGCCCCTCCCCCGTTCATGCTCTGTCTCTCTCTGTCCCAAAAATAAATAAATGTTGAAAAAAAAAATTTTTTAAAAAAATAAAATAAAAAATAAAATAAAATAAAAATCAATTCTTAACATATCACTTAACTCTGTGACCATAACTTTTGGCATTCTTTTGTAATGATTCCTAAGTCTGACTTTAATCATCCTCCTACCAACTATTGATAATCTTTGGGACTCCTATCCTTCTTGTCCCCTGTTTTCTTCAGGATTGTTTTATGTAATCTCATTGGAGTGTATATTTATCTGGTTTGAGGCTAGGAATTAATGAGACAATTCTGGAAGTAGGTGAAAACCTGTAATTTGACCTGTACCTCTCAATTCTGAACAGCTAACTGAACGTATGGTATACTTCAATTATTAGAAGGCCCTGGATCAAGGTAGAAAACTATGGAACAGTGCAGTGGGTCTGTTTTTAAAAGGAAAAAGTCCTATCTTTGTTTTGAATATTAACCGGAAAGTAAATTTCAGTAGAGCACACAAATTTTCGGTTGAATATTGCCCTGAGCGGTACTGTTATTGCCCTTTCTCAATCTCCCCAACTCCACGCATAAGCAAAGAGTACTCAAATACAAAGAATGATTGAGCCTTAGCAGGGACATGAGTTTATTGGGTGGTATTATTTGAATATTGTTTCTTTTTGTGACATCATCAACAAATCATCATTACTACTGGCTTGAGAATAAAATATGATAGACTTCAACAGCTGGATGTTAATTTAAAACTCCTCACTTCTAAAACTCTAATTTTACAGATGGAGAAACACACCAAGATAGAATGAGAATTATTTTGTGGAAGGTGTGGGAAGACCTTTTAATTAAAAAAAAATTTTTTTAACATATATTTATTTTTGAGAGACAGAGCATGAGCGGGGGAGGGGCAGAGAGAGAGAAGGACACACAGAATCCGAAGCAGGCTCCAGGCTCTGAGCTGTCAGCACAGAACCCAATGCAGGGCTCAAACTCATGAACCATGAGATCATGACCTGAGCCGAAGTCGGATGCTCAACCGACTGAGCTACCCAGGCACCCCTGGGAAGACCTTTTAAAAATACAGGTAGAGGGGCACCTGATGGCTCAGTCAGTTGAGTGTCAGACTCTTGGTTCCAGCTCTGGTCATGATCTCATGGTTCGTGAGTTCAAGCCCCATGCTGGGCTCTGCACTAAGGACATGGAGCCTTCTTCAGATTCTTTGTCTCCCTGTCTCTCTGCCTCTCCCTGGCTCGCACGTGTGCTCTCTCTTTTTCTCTCAAAATAAACGTTTTTTAAAAATAGGTAGAGAGTAAATGCTTTTCTCCATTTAGAGTCAAAGAAATTGGAGATTGAATTTTAGTTCTGGCACTGTGAATTTTAGCTGTGTGAATTGGGGGACATTACTTAGCCTCTTCAAGCCTCAGTTTCCTTGTCTGTCATATAGGAGACTAGAAAAGATAAAGTATGTAAACGACATAAAACAATGAATGGTACATAATAAATACTCAAAATAGTGCTTTTGTTATAATTTTTGTTAATGTCAACAAGGAAGTTTTAGTGAAATGGTTCTAACTGATTTTACATGCCTTCTGTTTCTATAGTACAGAATTTTTTTTCTCCCTTGGGGATATAGAAGAAACTAGATTTTAGAAAAAGGTCCAAGGAGAGGCTCAAGGCAGGAGTTGGTAAAAGAAAAAGAGTCCATCCACTCAGAGTTGGGGAGCAAAAGTGACCTGTTCTCTAAAAAATTGAGACTAGGAACCTAACGAAAAGAGCATTCACTTATTCCACAAATAACTGTTGAACACGTTTATCAGGCACTGTGCTATCTCCACTGTCAATGCAGAGATATGTCTTTATAGCCCCTAAAAAGAATCACAAATTAATGAGGGAAAAGAATCTGTAAGCAGTGAAATTATAATACATTGTGGATGAATTTGTAATGGAGACATGAACCAAAACCTTTAAGTCACAGAAGAAATAGGCCTTCCTGCAGTAATGGGTAGGGAGGTGCAGGAAAGATGAAGCAGTTGGGGAAGAGCTTATTGAGAACTTGGGCTGTACTAAAAAGTACCGAGTGAGAAGGAGAGAATCTAGATCTGCCCTGGAGCCTGTGTCCACGTGCCCTCATCAGGAGTTTACTGACAAAAGAAAACGGTGAACATTGAAGAAAAAGAAGGTAAAATTTATGGTGTCCTTGCTACACGCTTGGCACTGGGAAGCTTTCAAATATATTTTATTTTAAGTTGCATTTTATACATCGCATGGCTGTACTGTGTGATTGCCAACCTACATTTAATTTCTTTATAAGAGCCCTAAAACCTATAGTAAATATTTCAGTTATAGGAAATGACTGAGTTAGGGGGTAATCGATACCTGTGAAGAGAGGGAACAGAAGAGAGTGAAAACTCTATATGTTAGCCAGTGATTCTCAGTGAGGTCCCTGGACCCAGCAATGTCAGCATCATCTGTGAACTTATTAGAAATGCAGATTACTGGCCCTACGCCAGACCTACTGAATCAGAAACCCTGGAGGTAGAACTAGCAGTCTGTGTTCTAAGAAGTCCTCCAGATGATATTGATAACCTGCTTTATACCAGGGTTCAGCAAACTACAGCCTATGGACCTAATGTGGTCCATAGCTGTTTTTGCAAATTAAATTATATTGAAACACAGTTGTATTTATTATTATCTGTGGCTGCTTTTATGCTACAGTGGCAGAGTTAAGTAGCTGCAGTGGAGACCTTGTGGCCTGCAAAGCTAAAAGTATTTATTTACTACTTGGTCCTTTATAGAAAACATTTGCTGGCTCCTGCTTTAGGCCTTTAAGCAACTAGATAGATGTCTAAATTCTGTATAAGCAGGTATTTCCTAGTTGAACTGAAGACCATGAATAAAAAAAAGAGGAAATTTCCCATGGCTTTAACATTGTTAATTTGTTATCTTTCCCTTTTAGTCAAGGATCCTATCTAAATGGGCCTTTAAGTTCAAATCTACTGACAATGCCGAAGCAAAGGTCATCTTCCGTATCCCTAACTCACCATATAGGTCTAAGAAGAGCTGGTAAGAAATCATTCTTTATGATTTAAATGTGGGAGGTCTCAAAGTATATGGTACTACAGAATTTTCTCATTATACATTTAGAGCTGGTTTTGAATGCCATTTATATGTTGTAAATTAACATGACTAAGCAATTTGGATTGACCATTAATTGACCGTTTGCTCATTCATTCATAAACACTTTTTAAACAGCCACTATATACCAGGTACTTTGTTAGGCACTAGGAATTCAGGGATAAAATATAGAACTACCTAAACTAACCTGAGTAGTTGCAGATCCAGATTCACACTGAAAGACTGAGACCTGATCACAGGACTATAGAACACTTCTCCCCTCACACCTCAGCACCATTATTAAAGACCTATTTACGGTAGCTTCTTTTACCAGGTATGTCCTGGCACTTCTTAAAATTGTAAGGCATACCAAAAGGTAAAAGACACAATTTGGATAGACAGAAATTTATCAGAATCAGATAGGGAGGTTGGAATTACCAGATTGGGAATTTAAAACAACTATGATTAGTATGCCAAGGGTTCTAATTGATTAAGTAGACAACATGCAAGAATGGATGGGCAGTGTAAGCAGAGAGGTGGAAGTCCTAAAATAATAAAACAAAAATAAATGCTCTTGATAAAAAGCACTGTAACAGAAATGAAGAGTGCCTTTAACAGGCTCATCAGTAGGCTGGATGCAACTGAGGAAAGACTGTCTTAGCTTGAGTATGAGAAATCTTCAAAACTGAAAAACAAAGAGAACAAAGATTGAAAAAGCAGAATCAAATACCCAAGGACTGTGGGGCAAATACAAAAGGAATACCAGAAAGAGAAGAAAGTGAGAAGGAAGTCATACAGAGAAAGACAGATACCATATGTTTTCACTCTTACGTGGATCCTGAGAAACTTAACAGAAGACTGTGGGGGAGGGGAAGGAAAAAAAAAAAGTTAGAGAGGGAGGGAGCCAAACCATAAGAGACTCTTAAAAACTGAGAATAAACTGAGGGTTGGTGGGGGGTGGAAGGGGGGGGTGGGTGATGGGCATTGAGGAGGGCACCTTTTGGGATGAGCACTGGGTATTGTATGGAAACCAATTTGACAATAAATTTCATATCAAAAAAATTTTTTTTTAATTAAAAAAAAGAGAGAGAAGGAATAGAAGAAATATTTGAAACAATAATGACCAAGAATCGTCTCAAATTAGTATCAGACACCAAACCATAGATCCAGGAAGCTCATAGAACACCAAACAGGATAAATACCAAAAGAACAATACCTAGGCATATTGTTTTCAAATTACAGAAATTTAAAGATAAAAAAAAATCATTAAAGAAGCCAAAAGGGAAAAAAAAATCTTACATATAAAAGAACAAAATAATTATGACATGAAACTTTTCCTCAGAAACCATGTGAGTAGAATGAAACATTTAAAGTATTGTGAGGAAAAAAAACAAAAGAACGCCAACCTAGAATTCTGTACCCTTTGAAATTATCCTCCAAAAGTGAAGGAAAGTAAAGACTTTTTCAGACAAAAGTTGAGGGAACTTGTTGCCACTAGACCTGATGTACAAGAAATGTTAAAAGAAGTTCTCTAAAGAGAAGAATAGTAGTGTAGGTCAGAAACTCAGATCTACATAAAGAAAGGAAGAGCACTGAAGAAGGCATAAGTGAAGGTAAAATTAAAAGCTTTTATTTTTCTTTTTATTCGATCTAACAGATAGTAGTTTAGAATAATCAGGGGCGCCTGGGTGGCGCAGTCAGTTAAGCGTCCGACTTCAGCCAGGTCACGATCTCGCGGTCTGTGAGTTCGAGTCCCGCGTCAGGCTCTGGGCCGATGGCTCGGAGCCTGGAGCCTGTTTCCGATTCTGTGTCTCCCTCTCTCTCTGCCCCTCCCCCGTTCATGCTCTGTCTCTCTCTGTACCAAAAATAAATTAAAAAAAAAAGTTGAAAAAACAAATTAAAAAAAAAAAAGAATAATGATAGCAACAATGTATTCAATTATATGTGCATATGTGTATTTTATGTATGTGTATATATGCATATATATAAATGAATGACAGCAATGATACAAGGGACAGAGGAATTGGGGTTATTTTATTATCATAAGGTACTCATAATTATAAGGTATCTGTGAAGTGGTGTAATGTTATTTGGAAGTGAACTTGGGTTAGATGTAAAATGTATATTGCAAACTCTAGGGCAACCATTAAAAAAAGTTGAAAAAGAAGTATAACTGATATTCTAAGAAAAGAAAGAAAGTAGAATGATAAAAATTCTCAAAACCACAAAAACAGAAGAAGAGTAGAAAACAAAAATAGGAACAAAGAACAAGGACAACAAATAGAAAACACTAATAGATATGATAGATGTTAATCCAACTGTATCAGTAATCATTCTGAACACCAGTGGTCTAAATGTACTAATTAAAAGACCTATATTGTTGGGGGCACCTGCATGGCTCAGTCGGTTAAGTGTCTGACTTCAGCTCAGGTCATGATCTCATGGTTGATGGGTTGGAGCCCCGCACTGGGGGCTGTCAGCACAGAGCCTGCTTTGGATCCTCTGCCTCCCTCTTTCTTTCTGTGCACCTCCCCCGCTCACTCTCTCTCTCTCTCTCAAAAATAAATACATATAAAAAAAGACGTCTATTGTTAAAGTAGATCAAAAAACATGACCTAAATATATATTATCTATAAGAAACCCACTTTAAATGTAAAGACACATAAAAATTCAAAGTAAATGGATGGAGAAAAATACACCACGTTAACACTAATCAAAAGAAAGCAGGTATAAGCTATATAAATTTCGGCCAGAGCAGATTTCTAAGCAAAGAAACTTATCAGAGATAAAGAAAGGTATTACATAACAGAAGACATAAGAGCCTTTAACGTTTATGAGCCTAAGTAACAGAACAACATTTAAGAGTCATTTAAGGCACAATTATGGTTCTGTGTAAATGAAGACTCAAAAGGGGAGGAGAGAAACAATAGGGTAGAATAATTTTCCACAATAGTAAGGGAATTAGCAAATTCCTGAAACTTGGTGAACCCCAAGAAGATAGATAAAATCATAGGGATTTCAGGCAAACCCCTAAATTATACAACAAGAAAAATTTCAAAAGCAACCAAGTAAAAAAGGTTATTTTTCAGGGAACAACAGTAATATTCAGTGATTCTATAATACCAAGTATGAACTCAAAGACATAGAATGGCATATTAAAAGTATTGAAAAAAAAAAACAGAAAAATGCCAACCTGGAATTCTTTATCAATGAAAATATCTTTAAAAATTTTTTTAATGTTTATTTATTTTTGAGAGAGAGAGAGAGGGACAGAGTGTGAGCTGGGGAAGGGCAGAGAGAGAGACACACACACACACAGAATCTGAAGCAGGCTCCAGGGTCCGAGTTGTTAGCACAGAGCCCAGCACGGGGCTCAAATTCATGAACCACAAGATCATGACCTAAACTCAAGTTGGACCCTTAACCAACTGAGCCACCCATGCGCCCCAATGAAAATACATTTTAAAAATTAAATTGAAATAATATTTTTTCATACAAACAAAGGCTGATAGAATTTATTGCTGATAGGCCTGCACTACTAAGATCCAGCAAAGATAGTAGTTTAGGTAGGAGGAAAATGATCCAGATTGAAGCACAGAATGATAGGAATGAATGAAAAGCTCTAATAAGCCTAAATTGAGTGAATATAAGTGAACGTTGATTAAAAACAATAATAATGGACCCAGCAATTGCACTACTAGGTGTATATCCAAGGGATACAGTTGTGCTGTTTTGAGGGGCACATGCACCCCAATGTTTATAGCAGCACTGTCAACAATGGTCAAAGTGTGGAAAGGGCCCAGATGTCCATTGACAGATGAATGCATAAAAAATATGTGGTGTATATACATATACATATGCATATATATATACATTACATGCATACATACACAATGGAATATTACTCGACAATCAAAAAGAATGAAATCTTGCCATTTGCAACACCATGAAGTAGAGGGTATTACGCTAAGTGAAACAAGTCAGTCAGAGAAAGACAAATATCAGATGATTTCACTTATATGAAGAATTTAAGATACAAAACAGATGAATATAAGGGACAGGAAGCAAAAGAATATAAAAACGGAGACAAAACATAAGAGACTCTTAAATACAGAAAACAAACTGTGAGTGGGGGGATGGGCTAAATGGGTAAGGGGCATTAAGGAGGGAACTTGTTGGGATGAGTGCTGGGTGTTATACATAAGGGATGAATCACTGGAATCTACTGAAAATATTGTTGCACTATATGCTAACTAACTTGGATGTAACTTAGAAATAACAACGACAATAATCACTTCTTTGTTGCATGCATAATATATGAAGGAGTCAAATGTATCATAACAATGGCATATAAAGGGTTGGGAGAAGGGTAAATGGATTTGTAATGTACTAGCAATGATTGAAAAGTAGTAAAAAGTTTTAAGTTTGAGAGAAACTAATACTTTAAAGACGCACATTGTAATATACAGAGTGACAATTAAAAGAATTTTTAAAAAAGGTATAAGTAAAAAACAATCATAGGAGGTAACAGTGGCATGATTTTTTAAAAAACTTGAATAACCCAGAAGAATCCAAGAAAAGAGAAAATAAAAGAGAAAAAGAAGGAACAACTGAAAAATAAATAGCAAGACAGTGGATTAAACAGACTACATTACATTGAGTATACATTTTGTGGGGGGGGAGGGATCTGCTAAAGTTGTTAAGTATATTTTAAAAATATTCAGTTTTCAACAAAAAGTGAAAATACACTCCAGTTAAAAGACAAAGATTGTCAGACAGTTAACAACACAAGACTCAAGCATATGTTCTTTACAAGACACCCACTCTTTATATAAGGACACAGTTACTTCTGATCTCATAGCAATAATATACATGAACCAAAAAATGACAGAACTAAAGGGGGGAAATAGACAAATTTATATTCATATTTGGGGATTTTAACTCACCATTCTCATTAACTAGTAGAATAAGCAGACCAAAATGTTAGTATAGATATAAGAAAGATTAGAACAATATGAATTAACTGACCTGACTGTAAAACACTACATTCAGCCAGGATGAATATTTTTTCAAAGAATACACACAAGATTGATAACAGTAGACCATTTGTCAGACTATGAAACAAGTCTCAATGAGTTTCAAAGTATTAATATCACATATAGAGACTGATTCAGGAATGGCAGAGAGAATGTTTCTGTAAACTCACTCTCCTGCTAAAATAACAAAAATAGGGGTGAAAAAAGTGAAACTCAGGGGTACCTGGGTGGCTTAGTCGTTCAAACGTCCAGCTTCGGTTCAGGTCATGATCTCACGGTTCGTGAGTTCGAGCTCCGCATTGGGCTCTGTGCTGTTGGTGCAGAGCCCACTTTTGATCCTCTGTCCCCCTCTTGCTCTGCACCTCCCCTGCTCGTACTCTCTGTCTCTCAAAAATGAATAAACATTAAAAAAAACAAAAAGAAACTGAGCCATTTCAGAACTCTGGAAATTAACACAAGCCTGAGAAAAAACTAGAAGTCCTCTGTACAAGACAGACTGTAAGACGATGGGTTCTGTGGCATTTTATTTGGGAACTATCCCTTCCCAGCTTTCTCCCTCAGTGGCACTATTGCTAAAAGCCAATAGCATTGCAGCCATCAGAAAGATCTGACCTCTTTTGAAACTCCCCCAAGAGGACAGTAAATACTTTGCCCAAACTTAATATAAACTTAAAGCTCCTTGGAAAATCTCTGTTCCTGAAGTGTTGTGGGTATTTGATTTGACTCGGAGCTCAGCTTTCTAAAAAACAAACCCTATGCCAGCCAACATTGTGACCACCTAAGGCTGTTATTTCACTTGTGGTAAACAAGAGCTGCCTGAGAATTTAAAAGGAAATCTGGATACTACTAGATGACCATAGGGAATTTGAAAGTGTCTGACAGATTCCTGAAGATCTCAGGATCCTGTGCCAGGATGTGCATGTGCATAGGAAAGATCTGGGAAAGGAGAAGGCCCTAGTCACTTATCTGTAGCTGACCTAGAAGCTCTCACAAGTGAGATGTGAAATCTAAGGCCGTTTCGTAAACTGAAGTTTCAAAGTGTATCTTTTCAAACATTCCCTCCTACAGATGACGTGTAGGCAAAACATTTAAAGAAATGTTCTGACACATCATTCGCTGACCACAAAATTATACTGACCCATGGGTGACTTGCAGGAAGTCAAACTTAAAATAATAAATCAAGAGCTTAAAGGAAAAAAAAACCAGCAAAGAACTCAGTGGCTACACACCTCAGAGAAAACGGAATCTACATAATTAGTCCAGGAAAGTCATTCAACAATCAGAAACAAGAAAACAAACATAAATCAGCAACATAACAAACCTTGGAAGTGGGAGGGATCTGATGCCAGAACTGTTAAAATATAATGTCCAGTTTTCAACAACAAAAAAAATGAAATACACAAGCAAATTTTTGCCATGCACACAAAGCAAAACAGCCAACAGAAAATTTGCCTGACGGGGCTTGGAGTTTGGACTTAGCACACAATGACTTTAAATCTCCTATTATAAATATGTTTAAAGTCGTAGCAGAAACCATTTCAAGAGTATTGAGTATGACAATAGTATCTCATCAAAGAGAAAATAGAACTAGAAATTATAAAATGAAAATGTAAAACGATGTTAATAGTTAAAATTGCTACTTCTACTCAATATTGGATTGGAGGTTCTAGCCACTGCAATTAGGTAAGAAGGAATAAAAGGAAGAGGTAAAATTATATTTGCGTATAACGTCATGTATTTATGAAATCTGAAGAAATTCATTAAGATCTATTACAGCCAATAAAGAAGTTTATCAGTGTGTCAGGATACAAGATCTCTAGGCAGAAATCAGTTGTATTTCTGTATACTAGCAATGAACAATGCAAAATGAAATTAAAATAATTCTATATACAGTTAGCATTAAAAAGAGTAAAATACTTTGCAACAAATTTAACAAGAGTGTAAGACCTGTACACTGAAAACTGTAAAACATTGTTGAAAGAAATTAAAGAAGTCAAAATAAATAAAAGAAATATTCCTGTGTTCATGGATCAGAAAATGTAATATTGTTATGATGGCATTTCTCTCCAAATTGTTCTAGATTTCTTGCCATCTTTATCAAGATCTGAGCTAGCTTCTTTGCAGAAATTGACAAGCTGATCATAAAATTCATATGGAAATTCAAGGGACCCAGCATAGCTAAAACAGTTTTAATAAAGAAGAAATTGGAGGACTCACACTGGCAAATTTTAAAACTTACTACCAAGCTGTAGTAATCAAGACTGGTATTGGCATAAGGATATTCCAGCTCAGTGGGATAGAATTGAGAGTCCAGAAATAAATCCTTACGTGGTCAACTGATTTTCAACAAGGGTGCCAAGATGATTCAATGGGGAAGAAATTGTGTTTTTAGCAAATCCTGGAAATAGGAGCAAGAATGAATTTGGAATTCTACCTTTTGTCATACTCAAAAATTAACCAAAATGTATCATAGACTCAACGGTAGGAGTGAAAGCCTAAAACTAGTGGAAGAAAACAAAAAAAAACTTTGTGACTTTGGGTTTTGAAGCATTCTAAGATATGACATTCTATGCTTAGAATGCTTGGGTTTCTAAGCATTCTAAGATATGACACCGAAAGCACAGTTCATGAGTGAAAAAAACCTGATAATTGGAATTCATTAAAATTGAAAACATTTGTATTTCTACAGAGACCTAAAGAAAGTGATAAGACACAGGATGGGAGGAAGTATTTGCAAATCATGTATTTGATAGTGGCCTTTTATCCAGAATATACAAAGATGTCTGTAATTCAATAATAAAAAGACAAATTACCTTCTTAAAAAATGGGCAAAGGGGCGCCTGGGTGGCGCAGTCGGTTAAGCGTCCGACTTCAGCCAGGTCACGATCTCGCGGTCCCTGAGTTCGAGCCCCGCGTCAGGCTCTGGGCTGATGGCTCAGAGCCTGGAGCCTGTTTCCGATTCTGTGTCTCCCTCTCTCTCTGCCCCTCCCCCGTTCATGCTCTGTCTCTCTCTGTCCCAAAAATAAATAAACGTTGAAAAAAAAAAAATGGGCAAAAATCTGAATAGATGTTTCTCCAGAGAAGATGTACAAATGGCCCATACCACATGAAAAGATATTCAGTATTAATATTTATGGAAAATGTAAATCAAAACCACAGTGACCTGTGACTTCATACCATTGTGATGTCTGTAATTACAAAGACAGATAAAAACAAGTGGTAAAAACGTTCAGAAGTGGAAACTCTGATACACTGATGGGAAAGTGAAATGCTACAGCCACTTTGGAAGACAATTTGGCCATTCAGTACTTGAATAGAGAAATAAAATTGTGCTGTATTCATGCATACAGTTTGATATGGCATTGAAAATCAACCACAATAACAAGTAACTGCCTGGAAATATTATTTTAAAATGTAAGCAAGGCATAGAAGCATTTATATTTATTGTCTAATTCAGTTTACAAAGTTCACAAAAGGGGCAAAAGTAATCCACATTGTCAAAAAATGCGTACATACATGGTATAAATATAAAGAAAGGCAAGAAAAACAGTACCATAAAAGTCAAAATAATGATTTCCTTTAAAGAGAGGCAGGGGAGTTAGAAGGCAGGGTGATTGAGCTCTGGCCGTATTTTATGTCTTAGCTTGAGTGGTGAGTAGTCCCATTGTAACTTTTCTATGTGTGTGTTCTATTTCACAATAAAGAGGGTTTAAAATAAAAATGGTGGATCTATATTATAGAAAGCATTTTTTAAGGATTTCTAGGTTTGTCTGTATATCCAGTATCTACACTAAGATTTTATACCCTTTATTCTTCTTAGCCCACTTGTCAGGATTTTGGATACTCACTAGTATAATTAGAGAAAAGAAGGCTAAAAATTGGAACCTTTGTTTCCAGTTAGTAACCAGTGATTATGACGAGCAAGACACACCTTGTCCTCAGTTTCCTCTTCTGAGACATTAAGTTGACCAGATTAAAAAAAAAAAAAATCCCATTCAGCCCTAACATTGTATGAAATTATAGGAACCTCTAAAGAAATGAGTCTGATAGAGTAGCAGTGGCAGCCCTGGGAAAAGAGTCTGATCTCACAGTGTTAACTGTTAACACAGTTTTTTGACTTTTTTAACTGTTAAATCAAGTTTTTTGACTTTTTTGGAGTCCCCTCTCCTCTCCTCCGACATATGAAGATGAAAATACTACTTAACTCACAAAGTTATTAAGATTAAATAAAACAACCATCGTATTAGGGTTCTCCAGAGAAACAGAACTAATAGGATGTGTGTGTGTATTTACATAGAGAGAGAGAGAGAGAGAGATGGAGAGATAGGTTTATTTTAAGGAATTGGCTTGCAAGACTGTGAGGGTTGGCAGGTTTGAGATTTACAGGGCAGGCTGTCCAGCTAGAAATTCTCGCACGAGTCGATACTGCAGTCCTGAATCTGAAGGCAGTCTTGAGGCAAACCTCTTTCCTCTTTGGAGGACCTCAGTCTTTTCTTTTAAGGCCTTCAACCAATTGGCTGAAGCCCATACACATTAGGGAGGGTGATCTGCTTTACTCAGTTTACTGATTAAAGTGTTAGTCACCTCTGAAGAATACTTTCACGGCGACAGCTAGCCTGGTGCTTGACCACACAGCTGAACACCATAGCCAAGCCAAGTTGACACATAAAATTAACCATCACACACATCTGCAAGTATTTATACCGCTATGGCGAAACTGTCATAGGTCCTGAATAACCGTTATGTGCTGTGCTCTCTGATTCACACTTTACTTGGATCTTTATTTCCAAATGAAGTTTTAAATCTGCCTACCTCTCTCCAGATATACCCATTTCACCTTAGTTCAAGGCACTCAGTGAAGATTTTTGGAGATCAGTAGCATTAGAGATAGATTTCTGAAGTACTCTGGGTTTTTTTTTCCCCCTTATTTTAGCACTTAGCACTTGTTTGTACTCACCACTAGTCTCTAGGTTTGTAGAGTAGCAGGGATGGTAACTTCTTCCTCATTGTGAAATCCAACACGTCTTCCACCATATAGTAGGCTCTCAAATATTTGTCGAATGAATGACCTGGAAAGATTTGGGCATATTTTTATTTTTGTATTTTATTAAAAAAAATTTTTTTTTCAACGTTTATTTATTTTTGGGACAGAGAGAGACAGAGCATGAACGGGGGAGGGGCAGAGAGAGAGGGAGACACAGAATCAGAAACAGGCTCCAGGCTCTGAGCCATCAGCCCAGAGCCCGACGCGGGGCTCGAACTCACGGACCGCGAGATCGTGACCTGGCTGAAGTCGGACGCTTAACCGACTGTGCCACCCAGGCGCCCCTGGGCATATTTTTAAAAGAGATCTGCAGTGTGTTAACATATAATTTTGTCTTCGCTCAACTTGCTTAATGCTGTTAAGAACTTTGGTTCTTCAGTAAAATCTGGTAACCATGCTTTCTTCATGTGGATGATCAAGCTGGTGGGGATTCAACATGTGAAAGATAAACACCAATGTGAATTAGGAAAATCTGCGCCACACCTTGTGTACATCTTAGTTACACTCTCAATATCTGTGCCATCCTGCCACAGGTGTTTATTTCACACTCATTCATGATGACAAACATGGTCTATATTCTGCTTAAATGCCTGGAATGTCTTGAAGATAGCTCCACGTGGAAATCTGGTTTATCATTTAATTGCAAATACTTTGCTTTCTTTAAAAAAAGGAAAATGCAGGGGCACCTGGGTGGTTCAGTCGGTTGAGCGTCCGACTTCGGCTCAGGTCATGATCTCATAGTCTGTGGGTTCGAGCCCCGCATCAGGCTCTGTGCTGACAGCTCAGAGCCTGGAGCCTGTTTCCAATCCTGTGTCTCCCTCTCTCTCTGCCCCTCCCCCAGTCTCACTTTGTCTCACTCTGTCTCTCAAAAATAAATAAATATTTAAAAAAAAGTTTTTTTTTAAATAAAAAAGGAAAATGCTCTTTATAAATACACATAGACAATAAACACAAACACACGCCTACATATTTATTGATCTCTTTCTTCTCTTTTGAATTTTTCAGGTGCTTTCCCCAGCCTGAGTCCTGTGAATTCTCCCAGCCATGGACCAGTCTCCGCTGGCTCTCTAATGAATCGATCACCTGTAGAATTTCCTGCCACTGCCAGTTCTCTTACTAAGCCAAGTGTTATTTTACACCGATCTCTGGGCAGTGCACCCAATTCACCAGATTTTTATCAGCATGTTAGAAATTCTGATAGCAGTTTATGTAACAGGTAAGTTTCCTAAATGTTGATTATTTCTGTCTCAAAATATAGGTTATTTTAATAAAGTATTCCTAGTTTTCTAGTTTTATGTTATAACTAGTTGATGGATTAAGACTGTATCTTCCCTATTTATCAAGTAGTTTTTCTTTTTAAGAAACTTTTCCTCATTTTAGTGCAATTGTTCATTTTTGAATTAAGTAATCTCTATCAAAAGTGATATATAGTAGGGGCGCCTGGGTGGCGCAGTCGGTTAAGCGACCGACTTCAGCCAGGTCATGATCTCGCGCTCTGTGAGTTCGAGCCCCGCGTCAGGCTCTGGGCTGATGGCTCAGAGCCTGGAGCCTGTTTCTAATTCTGTGTCTCCCTCTCTCTCTGCCCCTCCCCCGTTCATGCTCTGTCTCTCTCTGTCCCAAAAATAAATAAACGTTGAAAAACAAAAAAAGTGATATATAGTAGTATTCTATCCATCTCAAGATACCAGTAAATTATGAGAATTCTTTTAGTATATACTACCTTAGTACCCAGTTCATACGGTGTTTGTTTTCATTTCTGCTCAGTTTTTTATCAGTGATAAGTGTTTACCTCAGACCTCAGTGGTGACTTTCAAAATATGTTAGTTTCTTCGGGGACACAAGATACCTTCCAGGATAAAGCCTATTAAGTTTATAGAGAGATTGGACTTGTATGATATTTTGCAATGGGGTTCCTGGTTAAAAGTTAAACAGATTTCAAAATTGTATTTAGGTAAAAAGTTTTGTCTCATTTATGAATGTATATTTATCTATTTTATTCTTTAAGCTGTGGACATCAAATATTGAAATATGTTTCAACATCTGAATCCGAATCTGGTATAGACTGCCACAGTGGAAAGTCAGGTGAGATTGCAAAGGTCCTGTGTGTCTGAATTTCAGAACAGTTTCTTAGATTGTTTTAGAAATGAATAAATGTGAGTTTAACTTCAGTTTATCCATCTTTAAAATGAAGATTATAACATTTTTATATACTTACAAGATAAGTAGAGAAGTTACTAGGAACAAGTTATAAATAACAGAGGGTAAAAGTGTTCTGAAGACTAAAATGTGCTGGGGACGTGCCTGGCTGGCTCAGTCGGAAGAGCATGCGACTCTTGATCTCAGGGTTGTGAGTTTGAGCCCCACGTTGGGTGTAGAGATTACTTAAAAATAAAATCTTAAAAAAAAAAAAGGACTAAAGTGTGCTATACAAATGAATGCGGTTTTTTTCAGTTTATGGGTAGGGTTCATAAATAGAGTAATTAATTATGATAATGTTGAACTCTAAGCCCAAAAGAGTTTTTATGACATAGAGAGGAGTTGTTTTAAAATATAGTTTATTATATCATTCTGAAACATTTTATATCCTCAAACAAGAAATACTGTTGGTGATAAAATTATGGTGGTTTTATAATTTTAAATGTTGATGACTCAAGCATACAGTAATAGTTAACTAGGTAACTCAGACCGTCATTCCCCCTGAAAGTAGCTAGAAAAGCTGGACAAATTATTAACAACAAAAATGTGCTTAAAGCCATTGAAAACTAACAAGCTCCTCACAGTTACCAGTACAAGATCTGGAGGAGGATAGAAATTCATGAAGTAAGCCTAGCGTATGGGGCTATGAAAAAGGTATTTGCTCCTTCCAGAGGGTCCAGTGACTAATAGAATGAGCAATCCTTTTGGTACCTCCATGGGACTAGAGAGCTAGATATTAGAGGTGATGGCCTACCGTGGTAGGGATAACTTGGAAAACTCTGCAGCACTGCACCCTAAGAATAAAGGTAAATCAGCAATAGATAGGCCCCCTTAGGGATTATAGGCTCATACTGATCCCCTTATGTACTATAAACTTCACCCTTTTAAAGTGTACAATTCAAGGGCGCCTGGGTGGCTCAGTCGGTTAAGCATCCGACTTTGGCTCAGGTCATGATCTGACAGTTTGTGGGTTCAAGCCCCACATTGGGCTCTGTGCTGACAGCTCAGAACCTGGAGCCTGCTTTAGATTCTGTGTCTCTTCTCTCTCTGCCCCTCCCTGCTTGCGCATGCGCACATGCTCTCTCTCTCAAATATAAGTAAGCATTAAAAAAATCAAAGTGTACAGTTCAGTAATTTTTGGTTCTGAGATTGTTTAAAACACACACACCCACCCCCCCCACACACACACGCGCGCACTCACACACACGGAGAAGAGCAATCCTTTACAAACTCTTCTAAAAATAGTGATATCCTGATGTCATAACCAGACACAGGTATCACAAACCAAAAACAAAAAAAACTACAGACCAATATCTCTTATGTGTATAAACACAAAAACCCTTAACAAAATAATGGCAAACGGAATCCAGCAACATATGAAATGGTCACACTATGACTAAGTGGTATTTATCCCAGGAATGCAAGGGCAGTTTAACAGTTGAAAATCAATCAATGTAATATACCACATTAATAGAATAAAAGGGGAGAAAAATGCATGATAATCCAAATATGTGCAGAAAAAACATTTAATAAAATCTAACACTCTTTTCATGATAAAAGCACTCAAACTAGTTATATAGCAGGGAAGTTCTTCAACTTGATAAAGGGCATCTTTGAAAAACACACACCTTAATGAAAAAGGACTGATGTTTTCTCCTTAAGATCAAGAATAAGATAAGATTTTTTGCTTTCAGCATTTCAACATGGTACTGATGGTTCTAGCCAAAAAAATGGAAAGGAAAATAAAGGAATCCTGAATGGAAATAAATAAATAAAACTGTCTCATATTCATAGAGCATATAATCCTTTATATAGAAAATCCCAAAGAATACACACACACACACACACACACACACACACACACACAAGAACCAATAAATCAGTTTAGCAGAGATAAGATACAATATCAGTGTTGAACAAAATTGTATTTCTGTGTACTAGCAATGGGCCATCATAGATTGAAATTAAGAAAACATTTTCACTTGTAATAGTATCAAAAAGAATGAAGTAATTAGAATAAATTTAACAAGAGATTTATAAACTGAAAAACATAAAACATTGTTGATAATAGAGAAAATCTATGGGGTGCCTGAGTGGTTCAGCCAGTTAGGTGTCCAACTCTTGATTTAGACTCAGGTCATGATCTCACAGTGATGAGATCAAGCCCCATGTCAGGCTCTGCACTGGGCATGAAGCCTGCTGAGTATTCTCTCTCTCCCTCTGCCCTTCCCCTGCTGGTGCATGTGTGCTCTCTCTCAAAAAAAAAAAAAAAAAAAAAATTAAAATTAAAAAAGAGAAAATCTAAATACATTGAGAGGCATTTCTTATTTAAAGACTTGGGGCGCCTGGGTGGCGCAGTCGGTTAAGCGTCCGACTTCAGCCAGGTCACGATCTCGCGGTCCCTGAGTTCGAGCCCCGCGTCGGGCTCTGGGCTGATGGCTCAGAGCCTGGAGCCTGTTTCTGATTCTGTGTCTCCCTCTCTCTCTGCCCCTCCCCCGTTCATGCTCTGTCTCTCTCTGTCCCAAAAATAAATAAACGTTGAAAAAAAAAAAAAGACTGGAAAACCCAGTATTGTCAATAGGGCTATTCTCCCAAATTCATCTAGAAATTCAGTGCAATACTTAACAAATTCTAGCAGGCTTTTTTTTTTTTTTTTTTTTGTAGAAATTGACAAGTTGGTCATAAATTTTACATGGAAAGACAATGACCAACAATAGCCAAAACAATTTGGAAATAGAACAAATTTGGAGGACTGATGATTTCATAATTTATTATAGAGCCACTGTAATTAAGATAGTGAAGTATCAAAAGATGAGCCCGTAGTTCAGTGGAACAGAACTATAAGTCCAAAAATAGATTCTTGCATTTATGGTCGGTTGATTTTGATATAGAAGTCAAGACCATTCAAAAGAGAAAGCATAGTTTTTTCACCAATTGGCGCCAAGACAATTGGGTATTCGTTTGTCAAAGAAAGAATTTGGGCCCTTACCTTATTATATACACAGACAGTAACTCAAAATAGATCATAGACCTAAGTGTAAGAGTTAAAACCTTGCAAATTGCAGAAGAACAAATTGGACATAATCTTTGTGACCTTGAGTTGAGTAAAACATTCTTGGATACAATGCCAAAAGCACAATCCATGAAAGAAAAAAGATGACAAGTTAGGCTTCAGCAAAATTAAAAACTTTTACACTTCAAAAGACAACAATAAGAAAATGAAAAGACAAACCATAGATTGAGAGAAAATATTTGGAAATTATATATCTGATAAAGGTCTTACATCCATAATACATAAAGAACATTTATAATTCAACATTAAGTCAACTCAAAAAATGGGCAAGAGATGTCAGATATTTTGGTCTGAGTCATTTGGTGAAGGATATAAATAAATGGGTAATGAACACATGAAAAGATGATGAACATCAATAGTCACTAAGGAAATGCAAATTAATACTACAATAAGATACCACTACACTCAAACTAGAATAGGTATAATTAAAAAGACAAGACAATAGTGGGGCGCCTGGGTGGCTCAGTTGGTTAAGCACCCGACTTTGGCTCAGGTCATGATCTCATGGCCTATGGGTTCGAGGCCCACGTCGGGTTCTGTGCTGACAGCTCAGAGCCTGGAGCCTGCCTGGGATTCTGTGTCTCCCTCTCTCTCTCTGCCCCTCCCCTGCTCACACTCTGTCTCTCTCTGTCTCCCAATAATAAATAAACGTTTAAAAAAATTACAACAACAACAAAAAGACAATAGCAATTGTTAGCAAGGATGCAGAGAAATTGGAACCTTTGTGCATTGCTGATGGGAATATAAAATGGCATACCACTCTGGAAAACATTTTGACAGTTTCTTTAAAAGTTACACATAAATTTACCATGTCACCCAGTAATACCATGTCTAAGAATTTATCCATGAGTAAACATATGAGCACTCAAAGACAAGACTGGGAGTGTCATGATATCATTGATGATGCTGCAAATGTTGGAATGACCCAGACATCCATCAAGTTACGAATGGATACATATCATGTGGTATATCCATTCAATGTAATCTTACTTAGCAATTAAAGGAACAAACTTCTGATAACATGCCACTACACGTATAAAATCAAAACATCATTTTAAGTGAGAGAAGCCAGGCTCAAAGGATTACATATTGTATGATTCTATTTACATAAAATTCTAGAAAAGGTGAATTTATAGAGACAATAATCAGAGGAGTGATTGCCTAGAATGAAAATAAGGATCAACTATAAATAAGCAGGAGGGTACTTTCTGGGGGTGATGATAATGTTCTAAAACCAGATTGTCATAAAGGTTGCACAACTCTGTAAATTTACTAAAATTGTTGAATTATACACTTATGATGGGTGGATTTTATAGTATGTTATTATACTATATATATACAGTTGTTTGGATTGACTGGTCTCAGCTGGGACATTCTCACTTGAGGACTCTCATGTGATTGCAGTCAGATATTGGTAAGGGTGACAGTCATCTGAGGGAATGATTGGGCTGAATTTCCAAGATGGGATTGGATTACTCACATGTCTGTTGACTATTGACTAGTCCATCTAAATATGACCCCTGTATGGGCTTCTTCCAACATGTTTGCTGGATTCGAAGAGAGGAGGAGCTGCCAATCAAGTTAATGGCTCAACCCAAAACACACCTAAAGTGTTACTTAATGCCATTTTCTGTTCATCAGAGCAGTCATGCGGCCTGTCCAGATTCCAGGGGATTAGGAAATAAATGCTCTCTCTTGATGGAAGAGCTACAGGAATACATTTGAGAAGAGTGCAAGGGGTATAAGAGAGAGTGTTGTAGACATCTTTGGAAAAGAACTTATTACATTTATTTCAACTGTTTTTATTACTGTTCTGTGTAAGATATAGTTACTAGGAGTTTAGGTCATTAAAATGTAAGTAGGTAATGTACCTTAGATGTCAGCAATTTTTAGATGGATGGTAATTTTAGAATATTATTATAGTAGTACTGCCTTGACCTACCAAGAATAGTTGAATATTCTAAATTTTATTTCTTACATGTTTTTCACGGGGAAAAAGTAATATTTTCCAAAGAATAATATTTCCTGGTCACCATTAGTTAATGATTTTTTAGTATATTCAGTGTATTAAGTTCAGAGTATCACTAACGTTTATTGACCATTTATTATATGTAACTTCTAGTAAGATATTGTTATCCATATTTTACAGGGGAAAAAGCTTGCCATTATCAAGTTCTAGTTCTTCTGAAACTCAGTTCCAATAAGTACTCTTAAAAACCCTTTTACTTAGGAAAAAACCCTACATATTGAAAAGTAATCACATCATAACTTTATAACTGAATTAATATTCATACACTGTATTATCACCCCGATTAATAAACCAATGAACGAAATAGTACCAGCACCTCAGAATTTCCCCTCAGGCCCCTCCCAGGTATACCCTCTAAAGATAACGTTTTTCTTGTCTTTCATATGTTTTTGAGCTTTTTATAAACAGAATCACAGAGTATGTACCTTGTGTCTGGCTTCCTTCATTCCACACATTTTTAAGAATCATCCATCTTGTTGCATATGGCTGTGGTTCATTCTCTTCGCTACCCATTGTTCAGTTGTGTGAATATACTACCATTTATTTCTTCTATTGTTGATGGGTTTGGGGGAAGTTTCCTGTTTCTAAGATTACAAATAGAATGAATATGATTTTTTTTTACATGTGAATGAATACTATTTACCTACCAGTGCTGCTTCTCTTTTCCATGAGACTTGGGGAAAAAAATATTATTAATCACATTGGTAGAAATAATTCACAATAAATGATACTATGTTTTCCTTTTTAGATGTGCCTTGATTTCATTCATTTATAATTATGAATTTAGGGTTTTCATAGCTAAAATTCAAACAATTTCACATGTTGGAAATTGCATACGTCAAATTGCTAAAGACGGAATTTTCCTGTTTCTCACTTTGATAAAGAATATCCCCACCCCCACCCCCATTTCTTTCATCCATGAATAGATATATCAGGTGAAATGTCTGTGTTGTCAGACCACAAGGTACCTGGGCCAAATAATCCAGCAAGATACAACTTAATGGTGCCATTAATTTAAACTGAATGCCAGTATGGTTCACTTTATGTGAAGATTTTTTATAAATAATTTTCCTTATAAAACTATGCATATAGTGCAAGTTTTATTCTTCTTATTACTATATGTATTTCTTGAAAGGTGATGAAGACAACACCGTTTCCTCAAAACAATCATTCAGCCTCACAGAAGTGCAACATGAAGTGGAAACAGAGAACACAGACTGCAGAAAATTATTTTTGGAAGGTGATACTCACCTAACAGAAGAGGCACAGAATGAACAGCAACCAAATGTAAAAGATAAACTTTCCATATGATTATGTTAAGGTGAAATATAATATTGGTTTAGTACTAGTGTCATTATTTTTGCTCAGAACAAGATTTTTAATATAATAGTATTTTTATTTTTATTTTTATTTTTTGCTGAAAAGTCATACCATATTAAAGAATACTTTGGGTTAAAAATAATAGTTACAGTTGACCCTCGAATAGTGCTGGTATTAGGAGTGCTAACCCTCCCACACACAGTCAAAAATTCACATATAACTTTTGACTCCTCCAGAACTTAACTACTAATAATCTGCAGTTGGTCAGAAGTCTCACTGATCGCATAAACACATATATGTCAGTTCACGCGTATTTTGTATGTTGCATGTATTGTATCCTGTATTCTTACAGTAAAGCTAGAGTAAAGGAAATGGTATTAAAAATCATAAGAGGAAATGCTGTATTTACTGTACCAACAGTACCGTGAGTACAGACTGTATTTATAGCGCTGTCCTGTGAAAAATCCATGTGCAGTGGACCTGCGTCGTTCAAACTCGTGTTGTTTAAGGGTCAGCTGTGCTTCTGAACTCATCATCCGAGAACAACAAAGTGCGTTCATTTTAAAATGAACACATTTTACTTAGTGATACAGTAGATATATTACTTTCTATACTGATATTTTCTTAAATTGTGTATGTTAAAGTGTGGGGAACTTGTGCATAAAGCATTAAAAAACAATCTGCTTATACTAGCAGTTTTTTGTTTTTGTTTTTAAGTTCAAAATTTAAGATTTTTAGGGGGAAAAAACCATCCATTCCTTACTAGTTAAACTAGTAATAAATGCCAGTATAAGGATAGGAGTCTCTATTATTCTTTGATATGTATAACTTCTAAAAAAAATAATGGACTTTAGATTTGTATAGTGTTTTGGGAATACAGTATTTTTATTTGTAAAAGTACTGTGAAGATTAATAAGTCTTCTTATGCCTAGAAGACATTTTTACATTTTTCTGATAGCATTTTACAAAGAGAAGAACTAGGAAGTACAGATTATGTTTGAGAATAACTTCTGTAGAAAATAAGATTGGCCATTTTTTAATGTTCAATTTTAAGTGTTCTCATTTGGATGTGGATTTAACAATATTTTTTAAAAGGTGAGGTTGAGTTGGTTTGTGTTTTTCCCCCGTATATGTACAGATTGAACAGGAAGCATCACTGGACCTGATTTTAATAGAAGATTATGATTCCTTAATAGAGAAGATGAGCAACTGGAATTTTCAAATATTTGAAGTTGTTGAAAAAATGGGAGAGAAATCAGGAAGGATCCTTAGTCAGGTTTGTTTAAAATCTCTACTTTTTTATCATAAATTAATTTTTCCTTGGATCTTTATAAAACACAAACTCTAAAAATGTGTAATGTTGGTTTAGGCACAACTTCAACATTGTTCACTTAATTATTTTTCTCACAAATGAAGTTTTCAGTAAAAAATTTGAGAAGATATATATACATATATGTGTGTGTGTGTGTGTGTGTGTATAAACCCATATATAAAAATAATTATATATAATGTATAATTTTATTTGAATAAATGAAAATATTAAATTTAAATATAAATTTAAAATATTAAAATAAATTTTAATTGAATAAATGAAAAGTAGTTTTTTGGCCTGTATTAATGGGGTTTAATTTTACTACAGAATAAAGATTTACTTTATACTGAAGCCTGAGGTTGAAGAGGACATAAAATGTGAGCTAGTTCTAACCACTGAAACTTAGGCTTCATTTCTGTCACCTGCCTCCCCGTACTTTACCGAAGGCCAAATGGTTCGTTTCATGCTAGAGCCATGGAAAAATAGTTCCTTGTTACCACCCAGACTCAAGGTTCTCCCTGAGGGGTTCATACAACAGCATCAGATTAACCTTCTCAAAATATCACTCTCATTATCTTCCAGGTATCGGATTTATGAAATGTACAAACATAAGGATAATTTATGTGGCGGGCATACAGTTTCACCTCATTGAAGTCTTTAGGGACAAAAATGTAATAAATATATTGTTTGGACTTCTGTTAAGGACTAGAGTAGAATAGAATTCATGTGCCCTTTAATAAATTGTAAATAAAAAAACTAAAGGGAAGAATAGAAAAATTTTAAAGCTGAGACATGTGATAGTTTTCTTTGGTTTTCAAGGGCTTCAGGGTTATGTCTTCCTTTTTAATATTTTGAGAAGAATTTATTGTAGGAAAGTTTTTAATAAATTATTAACTTAAAGACATATACATGGTAACATCCCCAAATGCAAATCACAAAAACATATTCTACTCAACTGCAAATAGAAATCCTGATTTTTAAAGTGAATTTTATTTTAATTGACATTTAGGTTATGTATACCTTATTTCAAGACACTGGTTTATTGGAAATATTTAAAATTCCCACTCTACAGTTCATGAACTATTTTCGTGCATTAGAAAATGGCTACCGAGACATTCCTTGTAAGTATTAACATATCTCATTATTTAAATTCAAATAATGCTGGTTTGGAAACTATTATTTTTCCCTTCAGATACTCTCTTAAACACTTTTTAAATTACATATTTGAAAATATTTTAAATAGGGATTTAAAAAGTAATCTGTATGCTACTACCTAGAGTTAACTACTGTTATTTTGGTATATATTCTTCAAGACTTTTTTCTTATTTTTCATAAAGTTAATCATAATATTGGGGCGCCTGGGTGGCGCAGTCGGTTAAGCGTCCGACTTCAGCCAGGTCACGATCTCGCGGTCCGTGAGTTCGAGCCCGGCGTCGGGCTCTGGGCTGATGGCTCGGAGCCTGGAGCCTGTTTCCGATTCTGTGTCTCCCTCTCTCTCTGCCCCTCCCCCGTTCATGCTCTGTCTCTCTCTGTCCCAAAAATAAATTAAAAAAACGTTGAAAAAAAATTTTTAAATCATAATACAGACATTTAGAATGGGTTTTTCCCTTAATTATTACTTGGTGTACAACTTTCTGTGTTAATAATTATTCATCTGAGTTCCTTGTCTTTTAAAATATTTGGTAATTAAGTAAGTCAAGAGTTTCAGAAAAATCTTGACTTTAAAATATTTAAAATTTATCCATAAAATTTCTATTTTTAACTGTCTCCTGACTTATGAAATAATTTCTAATGGCTCTTTGATTTATGGTAAAATATAATTTGCATTTTATATTAGGAAAAGATACAGTTTATATGTTGATACATTCTACAATTTTCCTTCATATGGACACATTTTGGGAAATCACTACTATAAACAGAGAGCAGATTTTTCTTAAGTTGGCATAACTCATTAATTGGGATGATAATGTGGCTTCTATGTACCATAATTTCCACTTACAAAATATGCATTTCAAAAAGTGAATTTTATAAATAGAATAAAGTGATACTTTAAAATGAACTTCACAGGAAGGGGAATGGAAAGAAAGAGGCAGTAGAGTCTTCACTATCAGCTCCCATTAGGATACATTA
The DNA here is from genome assembly GCF_028749965.1 of Puma concolor. Taxonomy (NCBI): domain Eukaryota; kingdom Metazoa; phylum Chordata; class Mammalia; order Carnivora; family Felidae; genus Puma; species Puma concolor. Next base: position 44,896,227 of record NC_141676.1, on the reverse strand, counting down.
GTTAAGAAAAGAGTCTGGGGCACTGGGTGGCTCAGTCAGCTGAGCGTCCAGCTTCGGCTCAGGTCATGACCTCATGGTTTATTAGTGCAGGCCCCACATCAGGCTAGCTATCAGCGCACAACCTGCTTCTGATCCTCCGTTCTCGTCTCTCTGTTCCTCCCCCACTTGTGCGCGCTCTCTCTCTCTCTCTCAAAAATAAAGAAACATTAAAAAAAAAAAAAAAGTGTCTCTGGATCTAACTTTTCTAAACTTTAGTTCCCAAATTTGTAAATGGAAATAACAATAGTTCCTACCCCATAGTTAATGATAAGATAAGCCATGTAAAGCGTGTTTCAGAATTCCTGGCACATAGTAAATGGTCAATAAAAGGTGTTGGCTGTATTAATAATTAAGCTCCTTGCAGATTGACATCATGTCCTAGCAGTAGGCTGAATGTTAGTAGTATCACCTGCTGATTCTACATGGTACTCATTAAATATTTGTTGAAATGTTGAACTTTTATTGAATATCCATTATTCAATGATTTATGAATTTTTCATGAAGATTATATCATTTAGTCTTTGCTGGAAAGTTTGTATTCTCTACCTTCACAGAGGAGAAGTAAAAACTCAGAAGAATCATTCCCAAGATCATAAAACTAGAAATTGGAAAGCTGGCTTTCAGTTGCAGGCCTTGCCCTTTCAGATAGTGATATTTCAGTGAACCAATGTTTTCTCGATTATGTACTATGTCTCAGACACTGTTCTGGATGTTTTCATATATACCATTTAACACTTAATCCTTATAATAGGGCTGAGAGGTATAGTTATATATAGCTCATCTTTTTTTTTTTTTTTTTTTTTTTGATGTACATGTGTTGGAGGAGTGGGGGGTGAGGAGTTCAAGTATCCAGAATTTGTAACTGTTATCTGTGTGCCAAAACTTTTGTGTGCAAACATGGGTGTCCATAATCCAGACACTATTTACATAAGATTTTTAAAGCTACAAAATACCAACTGTAAGTAAATTTTCCAATGCCTTTCAATTGGCCCTTGTTACTTGCCTTCTCTTTGACTGTCTTACTATGTTTTCATAGTATATGTGAAAGTTTTTAAAAGGGAACTTTTTAACACATCAAGAGACTTGAAAAAATAGGATGAAAACAAGGGTGCCTGGCTGGCTCAGTCAGTAGAGCATGCAACTTTTTTTTTTTTTTACATTTATTTATTTTTGAGAGACAGAGTGCGACAGTGCACGAGTGAGGGAGAGGCAGAGAGAGAAGGAGCAGAATCCAAAGCAGGCTCCAGGCTCTGAGCTGTCAGCACAGAGACTGACACGGGGCTCAAACCCATGAACCGTGAGATCATGACCTGAGCTGAAGTTGGACACTCAACCGACTGACTGAGCCACCCAGGCGCCCCGAGCATGCAACTCTTGATCTCGGGGTCGTGAGTTCAAGCCCCCTGTTGGAGAGTGAGCCTACTTAAAAAAAAAAAAAAACAAGATGAAACAAAAATATAATTGTGGGAAATTATTCTAAGCCATACATTTTACTTATGAGGATATAGTAAAATAGAAAATTATTGTATTTTTAAAAATGTCCTATGTTAAACTCAACAGAATGATCATTTTTATAAAATATTTTGGTGACTTTAGATCACAATCGTATACATGCCACAGACGTCCTACATGCAGTTTGGTATCTGACAACCCGGCCAATTCCTGGTTTACAGCAGATCCACAATGATCATGCAACAGGAAACGAAACAGGTACTTCCTTCTAGAAATCTTCCTTTTAATTATTTGTCTAGAAATAATAAATCAAGCAATCTCATTTCATTACCTCTGTTCTTTTAAAATTTTCATTAAGTAACCTTTGGTACATAAAAAGGACTATGTAAATTTTGATGCATAATACATGCAAATTAGGAAACATGACTCACCTTAAGAGCTAGGTTAAGGTCCAACACTGTTGGATCTACCATGTTTCTTTCCTGTGACCCATCCTGGTGCTTGCTATCCCAAATATTATGATAATCCATTTCTTTGCACTTTTCTTTCAATTCTTTTGTTTGTTTTAGGTATATCATGTAAGTTTAAAATGTATAACATTCACAATGAAAGCAGACATACTTAAAAGCTTCATATAAACATTTAAATGATGATATTAAAAACCTTTCATAACATTTAAGTTTTGCCCTCCAAAAAAGCTAATTCTCCTCATCATAAATATAATTAATTATACAAATGTAATGAATTATAACATGGTTCTCTTACTCTAGCTTGTAAAAGAGGGGAGAGTTACTCCAGTGAGATACACACACACACACACACACACACACACACACACATACACATACACATACATACATACATACATACATACATACATACCAGGACAGAATTTGCTTAGTTACAAATGCCTGAGAACTATTTCCATACTAATCAGTGTAAATGTCATAGATTTGGCCATTGCTTTATAGTCTTTGGTAGTTGAGTCCAAAGTACTGCCATTATTTTTCTGCCATTCCATATTTACTCTTTTTTAGTGCTCTTTGTTCTTTCCAATAGTCATTTTCTTTAGCTTTTGTGTTTGTGGATGTATGGATTTTCTTAGAAGAATATTTTCATATCTTAGCACATTTGAAGATACCATTCCATCCATTTCTGATTTCTAGAGTTTCTATTGACGAATTGGCCTTCAGTCTTATCTCTCCTGAAAATTAATATGTCCGTTTTCTCTTTGCTGTTGGTTTTTAGCATTTTTGACTATTATGTACTCAGGTGATTTTCTTTGTAGTCATTCTGCTTGGAGTTCAGTGAGCTTCTTGAATATGTTGATCAATAGCTTTTATTGGTTTCAAAATGTGCTCAAAATTCTTCCAGCCTCTCTCCATCGTCCAATTCCAAAGCTACTTTCACATTTTTAGGTTTTTGTTACAACAATATACCACTTCCAGGCACAAAAGTCTGTATTAGTTTCCTATTGCTGCTGTAATGCCACAGACTTAGTGGCTTAAAACAGCACAGATTTACTATGTTACAGTTCTGGAGGTCAGAAGTCCAAAATAGATCCAGCTGGGCCAACCCAGAGTGTCAGCAAGATTGTGTTCTTCCTAGAGTCTCTTTCCTTGCTTCCTCCAGTGTCTAGAAGCCACTTGCCATTCCATGGCTCATGTCTCTGAAGAAGGGACAGCACTATAGCCTCTTCACGTCTCTCTCTGAGGAAGGGACTCAAAGGCTTACAGTAACAGGATGTTGAGAGGGGTTGATCATGTGATCATCTTCCCCACACCTAACTGAGTGTCGGAAGTTGTCCCCTTTTGCCAAGGTAATGAGAACATTGCAGCACTAATTCCTGGAGTAATAAAATGTCACACTGGTCCACCAATCACCATAGGGGCTTATGGAATTTAGGTGATAAAAGGACTTTTGGCCTGGGCCCACCTCATAAGTATCAGTTCTCTGAACCCACCCATCTGAATGCATAGTTCAAATAAACATACTGAGCAACTGGGCAGAACCCCTCCATTAATTCCTCAGTCTTTGCAGAGAGCACCATCATGGTAAAAAGGGTCAAATGGAATCCCCTGAAATTTCCTCATTCTAACAAAGTGGTGAACCAAAGCAACACCGTATTACTGGATGGATTGCATCCAGAAATTAGTGCCATTATGAAATACTTGATAGGTGCAGAATTTGTGATTTCCATCACGTTGCCATTCATCTTGGTATTCTGACTTTTACACAAGATGAATGGATCTTGGGAAATGATGGTAGATTATTCTAAATTTCATCAGGTGGTGATTCCAGTTGCCACAGTTATTCCAGATATAATCATCTTTTGAATAAGTCAACCTAACTTATAAAGATTCTGTACCAGATTGGGTGATTGATTTTGTCGGATCCTTATTATCAAGAGGAGATAAGGTTCCTACTGTATGTGAGAGGATGTATATCAGTAACCTAGGGGATTTTTTTGGCCTTTTTGGTACTCCTATGTCCAATGACAAAAGATAATGAAAAACTACTAATCCAGTATCATAGGATCACAATAGTGCAGAGCCTTGAAAATACAGGTCATTCCACTAGGCAAAGAACCATGATCGGTAGAGATGCTAGCTGAGGACAAAGGGAAAATGGAATGGGTAGTGGAATAAGAAAATGATAACTCTGAACTATAGCTATGTGACCAGTCACAGGAGTGAAGTCTATAATAGCCACATGTATTTTTCCTCATTGCCATGTATTTATTTTACATAATAAACAAGTTTTTTCTTTCTCTTTCTCATTCTCCTACCACCCACTGTTGATGGACATTTGGGTTCTTTCTACTCTGGGGCTGTTATGAATACTGCTATGAGTATTCATGTACTAGTTTTTGTGTGGATATATGTTTTCATTTCTCTTGGGCATACACCTAGCTGTGGAATTGCTGGGTCATGAGGTGATTCTGTGGTTAACAGTTTGAGCATCCGCCAAACTGTTTTCTAAGGGGGCTACACTATTTATATTCTCATCAACAATGTATGAAGATTCCTTTTTTTTGGTCACTTGTTATTATCTTTTTAAAAAAATTTTTTTGTTTATTTATTTATTAAAAAAAATTTTTTTAACCTTTATTGATTTTTGAGACGGAGAGAGCATGAATGGGGGAGGTTCAGAGAGAGATGGAGACACAGAATCTGAAACAGGCTCCAGGCTCTGAGCTGTCAGCACAGAGCCCAACGTGGGGCTCGAACTCACGGACTGTGAGATCATGACCTGAGCCGAAGTCAGACGCTCAACCGACTGGGCCACCCAGGCGCCCCTGTTTATTTATTTTTGAGAGAGAGAGAGAGAGCATAAGGAGGGGAGGAGCAGAGAGAGAGAGGGAGACACAGAATCCAAAACAGGCTCCAGGCTCCAAGCTATCAGCACAGAGCCTGATGTGGGGCTCAAACTCACAAACCGTGAGATCATGACCTGAGCTGAAACCGGATGCTCAACCGACTGAGCCACCCAGGTGCCCCAGTTATTATCTTTTTGATAGCCGTTCTAGTGACTCTGAAGTGGTATTTCATTGTGGTTTTCATTGCATTTACTTAATGGCTACTAATGTTGAATGCCTTACTATGTGTATATCTTCTGTGAAGAAATGTCTATTCATGTCATCCATTTTTAAATTTGGTCATTTGTCTTTTTATTACTGAGCTGTAAGAGTTCTTTGTATATTTTGAATATAAGTCCCTTATCAGATTGATTTGCCCCTATTTTCTGCCATTCTGTGAGCTGTCTTTTTACTTTCTTGATAGTGTCTATTGAAGTACAAAAAGTTTTAATTTTGATGTTTAATTTATCTAATTTTTCTTTAGTTGCTCATGCTTCTGGTATCATGTCTAAGAAGGGTTTTGCCTCACCTAAGATCATGAAGATTTACCCTACGTTTTCTTCTAAGAGTTTCTTAGTTACAGCCATTAAGTTTAGGTCTATGACCCATTGGAACTAATTTGGGGGGATGGATAAAGGAAGAGATCTAACATTCTTCTGCACATGGATATCCAGTTGTCCCAGAACCATTTGTTGAAAAGAGTTCTTTATATATTCTCCACATAGTCGGCCCTTAAATGTTATTAAATGAGTTTCTACCTTAAAAAATTATGAGCATTAAATGAAACGACATGTATGAAAGAATCTAGCATCATACATGGCACATAGATAACTCTCAACAAGGTCTTGACACCCTTCTACAAAATCAGTTGGCTATAAATATGAGGGTTTATTTCTGGATTCTCAGTTTTATTTTATTGATTTGTATGTCTGTCCTTATGCCGGTACTACGTTATCTTCATTACTAGAGCTTTGTTAGTAAGCTTTGAAATTGTAAGTTTAAGTACTCCAACTTTGTTCTTCTTGTTCAAGATTGTTTTGGCTATTCTGGATCTCTTGTATTTCCATATGAATTTAAATTCAGCTTGTGAATTTCTATAAATAATAGCTAGGATTTTGATAGGGATCGTGTGGAATCTGTAGATCATTTTGGGGGAGTATTGCCACTTTAACAATACTAAGTCTTCTGGTCCATGAGCATGGGTATTTTTTCCACTTATTTAAGTCTTCTGTAATTTCTTTTAACAGTATTTTTTAGTTTCCAGAATACTAGTTTTGTACTTTTGTTAAGTTTATTCCTTAGTATTTTATTCTTTTTGATGCTAGTGTAAACAGAATGGTTTTCTTGGGCTTAGTTTTTGATTATTCATTGCTATCATATGTAAATACAGTTGATCTTTTTGCATAAAATGATTTTTTAGATCTTGCAACCTTGATCATCTTTATTAATTCTAATAGCTTTTTAGTGGATTTCTTAGGATTTTTCTATATGTAACTTCATGTCACTTATAAGTAGAGATAGTTTTACCTCTTTGTTGTGTGTTGGTCTCAGCCTGTCAATAACCAGTGCTGTGGCTGGACCAGCCTTTGTGGTTATTATGACTGCAAGATGCCCTTTAGCAATAACCACCACCCAACTTTGAAAAAATAAAGGTTTATTATAAGAATTAAAAATTACACAGCATAGCTGGGACCACATAGCAAGGTCACAGGGGGAGAGAGCATGTGCACAAGCATGCATGCAAGTGGATACACCTGGGGTTCTGCTTTTTATTGGGGTCAAGGTGGGCGGTTTCACTGGCTCACTCTTTATTGGTGAATTTAAAACATAAAAGCAGGAACTTAAAGCATGGGTAGAGAGAAAACCAGCAGCCCAGATGATCAGTTATTGAAATCAAGATTTCTAGAAGTGGCCTGGCTTTTTATCTAGACAGGTGGCTGACAGGGTATTTCTTTGAGATAGGCATTTTTATAGTAGATGCCTCTTTGAAATGGATGCTTTGGAGATCAAAGCTTAATCCGGGCACTTATGTTACAAAAAGGGGGAACAAAACTGTCAAGAGTTTTTTCCAGTCTGGTTGTCTTTTGCTGAGGCCTCCTTTTAGATTAATCAGCAAATTAAAAGAATCACCATTTTCTGAAAGAAAGTAAACAAGTGCAATCTGTAATAGTTATGTTTAATTGTCCTTGCCAGCCATTTTATTTTTCACACTATTACTTTCATGTTTAACCAAACAACAAAGAAACATCAATATATTAAGATCCTAATGTATCAATTCTAAGTAATTACTGAGTTTAAAAGGATGTCTTTTGCTATTTTTGCTATTTTATATATATACATTTATAATTCTATAGGAAATCCAGAATGCATATAATGTACATAAACTAATTCAAATTATTGGCTGATATTTATAACTAAAATCTTATTAGAAATTTGAATGTTTAGGGGCACCCAGATGGCTCAGTCGGTCACATGTCCACCCTTGGCTCAGGTCGTGATCTTGCAATTTGTGAGTTCAAGCCCCGTGTTGGGCTCTGTGCTGACAGCTCAGAGACTGGAGCCTGCTTTGGATTCTGTCTTCCTCTCTCTCTGCCCACCCCCCCGCCTCCATTCACACTCTGTCTCTGTCTCTCTCTCAAAAATAAAAATAAACATTAAAAGTGTTTTTAATTAAAAAGAAATTTGAGTATTTAAATATATCTTTATCCATACATTTAACTGTCTTTTTAAAAGTTCTAGTGGGGGTGATTCTAAACCTCAATTTAATTAAATATATAGACAGCATAAAAATGAGGTATCTTTATAATTATCGCTAGTGTGTATTAAAGTTATTATGTTAAATTCATGTGATGGCAAATATTTTGAGTGAGATAAATTATGATCAAGATTGTTTTAGGGGCGCCTGGGTGGCTCAGTCGGTTAAAGCGACTGACTCTTGGTTTCGGCTCAGGTCATGATCTCGCAGTTTGTGAGTTTGAGCCCCATGTTGGGTGGGCTCTGTATTGACAGTATGGAGTCTGCTTGGGATTCTCTGTCTCCTCTCTGCCCCTCCCCAGCTCGCTCGCTCACTCTTTCTCTCTCAAATAAATGAACTTAAGGAAAAAAAAAAAAAGAGCATTTTGGACTTTGACAGGCCAGGACATTATTCCTAGTTTCCACTGATGAAGACAATGAATGAAATTTTGTATCTCTTTAATATCTTTGTGGTTTTATTTGCTGTCTAGTCTAAATATGGCTTATTTTTTCTTTTTTGTACTTTAAGATTATTTTAGCAAGAGTAGAGAATGACCATTTAAATAGATAAAGGCACTAAAATACAAAAACAATTTAAGAAATCAGTAGTGTAAGATATGAAGACACTGAAGAAAGCATAGCGCTGACAGTGAAAATACTGGTTCTAACTGGAGGATAAAAAGAGAATTGTTAAATGAGACATTCCTCGGTTTTTGATGTCTTTTCATTTTCCATAATTTTTCTTGCCATCATCTTGTAAGGGGCTTCATGGAAGGAAAAAGAGAAGGGGAAGAGTTGCAGTCTGGGCTACAAATGAAATGTAATCTTTCTGGATAAGATTTGAAATGCATCTATATTGAAAAGCTTAGTTTGTTAATATATTAAATTCCTAAACCTCCATACTGTTTTCATGAAATTTTATTCTCCAGATTGCTTTTTTCCTGTTACCTCCTATGCCCCGGCCATTATCTCTAGCCCTTAAATAACAAATGTTTAGAAACCGGAGGTTTTTAAAAAATTTTTATTAGCCTAAGTAAGAGAGCATCATAAAGATCTCAGAATGTCTCATAAAGCAAGTGACTTCAGCATCACGTTTAACATTGTTTGTCTCTAGTAGCATGTATGTTGGAAATAAAAGACTGTTGTAAGTCCTTGTTTATAAATAGAGTTTCTTTCTTTGATTAGTCAATAAGTAAGCTAAATAATCTTATTTCCAATGGGGAATCCTGTCCTTAGTCTCATTGTAAGTGAGTCTCATTGTAAGTGTAATGCTGGTGTATTTTGCTTGTTCCTCAGATTCGGATGGTAGAAGGAACCCTGGGCAAATTGCCTACATTTCTTCAAGGAGCTGCTCTATTCCAGATGAGAGCTATGGGTGCCTTTCTGCAAACATTCCTGCACTGGAATTGATGGCTCTCTACGTGGCAGCTGCCATGCATGATTACGATCACCCAGGGCGGACAAATGCATTTCTAGTGGCTACAAATGCCCCTCAGGTAGGATATATTTTCTTAGAAAGTTTAAAAAGCAATTCTCAAATGTTACAACCATGTTGTCGATCCTTTTGTTAAACCATCCTTCACTCCAGTCAGAGAGCCATTCCATGTACATTGTAATTAATCGGATTTTAACACATGACATTGGCATGATTGACATGATGTGTGCTCAAGAATTAAGAAGCCATTACCATCTTCCACTGGAAAATAAAATGTTCAGGAAAGAGTGACTGTTTTATGAAATTCTGGAATTCTTGTCAATATTTTTCCCTTTGGTCAAATTGATGAGGCTGACTAGATGGAAAACTTACTCTTCCTTCTTCCTTTCTATGGCTAAAATCCTAATGATGAAGAACTATCATTTTTGTTGTTTTCCTCTTTTGCCCTTAATACTCAGACTCTAAATCTCTTTTCTAGTACCACATTGTTTTTGTATCCAATACAGCTGATGAGGTGCAAGATTCCTTTACGGTCAAAATTTTCACAGAACGTAGGAGTTGCCAACAAATGGATACTGTAATGGCAGTAGCTTTACCCATTAGGACTTGGGACTAAATCCTTGGTTTTAAGTGGTCGTGGGTGTTTGTTTAGGCTGGCGATTCCTGAAATGTCATCTTCATGCTTGTAACTGCGTGCCTTACAAAGAACAAATCGTCAGTTGGCTGAATTTCTTACGTCTTCACTTCACTGCTCTATGTATAAACCTCACTTCTGATTTTTTTCGTCTTCAGTAGTCATCCTCTGACTACTTCTTTGTCACTTCTCTTTCACACACTCTCACTCTTTAAAATATAGGAGATAGATTCTCTAGACAGAACAAGAATAGGACTCAGAGACAAGAGAGAGAGGGTTAAAAATGTTACGAAACTCACTTCTCCAATGGGACTTTATTAATAGCTCATGTTTTCCACAGATAACTTTTTAAAGAATTTTCATCGAGGGGCACCTGGGTGGCTCAGTCGGTTAAGTGGCCGACTTCGGCTCAGGTCATGATCTCGTGGTCTGTGAGTTGGAGCCCCGTGTCGGGCTCTGTGCTGACAGCTCAGAGCCTGCAGCCTGCTTCTGTTTCTGTGTCTCCCTCTCTCTCTGCCCCTCCCCCATTCGCGCTCTGTCTCTCTCTGCCTTTCAAAAATGAATGTTTAAAAAAATTAAAAAAAAAAAAAAGAATTTCCATCGAGATATAATTACTTGCACTCTAAGAATTATGAACTAAGGAACACATATTTCCTCATTTGCTGTACCAGTCCCACAGGAAGCCTGTGCATTGTCTCTTGCCTCACGCCTCATCATCTTTGACAACCCTGGTCCCGTCGTGAGTCAAAGAGCTGGGCACAGGTGGCACAATGCAGAAAGCACTGGTCTTGAGATCAAGAGACCTGAGTTTGACTTCTTATTACCAAGTTACTAGCTGTGTGACCTTAGATAAGTCACCCTTGTGTCCCTGAACCTCAAAATATGTACCGAATCTGATTAAAGGCAAAGAGATCACATACGAGAAGTTTTCTACTATTTCATATGTTTGAGAGGCTCCCGAATCAGATATCATGTAGACGGAAATTACTTGCTGTTCACTCTTGGCTTGACGTCTTTCATTAGCTTTGAGTATAGGTGAGTCAGACTTACTTATTACCTCTCCTCCAAAGGATATGGCAAGTGAGAGAATCTCAGTGTTATTTCTCTCCCATGCAGATAAACCAGTAATGCATGAATATAATTTATACAAGTTATATGCTCAAAATGGTTGTCCTAATCAAATAAAAATATGAAGTCTGGATATAGTATGAGTAACACACGTTATTTCTAACTTCTCATCGCTAAGGATGGCCAAATGATGAAGTGATGGGAGGTGTCAGAATAGAAAGGAAATTGATAGGGAATTCAGTTACTGGAAAAGGATAGCCTTCCAACCAGTCTCCTTGCTTATGTCTGATTCCCTTTCAGTCTGTTCTCAACTCCTAGGAGTCAGAGTAACACTGTTTAAATGTGAGTTACATCACTTTCTGTTCCAAAACCTCCAGGGGCTTTCACTCCACTCCTAGTAAAAGTCATTGTAATGGCTCAGAAGGTCATATGTGATTTAGCTCCTACTAATTTTTCCGTCTTTATTCACCCAGGTCCAGCCTCCTTGGCCTCCTTGCTATTTTCTCCTGTATCCTAGGCACACTGCACACTCCCTTCTGAGAGCCTTTGCACTTTCTGCCCTCCCTGCCGGGAGTGTCTTGCCCCACACATCTGTACAGCTCACTCTGTCACCTCCTTCCATTGAAAATTTCAAAAGCCCCTTTCTGACACTCATGAGGTTCCTTCCCTGCTTTATTTCTCTCAGCAGCAGTGCTCATTCAGCATGCTGTGTATTTGGTTTATTGCCTGTCTCTCCTCAGTGGAATATGTCTTCATGAGACCAGGGATTTCTGTCTTTTAGTCCCTAATACCTAGAATAGTACCTAACACATAAAAGTCGTTTAGTAAATATTTGTTGAATGTTGAAGAATGCCTGATTTCTTTGCTCTGCAGGACCGCTAGCTTGTCTGAAATATATTCTGTTCTTCCTAAAGTAATGAGATGCACGAGACCTTGTTCAGCTAGCACATGTGAGATAAGGACTCTTCTGTGAAAGTGTGCGGCATGTTTATTAGGTAATAAAGCAGGTTCTTTCGTCTTGGGGAGCTCAGTGGGTCTAATTAGGCCATGATTAGTGAAAAAAGTTGTAGCTCCAGTGGCAGTGTGCAATACCATCAACTGGATCAAACTTTCTTCGTTCTCATGGTAAGGAAAGTATGCTGGGAAGACACAGGAGGATTATTTTAAGTCCTTGCCATGAAAGAAGGTGAAACATTTAGCCAGGGTTATCCTGAGGAGATGCCAGTATTAAAATTCTAAGAGATTTCTGAGCTGTTTCCAGATGAAAAGCTGGCTGAAAGATGGAAATTAGCGCTTGAGATTAGAGTTTCAGAATATCTTGATGATATTTGGGGTAAAAGGAAACAATTTCTTAAATAATTTTTAATGTTTTTATTTTTGAGAGAGACTGTGAGCAGGAGAGGGGCAGAGAGGAGGGGGACAGAGGATCTGAAGCGGGCTCTGCGCTGACAGCAGAGAGCCTGATGTGGGGATCGAGCTCCCTAACCATGAGATCATGACCTGAGCTTGGATGCCTAACTGACTGAATCACCCAGGCACTCTGGAAACAAAATTTTAAGTTGAGATTTGTAAATCCAAGACAGTCATAAATGTTTTGTCCCCTCAAAGTATGGATCAAGATACTGACTAAACACACATGCATTTGACTCCTCATTACAACAGAGAAAAGAATAGGTGGGGAAGGGTATTATCAGAAGATGAAAGAATTTTCCAGAAGTTTTCATTTCTGGGAAATGAAAAACAGATAAATATTGAGAGATAAAAGTATACTAGAGGGGGCTACAGCCAAAGTGGAACCCTACAGAGACTTCTGATGCCATTTGCCCCAGCTTGCTCTGCACACACACACACACACACACACACACGAACATGTGCCTGTGGGCCCCCAACCCCTATACACGTACACTATACATCTTTAAGTAAAGCGACTGCAATCCTGCATTTACCTCCAGGCAGAAAACTCCTTTCTCAGAGATTGAAGGAAACTTCCAGGAGAGAATAAGAATTACTAGTGTAAGTATTAGTACTCCACATTCTCATTCTGGAAACCTAACAGCTGGCACCTGGTCTCATAGCTCTAAGGCAAAACCTGCTGAGTAACAGACCCCGTCCACATTCACAGACTTCTTACTCATCCTTCCCAATTAAAGAGGTGACTCGACAACAAAACATACACAAGCGAACCTAGAATTCTTGTTTTTTAAATATCAACAGATAACTAAGGATTAGTAGACATGAACCATTAACCAGTAGCGTGGAAAGAAAAGGCTAAAATGGACAGAGTAACCAAATACAGGGGAAAAAATCCAGGGAATAGAAAAACCCTTAAGTTTTTTAAAAGGTATTCTCAGAATTTGAGAAATACTGCATCCCTAAGAACAAGAAGCTATGAGAAAGGAAGCATCAGAGAACAAGTTAGATCTCTTAGAAACTAAAAATATTACTGCAAAATTTTTAAAAATGCAACACCAGCACTGGAAGTAAACTCCAGGTAATGTCTCCCAGAATGCAGGCTGAAAAGATAAAGAGGTGGAAAATGTAGGGATGGGGGAAAAATGGGGCACAGTGGACCAGGTCAAGAACTGACCATGGGGAGTTGCAGAAAGAGACGGGTCGTTGGATTGAAGGGGTTCTCCATGTGTCAGGGAGGCTGAATGGGGGGAAAGAACACGAAAAACCTGTACATGGGGTGCCATGGTAAAATTTCAGAGTAACAAAGGTTTTCTTTACAAAAGGAATTCCTGAGAGAATGATAACAGCACACTTATAAAAGAACAAAAATCCAACTGGCATTGTATTTCAGCAACAGTGGATGCTCAAGAGTACTGGAATAAAGTTTTCAAAATTCTAAGGGAATTCATTTATTTGTACAACAAACATCAGGTGCCCACTGTGAGAGGTGCTATTCTAGGCATTATTATTGAACAAAGCAGGCAAAAAAAAAAAAAGTTCTGCCTCTGTACAACTTACATTCTGGTAAAGCAAGAAAAACAAGATAATAGAGCGTGTCTGGGTGGCAGAGAGATGATGAGGTTGTAAGTGCTGGGAAAGAACTAACACAGCGGAGGAAATGGGAAGTGCTGCTGTAAAGATGATTTTCAGGTTTTCTGATTTCTGGTTATTTTCGAGATTTCTGTATCAAGCTAAGCTACAGCCGAGCATTAAGAGCAAAATAAAGAGAATCTCCGACGTACGAAGATTTTTAATTTTTTTTTTTAAATTTTTTTTCAACGTTTATTTATTTTTGGGACAGAGAGAGACAGAGCATGAACGGGGGAGGGGCAGAGAGAGAGGGAGACACAGAATCGGAAACAGGCTCCAGGCTCTGAGCCATCAGCCCAGAGCCCGACGCGGGGCTCGAACTCACGGACCGCGAGATCGTGACCTGGCTGAAGTCGGACGCTTTAACTGACTGCGCCACCCAGGCGCCCCCGAAGATTTTTTAAACAAGATTAAATAAGGCATGTACCTGTTCATCCTTAGAAAGTTACTTAAAAAAGTGTCTTAGCAAAACAAAGGTGACAGGGAAGGCAAAGGATCTCAAAAGATACAGGATTGCCAGAAATTTTAGAACAACCCCAGATCTTTGGGGTAAAGGGATCCCAAAATGACAGCTATTTATCATGACTATTTCTTTAGAGAGAAGTACCTTTTCTTTTCTTTTTTTAAAACTAGCTCCTTTGTTTTCTGCCACACCTGATTTACTACCTCTACTGGATTTTTAAGAACTTTTTTTAAGTGGAAACAATTTTTCTTAATCCAAGATTTTTCACTTTTCAAAAGTACTCTCTTTAATCTCATGACTATGACATAGACATTTTTAAAAGTTTCCTCCTGTTTGTGTTTCAAAAGAGGACACTTGCTAGGGCCATACCACCCTGAACGTACCTGATCTCATCAAAAGGGGACATTGGTTCGCATTTGTCAGCCTCTTCCTCTGTTTGATCGAAATCTTTCACATGTCTGATGGGTTTTCTCTCTTTGTTCACTTATTGAAAGGTGTTTATTATTTGTTAAGATTAATTCTATCAGTTTGTATTAAACCCTGTTGCAAATCTTTCCAACTCAGAAAGAAGGTGAAAAAGGAAGTTTATGATCAGCGGATTTGCTCTGCCAAATTAGAGATGTCATCGCCTGTCAGGTGAAGGAAGGGGATCCATAGCCAGAGACAGCAGGCATCAGGATGCTTTAGCACAAAGTCACAGGATGTCATTTACTGCAGCTCCAAGTTAGCCAGGGCCTGGTCTGCTTTCTCTGGTTGTTGTAGAGCCCTCGGTAAAAGCCAGCTGAGGCTTCACTACCTGTTCTTCCTGGAGTGTTTTTCTCATTAAGTTTAAGCTTGGCTTATTGTTGTACGTTCTCACCCAGTATTCTTCCTCAAGTGGAATGGACATTTGCCTCCTACTTACGGCTCCATGATGGTTTCTTGCCTCTGCTCATCTGTGAGGTAGTGGGTTTCTTGGGGTCCAGCGGAGGACTCCTTCCACTTGCTCTCCGGGTGGATTTTTCCTTCTCATGTGATAACTTACTTGGACTCTTCTCAATCCATTCCCACTTTCATCTTGTCTTTGAGGTTTCCAGTACGGTGATAACATCTAGATTTTAATACTGATTCAGATTTTTTACCCCTCTTTTATACTTCTTTGGTAATTTCAAAGGGTAATTTGAATGAAGGAATTCTGAACTTCATTATTTCTTTTACTTATCTTGCGAGCCAAGAGTTTATTAAGTCAGCTAGCTCTCCAGGGCACTTGTTACATGTTGTGCTTTATTGAGCTGGAAGTCGTATTACTTTTTCCTGAACAGACAAAGCTGTTCTAATAGTTTATCCATCCTGATCAGATTTGAATATGAATTGGTTAAATCACTATGAAATACAAATTGACCCCTTAGGGAATCTTTGAAGCTTATTATTTCTCTTTGGGATTAATGATGTTTACAAGTTGTAATAAGATTACTATAAGATGCCTTTTTATTGACATAATTGATATGTAACATTGTGAAAGTTTAAGGTATACATTGTGTTCATTTGATACACATGTTGTAATGTGATTACTATCATGTCACCTAATATCACATCTTTTTTGTGGTAAGTACCAACTTTTAAGTATATAATACCAGTACTAATAACTATAATCGCAATGCTGTACATTAGAGCCCCAGAACTTTGTGCTGTAACTGGACGTTTGTACCCTTTGACCAGCATCTTTCTACTTCCCCCACCCCCTGGCAACTACCCTTCTGCGTTTCCATGAGTTCAGCTTTTTTAGATTCCACATACGAGAGATATCAAACAGTATTTGTCTTTTTTGACTTACCTCACTTAGCATAGTGCTCTCAAGGTCCATCCATGTTGTCTCAAATGTCAGGATTTTCTTCTTTCTCATGGCTGGATAAATATTCCATTACACACACACACACACACACACACACACACACACATCAACACACATATACATATAGACACACACCACATTTTTGTTCATCCATCAGTGGACATTTAGATTGTTTACAGACTTTATGTGGCCCATTACAAAGTTTAAATCATCACTGCTTTCATAAAATGCTGTAAAAAAACAATCAAATGGTGTTAAGTATCTATGCTTACATTTAGACTATAGCTGATTTTCACAAATAACATGTAAACCTATTTAAGCTCCCAGAATATATATCTTAATGTAGATTGCATTCTATTTTTATCTGTCCTTCTTTCTCATTAACAAGAAGCTTTATGAAAACCAGGAGACAGGTTTTTATGTTTATCCCTAGCCTTTAGCACTGGCTGTGAAAGTTTTTAAAATAATTACTGTGCTTATTTAATAACCTTTTTAATTGCTCAATTTTTAGAGGTAGAAGAGGCTCTGACAAATCTATAAGTCACCGTTTTTTAAAATCTGTATTCCAAAGTTCTAGAGTACTGAGGGACTTCCACTGAAATGAGGTGGATGAACAGTGAAGGGTCCCATTCCACTTGAACCAGAGGATTTGTGCTTTTACCTGTGTCCTGCTTCTCGCTTACTCCCAGGGACAGTGTCAGGATGGGAGTACAGGCTGTGTCCTTCCCAGGCATGTGGGACTGCGACTCACCCGGGACACTGCTCCTGCCTCTTCTTTGGTCCTCACCACAATGACTCCGTGCTAGCTGAAGAAGAGAAATGTGTCCTTAAATCTGCTGTGTCTCTCTAATGCCTTTCCTAACGAAGCTTTACTGATTTAATGAAGTGGACCTCAGATATCAACTTTACGTCTCTCGAGGGCAGCATGGTGTCTGCAAAGATGAACTTTGGAGACGGATTACCCTTTCACCTACTAGATGTGCATGCTGGAAAGGGGTATCTTCCCCTTTCTGTACTTCAGTAAACTCATTTAGAAAATTATCACAACCCTTCTTCACAGATATTAAAATGCTTGGCATATAGTAGTTACTCATTGTTTATACTCTTCCAACCTAACTCTGTTTATTATTAAAGATTACTATCTCTGAGATGCCTGACTCATTTTCCTTATTACTTTTCAGGCAGTTTTGTACAACGACAGATCTGTTCTAGAAAATCATCATGCCGCATCAGCTTGGAATCTATATCTTTCTCGCCCAGAGTACAACTTCCTTCTTAATCTTGATCACGTGGAATTCAAGCGCTTTCGTTTTTTAGTCATTGAAGCAATCCTTGCCACAGATCTTAAAAAGCATTTTGATTTCCTTGCTGAATTCAATGCCAAGGTTTGTGTACATATTAATGTCTGGCTTCAAAGATGGAAATCTTTATTGTCAGTATTACTGATAAGTGTTTTTTAATGCTAAGTTAGAGTTAATACTACTCATAAAGTCATAATGAGACCATATGCAAGACAATATATGCCAATATTTTTTAAATAACATTTATTATAACATGTCCTAAAAAGACTGTCACTTGCTACATTTCTTTTCTGACACATAGACTTATAACTTTCCTTCACATGGTGATAAGCCAATTAATGATGCAAAAAGCTTTTAGGGGCAGAGTGGAGAAAGTTGTGCACAGTGCCAACTAAGGTATTTTACGAAATTGAAGATGGGCTTCTCAGCCAGTTATACTTACCTCACTGCACCTGTTTATCCCCTCTTCACATTAGTGTTTAGCTGGCTGGTGTGGGAGAGGACTGTCCACTCTTCCACTGGAGTATAATGCGCTCATTGAAGAACGGCTGGGGTTGCCCACTGTGCGCCGTCGTCCAGCACAGAGTAAGGAAGGAACGGGTGAAAGTCCCTGCCGTTAAGAATTCGCATTCAATAGGGAATTGAGAATCACTGCCCTCATGTGATAGTGCTATCACTGGCATGTGTTCTACCCCTGAGACGTCAGGGGTGGAAAATGCTGTACAGACTCAGAGATTTACACAGCTTTACAGATTCTTGAGGGAAGGATGCTCTCTCTTTGGCTGGCAGGAAGCTGTTATTCCCTTGATGACATTTGTGACCTAAAGGAAAGGTGCACCTTCAGGGTAGAGGAACTGGTAACAAAGGAATACTAGACTTAACCCGCCGGGTGGAGACCCTGTATGTGGCGGTCATGATATTAATAAAATACTTAGAAAAATAAAAAAAAATTATATGCCTTTAAAATTATTTTATTGTTGTATAGCTCTGTTAACATTTAATAATAAAAATCCATTTAAGTGCTTAAGTCAGAGTAACAGATGTTTGTTTTTACAGGTCCAAGATCAGCTAGCCCAGTGCTTTTGAATCTGTGTTCCTCAGAGGTTTCTATTCTGTAGTCTCTCAGGAAAATGTCACATGAGTGGGGCTCTAGATCTCCTACACGGGTTCAATCAAAACAGCTCTCCTTTTAAGTGTTTTCTATAGTGACTTTGACAAAAGGGTTTGGTGCCTAAGACACTGCTAACGTTCAATAACCACTGATCTGGGCCATGTACTTTATTTTTTACAAGAGAAAATTTGAGTTTTTGGAAGGCATAGTAAGTTGCCTACTTAGTGATGATAATTACCATTTATTTAAATAACAGTGTTAGCATATACTGTGATCTAGGCATTTTTCATTTATTAATCCTCATGGCAATATGGCTGGATTGGTACTACTTTTCCTATTTTATAGATGAAGAAATTTAGATTCAGGGAGATGAAGTCATTTTTCCAGTATCACACAATGAATAAATCGAGTCAGGATTTGAAACCATTGAGATCAACTTTTAAAACTTGTCTTCTTTCAACTATACCATATTTTCCTTTCACAGCTAAAGCCAACTTCTCTTTAGATCTTAAGTGTTCTGTAAAATTATAGTGTATATTATATATTAAATTATATATTAATTACATATGTAATATATACACACGTTATAATTTTGTGGTAATCACATATTGAAACCACAGTTTCTGTTTTTATGATGTTCTGCTTCCTTAGAAACAAAATTAGAACAACACTTCAAAGTGTCATTCTACCATTAACCCATATTCCTTCCTATAATTTAGACAGGAAATAGTTTTAAGATACTTTTGGGGGCAAAAACCCAACTCCTGTGCCCTCAAAAGTTAAAATAATTGTTTTTCCAACACAGGCCAATGATGTAAACAGTAACGGTATAGAATGGAGCAATGAAAATGATCGCCTCTTGGTATGCCAGGTGTGTATCAAACTGGCAGATATAAACGGCCCAGCGAAAGTTCGGGACTTGCATTTGAAATGGACAGAAGGCATCGTCAATGAATTTTATGAGCAGGTAGGTTGAAACGTGAGATTGGAGGGATTTTTGAGAGCCGCCATCTGAAGATGCTAGTCTTTGGGATTTGGGTAAGCTACATCGAGTGTTTGAAGTCTGTTTGCTTTGACCAAAAATGTTAGAAGTTGTTGAATTTGCTTTGGTCTTAGTGTTTTCTCAGCTCTGTTTTGCTCTTGCTGCTAAAACTTAAAACAAAAAATATCTTATTGCCTATCTGACATGGGTCGAATGTCCCTTGAGTCAAGAGGTAAGGCTACACTACATTATGATTCCAAGATTGCTTTCAAAACCCTGAGTGCCTGCAACCTAGGATCATTTATTTCCAGATGCAAATGTTTTTAATTGATTCAGGGTATACTTAGATGATATATTAAAGAATATCAATCCATTTCCAATTCTGCTGCAGAAAGACTGCCTTAGAAACATCAACTGGATAAAAGTCCTGGCAGAGGGTAAGACATTTGAGGGCTAGAAATGGAGATAAAGGAGTTATTTCGTGGTTTTAAGGATTCGAAGATATAAACATGCTCTTGTAGGTTTTAAAATCTTGCCTTTAAAATAATACTCTACCCGAATGCACTTGTATGCCCAACATGCAGCAAAGCCAATCACTGAGATATTGAGTGAGCAGCAAGGAAAGGGTTGGAGAAGTAGCCACACTAGGAGATTGGAGCTCAGGCCTCAAATTTGCCTTCTCAGAGTGGAAGAGTGTGGAATATTTAAAGGCAAACAGAAAGGATCTGGGCAAAAGGGAGCAGAGTTATGTATTTCAAAATCAGATGAAGGAAGTTAATAAGTAGAGAAGGCTGAAGTTCATTTAGACCCAATTTATAATATACCTTTTTTTGAAGTTTTTTTTTTTTTTTAATTTTGAGAGCGCAAGCAGGGGAAGGTCAAAGAGAGAGAGAGAGAGAGAGAGAGGTAGAGAGAGAATCCCAAGCAGGCAGCATGGAGTCCGACACAGGGCCCAAACTCACCAACTGCAGGATCATGACCCGAGCCAAAATCAAGAGCCAGATGCTCAACTGACTGAACCACCTAGCTGCCCCTATAATGTGATTATTTTTAAAGTATACAGAATTCTCATTACACAAAGTTAGAATCCATGCTGGGAGGTTGAATCCCAGGTTCTTTTTTTTTTTTTTAATTTTTTTTTCAACGTTTTTATTTATTTTTGGGACAGAGAGAGACAGAGCATGAACAGGGGAGGGGCAGAGAGAGAGAGGGAGACACAGAATCGGAAACAGGCTCCAGGCTCTGAGCCATCAGCCCAGAGCCCGACGCGGGGCTCGAACTCACGGACCGCGAGATCGTGACCTGGCTGAAGTCGGACGCTTAACCGACTGCGCCACCCAGGCGCCCCTCTTTTTTTTTTTAACCAGCAATGTGATCTAGGATAAATTACTTAACCTCTCTGCGCCTTAGTTTCTCCATTGATAAAATAGGAATATTTGATGGGATCACCTCATAAGATTGCTGTGAGGATTAGATGAATTAATAAAGTTCTTAGAACAGTTCCTGACACCCAAATGATCAATAAATGTCAGCTTTTGTAATTCCAGGTTTATTACGAAACGTATTATTTCAGACAATTTTATTTAATCTAAGTTTCATTATTCGTCTTTAGAACAAAAGATCATCTGACACCCTACCACATGGAGTTATCATGAAGGTTAAATGTGCTAAGCTATAATGAAAGTCCTAGTCAACCTGCATCAACACTATTAAATTTCTTTCTCAATCTGGTTAGGCTGTTAAACATCTTTTGGGTACAGATGCAAAATTCTAACCTTGACCAACTTTTTATTTTTTTGTTATCTTGTTATCCTGTCTTTATACTCCTATATCCATTTAAGTGCCATGGGCTTAAAAGAACCAAACTCATTTAAAAAAAAAAAAAAAGCAAAATTGAGGAAATTGTAGAATCCTGTGGGTAAACCCAACTGAGCTTTCTTTTTGGCAAACAATGGTTTTCTTCCTTACAGGAGATAAAAATCATAGATTTCTAATCATGGGGCAATCACTAGGACAGTCTCTGGTTGTTTCCCTAGGACAATGCTGGCTCATCACATGGACACTGTTGCCTACACAGTTTATACATTCTAGAGATTATTCATTCCCCACCAGTTCAAATCCTAGGAATGAAAATGTTCATCGTATCCTCTGGGGAATGCTCAGTACTGTGCTAAATACTTGATATAATATTGCTTTTCATCCTCAGAGCAACCTTTAAAGTAGATTATTCAGATTTTACACATGAAATGGGCATAGAGCTTGCTCAACACCACACAGGTTGTTGGTGGCAAAAGCAGGCTTTGAAACCACATCTGTCTGCGCTCCAATTGTGCTCTCTGAAGCCCTGGAGGGCACAGTGGGAGGGTATCAGAGGGCAGGCACAGGAGTGCTCCTTCTCTCCTCTTTCTGTTTTATATGCTAGGTTTTCTGATTCAGATTCATTAAAAGGATCTGCAATTAGAAAAGAGCAGGGTGTTGAAAGGCACTTACAAAATTCAGCTCTACACATTGGACGTACAAAGTTTCCATGATACCATCTCCCCTTAGGAGAAGGGGAATCTATACGTGACATAGAATTTTGCAGGTTGTTAGATTCGTTCTTTTTTTAATGTACATTTTTCCTGTAAACTGGTGAAGTGTGAAAATAGTCTTAGAATTTCTCAAATATTGGAGGAATTCTTATAGTTAAAACGACAGTAATTAGACACTTCCTTGTAAAACTTATTTTGATGTAGACTATGCATATTTAGAAACCTTAAGACAGGGGTGCCTAGGTGGCTTAGTTGGTTAAGTGTCCGACTCTTGATTTCGGCTCCCATGCATGATCCCACGAACAGGGAGATGGAGCCCCACGTTGGGCTCTGCACGGACAGTGTGGAGCCTGCCTGAGATCCCCTCTCTGGCCCTCCCTTATTCACACATGCGCTCTCTCAAAATAAATGAGTAAAGACTAAAAAGCAAGATAATTTTAACAGCAAAGCTCAGTGGTTATTCTTTCAGTAGTTACAAATGTACTTTTCTTTTTTAAATGATCAGGGAGATGAAGAAGCTGATCTTGGTTTGCCCATCAGTCCCTTCATGGATCGTTCTTCACCTCAACTAGCAAAACTCCAAGAATCTTTCATCACCCACATAGTGGGGCCTCTGTGTAACTCCTACGATGCTGCCGGCTTGCTGCCGGGTGAGTGGATAGAAGCAGAAGAGGATGAAGATGCCGAAAGTTGTTATGATGAAGAAGATGGCGAAGAATTAGATACAGATGATGAAGAAATAGAAGACAACTTAAATCCTAGTAAGAATGGAGGGATATTATAAATTCTCAAATGGATATTTGCAGTTAATAACACTAAATTTGGATCTTTAAGATACAGATTCTGTAGTTCTGTCTGGAGTAACTAGTAGCTCAATGTTCAGATTGAATAGTCTCTTGAGTAACTCCTGGGTGCCGTGCTGATGCCACGACACACGGTCTTGGTTGAAGTAGCATCTCTCTGGGTATTGTCCTCCAGCCAGTTCGCTTCAGGAGGTTCTACCTGTGCAGCACAGTAGGACTGTCACCATATCTGACTGTGTGAGGTGAGTGGGCTCGAGGGGCCAGTCCTTGGACACCTGCTGCCTTTCTGGCTGTAAATGAAATCCATTATTTGCTCTTTAAAGTCGAATTTAAATGAAATTATATCCGGCATTCCAAGCATGCTATAGCTGAGAACAGAGAGCATAATTACGAAGAACCAGCCCCCCACATCCCCAGTTGTCTTCAGGATCAGTATAGTGAAGAGTGGTTTTCTGCCACCACCATGTGAGCATCATCTCGGGCAAATGACTGGCTTCCAAAAATTATTTCTACTCATTGAAGCTGTAATAATTGTGTTTAATTCAGTACCTGAGTCCTAAAAAAACATCGTTTAACTGCATTGTTTTATCACTTGAAATTTTAGTACTGTCCTCCCCTCTCACCCCACCCAGTCTTCCCTAATCCTTTTCTCTGCTTCATTTTCATCTGTTCATATTTAACCCCATCTTGTGTTTTGCTTCTTCATTTGCTTTTCTAGATCTTTCCATTAGAATATGAGCTCCACGGTGCAGAGATTATCTTACTGCATATTACTACAACCCCAGTGCCCTAGCTAGAGAAATGCCTGGAAAGTAATAGGCACTCAGGTATTTAGTGAATGAATGATTGAATTGTATTACTAGGATTAGAATCTGTCTGTTTTAAACTTCACAGAACCACGAAGGAGGAAAGGCAGACGGCGAATATTTTGTCAGCTAATGCACCACCTCACCGAAAACCACAAGATATGGAAGGAAATCATCGAGGAAGAAGAGAAATGTAAAGCTGATGGGAATAAACTGCAGGTGGAGAATTCTTCCTTACCTCAAGCAGATGACATTCAGGTCATTGAAGAAGCAGATGAAGAGGAGGAGAGACAGTTTGAATAAAAGAAAAGACATCTTGAAGAAGTCCCGAGGGCCATGCCCAGGGTCAGAAGTCCTCGCCTGGCACTGACCGTGCGGACTCGCAGCCGACCGCTCCCAGGTGGACGGGCCTGAGGACCGCGAGAGGACCCTCGCTGCGCTGGCAGCTCCCTGGTCCTGTGCACTTGCGGCACACGGACACAGACCGGACGAGTGTTCGTAGAACGGGGCTTCCGTCGCTCGTGTTGCGAAGCTCTTCCTCGATACCTCCACTGGTATCTACTTTGTCGTAATAACGCTTTGCCAGGTAGTAAGCTCTTACTTCCATGAGGGGTAGCTAGAACTAAAAATTCACGGGACCTCAGTTTCCAAGATGGCCAGAACTTTTCGCTTTCATGAAAACATTTTCCACATGTGTCTTTTAGGTCTTTGAATGTGTGTGTCGGGGGGGGGAAGTCTGTGCCTGCCTAAAAAAGAACCCCGTGTTTGCCTTTCTGAGGGATCCGTTCAATGCAGTACACTGGCCAATGCCGTTCGCCCAGCTACGTTTATCCGTGAAAGACTGAAGGACGTTTGTCACACACGACAAAATCCAGGCGCATCAGTCTGATGCTTTTCACCGTCGTGTGTTACCTTCTACGTGTGTTCTATTTCTGCTCCGAGTATTCAGGTTTGCTGTGGACAGAAGTCTTAATTCCAGTCTCACGGACTTCATTCCGTGGTTGAATTTTTAAAGCTGTTCAGGTTTAAAAATGAAGGAATCGTTTAGTCAAAACTGCTCTTAGTACTCTTGCTCAGGATTAGTATTTTTCAATATTTAGTTAATATAAACAGACTTGTCAGAAGAAAAGAATGGTCCTAAAGATGTTAACTTTTTGTGAAGTGAGCATTTTCTCTCAGATCTCATAATTTGAGACTAATTAAAGTGGAGGAAAAGGAGAGGTCTTTTGCCTTACTGCAAAAATCAGACGAAGCTAATCCTATCGAAGATAAAGAACAAAAGCACTGGTAGGAGTTCTAAAAGGCACAGTGAATAATCAGAATATGTGCTTATCTCTAGATCCAGATCTTAGGTGTCCTGTTTAGTCACCGTAAAACTGATGCTGATCTTTGTTCATTTCCTCCTGTCTCGAGACTACATGACAGAAGTGACCGATGACTACTTAGTACTTCGAGAGCCCAACTGCAAGTCTAATTTTTAAGAAAGTAAATGGTGGGAAGCCTTAATTGCAAAGAAAATGGTTATTTACAATATTCATGAACTCCTCGGGTACAGATAGCAAGATGGTAGACTACTTTGTTTTTTTATTCTTGGAGACCATATTTTGGATCCATGTAGCTTTTGTAGATGGTAAAAACATTAATTTCCCAAGATGGTTTATTTACATATGATGTCAGGCAGTTTCTTACCTACCTGGAATATTTGGCGTATCTCAAAAATATTAAAGATCTATAGAAGTGTTGGAAGTTTTGATCTTGTATAATATTTAATGAATCACCGAGCTTTATTTATTAGACATGTTGAGTGCTCAGTTCCTTCCTGCCACTTTTGCTACCACTGCCACATGATTTGTAACCTGGTCGCACATTACTAAGTAAAAAAATTTTAACTAATTTATTGAGTTTGCACTTACAATGTATATATCCTGTGCTTTTATTTCTCTAGTGCACCTTTTGCATCTTAGGTATACTTCTGCTATTGCAAAGCCCATGTGTATAAAATCACATGTGCTTACATGCTTAATGAAACTCAGATTTCCTTTCTATTTTATTAAAATTTTGTATTGGGGTTAATGTATATATTTTCTCAAAAGGAATGTCTTATTAAAAATACTATTACTGAGAAATCCTTTTTAAATAACTTTTAAATTATTTAATCTTTGCTAAATAATTGACATGTTAAAATAGCCCAAAGAAACCTAAAACAAATTCATAAATTGTAAGAAATGAATGTGACTATATTAAGTACAGTGCTATGCTATTAAATGAAATCTTACTTGAAAAATTGCCACAAGCCATATTACATATCCTATTTTGGTTACTACTGAATCAGACTTTTAACTTTCATCATGAATTTACTATTGTTTTAAACTCACTGGTCTTAGAAATCTTGTAGTGCTGTAATATATTTATGTGCTTAGTGATACATTCTTTCTCCATAAAAAAAATTTTTTTAAGTTATTTCCTGATTTGAAGGCTGTTTCCTGCCATTCTTACTTTGTTGGTGCTGTTGACGTTTTCTGTTCTTATAAGAATCCTGTAAACTCTAGCACTGCTGAACTCAAAAATTTCTTCTCTCTAGATTGCATCTCATAGGAACAAACTTCACAAAAGAGATGAATAAAGCCAACTCTGGTTTCCTTATTATAGTTGCCAGACTAATCTGAACAGCTCTAGAGGGTGGGTGGGGATGGCGATTGGGCTGTGGAGCGGGGATGAACAGCTTCCCAGAGGAAAAAGTGATTTACCTTGGAGATAATTGCTTGTGGAAAGAAAACAACACTATGTGTAGAGGCCAAGACAAGAACTATCCTCACACTGGAGGGGGCCAAAGGAGGTTTAGAGTGACTGGAAGGGAATAGTAGAGAGAGAGTGACTAATGAAGGGCGTGGCAAAGCATGACAATGCCATTTAAGTATTTTTCCTTGAGGAACAACTAGAAAAGTTTTAATCTTGAAGAGGGACATGATTAGATTTACATTTTTTAAAAATAAAATTTATTTATTTTGAGAGATCGAGCAGGGGAAGGGCAGAGAGAAAGAGAGAGAAGCCTAAGCAGAATGTCCATACTGTCAGTGCCGAGCCCAATGCAAAGCTTGAACTCCCGCACCATGAGATCATGACCTGAGCTGAAGTCAAGCGTCAGATGCTTGAGCCCCTCAGGTGCCCCAAGATTTACATTTTTATGAAGATCAAATAACATACTATGTCAAATGGAAGAATAAGATTAGACATGGAGAGATCTCCCCAATCTGGACATGAAGAGATTACAGGACAACAGAGAGGTAAGTAGACTGGAGATTCAAGATGTAGAATCAGTTTGCTCGAGATTAATTGGATAGGATGGTAAGCAGACGACAGTGACTTTCATATTTCTGCTTTGGGCAGCTGTCCGTGTCATTTACTGGCACACACACACACACCCTATTGGTTCTCTTTCTCTGGAGAACTTTGATACAAGTCACCAAACACAAGGAAATGACCATGAGTGAGAATAGCAGAAATGAATAGATTTAGACTACCCAATGACTGCAGATGATGCATTGCGTGATCAAAACAGTATACGGGCTCCTGGGTGGCTCAGTCGGTTAAGTGTCTGACTTTGGCCTAGGTTATGACCTCCCGGTTCCCAAGTTCAAGCCCTGCGTCAGGCTCGGTGCTGACAGCTCAGAGCCTGGAGCCTGTTTCAGATTCTGTGTCTCACTCTTCGTCTCTGCCCCTCTCCCTCATGCTCTCTCTCAAAAATAAACATTAAAAAAAAAAACTTTAAAAATATATGAAATAACCATGCATGAAATGTTGGTTGAATGACAGAGAAAAATTGGTATTTCTCCAACCTTGATGGGAGATTTAACACCATAAGTTAAACAGACCAAAAGTTAATAAAAATATAGAACAGCACAATGGGCAGTATTAGACATATACAGAACATAAAACCCAACAGATAAGACAATTTTTAACATCCAAAGAACATTTATAAAAGTTGACCACATACTTGTCTATAAAGCAAGTCCCAATAAGTTTCAAAGCATAGGTACCCTACAGCCATGTTCTCTGACCACAAGACAATTAGTCTTCAATTATTTTATTTATTTTGTAGAGAGAACATGAGCAGGGGAGGTGGGGAAAGAGGGAGAGACAGAATCCCAAGCAGGCTCCACACTACCAATGCAGAGCCTGAGGCAGGACTTGAACCTGTGAAACACAAGATCATGACCTGAGCTGAAATCAAGAGTTGGATGCTTAACTGATAACCCAGGTGCCCCTTTATTAAAAAAAAAAAATTATATATAATATATATATTATATAGAGACAAAAAGAGCAGGAGAGGGGCAGACGGAGGGAGAAGGAGAATACCAATTACACTGATCTTGGAGGCTTCGTGGGGCTCAATCCCACTAGTGTGAAATCATGCCCTGAGTCAAAATCAAGAGTGGATGCCACCCAGGCGCCACTATTTCTATGTATGCCTGACAGATTAAAGAAATTGCTCCAAGTAACTCTAGGAAGAACTAAAGAAATGATAATGGCCAGTTAAATGTAAGTAGAAATGAATAAAGTATCTGTACTATTTTCCAAAAATGAAGATGTAGTGAAAATGGCACTTGAAGAGAAACTTAGGACATTAGATGTTTATATTAGAAAAAAAAAGACTGATAAGTTGAGCTAAGGATCTAGCTTAACTTAGAAAAAGGACAGAATATAGATATACCACATTAACAAAAGGATAAAAATCGCGATCCATAGAGCAGAACAAGCATTTGACAAAGTTCACCATCTGTTTATAAAATCTCTCAACAAAGCGGGTAGTGGAAGAAACATAATAAAGACCATATATGACAAGCCCACAGTTAACATTCTAAAATAAAAAGACACAGCTGCCTACCCTCACCATTTTTATTCAACTTAGTATTGGAAATCCTAGCCAGAGCACTCAGAGAAGAAATAAATCTTCCAGTTTGAAAGGAAGAAGTAAAACGGTCTCTACTTGCAGATGACATGATACTGTATACATATAGAAAACCCTAAAGACTTCACCCAAAAAACTTAGAATAAACAAGTTCAGTAAAGCTGATGGGTACAAAATGAAAAAACTCTTGCATTTCTATAAATGAATGAAATATCAGAAAAAAAAAACATTTACAATTTCAAGGAGAAAATACATAAGAAGAAATTCAGCTAAGAAGGTGAACGTACACACTAAAAAAGTAACACATGGATAAAGAAAATGGAATGCATAAAAATTGAGTGCTCATGGTTGAAAGAATATTGTTAAAATTGACTCAATGCAATCTCTATCCAAATCCCAGTGGCATTTTTAGGACTGAATAGAATTGACATGAAATTTGTATAGAAGCACAAGACACCCTGAATGGCCAAAGAAATCATAAGAAAAAAAAAAAAAAAAGCTGAAGACATGCTTCCTGATTTCAACCTTTATTGTAAAGTTATAGTTATCAAAACACAATAGTAATAAGCTAAAAACAGACATGTAGACCTAAAGAACAGAAGAGAACCCAGAAATAAATCCACAAATGTATGGTCAATTTATGAGAAAGAAGCCAAGAATGTAAGTGCAGAAAAGATAGTCTTTTTGGTAGTGTTGGGAAAACTGGACAGCTACCAGCAAAAGAATGAAACTGCACCAGTTTGCCACACCAAATATAAACTAAACTCAAAATGGATTAAAGACCTATGTGAGACCTGAAACCATAAAACCCAGAGAAGAAAACATAGGCAGTTACCTCGACATGGATTGGCACTCTTTTTTTTTTTTTATAGGTCACCACTAATTTTTTAGTAGGTCACCACAAACAAAAAAACAAAAACAGACAAACTACGTCAAACTAAAAAGCTTCTGCACAGTGAAGAAAGCCATCAACAAAAGTCAAGCAACTCAATGGGAGAAGATATCTGTAGAAGGACATACCTGATAAGAGGTTAGTTAATATCTGAAATACATTAAGTACTCGTACGCCTCAACAGCAAAAAACAAACATGACAAAAACAAAACCCAATCTGATTTAAAAAATGGGCAAAGGATCGGAGTAGACATTTTTCCAGGACATAAAGATGGGCAAGAGGTACATGAAAGGGTGCTCAAAGTCACTAGTCAAGGAAGTGCAAATCAAAACCGCACGAGTGATCACCTCATGCCTGTTATTCCCGTCTTTTGTATTTGTAAGTGTTCTAACAAGTGTTGGCAAGAGGGAGGAGAAAAGGGAACTCATGTGTGCGGTTGGTGGGAAAGTAAATTGGCATAGCCACTGTGACTGACAGTAGGAAAGCTACCCCCTGAATAAAAATAGAACTACCACATAATCCAGCAATTCCACTTCTGGGTATTTATCCCAAGGAAACAAAAAACACAAACTCAAAAAGGTATACACACCCTCATGTTCACTGCAGCAGTATCTGCTATAGTCAAGTCATGGAAGCAACCTAAGTGTCCATTGATAGATGAATGAATAAAGAAAACGTGGCATCTATGTCCAACACAATAGTATTCAACCATGAAAAAGAAAGAAATCTTGCCATTTGTGACAACACAGATGGACCTTGAGGATCTTAAGCTAAGTGAAGTAAGTCAGAGAAAGAAAAACACCATACAATCTCCCTTATACATGAAATTTAAAAACAAAAACAAATGAACAAAAATAAAAAAGATTCATAAATACACATAATAAACTGGTGGTTGCCAGAGGAGAGGGTTGGAGGGAGGCTGAAAGAGGTGAAGGGGATCACTAGGTACAAACTTGCAGTTATGAAATACATAATGCACATAGATATGAAGTATAGCACGGGGAATACTGTGGTTAATAATGTAATATAGCATTGTGTGGTACAGATGGTCAACACTGTGATAAGCACTCCCAATATACTGCAATGTTGAATCACAACGTGGTACGCTTGAAGCAAATATAATATTGTACGTCAATTAGATTTCATTAAAAAAAAAATAGCGTAATGAAACACATTAGCCAATTAAAAAAAGAAAAAAGATAGTATCAATAGAGGAAATAATTCATCTTTTTATCATTTAAGGGAGAAAAGAATGAACGAAGGAAGAAAGGATGGAAGAAAGGAATAAGGAGGGAGGAATAAGACAAACCTAGAATAGAAACAAACTTAAGTTCTAGGGTCATGGAGAAAAGAAACTACAACAAATGTCACATAAATGATGAAATGTTAGGGTCATTCCTTTAAACAGACAAGAATGATCACTATCCCCACTTTTCATCAGTATTATACTAGAGCTTCTAACCTTAGGAAGAAATAAAAACCATGCTAATTTGGAAAGACACAAAACTGTCATTATTTACAAGCAATGTAATTGAGAAAATCCCAAAGAACTGAGAAACAGGATTAAAATTTTTCAAATTGCATGTTTAGCATTATTGTCATATGCTATCAGTGTACAAATTTCTACTGCATTTTTATAGAACAGCTTCAAATTCTGCTATTACCATTTCAGTTTGGAAGTGGTCCCCAAGTTTAGGATCTTAGACTCACTTTAATCTCTTGAAAAGGCTTCACGTAGTCAAAATTCTCATATGGGGGGAGGGGGTTGCCGATTTTTAATGAGAATATTCAGTTAATTTCATCAAGAAGAAGAAATTAAGTGGGGATCTGTTTGCTGAAGATTTCTTTGCCTTGATTTTCCCTTAATAGCTGTTTCACTATTATCTGCCTGAATGAAGACACAGAAGATCAATAAAGATAGGAAAATCAACCATGAAGTGGATGAAATTCAAGAAGAATAAACAGGATTCCTTGCATTTAAGTTCAAATAACTCCTTTTAGAAAGGATAATTGAAGGGCTGGTTTAATAAGACCTCTACTACTAAAAGCACTGAGAGCTGTTGTTAATTACCTCTAAGTATGTTTTTCTGGTTTAAGAATAGGCAAAAGGAGGTCTCAAATTGCATTCCTAAAAAAAAAAATTAAAAAGTGCATCCACCCCATTCTGAAATAGCCAGATGATATGCTTTAAAGTAAACATTGGTACCTTGAAGAGGTCCAGAGAGAATAAGGACCAAATTATGTAAAGAACCTAGAATATTTAGTCTTTAGAAGCAAAGATTCACACTAGAACACAAATGAGAGCTTTCTTCAAATGTTTTAAGTGGGGCCACATATTTAAATACCTACAAGACTGGATAGAAACTGTAAATTAATAATTTGGGCTTGGTGCAATATATATGTATACTCATTTAGAAAGCCACAACTAAGCTCTAGTTTTTTACCACTCAAGATGCCAGCCCAGCATTGACAGATCTTCATGTTTCAAGAAAAGGCTAACAATACAGATTTTTATAAGAAATCTCAGTTTTTTAAGTGCTGGTTTACTTTAAAAAATTTCTTTAATGTTTTATTTATTTTTGAGACAGTGACTGGAGGAGGAGCAGAGAGAGAGAAGGAGACACAGAATCCAAAGCAGGCTCCAGGCTCCGAGCTATCAGCACAGAACCCAACGCTGGGCTTGAACTCAGGAGCCACGAGATCATGACCTGAGCTGAAGTCGGACGCTTAACCGACTGAGCCACCCAGGCGCCCCTAAGTGCTGTTTTATTTTGAAATTAAACTTAATTGTTCTAGAATTCCAATGGGGGAATGTGGTTTCCCCACACCACTACCAAGTAATTCTGCAACACCAGCTGCGTGTCCTACAATTCAACTCAATTCTGACACAATTTACCCAGAAATAGTATCACATTCCACAAGTGAAGGACTCAGTCCCACAAGACTGCCCTCTGCTTCAGACACCCATCGCTGACCGACCCACTGACTACGGTTGGAGGGTCCCACAACCCCCTCCTTGGGTTCCATTAATTTGCTAGAGTTGTTCACAGAACTTAAAAAAACCCCATTTACTCACAAATTACTAGTTTATTACAGAGAATATTAAAGGATACAAACCAACAGCCGATGAAGAGATACAAAGGGCAAGTTCCTCAACACTGGACCTTCTGTCATTATGGAGCTTCGGACCTAGCACAATGGTACATGGAAACAATCTGGTTCACCAACCTGGAAGTTCTCCAAACCACTTCCTTTCGGGTTTTTATGGAGGCCTTATAACACAGGCATGATTAATTAAATCATTTACTTTTGGTGATTGATTCAACCTCCAACTCCTTTCCCCTCCCCGGAAATCAGGGGGTGGGACTGAAACTTCCAACCTTTTGATCCTGATTGGTTCCCCTGACAACAAGTCCTCACACTTAGGCGCCTCCCCAAAGTCACCTCATTAACATAAACCCAGCTGTGGTGGAAGAGGGCTTGTTATGAATAAAAAGACACCCATTTCACCTTTATGGCTCTGAAGCATTTATTTAGATATTGACGACAAGGGACCAAACATTATAACAAAAGATGCTCTCATTGCTCTTATCGCTCAGGAAATTCCAAGGGTTTTGGAAACTGTAGACCAGATATATATGAGAAATGTATTTTGGTTGTAGATATGGCCAAAGATATATTTCTTATAAATCACAACATTGCAAACCTCTCATTAGTCATTACTACATAACACATTTGAAAAATATCCAGCATTGTTTATTCAGTATACAGGCTCATCTGCTTTAGAAGGTATTTATAAGTGAAATATTTTTACATTAAAAATGAGTACAATGGGTAAAATTTTTAATGTTTTCGTGAAATATACATAGACGTATACAGCAATATTCGCAGCAAAATAAAATACTATGAACACCATTATGCAGCAAACATTGCTGTCCCCTCAGAAGCTCTCTCATGCCTCTTCCCCATCTCAATCCCCTCATCTTCCTGAAGACAATCATTCACCTGCCTTCTCTTTGTCTGAAATGTCTTTCACCTTTTGGAGTGAGGGTTATCAAGGCTGAGTGTAATATTCTAGATGAAGTATTTTCTTGCAGCATAAAAGGTATCATGCTTTTGTCTTCTGCATTGGCACTGTTTCTTTTATAAAGTTAGCTATCAGTTTTATTGTTGTTGCTTTGAAGTGATTTTCTTTCTATTTTCACTGTATGGTATTCTTAGGGCTTCTTGAACCTCTGGCTTGAAATCTTTTAAGTTTTGGAAAATTAGATCTTCAAATACTCTGTCCCATTCTTTCTTTTTCCCCTCTGGGTTTTCAGGTACCCAAATGTTAGATGTTATTATATTCCCCATGTCTCTTACACATTTAAAATTTTCCACCCCTTTATCTCTCCATGTTTAATTCTAGGCCACTTCTTCACTACATTTTGGTCTGCTACAAAATCTTTCTCGTTCTTATAATTTAGCTAATTTTTTTTGTTCAGTTTTAGAATTTCCATTTTATGGTTTTAATTCTCTAATGAATTTTTCCATTTTAAACATTATGTTAGGTTTCCAAGAAGCAGAGCCTTCAGCTAGGGACTCTTGTGTAACTTATTTATTGAGGAAATGCTCTCAGCTGAAATTTATGAGGGGCAGAGGCTAGGATGGGGAAAAAGCTGAAGACACTGATGTGGCTGAAGTCCTCGGCCTGATCCCACAGGATGGTGCCCTGAGGCACCAATAGCATCACACAGTTGTCCTCTTTGAGGCAAGTGGTGTGTGTATATAACATATGGGGATGGGGGGTTTAGGCTAACCTCCTAGGGAATTCCAGGATAGATGACCCCATCAATTGAGGACAGTTCTGGGAGAGTAAGAGCAGCTAACACTGGGGGTAGGGGTGGGGGCATAATTGAAGTGAATCCACCTAGAAAATACAATTATGGTAGAGCACTAAGAGTGTCCACTACAGGCATATTAAGCATGTCTACTGTTAAGTTTGCAGTTGGTAATTCTATTACCTGGATCTGTTAAAGGTCTCTTTCTGTTGTCTGTTGTTTCTTTTGGTTTCAGTCAATATTTTGTCTCCTTACATGCTAGTTATCATTTAGTGCCAACAATGTAAATGAAAAAGTTGAAGAAATATTTGAGGCCTAGAATTTTTATTTTCCTTCGGGGAGGATTTGTTTGCCCCTGGCAGGATGCTGGGACATTAGTACTAGTAATCTTGAATCACCTTAATCCAATCAGGGACTAAGCTGGGCAATTCAAAGCCGGGCTTCAACTTCAGTGAAGCCCATTTTTTCACTTACACTGAAAACACAGCTTTTTAGGGGCCCTTGTTAGGCATATTCTCCCAAGTTTTGGGACTCTAGCTCTGTGAATCCACCAAAAACCGTGCTTACCTTCTCAGCCTGTGAGTGGTCTCCCCCAGATTGGTTCACAACTCTAGGAGAAA
Organism: Puma concolor; assembly: GCF_028749965.1. NCBI lineage: Eukaryota > Metazoa > Chordata > Mammalia > Carnivora > Felidae > Puma > Puma concolor. The sequence goes on along the minus strand of NC_141676.1, from coordinate 44,861,396 downwards.
ATAAGCAGGACACAGTCTAAGCTCACTTCTCCAGGTTTCCTCTTTTGTTTGGATCTTGGCCCCACAATTCTTCACTATCTTGGTGTTAAAAGCTTAATTGTATATGTATACCCCCAAATCCGTATGTTGAAGCCTTAACCCCCAGTATCTCAGAATGTGACTGTAATTGGAGACAAGGCCTGTAAAGTGGCAATTAAGTTAAATGAGATTATTATGGAGACCCTAATCAAATCTGACTGGTGTCCTTGTAAGAACATTGGTCATGTGTGAAATATATATATCTTTGCATCTATGTTCATGGGTGAGATTGCCTTATCATTTCTCTTTCTTTAAATGGACATGCGTTTGGTATCAAAATTATCCTAGCATGAAAAAAAAAATCAGTTGGGCAGCATGTCCTCTTTTCCTATTCTCTAGAAGTATTTGTATAAGATTGTCATTAGAATTCATTGGTAAATTCATGTAGACCTAGAATTTTTTTTGTAGACATTAAAAAAAATATGAATTCAAGTTCTTTATTAGTTATAGCACTATTTAAATTTTCCATTACTGCTCCTGTCAGTTTTGGAAAGTTGAAAAAGAGCTCCTCTTAGGACAGTGTTTCTATATATACAAGCTGTACATTAAAATCACTCAGGACCTTTAAAAATACCCATGCCTAGTTTTTGTCCTTGGAGCTTCCACTTTATCTGGGTATTAGCACTTTATAAAAAAAGGATCAATTTTAATTTTCAAAAATATCTTTGGGGGCACCTGGGTGGTTCAGTCTGTTAAGCATCTGACTTGGTTTCAGCTGAGGTCATGATCTCAGTTTATGAGTTTGAGCCCCAAGTTAGGCTCTGTGCTGACAGATCGGAGTCTGCTTGGGATTCACTCTTTCTTTCTTTCCACCCCTTCCCTGCTTATATGCACAGACGCTCTCTCTCTCAAAATAAACTTTTATTTTTTGTTTATCTTTTTAATGCTTGTTTGTTTTTGAGAGAGAGAGAGAGAGAGAGAGAGAGAGAGAGAGAGAGAGAGAGACAAGTGCAAGAGAGAGAGGGAAGAGAGAGAGGGTGACACAGAATCTGAAGCAGGCTCCAGCACAGAGCCTGACAAAGTGCTCAAACTCCTGAACCATGAAATCATGACCTGAGCCGAAGTCAGACACTTAACCAACAGAGTCATCCAGGTGCTCCTCAAAATAAATAAACTTTAAAAAATATCTTTGCGGGGCGCCTGGGTGGCGCAGTCGGTTAAGCGTCCGACTTCAGCCAGGTCACGATCTGCGGTCCGTGAGTTCGAGCCCCGCGTCAGGCTCTGGGCTGATGGCTCAGAGCCTGGAGCCTGTTTCCGATTCTGTGTCTCCCTCTCTCTCTGCCCCTCCCCCGTTCATGCTCTGGCTCTCTCTGTCCCAAAAATAAAATAAAAAACGTTGAAAAAAAAAATTAAAAAAAAAAAAAAAAAGAAAAAATATCTTTGCTTTTTGTGGTTTCAATTATATCCATCTATATATATTAGGTATATGTTTTTTATATTATATATAATAAATACAATTACTGATACATAATCAAAATTTTAATTAATAAAAGATGAACATACTTCTACCCCATCCACATCTATCCTTTTCTCTGAGTTTCCTAGAAATGACCATTTTCATTAGTTTTGTATTAACCTATCTAATGCTTTTTAGTCAAATACAAGTGCATACACACACACACACACACACACACAAATTCCCCACCTCATACAAAAAGGGAACATATTTTATACATTGTTCTTTGTATTCAGTAGCTAATGCTCTCTAAGAAATCACCCCAAAATATACTGGTAATAATCATCGTCATTTTTGTGAGTAGACAATTTAGAAATGGCTGGCTGAGCAGTTCTTGGTCAGGATCTCTCATAAGATCACAATCAGATGACAGTTGGGTCTGTAGTCATCTGCAAGTTTGAGAAGGATCTATTTCCAAGGTGGCTCACTCACATGGTGAACAAGTTGATCCTGGCAATTGGTGAGAGACCTCAGTTTCTCTGAGTGTGGACCTCTCCACAGGACTGCTGGAGTGTCATCAAAACATGGTGGCCAGATTCTCCCAGAATGAGAGCTCAGAGACCCAGGTGAAAAAGTTGCAGTGCCTTTAGACAAGCCTTAGAGGTCACACATTATGACTTCCATATTCTATTGGTCACACACACCAGACTGGATTCACAAAATTGAATATACTAGATGGGGATCATCAGGGGTAATTTTGGAGGTTAGCTACCACATTGTGTATACTGGTTTTTCATTTTTTGTTGTTTTAACATGATTTGTCCTAAAGACCTCTCCATATTACTACACAGAAGACATCCTCATTTTTAATGTAGCTGTAGTATATTCTATTGTAGTATATACTGTAGTTTATTCCAACATTCCTTCATTGATAGAAATGTATGGTTGCAGTGGCTTGTTTTGTTTTGCTGTCATAAATAACGCATGAGTGAATAACCTGGCACTTACTTCCCTTTGTATGTGTTCAAGTGGATCTGCAGGAGAGATTCTTTATTTATCCTTTACTAAAAGGAGTTATTTGAACTTAAATGCAAGAAATCATGTTTATTCTTCTTGAATTTCATCATCTTAATGGTTGATTATCTTTATTGATCTTTCGTGTCTTTATTCAGACAATAATGAAACAGCTATTAAGGAAAAAAACGACAAAGTTCCAGCAAACAGATCCCCACTTAATTGTCTTCCTGATGAAATTAACTGTGAATATTCTCATTAAAATCTTTCCCTAAATGGGGAACCTGGGTGGCTCAGTTGGCTAGGTGTCCAACTTTGGCTCAGGTCAGGATCTCGCGGTTTGTGGGTTCGTGCCCCACATCAGGCTCTGTGCTGACAGCTCAGAGCCCAGAGCCTGCTTTGGATTCTGTGTCTCCTCCCTCTCTCTGCCCCTCCCATGCTCATGCTCTGTCTCTGTCTTTCAATAATAAGTAAACACTTAAAAAATTAAAAAAAAATCTTTCCCTAAAAGTTGGAATTGTTTGGTCAAAAGGTGAACACATCTATTATTTGATAGATGCTGCCACATTCCTTTCCACAGGAAGTGTCTTCATATGCTTTGGGTAAATACTAAGTAGTGGAATTACTGTATCATATGGTAATTATATCTTTAATGTTTTGAGTAACTTTCATACTGTTTTCCAGAGTGGTTGCACCAATTTGCATTCCCACCAACCGTGCACAACTGTTCCTTTTTCTCGACAATCTTGCTAACATTTGTTGTTTCTTGTGTTTTGGTTTTAGCCATTCTGACAAGTGTGAGGTAGTATCTCAGTGTGGTTTTGATTTGTATTTCTCTGATGATTAGTGATGTTCGGCATTTTTTCACGTATCTGCTGGCCATGTGTGTCTTCTTTGGAGAAATGTCTTTTCATGTCTTCTGCCCATTTTTAAATTGGATTCTTTGCATTCTTTTGGTGTTGAGTTGTATAAATTCTTTATATATTGGGGGTAATAGCTCCTTATCGGATAGATCACTTGCAAATATCTTTTCCCATTTGGCAGGTTGTGTTTTTGTTTTGCTGTTTGCTGTGAGGAAGTTTTTATTTTGATGTAGTCCCAGGAGTTTATTTTTTGCCTGTTTCCCTTGCCTGAGGAAGTGTATCTAAAAAAAATGTTTCTATGGCCAACGTCAGAGACATTACTGTCTGTGCTCTCTTCTAGGATTTTTATAGTTTCGCATCTCACATTTAGGTCTTTAATCCATTTTGAGTTTTTGTATGTGGTGTGAGGAAGTAGTCCAGTTTCATTCTTTTGCATGCAGTCTTCCCAACACCATTTATTGAAGAGACTGTCTTTTTCCCATTGCATACTCTTGCCTCCTTTGTTGTAGATTAATTGACCATAAAAGGGTGGGTTTATTTCTGGGCTCTGTTTTGTTCCATTGATCCATGTGTCTATTTTTGTGCCAGTACCATACTGTTTTGATTACATGTGGTAATCTCTAGTATATCTTGAAATCTGGGATTGTGATGCCTCCAGCTTTGTTTTTGTTTTCCAAGATTGCTTTGGCTATTCAGGGTCTTTGGAGGTTTCATACAAATTTGAGGATTATTTGGTCTAGTTCTGTTAAAAATGCTGTTGGTATTTTGATAGGGGTTGCATTGAATCTGTAGATTGCTTTGGGTAATATGGGCATTTTAACATTATTTGTTCTTCCAATCCATGAGCATGGAATATCTTTCCATGTGTTTGTGTCTTCAATTTCTTTCATCAATGTCCTATAGTTTTCAGAGTCTTTCACCTCCTTGGTTAAGTTTATCACTAGATATTTTATTATTTTTGGTGCAATTGTAAATGGGATTGTTTTCCTAATTTCCTTTTCTTCTACTTCATTATTAGTGTATCAGCTCAAATAGTTTCTCTGAGGGCTACACTTTTGGCAACTTTTTCTTTGATGAAAACTGATCTGTTGAACCTGTTTTTTTTAGGGTGAATGTCAGTAAATTCTGTTTTCACAGTTTATCGATTTCATTCAGCTCTTCAAACTCCTTTGCATTGTTATGTAAATCAATTTCTTATGATTATTAAAATTCTGTTTCTGTGATTACTCTCCCTTGTCATTTCATATTTTGAGTACTTATGCTATGTCCCCCTTTCCCTGGATTAATCAAGTTAGCTAGTGCTTAGTTTGCTTGTCTAATTCCAGAGTCAGCAAACTTTTTCATATAGTGGTGTATAGTAAATATTTTCCACTTTGCAGGCCAAGAACATTAGGTAGATATTTGTAAAACAGGAGTGAAAATTTTTACAAAATTTTTATTGACAACATTCAAAATATAATGAGTACTTAAAAAATATTACTGATCCACTAATGAGAAAAAGGGAATTCTTTTCCAGGAGATAAAATTTTGCTTAACTGGGGTTCAAACTTCATGTTTCCTATCATCAAAACATTACAAATGTTCATCTGTTAATGCTGATCTGTAATGAGATTTACATATTTCATATTTGACAGTGCCTTTTCACAAAGATGGATACTGCCAATACTGATACCAATCCCTGAGCACCTAATTTTATTTATTTTTTATTTTTTTCAATATATGAAGTTTTTGGTCAAATTGGTTTCCATACAACACCCAGTGCTCATCCCAACAGGTGCCCTCCTCAATACCCATCACCTACCCTACCCTCCCTCCCATCGCCATCAACCCTCAGATTGTTCCCAGTTTTTAAGAGTCTCTTATGCTTTGGCTCTCTCCCACTCTAACCATTTTTTTTTTCCTTCCCCTCCCGCATGGGTTTCTGTTAAGTTTCTCAGGATCCACATACGAGTGAAACCATATGGTATCTTTCTCTGTATGGCTTATTTCACTTAGCATAACACTCTCCAGTTCCATCCACGTTGCTACAAAGGGCCATATTTCATTCTTTCTCATTGCCACGTAGTACTCCATTGTGTATATAAACCACAATTTCTTTATCCATTCGTCAGTTGATGGACATTTAGGCTCTTTCCATAATTTGGCTATTGAGAGTGCTGCTATAAACATTGGGGTACAAGTGCCCCTATGCATCAGTACTCCTGTATCCCTTGGGTAAATTCCTAGCAGTGCTACTGCTGGGTCATAGGGTAGGTCTATTTTTAATTTTTTGAGGAACCTCCACACTCTGTTTTCCAGAGTGGCTGCACCAGTTTGCATTCCTACCAACAGTGCAAGAGGGTTCCTGTTTCTCCACATCCTCTCCAGCATCTATAGTCTCCTGATTTGTTCATTTTGGCCACTCTGACTGGCGTGAGCCTGAGCACCTAATTTTGAGTATATTAATTACTGGGAAGACATTTATAGAATTCTATTAAATTCTTCAATATTTGCCTTTTTAGCATGTCATTACTTTACAGACTAATCACTTGCAATTGAAGGTTAGGTGGAAGCTCTTAGGTCACACAGTTAAATAAATTTTGAAATATGGAAATTTCCTTTGCACTGGCATTCAGATCTGAAAAAGTGCTGCTGAAACTTTAGTGTGAGCTCACGAAACATGTGCTGGAAAGATGTGTGGGAACGGAGGGCTTCTCATTTGAACTTTTGACGGCACAACCAGTATATAAAGTGGCTTAATATCACAATTGCCTCTTGAACAACACAGATTTGAACTGTGCAGGTCCACTTATATGCAGATTTTTTATAGTACAGTACTGTGAATGTATTTTCTCTTATGTTTTTTAAAAATTTAAATTCTAGTTAACTTCACCTCAGTATGGTTCCCACATAAGCACTGTTTGGCCTTTCAATTTTAGGTTAAACTCATTAAGAATGATCTGCTGTAAAATTAATGTCCAGGGGCACCTGGGTGGCTCCGTCGGTTAAGGGTCCCACTTCGGCTCAGGTCATGATCTCACAGTTCATGGGTTCGAGCTCCACGTCGGATTCTGTGCTGACAGCTCAGAGCCTGGAGCCTGCTTCGGATTCTCTGTCCCCCTCTCTCTCTGCCCTTCCCCCACTCACATTCTGTCTCTTTCCTCTTTCTCTCTCAAAAATAAACATTAAAAAAAAAAAAAAAGCTAACGTCCAAAGCCATTCAGTATGTAATAACAATGGTTAAGGATGGTTGCTTTCATTCAGAAAAAATTGAATTTTGGTCCCAAGCTAAAAAAATTTGCAATAAAACGTTATCACTGCTAAGTCATTGAACCGTGGCTTGGGAGAGCAAGTCAGGATATTCCGCCTCTATTTCTGACAAAAATTCTCAAAACTAATGATGATTAAGTCCATGAGAATAAGTGAAGTTCAGTGCTGACCTCACCAGTTCTGTAACACATGACAGATTCAAGTATTTTGTGCAAAGTACCTGCTGATGAATCATAACTTGTCTATGCCTTGTTCTGTCCCACATCTACCTTTACTGTCAGTGATAACACATCTTAGCTGATTCCATCTCAAGTTGTACTGAAATAGTGTTTTCTCATCTTCTTTGAAAATATTCTCTTCTGTAGTTGTTTAATGGAGACTGTTCACAGAGGCTACATTTTCAGTCAAACTTGGTGCTGACTTCTTGAATAAACAGCAACTCAACAGTATGGGTAACATCTGTTTACTCATCAAGAACCAAGGAAAATCACTCAAAATCATCTGCATTGTTTTTAATTGACTATCAACATTGCTCCAATGTCCTTAACTCTGAGCAACTGTTCTCAATGAAAGACTGTTAGTCTTAAGCAAGTTTATTTTCTGGACACATTTCTTTGGCTGCTTCAATTAAACACAACTAATTCACAAGTAGCAAATGACTTTTCCTGCCTGGATAACAAACGAGCCACTCAGAAACTTTGGTTGCAGCTTCATTTTCATTTCATTCAATTGTGAGAATGATAGATATCATTAAAAAATACCTAATTTTCCTGACCACTGCTTTCCTGTGTGAGGGATACTGTGACAAGTGCTCAGTCTGATAATGCCAGAACATTCTGCATTATTTTGGCAGAGCTACAGTGTTAGTCTATAATAATTTATTATTAATGTTTTGCCACCTAATTTGGTTAAAATAATCCACACTCCACTATGCCCTAAAAGCATGACGTTCAAAATTCACTTTTCTCTCTCTTCTTGTTTTTGTTTGATGAGTATACACTGGTAAAAAAATGAATTTTTTCAACCATTTAAAAAACATTCTTAGCTTGTAGGCCATACAAAACAGATGATGGGCCACATTTTGACTGTAGGGTGTAATTTGCTGACTCTTGATCCAATGTATTGATTTAAAACAAATACATCTTATTAGTTCTGTTTCTCTATTGTCTAACTCATTAATTCCTGGCTCAGGAATTTATAATTCTTATGCTTTCCTTTGGTTATTTTTCTAATTAAAAAAACCTATATTTAATTCATTTTCGACATTTCATTTTTCATTGAAGTATTTAGGGCTATGACTTTTCTTCTGAGGACTACTCTAGCTATATTCCATAGATGTAAATATTCAGAGTTTTTATTGTTTTCTAGAAATTCTGCAATTTTGGTTTGTAGTTCCCCTTTGCCCAAAGATTATTTTTGATTTTTTAAAAAATTCCACAACATAAGGACAATTTCATTTTCTGGTTTCATTATTTTGTTATGAATACCCAATCTTATTGTATTTTCAGAGAATGAAATCTGTATTATTTATACCTCTGGAATTTATCAAAGTTCACTTTTCATCCACGGAAATGGTCAATTTTCATGAATACTAGAAAGATGGAATATTCTATTATCAGGTATAGAATTTGATATATTTGTCAGATCTACCTGACTGATCATGTAGTATGGGTCTTCGTTATCTTCATTTGTTTTGTGTTTTGTTGTTGTTTGGTTTTTTGGTCCACTCAATTTGTCTTAGGCCGACGGAAGTGAATTCATTCGTCTCCTAGTATTAAGGTACTTCTACATATTTCTCCATGTATCTCTTGTCATTTTTGCTTTATGAAAGATGCCGTTATTAGGTGCAATATTTATTCATAACTATCATAACTTCCTTGAGAATTAGTCATCAGGATTATAAAATGAATTTCTTTGTCTTGCTTATGCTTTTTGCCTTGAATTCTACCTTGCTTCACTAAGATCATGAATTCTGCTTTCTTTTTATTTCCATTTGCCTGGTATGCGTTGCCCAACCTTTTATTTTTGACCTTAATCTGTTTTAGATGTCTCTTGTGTATAGCATATACCTAATATAGCATTAGGTTTTGTCTAGGATCCAATCTGAACACCTTTTTAATAAGTGAGATAAAAGCCTCTTTACATTTCCTTAGTGTGGCTGTATGTAGAGACTTAGTTTAGTTCTCTCATGTTATTTGCTCTTTACTAAAAAATTAATTTTAGTTGACACTTTTTGTGTTTTTGATTTAGTGGTTTTCTTTATACTTCTACCTTTATGTAGCATTTTTGCACCTTATTTCTTTGGACAGTATCTGCTTCTCCTTTATGTATAGCATTAGCTTGTATCTCTTCTTCCTCCATATCTCCCACTACCCAATTTTAGGCAATATTACTATCCTTTACTTTTGGACTTTTAGGTATACTTAAAATTCTACTACTTGATTTGTCAGTTTTAAATTATGTCCTTTGATTCTTATTATATAGGGAGCTTATTCTACATTCTACCTTCTCTCCTTTTACTTATTTTTGTTAGATACATTGTTTCTACACAGTCAGAGTATAAAATGTTTAGGTATTATTCTGTCACACTTATTCCACCTTTGTAATGCTAGCCCTTTTGCTGACATTTCCCCCTAATTACTTGGTTGACTGAAACTTGCCCTCACATCTCATTAATAGTTTTAGTTGATGTAGAACTTTAGGTTCAAAATCAGACCAAACTAGGGGGCTGCCAATCTAGGGCACCAATCCCTATGTAGGAACACCATCATTTCCCAGGCACAGTACTCAACTTGTTTAGACTTTTCTTTCAGCACTGGGAACAAGTTCTACAGCTGCACAAACAGGAAGAGAAAGTGGGGTGAGAACAGGGCATAAGCTTGATTTCTGTCCACTCTTGTCGTCCTCATGAGCTCCTCTCCTTATCTGATTTTCTCCTTAGCTGTCCTTTGAAGAATGAGCTCCCACCTCTACCTCAGCCTTTGACTATGCGTGGTCTTGTCTGTAGTGCTTTCAGTATTGTTCCACTTGCCTTCTATCTTTTAGAACTTCAAAGTATATAATTCACTAATATGGTCCTCCATCCCCATTCTCAATGCCTTTATCCCTTTTTCTATCCTTAGAGTTATTTCAATGGTATTTGAGGAGAAGAATGCTCAGTTGCCATTTTGAATTGGAAGCTAGATTTCCAACATTCTAGGTAGGAGCTCACCACTGATTGATCAGAGAAGGCATTTCCACTGCAGAAGATCCATAGTCTATTACTACATGGTTTCCCAAAATAAATATTTTCCATTATGGACTACTAATTCATGTTAATTTATAGTTTTCAAAAACGGCAGCATTTTATTTTTTACCACAGTTAATTGGCTCCAAATAGTCAAGAGTTGACAGTATATTGAAAAACAACCTTATAAACTGTAAAGCACAGTATAAATCATTAGGAGTAAAAAGCATAGGGATGAAGGACATGTGTCTGCTATGAACTACAGGAATCATTTTCCCTCTGAACTCCTATTTCTTTGGCTATAAAATGAGCACAATGAGATGAAAGCTCTTTTACATTGAACAAGCTATGAATCTGCATTTTTAAATGATTTTGTCAAGTTCGCACTGACCTCAGTAAGAAAAAATGTAACATAAGAAATGGGTACAAAGTAAAGAAAATAAACAGTATGTTTTTCATTCTCTGTAGGTTTATGAAGGTCATCCTAAAAGAAATAGTGGTAGCATTCAGGAGCAAAAGAAGCCTCCTTAATTTTGATTACAATCCATTCCAGTTCAGTAAATTTCTTCGCTAAGACCACCAACCCTCCAGAATCTCCAGTCTCAGAAGTTCACCTCAGGCATTCAGAGGAGATATGACAGTAAGCAGGAGGCCCAGGGATGAGAGATTTGCTCATCAAAGGAAGAGAAAGATCAAAAAGCAACTTGAATGAACACATTTGTCTAGAGGCAGGGAGGCAGGTAGGATAGCTGCTGGGCCTAGCAAGTGGTCAGGGGGCAGTGAAGTGGACATTGTAATTGGTCTGCTAGTCAGGAGTTCCTCTTCTCTTCATAACTCTCCTTATTTCTGTTTAGGTAACTATACTTCCCCAGGGTAGCACATGTACTTTGGGAGAAGCCAAGTCCATCACGGGCTCTAGAAGTCAGGCCTAAGTGAACCATAATCCCACTCAAAAGACAGAGTTTTAAAAGATGGGCATGTAACTTAGGACCAATGGGACACAAAGAACAGTTCTGGGGGAATATCTGAAAAGCTCCCATGTCTCTACAAGGAGGAGAACCAAGCACATGTACTTCCACGAGTCTGCCTTAAGATAAAGCTGATGCCATCTGGGAAGCCAAATCGAGGGATGTGAGCAAGCAGATCTTTGTAGTATGGAGCATGTAGGACATACTCACCCTAAAACTGCCATACTACCTCCAAATGTCCCACTGAAGTGTATCTACCCAGGACTTTTTCCCTCCTGCAACCAGAAACATCTTAATAAGCCAGAAAGGCAAAGACTCCTGATTCATCACACTTGGAAATATTCAACAGATGAAGTTACTAAGGTTAAATTCATATTCTCTCTTTTTTTTCTTTTAAGTAGGCTCCACGCCCAGCACAGAGCAATGTAGGGCTCAGTCTCACGACCCTGAGATCAATACCTGAGCTGAGATCAGGAGTCAGACGCTTAACCAACTGAGCCACTGAGGCACCCCTAAATTCATATTCTTAACAGAAGTCATTGTTGTATATATACAAACAAGGCTGCAAGTACTCATGAGCCAAGTTATACGAGCAGAAACCCTTGATGTATAATCTTGGAAGAAATCTTGTTAAAAAACTATATACGGGTAGATACACAGAGCAGTTTGATCAGGACAGTCACAGTTCACACATTTTCCTGGCATCATTATTAACAGAAGCCCATCACTCTGAAGTGTCCCAATGTATACATTTACCCTGACTCTAAAGCATGTTTTTTTTTTTGGATTTATATAGTATTATCTTCGGGAAAATACAATAATCCAAGGAATTGACTAGAGACCTCTACAAGTAAAATGATTCAATCTTTAGGACCTGTGCCTGGTTTAGGAAAAGAGTGGTACTAGGAAAAATGTCTGTGCCTGTGAAGAATTAATAATCACTTTCTGGGGGTCATTTTTATTGTAATTACATTATTGCAATTTCCTTCTACGGAACTGATGCTATGAGGATGAATACTCAGGGGTCACAGGGACCCTCATTTATAAGGAGATGACACAATTTTTATGAAGGTATAGTAGGGAGCAAGACTTGAAAGCATTGGCAGGTTCTAAAATATGTAGATATTTCTTCTATTATCTGCCACCATGTCTAAAATACCTCTGTACGCCAAACTCCTTTATCTGGGTTCTAATTTCTCCTTTAGTCCTCTATTAAACTGGACGCATACCACACTACCCATTAATGATGATACCTGACCAGAAGGGGGCTGGCATTGGCATTTGGAAACAGGGACCCCAGGACCAGAGCAAGATGGAGTTAAGAAAGGATGAGAAGTACGTGGTGTTCAACAAGAGGCTGAAAAGTCAGGCTCTGCTTAGGGCATCCACGGCCCTTCTTACTTAAGCAACACCTGTCATTTGCACCTTTGTTTTCCTCCACAGATAATTCTGCCTTAGAAGTCATAAAAGCTTAAAAAAAACATAGCTAATGCTTATTATTGCTTTAGTACTGTTTTCAAAGACACACCTGTGTTCATTTGGCTTTATGATGCTGTGATTTTTGTCCAAACGCGCACACTGATTAGATAAACAAGGTTCAGAGGTAAAAGGCAACCAGATAGCCTTTTCCCAGAAAACATCCACGCACTTTCAGCGCCTTTCTGCACAGATGAGGTAGGGCTGGGGTTGCAATGTCATGCCTAATCTGGGCTTCAGATCTGGAACCAGTTCATGTGGAAAATGCAGGTGAAACCTCTGAAGCAATGTTGTAAAAAACAGGAACATTTCCATCCGAGCCAGCTGTTCTCCAAGACAGTGTCTTCTCCCTAAAAACAAAACAAAGCAAAACAAAACAACAAAACATATTTTTTTAAAACTCCACAATATTGGGGTGCCTGGGTGGCTCAGTTGGTTAAGTGTCCCACTTCAGCTCAGTGAGTTCGAGCCCCTCGCCGGGCTCTGTGCTGACAGCTCGGAGCCTGGAGCCTGCTTCAGATTCTGTGTCTCCGTCTCTCTCTGCCCCTCCCCTGCTCATGTTCTGTCTCTCTCTCTCGCTCTCTCTCAAAAATAAATAAACATTAAAAAAATCCACAATATTTACCAAAATTTGTATCTAATATGTGGGTACCATTAAGGAAATCTGGAATTTAAAGAAAGTTATGTTTATTAAAAAGAATAAAAACTGGCACTTCAGTTCTCAGAGCCCATTTCTTTATCTTCTTTTGTCAGATCATGGACTTCTGTAAGCTTATGAATCCCCTTCCACACTTCCCTTTCATGTTGCAACACAGCCCAAGATACACCATGAAAGACTGAATTTGAGGTATGACATTTTGTTCTCTAGATCCAGGAGAAACTCATTTCATTTCAAATGACTGAATGCTAACCCTTCCCCAATTAAAGGAAGAGTTTTCAGTCCATTTTCCATGGATCTTGTGATCTGTGTATTTTTTCACAGCAGAAGCCGTATTTTTGGAGATGAGGTATAATAAACTAGGAGCCAAGAGAGCTGTGTTTTCATTTTACTTCAAATTATGGTGTCATTTCTTCCCCTGGGTCTCAGTTTCTCAAGCCACCTGTTACGGACTTCTAGCTCTGTAAGTTTTGCTTACAAGCCAAAATCCACAAGCAAAAAAGTTTCAGAAGCCAGAGCTTCTCAACAGTTTCTTTCTAGTTACAAAATTAAGCGTTGAGTAGAAACAGGTGTAAATGACTTCTAATTAAACCATTCTCTCCTGTAAGAATCAATGTTGTGTTTCTGGTGTTGGAATCTTTAATTCTACAATGGAATGCTTCAGATTAAGATGTCATACATGAGCAACCGTCATTACACTCTGTCCTGAAGTTATGCCCCAGTGAAAGTTCTCTTACCCAAGGAAAAAGGAACCAAAGCTTCTTTCTTGGCAAAATAGCCACTGCTGTCCAGAAAACGCTCAGGATAGAATATTTCTGGGTTTCTCCAGTACTTTTCATCAAAGTGTACAGAATAAAGATTGGTAATTACTGTCGTGCCTTTAGGAATGGAATAACCGCGTACGACTGCATCTTCAGAGGTTGCGTGGAAAATCCCTAATGGCACTATATTACAGAATCTTAAAACTTCATGCAAAACTGCCTCGGTATAAGGCATTTTGCATTTGTCATCCCAAGAAGGCTTCCCAGTGGGTCCCATAATTAAATCGATCTCTTTCTGAACTTGTCCTGTCAGAGGAAAAGTGTTCAAGTTATTATGCAATTCTTAGAATTATAGCCAAATAATTTCTCTTTGGGACAAAACAAAGGATAACCTATAATAAGTCAACAGGGTATGGGGACAACCAGGTTCAGATTTTTCATCATCTGGGAGTTCTATTTGACTATATGCCATATATTGTGTGCTACCAGAAACCAAAGCTCTGAGTAACTTTGTTGTGAAAAACACACTGAAAGTAATAAAAAATTAACAATCAAAAGTAAGACAAATAAAAATTAAACAACCCTACAATTGGAATAACATCACTCTCAGCCAGGGAAATAGTGAAACATAAAATCTGACTTGAAGAAACTGGCGTTCAGGTCCCAGCTCTGCCACTTCTAGTGGCTGAACTTGGGCAAGGCAGCCATTTAGACTTTTCCCTCATTTACAAAATAGGTGTAATAAGACCTATCTGAGGTTTTTACATGACTTGGGAGAACAGATGTGTGAAACTCTTTACAACTATTAAATATTTTTCTTCTCGGCTAGTACAGGAGAAATTCCCAAATAAAATGCTTTGTACACAGCCAAAGACTCTAAGACATGTGTGAGTCCTAAATGTAAGGACAGCCCTATATGGTCAACAGAATCCTCACCTTGAATGTTAGGATAAAGGGCCATGAAAAGAATTGCCCACCGTAGCACATTGGTTGTAGTTTCGGTTCCAGCAATGATGAGTTCACCCACGGAAAAAATAAGATTTTCTCTGGAGAAAGTAGATGATGGGTCATTTTTACCTTGATCCATCTCATCCAAATAAGCATCAACGAAATGCTGAGGTAACTGAGGCTTTCTGTTGATGGAAGCTTTCTCAATAAGCCTGGAGAGAAAATCATAGACCACAGCTGCATTTCTAAATAGCTGTTGATGTTTTCCAAAAGGTAAGATGCCAATCCATGGAAAGGCATTATACAGGAAGACGGAGGCACTGGCAGCCAGTTCCACATTTTCACTGAATAACTCAATCATGTGCTGAAAATCAGTGTCTTCATAAGTGAATCGTTCTCCAAAAATGATCAGATTGGTTATGTTTGAAACAGCATTTGTTATTAATTGTTTCAAGTCAAAAGGTCTACCTTTGTATGTTTCAATAACATCAATAAAAAATTTGGTTTCTTCTAAGATTTTAGGTTCAAAAGACTTTTGACCATATCCAAAATAGCGAAAGCTATTTACAGCTAATCTTCTGTGATCAATCCATCCTCGACCATATCTGGAATTAAGTAAGCCTGAAAAAAACAAAAGTATTAAAAAATTTGATCATCCCAGCATTCCTGTATCTAACACCTGGAAACGCTCTGGAGTAAAAAAGAGTGGTCAGTCATTCTTCTCCAATTCTCTTTCTATAAACCTAGTGGTTTTAAGCCCTGTTCTGCTACTCATTAGCCACAGAATACTGTCAACAGATAAAGCTTGTCTACTTTTTATCTGGGGACAGGCAGAAAAGACCTGTAATTCTCCCACCGCATGAAACTGGACAGTCTTATGTAATTCATCCTGGGTGAACTAGACCTGTATTCTCTAACTATTACTATACCCCTCATCTATAAACGACAAATCACTGCATGTTCCATGGGCAAAATTTTATCTTGGACTAAACAAACAGCTGAAAATCATCCTTCAAGGATTAGGAATCTTCTGCATTAAGAGTCTAGGTTTTAGAATACAGACATCCTCCTGTTAAAGGCATATGTTACACAAGGTTAACTCTTGAAGAGGCCAAGGAAAGCTGAATGAGGCATCAATGTGGTGGAAATACTCAAGCCTAAAGGAGGATACCAAGAACTGAATGTTTGTGTCCCCACAGAATCCATATGTTGAAGCCTAACCCCCAGTGTGATGGTATTAGGAGGTTGGGCCTTTGGGGAGGTGATGAGGTCATGAGGGTGGAGCCTCATGAACTGGATTAGTGCCCTTACAAGAAACACAAGAAGAGATTATTGTTCTCAGCTATTCGAGAATACAGGGAGAAGGCATCTGTCTACAAGTCAGGAAGCAGGCTCTTCCCAGACACCAGATCTCCTGGCACCTTGATCTTGGATTTCCCAGCCTCCAGACCTGTGAGAATAAATGTTTGTTGTTTATGATACTAAGTCTATATGGTGTTTTTATTAAAGCAGCCCAAATGAAGACAGAGGGACAGAGGGCAAACATGAAACTCAAACTTCCAATGTTGATATTGCTTGCCTTAAAATTTCAGTCTTCACAGTATACTCTGCTCTTCTCATGTTGCTACTAGGGAATATACTCCCTTTAACTATCAAGATGCACCCCTACATTTACTGTAGTATTTACAATAGCCAAGATATGGAAGTAACCCACGTGTCCACTGATGGATGAATGGATAAAGAAGATGTGGTATATATACAAGGGAATATAATCAGCCATAAAAAAAAAAAAAGAATGAAATCTTGCCATTTGCAACATGGATGGATCTAGAGGGTATTATGAAAGTAAAATAAGTCAGTCTGAGAAAGACAAATACCATATGATTTCACTCATATGTAGAATTTAAGAAACAAAACAAAGAAAAAAGAGACAAACAATAAAACAGACTCTAAAATATGGAGAACAAACTGGTGGATGCCAGAGGGGAGGTGGGTGGGAGGGATGGGTGAAATAGGTGAAGGGGATTAAGAGTACACTTATGATGATGAGCACTGAGTAATGTACAGAATTGTTGAATCACTATATTGTACACCTGAAACTAATATAACACTGTAGTTATAAAATAACTGTAGTTAATTATACTTGAATTTAAAAGGTGATTTGCAAAAAGTTAAAAAAAATAAGTTGCCTATCGAGGAAAACATCTTTAGCATATACATTTATGTAACATGTGCTTTATTTAAAATTTCATTCATAACTGGTATATACATGTACCTAATACAAAAAATGTCACATTCTCCTGTACATGAGGTACCTATGAAATTTACATTTCAGCAACAGTTTTTGAATTTGGAGCTTATAATAACATTAACCATACATAAGGGGTCTGAAGTGCTATGTAATAATCTTACGTTCCCATAGTTGTCTTTTCTATGTTTCCAGATGACTATTCATTCAACAAATACTCATTCAACATGTATTTATAGAGACCTACTGTGTTCCAGGCAGTGTGCTAGGTAACAGACCTAGCAGTAAACGGAAGAGGCAGAGATCCCCACTCCTCTGGACCTTACATACTAGTGAGGAGAGGCAAACAAACAAATTATACAGCAAAGATGGAGACACAGGGTGGTCAGGGAAAGCCTCACTGAGAAAGTGACGTAAGTAAAGATATAGGACACGAGAGAGTGAGCCAAGCAGATATCCAGGGAAAGATCACTGCTCTAGAGGGAACAGCTAGTGCAAAGGCACAGGGATGAGAGCAAGCCCTAGAGAGATGTATGCATATGGGACACATGTACAAGAAGGTTCAGAGGAGCCTTGTTATAACTCTACACTGGCCAAGCATAGGCTGAGCCCACCTACCGGGCAACTTTCACTCAAAGAGTGGGCTAATGGTGGCGCTCATTTCCCAGTTTCAAATTCAGTGCATATGTATCTTAAAATAACACATAATTTTCTACTTCTGTTTGTCTTCCTGTTTTTTGGAAACATCAAGTTGAATGCTTATTTTAACTTTCTTTATAATAAAAACAGTCCAAACTATAAATCTATAGCTTTGAAAAATATATAGTATTATACTTTATCCCAAATACTGCTCTGCTAACATCATCTTTCATTTTCACAATTTCCTTAAAGGTCTCCTATTATAATTGTGGTATAATTTCTTCTTTGGCCTAATTATTATTGAGAAGAGTATTTAAGAGGCTGGAAATTTGTGTTTTATTTATTTTATTGCTTTCAAATATCATTATACTCTGGCCTGAGAATTTGTCCTTTACAACTGGTATTTTCTTTGCATTAGTTTTTTTGTTTTGTGATTTAATATATGGTTAATTTTTATTTTCTTTTCAATGTCTTTATTTTTAGTCTATGTAAGCAAAATATTGTTACATTTTTCTTTGAAATTAAGTGTGAAGCTCTCATTAAACTAGAGAATATCGGACACCATTATTGTATAACTCTTAGACTATTAAGTATTAAAACCACTGTATCTAACTTCAACATTCTAGTTTAGGCTTTCTGCTCACGAACCTATTAACTTTCAGCCTTTCTCTCTTGTTGAATATGGAATCACCCAACACTGATCAACACTAAATCAAACAGAAGCTAGTCCTTTACATAAATCCCACAATTCTTCATTTATGTGTCATTAACTACATATGTAGTTAAGAAAGGCTGCTTCATATTCTACAAGCAAAATGACAGTAAAAATGTCATCAAGTATTCAAGACAGGCTTTAAAAAATACTTTTGATTCAAGTGTGCATGCACATGTGTATTCCTAACATGTTTCAAAAACTTGAAGCTATTATTAAATGTTAATTCTTTAAAACATTATTTATAATATTACAGACGGGATTACTACAATAGAATCAGCATGAATTGGTCTAGGTCTAAAATGAGTCTCTTGTAGACAGCAAATAGATGGGTCTTGTTTTTTTATCCATTCTGATACCCTATGTCTTTTGGTTGGCGCATTTAATCCATTTACATTCAGTGTTATTATAGAAAGATACAGGTTTAGAGTCATTGTGATGTCTGTATGTTTTATGCTTGTAGTGATGTCTCTGGTACTTTGTCTCACAGGGTCCCCCTTAGGATCTCTTGGAGGGCTGGTTTAGTGGTGACAAATTCCTTCAGTTTTTGTTTGTTTGGGGAGACCTTTATCTCTCCTTCTATTCTAAATGACAGACTTGCTGGATAAAGGATTCTTGGCTGCATATTTTTTCTGTCTAGCACACTGAAAATCTCGTGCCAATTCTTTCTGGCCTGCCAAGTTTCAAAAGAGAGATCAGTCACGAGTCTTATAGGTCTCCCTTTATATGTGAGGGCATGTTTACCCCTTGCTGCTTTCAGAATTTTCTCTTTATCCTTGTATTTTGCCAGTTTCACTATGATATGTCGTGCAGAAGATCGATTCAAGTTACGTCTGAAGGGAGTTCTCTGTGCCTCTTGGATTTCAATGCCTTTTTCCTTCCCCAGTTCAGGGAAATTCTCAGCTATTATTTCTTCAAGTACCCCTTCAGCACCTTTCCCTCTCTCTTCCTCCTCTGGGATACCAATTATGCGTATATTATTTCTTTTTAGTGTATCACTTAGTTCTCTAATTTTCCCCTCATACTCCTGGATTTTTTTATCTTTTTCTCAGCTTCCTCTTTTTCCATAACTTTATCTTCTAGTTCACCTATTCTCTCCTCTGCCTCTTCCATCCGAGCCGTGGTGGTTTCCATTTTGTTTTGCATTTCATTTAAAGCGTTTTTCAGCTCCTCGTGACTGTTCCTTAGTCCCTGGATCTCTGTAGCAAGAGATTCTCTGCTGTCCTCTATACTGTTTTCAAGCCCAGCGATTAATTTTATGACTATTATTCTAAATTCACTTTCTGTTATATTATTTAAATCCTTTTTGATCAGTTCATTAGCTGTTGTTATTTCCTGGAGATTCTTCTGAGGGGAATTCTTCCGCTTGGTCATTTTGGATAGTCCCTGGAGTGGTGAGGACCTGCAGGGCACTTCCTCTGTGCTGTGGTGTATAACTGGAGTTGGTGGGCGGGGCCGCAGTCCGCCCTGATGTCTGCCCCCAGCCCACCGCTGGGGCCACAGTCAGACTGGTGTGTGCCTTCTCTTCCCCTCTCCTAGGGGCGGGATTCACTGTGGGGTGGCGTGGCCCGTCTGGGCTACTTGCACACTGCCAGGCTTGTGATGCTGGGGATCTGGCGTATTAGCTGGGGTGGGTAGGCAAGGTGCACAGCGGCAGGGGGGGCAGGCTTAGCTCGCTTCTCCTTAGGTGATCCACTTCAGGAGGGGCCCCTCTTCTGTGGGCCTCTCGTCTGCGCTTGGGTCTGGTGACTCCGTTCTGCTAATCCTCTGGCGGTTTTCTGGGTTATTTAGGCAGGTGTAGGTAGAATCTAAGTGATCAGCAGGACACGCGGTGAGCCCAGCGTCCTCCTATGCCGCCATTTTCCCTCGAGCTCCCATGAATTGGTCTAAAATATGGCTGTCAGACCTGAAAGGTCTTCAAATACGAGGTTCTATAACCTAAATTAATTGATTATTTCCTGTTTTTCAGTACAACAGAATCCAAACTCTATGTACTAAATTTACATAGAATAAGGAATGTAATTTAAAATAGTAAATCACTAAACAAGTGAAAATACACATACCTCCCATTTTTGTCATCTTCATGAATAAAGGAAGGCATGGTCTGTCTGCAAAAATCTCACTTTGATGAACAAGGCATTCTTTTACTACATCATAGCCATTTAAAACCACAGTTGATATTCCTCCAAGATCTAAACTGAAGATCTTTAAGAAGAAGAGAACAACAACATGTAAATGGCAAAATGCATGACCAATATAACCATGGAAATCCACATGTGCTAAGTCCAGCTCTCCCAGCATTTGTTACCTCCCTGAAAACAGAAGGATCTTTTACTCAACTGACAATGGTTTGAATGCCTTCTCTCTACAAGGCGTATCAAACACTATGATTTCATTACTGAGTCAGTGCCTGGAGACATAATCTTATAAATGGTGTAATGAAAAGAGTACTGGGCTCCTGAAGCCTGGGTTCTAGTTTAAGCTTTGTCATTAAACAAATGTAGGACCCTGGGCAGAACGTTTAACCTTTTTGGGCTTCAGGGTTGCCCGAGAAAACATGATACTTGATTTAGATGCTCTTTTAAGATTCATTCCAACTTAATACATTCAATGATATCTAGGGATCTCTTTTTATTTCCAAGATAAATGAGGAAGCAACACCATCTACATATTATTTATTACTCCAAGCTTAGGTAGGGGACGGGGTTACTTGAGATATAACTTTGAAATATGAACATATTATAACTGGGCTCATTTGTATTTGGGTCCCTGAATTCCATGAAGTCAACAAGGAGGGCCTCTCAGGGAATGTGACCTTGGAGAAAAGGCCTTTACCACATAGGCACAGGTGGATGCCGCTCAGCTAAGGGGAAGGCAAGACAGAATATCCATCCTTTCCTTGCTGGAGTTCCTCAGGTGCTTCACCTCAGGTTCATGTACAATGAAACACCTCTGTAGTCTAGCTAGTCCACAATAAGAGACTAGTCCAGCAAGGGAGCAATGCTACTTTATCAGTGGGGTGCAAAGATTGCTTATCTTCATCCTCTCAGGGCTTGGCTGAGAGCATTTTAGAACCAAAATACTTAGTCAAGCCTCATCTCTGTGCAAATAAGTACAGCAGATTTAACCATGGTTCACATGACTTCGTAAAAAACAAAACAAACAAACAAACAAAAACCCAGGAGGTTTAGCAGAGAATAGAAGTTCAGCGGAAGTAGTTACTGGGAAAAAAAAAAAGTGATGAAACCTCCAAATAATCTCCAAATTGTAACAGAAGCAACCAACTGAGCAACAGAGTCTTTGGCACAGGATAGGTTCTGCCAACTGAGCAGCAGGAACACCAGAACCCTGGGGAAGTAGCATGGACTGTGTGTGGCAAGCAGTGGTATCAGTCAAAAGTGGCAGTGTGAGAGTTTCAGCGCAAAGGGAACGGCTACCAGCTGAGCAAAAGGTGGGACTCTTTCGGCTCCCAAAGCAGTAATGGAATGATCTTGAAGTCATCTCCCAGCAGTGTAATTTTAACAGCTATAAAGGAAAAAACACCTCCTGTGTGCCTCCTCTATTCCCAATACTCTCCTATAACACTGTGACAACCAGACGTGAGGGTTTTCCACACCTCAGCAATTCTGGGACACCAGCCGAGTGTCCTAGAATTTAAACCAATTCTGACACTATCCACCTGGAGATAGTGTCAGATCCCACAAGTTAAGGGCTCAGTCCCACAAGACTGCTGCCCATCTCCACTTCGGGTGCCCATCCCAAGTCCTGTGCTTCTGACCAAAAGGCTTTAAGTCAGAGGTTCCCATGACCTCCTCCTTGGGTTTGATTAATATGCTAGAGTCGCTCACAGAACTCAGGAAAATATTTTACTTACTAGATGAATGGTTTATTATAGAAGGACATAACTTGGCCTATTATAGAAGAACATAACAGCCACGTGGAAGACACACATAGGGCAAGGTATGGGGTAAGGGGAGTGGAGCTTCCATGCTCTCCCCAGGCATGCTATCCATCTTCTGCTCACCTCCACCTGTTCACCAACATGGAAGCTCTCTGAACCCCTGTAATTCAGGCATTTTTATGGAGGCCTTATTACCTAGACGCGATTAACATGGGCTATTGGTGATGGAATCAACTTCTAGGCCCTCTGCCTTCCCCAGAGGTAGTGGAGGCGTGACTGAAAGTTCCAACCCTCTAATCAGGCTTGTTTCTCCTGGTAATAAACTCCCATTTTAGGGTCTTTCCAAAAAATTACTTCATTAGCATAAACTCCCATGTGGTTGAAAGGGGCTTGTTAAGAACAACAAAAGACACCTTAATCACTTAGGAAATTCCAAGGACTTTAGGAAGTATATTCCAGGAAAGGGACAAAGACCAAATATATATTTCTTATTATAAATCACAGTATCACAGCATGAAAGAATGGCATTAGAAAATAGGAAAAAAAGCAGACTGGTGATTTCACAGGATGGTAGAAAACCCTGGGATTGAAAAGTGTCTTAATAGGGAGGGAGAACAAACATGAGGGTCATAGTGCAGGGTACAGCTATCTATCAGGTGTGGACACTATGGATTATAAAAACCAAGGAGGAGCCATGGCTTGAGAAGACTGTTACAAAATCCACTTTTCCTCAAAAATGTGGTTCCCTATTTGAGGGTAAAACTGGGGAATTTGTTATTTGAACTGTTATTTGAACTATTCTGTTATATGCTGTTTTCAAGGATTTTTGATACAGGTTTGTGAAACACTTTCCTTCTCATCTAGAAGTTAGTCTATGAACTTTAAGTTTCTTCCCTTCCCTACAAACCAGCTCTGCCCACAATTTTTCACTGTCTCAGTTAATGACCACTCCATCCACCCTTCCAGCTCTTCAGGACCCAAATTGCCCGTGAGCTGCCCAGGTAGACTCTTATTTTTCTTTCCAGCCCCACATCACTTCTTAGTAGCCATGTTGTTTCTTATTTTCAGAATGTAAACAGTGTATGATAATTTCTTACCCTTCCATCACTGACACTCTAAGCCGTCTTCATTGTCTCCCTATGTTATCATAACAGTCTCTCAACTTGTCTCATAATAGGTGATTCTTGACATGGCATACTCCCACTTCATGGCCTTTGTAGGTGTTCTCTTGGCCTGGAATGTTCTTTCCCTGGTTATTCTTATAGTTTAAGCTTTTGCTCAAAGGCCTTCTTTTTTGCAGTGAGGCCTGCTCTAACCCAGTTAAAATTTCATCCCTTAGCATTCTTCCTCTCTCTTGCCTTAATTTAGTTTATTTCATACTCTGTACTCCAGCATATTATTTACTTCACTTATTGTATTTATATTGCCCATCTCCCCCCCTCCGCTCAGCCCCCAGGAGAATGTAAGCTACACTAGGGCAGGGATTTTTAACAGTTGTGTTTGCACTCTCAACAATAGCCAAATTATGGAAAGAGCCTAAATGTCCATCAACTGATGAATGGATAAAGAAATTGTGGTTTATATACACAATGGAGTACTACATGGCAACGAGAAAGAATGAAATATGGCCCTTTGTAGCAACATGGATGGAACTGGAGAGTGTTATGCTAAGTGAAATAAGCCATACAGAGAAAGATACCATATGTTTGCACTCATATGTGGATCCTGAGAAACTTAACAGAAGACCAGGGGGGAGGGGAAGGGGGGGGAAAGTTACAGAGAGGGAAGGAGGCAAACCATAAGGGACTCTAAAATACTGAGAACAACCTGAGGGTTGATGGAGGAGTGGGGGAGAGGGGAAAGTGGGTGATGGGCATTGAGGAGGGCACCTGTTGGGATGAGCACTGGGTGTTGTATGGAAACCAATTTGACAATAAATTTCATATATTGAAAAAAAATAAGAAATTTCATAACCACCCTATGGATGACACAATTAAGTTGCACATCATTTTCATTTCAAAGTATAAATTTTCAAATAAATATTTAAAACTAAAAAAAAATTTTTAAAATTAAAATTAAAATTAAAAAAAAAACAACAGTTGTGTTTGCTACTATTATCTTCACCCTAGGACAGTACAGAGCAGATGCTGACAATTGTTAAATATATGTTGAATTAATGACTGGCGGTACAGACATACATTTACGCACACTATTTATTATACAATATCATGGGTGAAGGACTAGGAGGAGAGGTATGTGAAAGTGTCATTGATGAAACATGACTGCCACACACTTTTCCACATCTGCTTGGGTTGTCTTCTCATTTGAGATGCCTCCTATCA
Organism: Puma concolor; assembly: GCF_028749965.1. Taxonomy (NCBI): domain Eukaryota; kingdom Metazoa; phylum Chordata; class Mammalia; order Carnivora; family Felidae; genus Puma; species Puma concolor. Next base: position 44,836,917 of record NC_141676.1, on the reverse strand, counting down.
CTGCCATACTGTTCAAACCATACCAAGTCGTTAGGGAACACCCACTGAAGCCTTTCTTGGTGTACTCTCCCTCTCTCTCCCCTCTGAACCACCACAGCACAAGCTGAGATACCTCCGTGGCACTTACTTAATACTATCTTGAACCAGAAACCTGGAATGTTCTTGTCTCCTGATTGCCTCCTAAATTATAAACTCCACAGAATCAGGGATTTCATCTTTCATCTTCTGAACCTTCCAAAGAATCTCACACAGTGCCTTGCATGAAAGTCTCAATAAATGCTTTCTGTGTAAATATGTCAATAAGCTGCCAAATCTACTTGTCTTAAAGTAAGGAATTGTTTTATGGTCCTTACATTCATTACTTGAAAATAATCTGTAAAAAATACTTTTCCTACCTTTGCTAGCTAAGAAATGCTTCTCAAAATTTGGATTAAGAGTAAAGTCACTGCAGAAGCTTACACATTCAGAGTGAAATCTCCAAGGAAATGATACTTCTTGATGTGGTATATTTCCATTTAAGATTACCTTTAAAATGAATGTATGAGACCCCAGTACTGGTTATATTCCCTTCAAGATTTATAAAAAAAGAACTGAATTCACAGATTACATAAAAGTAAGTGTCACTTGAGGTGACTGTAATTTCTCACACGCAGTTTTCAAGTCCAGGCTTTTTCTGTGAGCACACATCTCCAAATTAAGAAGAGAGTGGAAAAATAAGATTCTATTTACAAATAAGCCCTATAAACAACTTGCACAGCCTCTCAGAAGTGTAAGAGATAATAGTCTCCTCCTACTTTCAAAAAAAGTATAGTATTTAACAACTTGTACTAATGGTAAGACTTCATCAGAATTGCAAAATACCAGTAATGCAATGAGAGACCTTTAGGGTGTTTCACAACTAAGATAAAGATCAAATGTTGCCAGGGAGGGTCCAAGACAAAGATATAGGAAGACCTGGAACTCCCCTCCTCCAAAACCACAGCAAATCTACACCTATTTATAAAGCAATTCCTCCTGAAGAACTGAGTAGCTTTTTCTTTTTTTTAATTTTAGTGAGAATGAGAGAGAGAGAGAGAGCGCACATGGGAGAGAGGGGCGGAAGGAAAGAGAGAGAGAAAATCTCAAGCAGGCTCCATGCTCAGTGCAGAGACCGATATAGGGCTCAATCCCATGACCCTAGGATCATGACCTGAGCTGAAATCAAGAGCTGGATGCCCAACCAACTGAGCTACCCAGGCGCCACCTCCATCCCGAAACAGCTTCTATACAACAAAAGACGGACCACATAAAGAATGACAAGAGAGATGGAGACACAATAACAAAGGGAATCTCCACCCCCAATGCTGTGAATTTTTGTGTGGAGCGACAGTACTAAGGGGCTGAGAGCAGACTTGCCTGTCTGGGGCACAGAAAAAAAAAAAAAAAAAAAACATTGTTTAAAAGGGCAACTAGAATATAAATAAACTAGCCCTATAACCCTGCCAAATGACAGGGAAGCTGCTGGAAATCTGCCCAATCAGGAATGGCAAGTGCCATGGTTTACATTTCTTCTCCACCTTGACAGCATAGAAAGGAGCAGGGGCTGGGCACCATAGCCAGCCTGCAGCCTCAGTGAGCACTGGGCCCCCAGCCCACACCAGCCCAAGCCATCCCAACAAGGAGGCCCCAGCACAGCATACACCAAGATACCCCTAGTCAGCTGTCTCACCAATGTGACAGGTGCAAAGCACCCTGGAATACTCCAGGCCCACACCACTTCAGCTCCAGATGACTTGCCAGGGTACCCCTGATGCAGAGGGCCCAAGGACCTCCTTGTGCATGTCTGCCATGGCTCTAGCCACCCTGCCAGGGCACCCCCTGCTCACAGGGTCCTGGGATCCCCCTGGGACACCCATCCATCCCTGCTTTCACCTACTTCACCTTCAGCTGTCCTGCCAGGGTGCTCTCTGTGTGGAGAGCCCCAGGAGCCCATCGGCTTACAACCTCTTCAGTTCCAGCTGTCCTGCCAGGGAGCCCTCTGTGTGAAGACCCCCTGGACTATTCAGGCCCATGCCCACTGCAGCTCCAGTCGTTCCAGCAGAGTGCCCAGGACCTCCAGCCCACACCAGCCACAGCTCCAGCCATCCAGCCAAAATCGCCAGGCACGACCACTCCACCCATGTTTAGGAGCAGTATCTATTCATTTAATTCATAAAAACAAACGCAGAAAGTCAAGCAAAATGAAAAGACAGGAGAGTATGATCCAAATGAAAGAATAAGACAAAATGTGAGAAAAAGAACTAAATGAAATGGAGATAACCAATCTATCTGTTCAAAGTAGGTTTGACTTCTGAGGAAGATGGTGGAATAGGAGGATCCTAAACACAAATACATGGAGGTTAAATAACATGCTACCAAACAATAAATGGGTCAACCAAGAAATCAAAGAGGAAATAAAAAAAATACATAGAGACCAATGAAAATGAAAACACAATGGGCCAAAATCTTTGGAATGCAGTAAAAGCTGTTCTAAGAGTGAAGATTATAGTAGTATAGGCCTACTCAAGAAGCAAGACAAATCTCAAATAAAAAACCTAATCTTACACCAAAATGAGCTGGAAAAATAAGTAATAAAAACCAAAACCAGTAGAAGGAAGTAAATAATAAAGATCAGAGCAGAAATAAGTGAAACAGAAACTTAAAAAAAACAACAGAACAGATCAATGAACAAGAGCTGGTTCTTTGAGAAGATCAATAAAACTGATAAGCCTTTAGCCAGACACATGAAGAAAAAAAGATGACCCAAATAAACAAAATCAGTAATGATAGAGGAAAGTAACAATTAACTTCAAAGAAACACAAAGGATTATGAGACTACTATGAAAAATTATATGTCAAATTGGACGACCTAGAGGAAATAGATTTCTAGAAGCATATAATCTTCCAAAACAAAAAGAAAATCTGAATAGACTGATTTTGACTAATAATAGACTAATAATGACACTGAATGACTAATCAAAAAACTCCCAACAAACAAGTTAGGACCTGATGGCATCACAAGTGAATTCTACCAAATACTTAAATAAGAGTTAACACTTATTCTCCTCAAACTGTTCCAAAAAGAAGAGGAGAGAAAACTTCCAAATACATTCTACAAGGTCAACATTACCCTGATAGTAACAGCAAAGACACTACAAACACACACACACACAAACACTCACACAAAACCCCAAACTACAGGCGAATATCCTCGATGAACACAGAACCAAATATCTTCAACAAAATATTAGTAAACCAAATATAAAAATTAATTAAAATGATCAAGTGGAATTTATTCCGGGGATGCGAGGCTGTTTCAATACTCGAAACTCAACAATGTGATACACCACATTAACAAAATAAAGGATAAAAATGAGATGATCATCTCAACAGATGCAGAAAAAGCATCTGAAAAAACTCAACATCTGTTCATAATGAAAACTCTCAACTAGAGGGAACATATCTCAATATAATAGAGTCCATATATAACAAACCCACAGCTAACATCATACACAATGGTGAAAAATTAAGAGTTTTTTCCCTAAGATCAGGAACAAGACAAGGATGTCCACTGTCACCACTTTTATTCAACATAGTACTGGGGTCCTATCCACAATAATCAAACAAGAAAAATAATAAAAGTTACCAAAATTGGCAGGAAGAAGTAAAACTATTTGTTGATGACATGATACTATACATAGAAAATCTAAAGACCCCACCAAAACACTATTAGAAGTAATAGATGCATAAGTAAAGCTGTAGGATACAAAATCAATATACAGAAATCTGTTGCATTGCTATACACAGTAATGAAGTAACAGGAAAAGAAATTAATAAAACAATTCCATTTATAATAGCACCCAAAATAATAAAATACCTAGGAGGTGAAAAACTTGTACTCTGAAATCTATAAAACACTTATAAAAAAACTGAAGATGACACAAATGGAAAGATATTCCATGCTAATGGACTAGAAGAACCAATACTGTTTAAATATCCATACCATCCAAAGCAATCTAAAGATTTAATGCAATCCCTATCAAAATACCAACAGCATTTTTCACAGAACTAGAAATACTAGAACAAATAATCCTAAAATTTGTAAGGGACTATAGAAGACCCCAAATAGGCAAAGCAATCTTGAAAAACAAAAACAAAGTTGGAAGTATCACAATCCCAGATTTCAAGATATACTACAAAGATATAATAATCAAAATACTATGATCCTGCAAAAAAACCCAGACACACAGATTAATGGAACAGTAAAGAGAGCCTAGAAATAAACCCATTAATATAAAATTAATCTACAACAAAGGAGGCAAGCACATTCAATGGGAAAAAAGACAAACGGTGTTGGGAAAACCGGACCGATACATGCAAAGAATGAAACTGGACCACTTTCTCACACCATGTACAAAAATAAACTCAAACTAGATTAAAGGCCTGAATGTGAGTCTTACAATCATAAAAATCCTAGAAGAGAACATACGGAGTATTCACTTGGTTATTTCCCTTAGCAATTTATTTATAGATATGTTCCTCAGGCAAGGGAAACAAAAGCAAAAATAAACTATTGGCATTACATCAAAAAATAAAAACTTGTAAACAGCAAAGGAAACCATTAAAAAAAAAGAAAACTGAAAAGGCAACCTACTGAATGGGAGAAGGTATCTGCAAATTGTATATCCCATAAGGGTTTCCTATCCAAAACAGATAAAGAAATTATACAACTCAACACCAGTAAAAAAAATAATCCAATTAAAAATGGGTAGAGGACTCAAATAGGCATTTTTCCACATAAGACACACACGTCATAAGACACATGAAAAGATGCTCAACATCACTAATCATCAGGAAAATGGCATATCAAAACCACAATGAGATATCACCTTATACCTGTCAGAATGGCTAGTATCAAAAAGACAAGAAATAACAAATATTGGTAAGGACGTGGAGAAAAAGGAAGCCCTGTACACTGTTAGTGGGAATGTAAATTGGTGCAGCTATTGTGGAAACCAGTATGAAGGTTCCTCAAAAAATCGGAATTAGAAATAGCATGCAATTCAGTAATTCCACTATTGGGTATTTGTCCAAAGAAATTGAAAACACTGTTTCAAAAAGATACATGCACTGCTATGTTCATGACAGCACTATTTACGATGGCCAAGATACGGAAGCAACCTAAATGTCCATCAATATATGAAAGTATGAATACGTGATATAATGTACACATTATTATTACTCAACCATAAGAAAGATGAGATCTTGCCATCTGGGACAACATGAATGGACACAGAGGCTATTATGCTAAGAAAGACATATGCGATTTTGCTTATATGTAGAATCTAAAAACAAAGACAAAAGCAGAAACAGACCCATAAATACATAGAACTGGTGGTTGCCAGAGGGGAGGGGATGAGGGGATGGACAAAATGCGTGAAGGTGAGTGGGAGGTACAAGCTGCCAGTTATGGAATGAGTAAGTCATGAGAATAAAAGGTACAGCATAGGGAATATGGTACTAGAATAGCAATGCATGGTAACAGATGGTAGTCACATTGTGGTGAGACTAGCATAGGGCACAGAATTGCTAAATCACTACACTTTATGCCTAAAATTTAACATTGTGTGTCAACTACAATTTAAAACAAAAGGATCAGGGCACCTGGGTGGCTCAGTCAGTTGAGCGTCTGACTCTTGGTTTCAGCTCAGGTCATGATCTCACAGTTCTGTGAGGTGGAGCCGAGTCAGGCTCTGTGCTGACAGTGCGGAGCCTGCTTGGGATTCTCTGTCCCCCACCTCTCTGCCCCTCCCCCACTCGCACTGTCTCTGTCTCTCTCAAAACAAATAAATAAACTTAAAAAAAAGGATCAAATGTTGTTATAGCTGAAAGAATTAGTATGTTAGGTGTGGTTTTCAATATGTTAGGTAGTTTTCAACTTAAGTGTAAGGGCAGAGTCAGGCAAACAGTTATCTACTCTTCAATGCATACATCCTTTTCATTTTTTCTCCTCTCTTCCTCTGTTCTTCCTGTACTTAATAGCACTACTTGATTTTACCACCTCCAGTAAATTGCCCTCTTTGTAAAGAACCGTGGTCACCTCAAACAGTCGTAACAGCAATAAAACGAATTACTCATGCCAAATTCTTAAATACATTGAACCAGATCTACTTATCCCAAAATGAAGTCTTGTATAATTTGTAATCTATTTTGATAGGAAACTCAGGTTACCCCCTTCTGGAAAAGAATGTTCATTGTAAATACAATGATCCTATCAGTTCAAATATTTATATATGAAAAACAACTTCCTATTCTGCAAGACAGTGTTTCACATAATTAGCTTATATATACTTTTTATGTTGTAGACCTAATAAATTGTTCTGCAATTTATAACCAAGAACATTTGAGAAGCAGTTAACTGTTTCTAGTCATTATTCTCATTACACAAGAGGAAAAATTAACATTCAGAGAGGAAAAAGTCCAGTTTTATCTGACAAAAGAGGACTCAACTGCTAGGCTCATGCCTCCTTTCACATCTTACGATTTCTCTAGAATAGGGGTGCCTGGCTGGCTCAGTTGGTTGAGTGTCTGACTCTTGGTTTTGGTTCAGATCATGATCTCAATGGTCTCTGCACTGACAGTGTGGAGTGTGCTTGGGATTCTTTCCTTCTCTCTAAATAAATAGTTAAAAAAAAAAAAAAAGAATTCATGATGCTTTGTACCCACATACCAGAGCTCATATACACTCAGTGGAAATCACAGAAATACACTCAACTCCTGGAGAACCGGAAGGCTGACAAAAAAAATGTAAGAACTACATACATCTGCTTTACCTAAGCCCACTTACCCTTTAACAACGTTAACGGTTACCGAGGTACCAAAATCCAGGGTAATTCTTGTAAACACTGGTTCAGATAAGGTTTTAAGCCCCAACCTGAAATACCACAATTGCCAAACAGCAATGCCCTACTTTTCCTTCTAAGCATTCACAATTTGTGGTCGATATCTAGATTTGCTCTCTCAGGGGTCTCGAACCCCCTGAAATCGGGCCGTGTCTGCCTTCCTCACCACATCTCCAGCACCTGGCACACAGCCTAGCTTCCTGCTGCATAGGAATGGATGGATTCGAAACATAACAGGTGAGCTCAGCCAGGGCCGATGCTCTGGAAACTTCTGTCTCCTTCTGGGGTCAGGACACCTTTCCAATCACAAGCTTGATTCCTGGCCTTGTCCCCTGCATGGAGGGGCCTAGCTGCTGTCTGCAAGTCACTCAGCATTTCTGTGCCAAACTTTCCTCCTCTAGACAGTGGGAGACACTGTAAATGGTTAGTGGGAGAGGCCGGAAGTTGGCCCTGCGGTTGGTCGTGAGTTTACCAGAGGGCACCTGGCTCAGTGTTTTCTAAGATGCTCCTGGCTGGTCAGGGCGACACTGCTCTGCGCTGTAGGCCTCCGCATCGATTTTTAGTCATAAATTCATTCGCTTTCACAATGAATTTTCAAGAGCGCATCTTGGCCAAGGGCCTTCACCTGCGCTTTCTTACACCCCCACCCCCCACCCCCCCAGCAGACGCCTAGACCAGGGACGCCTAGACCAGGCATCCTCAGATGCAAACATTCAGGAACTTCCTATTAAAAACATTCACCAGGACCTACACTTCGAAAGCCTCATTTTCGCAAGAATCCGTGGGTAGGACCGAATACACGCCTAACTCCCGCGAGAGGAGAAAAGAAAAGAAAAGAAAAGAGAAGAGAAAAGAAAAGAAAAGAAAAGAAAAGAAAAGAAAAGAAAAGAAAAGAAAAGAAAAGAAAAGAAAAGAAAAGAAAAGAAAAGAAAAGAAAAGAAAAGAAAAAAGAAAAAAGAGGCCGAAGCTCCACCGCGCAGGCGTGGGAGCACGACCTCCGCGCCCTTGCTGGGGGCCTGGCCCAGCCGGATCCCGCTGGGCTTTGGAAGGGTGGGGACTCTGGCTGGGCGGGGTTTCCCTTCAAGTCACTTGCACATAGGGTTGGGGACGACAGCTCGGGCCCGGGAGCCGCCGTCAGGTCCACCCCGGAGGTAGACCCGGGCCCTCCCTGCCCGTAGCCCATCGGGCTGTACCTCGCCGTACACCTGGCTCTGCTTTCTCATGTAGACGTGGGGCAGCTCGCCTGAGGCGGCCAGCGAATAGATGTTGCCGATAAATGGCAGCCCCGACGGCCCGGGAGGGAAGCCAGTGGGCCGCCTCTGCTTCAGCAGCTGGCGGATCCCAAACGCGAAGAACAGCAAAAAGAGCACGCCTCCGAGCGCCGCCACGCACGCCTCGGCACCCGGAGGGCCCCACATTGCCCGGGCCGGGGGCTGGGGCTACGAACCCCCACCGCCGTGGAGTGGGGTCGCCCTTCTGCCCCGCCGTGCTCCTATTGGCCGGACATCCCGAGGTCCCGCCCCCGTTCCCTGGCCATTGGCTGGCTGAGCGTAGAGTCCTCTGGCCGCTCCCGACATTTACTCCCAGCTCTGTACCGCTCAGAGTCTACAGTGCAGAGGCGGGTGCGAGCCTTTGGATCTGGGCGTGGCTCTTAGGCGATCTCCTGAAGGCCTTTTCCAGGGTGTTGACCCCAGGGCAGGGCGAAGGAGACAGCCTTCCCCACTGGGCTGCTGCCAGCCCTTTCTGAGGGAGTCTTTTTAGGAATTATTAAATAAGGAACTTTTAAACAAACTATTTAAGAGTGACAAAATTTCAAAGATTATCCGAATTCAGTTTTGAGCTAAACCTGATAATCTTAAAAATTTCCACTTGAGAACTGCCTCATCAACATACAAAGAAAATAATCTGCCCTGTTTTACTCATTTGTCCCTTGGTCATTATGAGGCATTTGTGTGTGTGTGATCTAAGGATTGTGATTACAGAATATGTAGGTAACCTGAATTAATCATGTATTTTTTCACCCCTTTCTGGTCTTCCCAAACTGGTTACTTCTTGGCAGAGGACTCATTAGGCTGCAGTTGCCCACGGATGGTACTTAGTCTTCAAGCTTTCTAAATTAGCTAAAATTAAGCAACTGATTGCTTATTTGTTAATTCCCATTTGGTATGTTTCTACTCCTGCTTTCTATTGAGCAGTTTCTTGCAACATAGGACCTACCCAGGCATGGGACTCTTCTAACAGGTGTCTTCTAGTTGTGATTCAGCAGTGGCAAGAGTGTTACGGTCGTTAGCTTAAAGCGCATTCATGCAACAAATATTTATTGGATGTCTATCATGTAGTGGTATCGTAAGCAATGGAGATACATAGGTGAAAAGAGCAACAAAGTCCTCACCCTCCTAGAATTTACATTCTTGTGAAAAGGAAGAGGAATAAACAGAAAATAATTTTAGATAATTATAATCAGAGGTGCCTGGGTGGCTCAGTTGTTAAGGGCCCACTTAGGCTCAGGTCATAATAATCTCACAGTTGTGAGTTCGAGCCCCGCAATCGAGCTCTGTGCTGACAGCTCAGAGCCTGGATCCTGCTTCGGATTCTGTGTCTCCCTCTCTCTGCCCCTCTCCTGCTGGTGCTCTGTCTCTGTCTCCCTCTCAAAAAAAAAAAAAAAATCTTTAGATAATTATAATCAAATGAAAATAAGTGTGTAGTGAGATACTTTAGCAGGTGTGAGATATTAAGAAATGTCTCTTTAAGAAGATGACATTTGAACTTAGATGAAATGATAAGGAGATGTATTAGTTTTCTATTGCTGCTGTAAAAACTACCACAAACAGTGGCTTAAAACACACACACACACACACACACACACACACACACACACACACACACACACACAGAAACTTATTATCATACAGTTTTTGAGCTGAGAAGTCCAAAATAGGTCTTCCTAGGCTAAATGCTAGGTGTTGCTATGGCTGCATTCCTTCTACAGGTTCTAAGAGAGAATCAGTTTTTTTGCCTTTTCCAGCTGTCCACATTCCTTGATTTGTGTCCCCATTCCTCCATCTTCAAAGCTGGCAACATCAGACTGTCCTTCTCACACTGGACCTATCTTTTCTGCTTTCCTCTTCTACTTATAAAGACCTTTGTTGATTACATTGGGCCTATGTAGATAATACAGGTAATCTCTCCATCACAGAATCACCTGTTTAGCAACCTTAATTCCACCTGCAACCTTATTTCTCCTTGCTATGAAATCTAACATATTCACAGATTGTAGGCATTAAGAAGTGGACATATGGGGTGGAGGGATAATTATTCTGCTTACCACAGGAGGCAAGGCTGAGAGAAATCTGGGGAAAAATATTCCAATGAGAGAATATCAAGAGGACAGGTTCCCCATATATGAAGCAAGCTGTATCATCTGAGAATATTTTCAGTTTCTCATTTCTGTATTTCTAATGCAAATACAGTGGAGACTAAGCCAGCCAGTTAGGTAACCTTAGAGTTTGGCTGTTCAACTGTTTTAAGCTCACCATTTGGTATGTGGATATCCTCAGATTTGGAAGATGTATTGCATAGGATCTCCAGGTATGGAATATCTACCTATTAAAACAAGGTGCTTCATAGGATCTCCAGCCACAGAATATCTACCAAATGTCTATTACAAATGCCTGATATATTATTATCTTTAGAGATTCCTTACAATTATTTTGTAATGTTTATTTATTTATTTTGAGAGCAATCATGAGCAGGGTAAGGGTGGATAGAGAGGTAAAGAGAGAATCCCAAGCAGGCTCTGCGCTGTCAGCTTGGAGCATGACAAGGGGCTTGATCTCATGCCCACTAGATCATGACCTGAGCCAATATCAAGAATCAGACACTCAACCTGAGTGCCTAGGTGCCCCATGATTCCTTAAAATTCTTATTAATTAAGAATCTTCTGGGGCACCTGGGTGGCTCAGTCAGTTAAGCGTCCAATTTTGGCTCAGGTCATGATCTCACAGTTCATAGGTTTGAGCCACATATCAGGATCTGTGCTGACAGCTCAGAGCCTGGATCCTGGAGCCTGCTTCAGATTCTGTGTCTCCCTCTCTTTCTGCCCTTTCCCCATTCATGCTCTGTCTCTCTCTCTCAAAAATAAACATTAAAAAAAAAAAAAAAGAATCTTCTAGTAAAATGGATAAAATAAGAGATCATCACTAAACTTAGTCCTCAATGTCTTACCAAAGGCCGATGAAGATGACTAAATATGGATGTTGGGACTGCAGATGGGGTACAGGGATGCCAAGGCACCAGGAGCAGTGGCATATCACCTGCAGGATCATTGGACGTCAGCCCTGCCTGCTTTCCCCAACATCATCAGGTTTGCAGGGTCTGAGCTGGCCACGACTATTAGGCAGTATTGGTATTCAGTTAAAGAATGGTCCCTTCCCATCATTTTTTACAATAAAGTATTGATCTTCATTTCAAAAATACCTTCCCATTCGTTTAAAGTAAGAACTGTCCCTTCTTTGGCATTCTCCGCCCGCCCCCCCCCCCCCCCCGCCCCCATAGTCACTGCAGTCCTGACAGCAGTCTGACAGACTAACAACACTAATGAGCTGCCTCCTCCTTCACCCACACCACCCCTTGGGGGATAGTGGTGGTAGAGGGGGTGGTCCTCACGAATCATTAAATGTCCCTCAGAACACAGATCTTTTCTTGTCACCACTTATCATGTTTTCTCACTGCTCAGCTAAGAAAAATAGCTCACTTTGTTCCCTCTCCCCGCATTTGCTCCTAGAGTGATAGAAAATGATCAGTAAAGTTTGTCTGTGGATTTTATTATGACAGGGATGTTTGGCGGGACAGGAAGTAAAGGATTTTACTGCTTCATGGCCAGGATCCCGTCTACAGTCTGCAGAGTGGAATGGATACCTGGGGAAATGTGAAAACCCTGTATATGGCTCTGACATTTGTGTGTACAGAACAGCAACGGTCTCAAGAGAGGACAGTATTGCTGTGCTGGTACAAGAGCCTCTTTCTTGGCCTTTGGGAACAGTCCCTCCAAGGGCTCATTCTGAGGGGCAGGGGCAGATGAGTGGTTTCCTGCTAGTTCTTGGATGGCTGTAACTCTGGCCTGAGCCCTGGGTGCTCACCTGACATTCCCCCCCAGTGGACAGTGTTGCAGCCAACACAAATGTATTTCTCTTGCACATTCCATTATGTGCACTCACACCTGTGTTTCATCAGAATGAGAGGAAATGAGAATCAGACGAAGTGTTGAGGTGAGCCATATTGGAACCTGAGGCAAAAGAAAAACACAATACTGATCGTGACTTTTAAAATCTTGATATCTTTTTTTTAAAGTTTATTTATTTATTTTGAGAGAGAGAGAGAGAGAGAGAAAGAGCATGGGGGAGGGGCAGAGAAAGAGGGAGAGAGAGAATCCCAAGCAGTCTCTACATCATCGGTACAGAGCCCTATGTGGGGCTCAGTCCCACAAACTGTGAGATCATGACCTGAGCCAAGATCAAGACTCCAACACTTAACCAACTGAGCCACCAAGGCACCCCTGATATCTTTAAAAAAAAATTTTTTTTAATGTTTATTTATTTTTGAGAGAGAGAGACAGAGAGACAGAGTGTGAACATAGAGAGAGGAAGACACAGAATCAGAAGCAGGCTCAAGGCTCTGAGCTGTCAGCACAGAGCCCGACATGGGGTCTTTTTTTCTTTTTTTAATGTAAGTTCTATGCCCAATGTTGGGCTGAAACTCATGAACCTGAGATCAAGAGTCACATGCTCTACTGACTGAACCAGCAGGTGCCCCCAAATTTTCATATCTTGTTCATCATGGATTTTTGCACTAATTTAGATTTTGAAGTGTTACATTAAAATATTTTCTTGATTACTGAGCTTTTTGGTGCTTCCTTAAATTTTGCTTCCAAAGTAAATGCTTCTGTTGTCTCACCCTAGTCCTGACCATGGGAAGTAGAGCACCCAAACAATCATTTTGATGACAAAGTGGGAGGTAGGAACAGGAATGAGAAACTTCTTCCCTTCACAATTTTCCCAAAGGCCAGATGGCCACAGAGAGATCACATTTCTCCAAAGAGTCATTTCTGCCATGTTCTAGGGATACTCACCTGGCCACCCCTGTCACTGCCTCTCCTCCAGCTCCATACTGGATTATCCTCTAATCTTGACATCTTCTATCCTTTCTTGTATTTAAAAAGATTAGAAGTCTAGAGTGGATGAACCCTTTATGACCATTTGTTAAAGACCCTCTTCCAAATGTGGTATCTGAGACTCAGAGGATGTATAATGCTCTATCCAAGATCACACAAGACAGCACCAACACAACCAGAAATCGGGGCTCTGGACTTGCCACATGTTCCTTCTATCATTCATCACAAAATTATTCGGCACTTACTAGATTAGTTTCTAGGGATGTAATGGTGAACAAAACCAGTCATGGGTCCCACCTTCCTGGGATTTACAGTCTTTTAGAAGATGCAAACATTAGTCAAATAATCACAAATAGACACACCATTACAAACAGTTTTCTGAAGTAAAGAACAGTTCTATAAGCATATATATCACAGGAAATGTGATCAGTGTTGGGGGGGGGGTCAGAAATTGAAGTCTGGGGCATAGAACTAGCTTATTCCCAGGGACTTAACTTCCCTAGAATAATGACCAAAAGCAAGTTTTACTGAAATTCTTCTCAAGCTACTGGTCTTCTGTGGGACACTGAGTGGCAGGTAGAAAGGAAAAGGAAAACAGATGTAACAAAAATCCATTCTTTAAAGTTTATGAATATCACTCAGAGCCACTTCAGCCCCAATTTGAAGCCTTCTTACTTTTGCTTTGCAAATGCTTTGATAAAGATTCTTATACTGTGTTTCTAAAAACAGTAACTTTTTAAAAAAAATTTTTGTTTTACATTTATTTATTTTTTGAGAGACATAGAGAGACAGAGCACAAGCAGGGGAGGGGCAGAGAGAGAGGGGATGACAGAATCGGAAGCAGGCTCCAGGCTCCAAGCTGTCAGTACAGAGCCCGATGCGGGGCTCAAACTCACAAACCGTGAGATCTTGACCTGAGATGAAGTCGGACGCTTAACTGACTGAGCCACCGAGGTGCCCCTAAAAACAGTAACTTCTAAGAAACAAAGTAAACAGCAGATGAAATTGAAGATGCTCATCAAAGAAGATTCGTCATTTTAAGACCATTCTTAAAAGTGCAGAGGAAATGTGTAACGTATTATTGGAAGATTTGGCTAAGTTTCTACAACACAAAGAAAAAACTGCTGGAATCTGAAGGATTAACTTCAGTTATCTAGAAAACACGCTTTGGGAGCCCTAATTCTTTGACAATGACGGTAAAGATAAGAAACCTTACAGCACTGGCCTGCTTCTGCAGTGGGTTTGCCTGGCCCCTCTCTTCCAGATTTTATAAATCTGTGCTCCCAGTGGACACAAGAGGAGAGTCATAAGGCTTTTGCCTTTGAGCCAAAACTAATTTTAATCATTATAGAACATAACCTAATTCTTCCATGTCATGTGTGGAACATGTCTACTTCTCAGTGACCAACCTGGTCCATCACACTGCATCTTGGGCCATCCTATTCAGCTCATTTTCTTCCAGAAAAATCTTCTGTTCTTCAGAAGAGACATTTGTAGGTGGCTGGTGGGACAGAAGGTTTATTTGTCTGGGGTTTGAAGACCAGCATTTCGAGTATGACAGAGGGAATGGGCAATTTTCTGGGCCTACAGGAGATGGAGGGCCAGTAAGACTTCACATAGGAATACTTGGCTTCTTAATTTCTGCCTATCCCAAATCATCCCACCCCAGGCCTACTCCAGACTACCTTCACTGAGGAGTCTTGAAATGCTCTGGACCATAGTGGCCTACACATCTGAGCTACTCTAGCCTTTATACTCCTTATCATTCTGATCAGCTTTCACCTCTCAGTACCTTCTCTTTTTCATTAATCCTTTGATTTTTGGAAGGTAGGATTCCTGTTTTATTCTCCTGAATCCCAATATCCTTATACATGGTTAGGGCACCATGGGCCCTAAATCCATGATAGATGATTGGCAGCTGGGAAAGTCTCCTCTGTCAAGACTCCTCCCTAGAGGGCCCTCTGGGTAGAGCGATGCAAGCCATTTTTCAGGCTCCAACAGAAGACATGTTTTGTCTCTAGGTTGGTTCATCAGGCAAACACTTGGGAAGCATTTACCTACAGCAAGGCATCGTACCATCTGCACTGAACTTGTTCTCAGAGAAGCAAAGGCCCAGACACAAAGGCAGGTCTGTTTCAGAGAAGCAGGAATAAGCCCTACTGACACTGGTCTGAAGAGCATAGTGCTCCTTCCTCCTTTACGGCCTTGTTTGAGTGTCTCTCATTCATCCTATCCGGAAGATAGAGCAGGAAGTTTCTTGATTATGCCTCACGCCACAGTGACGTATCCTTGCATCCCTTGGCAACATTTTGGGAAGGCAGAGAGTGACCTGCTATCGGAAAGTAGTATAGGGTCTACATGGCACAAAGCTTACATTAACTCTAGAAAATTTCAGAATTGGAAGGAGCATTAAGAAGCATTCAATCCAATTCAAGCTACATTTTACACATGTAGAAGCTGAGGCCCTGAGTGGACAGATTCACTCAAGGTCACATATGCAGTTGGTGGCAGGAACATGAAAGCAGTGTGCTGGTTCCTGTCCTCTGTCCATTTGCTCAGGCTGCCTCAACTGAGTGACAGTGAATTTAACTCAGGGCTGATAATATGAGGCTCTCCAATCCGAAGTCATTTCACAGATTTTTGAGTTCCAATTTAAGCAAAATGTATTTATTTGGTTAAGCAGATTTATAAACACAGAATAAACTGAGTGGTGACATTTTCTGCTGGTGCAAAATGTCTCTTTTAATCTACTTAATTATTTAGGAAATTTTATGATTTACTTTGAAATAAGTGAGTAAACACATAATTTTCTGCTGCAAAACTGAAAGTCTCCCCCACATATCCCACATGTATCTTTGGGCAATTTATCTTCTGACATTTTGTCTTTCATTACAATCAGTCTGGTTCTGAAAGACCTATGTTTTCTTTGGAACACATCTGTTGTCGTAGGGAACCAGATGTGTTAGCAAATATGGCAGAAAATAGAGAAGACTATTTGCTAATATATTTTAATAAAAAGTTTATGGTGAAACTGCAAAAATGTTAATTTTTAAGTCGAGACAAATTGGGAATGTCTGAATTTAACAATTCACAGAACATAAGGTCTAAAGTTTTAGTTTGGGGACATCGTATTTATGTGTTGATATCTTTATTTTTATTTATTCATTCATTCATTTTAAAGTTTATTTACTTATTTTATTTAAATGTTTATTTATTCTGTGAGAGAGAGAGAAAGTGTGAGCAGGGAAGGGACAGAGAAAGAGAGAGGGAGAGAGAATTCCAAGCAGGCTCCACACTGTTGAGCATGAAGCCCGATACAGGGCTCAATCTCACAAACTGTGAGATCATGACCTGAGTGGAAATCAAGAGTTGGATGCTTAGCCAACTGAGCCACCCAGGTGCCCCTATTTATGTTTGAGAGGGAGAGAGAGCACAAGCAGAGGAGGGGCAGAGAGAGAGAGACAGAGGGAGGGAGACAGAATCCCAGGCAGGCTCTATACTGTCAGTGTGGAGCCAGAGGCGGGGCTCGAACCCACAGACCATGAGACCAAGACCTGAGCTGAAACCTACAGTCAGAGGCTTAACCTTCTGAGCCACCCAGGTGCCTCTGTGTTGACATCTTTATAACACAATCATACAATTAAGTTTACAATCAAACTTCCCAAATTTCCCTGTGGTAAAGCTATACAGATAGTATAATGAACATCTTTCTTCACACTGGTTCTCTATGTTTGAGATAATTAGCTTAGTGTAGGTTTCCAAACGTTGAATTAGTAAACTCATTAGTCAGGGTTCTCCAGGGAAACAGGACCTGTAGGATTTCGATTTAGAGATAGAGGTAAAAATGTACAGATGTGTAATTATAAGAGCAGATGTATTATAGGAATTGACTTACATGATGATGGAGGCTGAGAAGACTCATGATCTGCTCTCTGCAAACTGGAGAACCAGGAAAGCTGGTGGTATAATTTAGTCCAGGTCTGAAGTCCTGAGGAACTGGGGAGCCGATGTGTAAGTCTGAGTCCACAGGCCCAAGAACCAGGAGTGCCGATGCCTGAGAGCATGAAAAGATGGTGCAGCAATAGCAGTCAGAGTCACCAGCTGGTCAAGCTTACCACAATCCACTGTCAGTCTCCAAGATCCATCTTTCTTCTGAACAGTTCAAATAGGAAAATTAAATAGGGATGTGTGACAATCACCAATCTTGTATCTTTCAAGTCCTTGATGGTGGCACCAATCTCTATGATTCCTCCAAAGATGCGGTATTGCATTCAAGTCACTATTTTCCTAGGTAGAGGCCGTTCTGATGACTTTCAGTTGGTCTCTCCCATCACAGAAGCCCTTACTCCACAGTTCGGGAAACAAATGTGAGGATTTTGCAAGTTCTCAGTAGGTCTATTCCAATGATAAATTCTGGAAATGGGGAAATAATCACAGAATGGGTTCGGAGACCCACTGGACCCACAGTGAAATGGACCTGAGCTAAAACTCCATTGATCACCTGACCTACACAAGCATATATTCTGACTTCATGGCCACAGTGATGTTCCAGGTCCCCTGGAGTTAGTGTCAGTTTGGAGTCAGCATCCAGTAGTCTCTAAAAGATCAGATTATTTCCTTTTCTTCAATGTACAGTTATGCTGGTAAAAACCTGTAGGTCTCTTTGAGGACCTCTGGGAAAAAGATTAGCGGTATAAATTTTTGATGGTATACTATGGTCCTTTCTCAAGGACCTTCATTCAAAGGAGTTTCTTGGTCTCTAAACTGTCTCAACTCTGAGAACTGATTGCGGGTCCATGACTCTCTGTTTTCTTTATTTAAGTTAGATTTGTGTTAACTTGATCTAAAACTTCTCTGATTATACAGATCAAGTAAGAGTTTAGTAGGCTTCCTAACTATCTCACTTTTAGGAATCCTTTGATAAACTAGGCAATGCCGTAGGTCTGCGTAAGTCAGAATACTTTGATTGCTGCTTTGACCCTGTTGTCTGTTATGGTAACCACATGCACCTTGCTTTTGGTTGTGAGTGCCATCACTTGGCTCCTGCCACCCTGGGATCCAATTACTCCTGCTGTATTTCGGTTTCCCAATTGAGTGGCTGCCGTTCCCACTGTAAACATCTGGCCTACAGAAAAGAGTGACCACAAAGCTCTTCAAGGATGCTAGGGCTCCCCTCATGAATTAATTTCTCACAGTGTTGGTGAAAGTTACATCATCTGGACCCTCCCACTGTGAGTGGGTAGGTCTTAAATGACCAACTCCCTCAAACATTCCAATCTCAAACTTCTGGAATCCCTTACTCTACCATTAAAGCAAGGGAGGTAAAATATTTCCAGCTCACTGATGATAGACCATCTTTTGGTTTACGTTTCAGCCAACTAAACAAATTATTAGAGCCTTAAAAAAAAAAAAAAAAAAACTACCTGAACTGCAACGTTTAGTGCAGAATTTCTGCTTAGTGAGCCCGTATCAATAAATTTAGCCTGCTCCAATTTTATGCTTCTTCTACGCTTACCTTGTACTCTTAATACCCATTCCCACACACATTCCCCAGATTTCTGCTCGTATAAATTAGAAAACTCAGATAGTTCTTTTGGAGTTTAGTGCACCTCCTCATGGGTCACACTTTTTACCTCACCTTTAGAGTCCTGCTGGGACCTGTGTCTAGTTAGAGGTCTGCAAGCAAAGAGGGGATGTGGAATTGGGTTCTGAGGAGAATCAGCATTGTCTAGCATGACAACTGCCTCAGGGGAGGCCATTGTTGTTTCCTTGCCCTACGCCCTACACATATCTTTTCATCTGGCTGTTCATCTGCACCCTTTACCATCTTTTTTAATAAACTGGTAAATATGTTTCCCTGAATTCTGTCAGCCACACTAGCAAATTAATTGAACCTGAGGAGAGGATCATGAGGAGACTCTGATTTGTGGCCAAGTCAGAGAGAAATTGTGGGTAACTGGGGGATCTGTCGCTTGTGATGGGCATCTGAAGTGAAGACAGGAGCACTCTTGTGAGACTGGGCCCTTAACCTATGGGATCTGACATGATCTTCAGGTAAACAGTGTCAGAATTGGTTTAATTGTAGAACACCCAGCTGGTGTTGCAGACAACAGTTTGGGGCGGGGGGGACTCTTACACATGTGGTGTCAGAAGTGTTGTGAGTGTGGTGTAGTGTGAGAGTAAAGGAGACACACAAGGAAAACTGGATTTTTCCCTAATACACTGCTGGATTCCTAAGCATTCCCATGTGGGTACCCTGCTACCTGGATCCTGGATTTGATGGCTCCCCAAGGACAAGTACCACAGTTCTCTCTGATAATATCTTAATATACAGCAGACTAGCAACGATGTCATTTTCTTTCTGCTTTCTTTCTCAATAGGCCCTTTGATAGAAGGCTCTTGGCTCTACACTTCCAAAACTATAATCTCTGTGTGGTTTGGAACACTCCAGTTAATTAGAGATCTTCAAATCCTGCCAAGATAAGAGGAAGGGCCAGGCTTAGAAAAATACTGTCTTGCTCACACATAGGTTGATCCAAAAGCAGTATTTTAACCTAAGCTCTGAAATATAATTTTTCAGTAACTATTATCTTAGGGAAAATGAAACTTTGAAAAAATGTATTTTGCCTACTTGATATTTTACTCAATTTCAGAACTTTGTAATAATCTCTCAGCTATGAATCTGCTGATTGCCTAGAATTTATTTAAAATCAAAGTTAAACAAGTTATTTTGTTTTTGTCAGGTTGTGTGTGTGTGTGTGTTTCAGTGGTAATGGTATTAAATTTCCAAAGAGTACAAAATTTGTTTAAAATATATACAGTTGGGGCGCCTGGGTGGCTCAGTCAGTTAAGCGTCCGACTTTGGCTCAGGTCACGATCTTGCGGTTCGTGGGTTCAAGCCCTGTGTCAGGCTCTGTGCCGACAGCTTGGAGCCTGGAGCCTGCTTCAGATTCTGTGTCTCTCTCTCTGCCCCTCCCCTTCTCGTGCTCTGTGTCTCTCTCTCTCTCAAAAATAAACATTGAAAAAAGTTAAAAACATCTATACAGTTAATCCCGTCAGGTTATATTAGAATAAATTATAAAGTAATTTATAGAATCTCCTTTTGTAAGTAACTTTTAGGATTGGCCATGACTGCCAAAATAAAGGCTCCAGACTAGCCCATTAACAACACAGGGACAAAAACCCTCCCACCACAGGCAAACTGGGCCTTGCAGCAAGGACTGAAGGTGAATGAGGCTCAGATACAACAGAAGGGCATATGTAACACACATAGGAAACATCCCTGAAGTACCTGGTTTTGATGAGCAGGGGGCATTGCACTCTAGGACCTCTTCTTCATAAGGCTACCACTTTCAAAGTCAGGAGACATACTGGCTTTCCTAATACATAGAAACAAACAATGAGTTAGACAAAATGAGTAGACAGAGGAATACATCCCAAATGAAAGAACAGAACTAAACCACAGCAAAATAGCTAAATGAAATGGAGATAAGCAATATACTTGATAAAGAATTCAAAGTAATGGTTATAAAGATACTCACTGGACTTGAGAAAAGAGTGGAAGATCTCAGTGAGACATTCAACAAAGAGAAATTATAAAAAGGAACCAATCCAAGATGAAGAAATCAATAACTGAAGTTAAAAAAATACTAGCGGTAATCAATAGTAAATGAGAGGAGGCAGAAGAACAAATCAGTGGAAGATAGACTATGGGAAAGCAGCCACAATGGACAAAAAAAGAAAAAAAGAAAAATTAAAAAAAAGAGAATGGTTTAAGGTAACTCAATGACATCATCAAGCATAATAACATTCACATTATAGGGATCCCAGAAGGAGAAGAGAAAAGAAAATTTATCTGAAGGAATAATGCTGAAAACTTCCCTAATCTGTGGAAGGAAACAGATATCCAGATCCAGAAGGCACAGAAGGCCCTCAACAAAGTCAACTCAAGGAAGTCCACACCAAGGGACATAATCATTGAAATGACAAAAAGTGGTGATAAAGAAAGAATTTTAAAAGCAACAAGAGAAAATAAAATAGTTACATACAAGGGAAAACCCATAAGGCTGTCAGTTCATTTATACTTGCACCAAAAAGAATAAAATACCTAGGAATAAACTTAATTAAGGAGGTGAAAGGTCTGTACTCTGAAAGCTATAAAACATCTGATGACAGGAAATGAAGATGAAACAAACGGAAAGATATTCCATGCTAATGGACTGGGGGAACCAATATCGTTAAAATGTCCATACTACCCAAAGCAATCTAAAGATTTAATGCAATCCCACTCAAAATATCAACAGTATTTTTCACAGAATAATCCTAAAATTTGTATAGAACCACAAAAGACCCCAAAAAGCCAAAGCAATCTTGAAAAAGAAAAACAAAGCTGGAGGTAACACAATCCCAGGTTTCAAGATATACTACAAAGTTGTAGTAATCAAAACAGTATGTCACTGGCACAAAAATAGACACATGGGGGGTGCCTGAGCCTCCAACTCTTGATTTCAGCTCAGGTCATGATCTTAACAGGTTTGTCAGATAGAGCCCCACATCAGGGTCTATGCTAACAGTGATAAGCCTGCTTAGGATTCTCTGTCTCCCTCTCTGTCTGCCCCTCCCCAACTCTTGTGTATGTGCATGTGCACACACATACTCGAAGTAAATAAATAAACTTAAAAAAAATAGACACATGGATCAACAGAATAGAGAGCCCAGAAATAAACCCATACCCTGATGGTCAATTAATCTGTGACAAAGGAGGCAAGAATATGCAGTGGGAAAAAAGACAATCTCTTCAACAAATGGTGCTGGGAAAACTAGCTACATGTAAAAGAATGAAATGGGACCACTTTTTTTTTCATCATACACAAAATAAACTAAAAATGGATTGAAGACCTACGTGTGAAACCTGAAACCATGAAATTCCTAGAAGAACATATAGGTAGTAATTTATTTTTTTTTTGATGAAAGAATTAACAAAATTGATAAGCCCCTAGCCAGTGTGATAAAAAAGAAAAAGGAAAGGACCCAAATAAGTAAAATCAAGAATGAAAGAGATCAATGAAAGAAATCAAGAATGAACACTGCAGAAATACAAACAATAATAAGAGAATATTATGAGCAATTATATGCCAATAAATTGGGCAATCGGGAAGAAATGGACAAATTCCTAGAAATATATAAACTACCAAAACTGAAACAAGAAGAAATAGAAAATTTGAACAGACCCATAACCAATCAAGAAATTGAAATAGTAATCAAAATCTCCCAAAAAACAAGAGTCCAGGGCTGATGGCTTTCCAGGGGAATTTTATCAAATATTTTAAGAAGAGTTAGCACCTATTCTTTTGAAGCTGTTCTAAAAAAAAAAAACATATGGAAAACTTCAAAACTCATTCTATGAGGCCAGCATTACCTTGATTCCAAAACCAGACAAAGACCCCACTAAAAAGGAGAACTATAGATCAATTTCCCTGATGAACAGGGATGCAAAAATCCTCAACAAGATACCAGTGAACCAGATCCAACAATACATTAAAGAATTATTCACCATGGCAAGTGAGATTTATACCTGGGATGCAGGGCTGGTTCAATATATGCAAATCAATCAATGTGATACACCACATTAATTAAAGAAAGGACAAGAACCACATGATCCTCTCAATAGATGCAGAGAAAGCATTTGACAAAACACAGCATCCTTTCTTGATAAAAAGAAAGGATGGGATAGAAGGGGGATAGAAAGTAGGGATAGAAGAATCATACCTCAAGATCATAAAAGCCATATATGAAAGACCCACCACTAATATCATCCTCAATGGGGAAAAACTGAGAGCTTTCTCCCCAAGGTCAGAAACACATCAGGGATGTCCACTCTTGCCACTGTTATTCAACATGACAGTGGAAGTCCCAGCATCATCAATCAGACAACACAAAGAAATAAAAGGCATCCAAATTGGCAAGGAGGAAGTCAAACTTTCACTCTTCACAGACAACATGATACTCTACATGGAAAACCCAAAAGATTCCACCAAAAACCTGCTAAAACTGATCCAGGAATTCAGCAAAGTCGTAGGATATAAAATCAATGCACAGAAATCGGTTGCATTTCTATACACCAATAACAAAGCAACAGAAAGAGAAATCAAGGAATCGATCCCATTTACAACTGCACCAAAAACTATAAAATACCTAGGAATAAACCTAACCAAAGAGGTGAAAAATCTATACATTGAAAACTATAGAAAGTGTATGAAAGAAATCAAAGAAGACACAAAAAATGGAAAAATATTCCATGCTCATGGATTGGAAGAACAAATATCGTTAAAATGTTGATACTAAGCAAAGCAATCTACAGATTCAATACAATCTCTATCAAAATAACACCAGCATTCTTCACAGAGCTAGAACAAACGATCCTAAAATTTGTATGGAGCCAGAAAAGATCCCGAATAACCAAAGCAATCCTGAAAAAGAAAACCAAAGCTGGAGGCATCACAATTCCAGACTTCAAGCTGTATTACAAAGCTGTAATCATCAAGACAGTATGGTACTGACACAAAAACAGACACTTAGATCAATGGAACAGAATAGAGAACTCAGAAATTGACCCACAAACATATGGCCAACTAATCTTTGGCAAAGCAGGAAAGAATATCCAATGGAATGAAGACAGTCTCTTTAGCAAGTGGTGCTGGGAAAACTGGACAGAAACATGCACAAGAATGAACCTGGATCACCTTCTTACACCATATACAAAAGTCAACTCAAAATGGATGAAAGACTGAAATGTAAGACAGGAAGCCATAGAAATCTTAGAGGAGAAAGCAGGCAAAAATCTCTTTGACCTCGGCTGCCGCAACTTCTTACTCAACATGTCTCTGGAGGCAAGGGAAACGCAAAAATGAACTATTGGGACCTCACCGAGATAAAAAAACTTCTACACAGTGAAGGAAACAATCAGCAAAACTAAAAGGCAACCGACAGAATGGGAGAAGATATTTGCAAATGACATATCAGATAAAGGGTTAG
This sequence comes from Puma concolor, assembly GCF_028749965.1. Taxonomy (NCBI): domain Eukaryota; kingdom Metazoa; phylum Chordata; class Mammalia; order Carnivora; family Felidae; genus Puma; species Puma concolor. The sequence goes on along the minus strand of NC_141676.1, from coordinate 44,812,794 downwards.
TATCCAAAATCTATAAAGAACTTACCAAAGTCAACACCCAAAAAACAAATAGTCCAGTGAAGAAATGGGAAAAAGACATGAATAGACATTTTCCAAAGAAGACACTCAGATGGCTAATGGACACATGAAAAAACGCTCCACATCACTCATCATCAGGGAAATATAAATCAAAACCACAGTGAGATACCACCTCATACCTGTCAGAATGGCTAAAATTAACAACTCAAGCAATGACAGATGTTGGTGAGGATGCGGAGAAAGAGGAACTCTCTTGCACTGCTAGTGGGAATGCAAACTGGTGCAGCCACTCTGGTAAACAGTATGGAGGTTCCTCAAAAAATTAAATATAGAAATACCCTTCGACCCAACAATTGTACTACTAGGTATCTAGCCAAAGGATGTGGGTATACTGTTTTGAAGGGGCACATGCACCCTAATGTTTATAGCAGTGCTATTGACAATAGCCAAAGTATGGAAAGAGCCTAAATGTCTACCGACAGATGAATGGATAAAGAAGATGTGGTATATATATAGATATATATATATACACACACACAATGGAGTATTACTCAGCAATCAAGAAGAATGAAATCTTGCCATTTGCAATAATGTGGCTGGAACTAGAGTGTATTATGCTCAGCAAAATTAATCAGAGAAAGACAAATATCATATGACTTCACTCATTTGTGGAATTTAAGATACAAAACAGATGAACATAAGGGAAGGGAAGCAAAAATAATATAAAAACAGGAAGGGGGGACAAAACATAAGAGACTCTTACATACAGAAAACAAACTGAGGGTCGTTGGAGGCGTTGTGGGTTGGTGGATGGGCTAAATGGGCAAGGGGCATTAAGGAGGACACTTGTTGGGATGAGCACTGGGTGTTATATGTAGGGGATGAATCACTGGATTCTACTCCTGAAATCATTATTATAATATATGCTAACTAACTTGAATGTAAATTAAAAAAGAATAAATAATAAAAAAATTTCCTTTCTAAAAAAAATGTTTATTTTTGAGAGAGAGAGAGAGAGAGAGAGAGTGCATGTGTGAGTTGGGGAGGGGCAAAGAGAGAGGGAGACAGAGAATCTCAAGCTCTGTCAGCACAGAGCCCGATGCGGGCCTCAAACTCACAAACTGGGAGATCATGACCTGAGCTGAAACCAAGAGTCAGATGCTTAATCTACTGAGCCACCCAGGTGCCGCAGTAGTAATTTCTTTGATACTGGCCATGGAAACATTTTTCTAGATATGTCTCTCTGCAAGGGAAACAAAAGCAAAATTAAACTATTGGGACTACATCAAGAAAACAAAATGACAACCCAAAGGGAGAAGATGTTTACAAATGATATATCTGACAAGGTGGTAATATCAAACATATAAAAAGAACTTCTACAACTCAACACCAAAACCACAAATAATCCAATTAAAATTGGGCAGAGGACCTAAACAGAAAAAATTCCAAAGACATCCAGATGGCCAACAGACACATGAAAAAGATGCTCAACATCACTGATCATTGGGAAATGCAAATTGAAACCATAATGAGATACCACTTTACACCTGTCAGAATGGCTAAAATAAAAAACACAAGAAATAACAGGGAGAAAAAGAAACTTTCCCACTATTGGGGGAATGCAAAATGATGTAGCCATTGTGGAAAACTGTATGGAAGTTTCTAAAAAAATTAAAAATAGAAATACCATATAATCCAGTAATTCCACTACTGGGTGTTTACCCAAAGGATATGAAAACACTAATTCGAAAAGATACATGCACCTCTGTATTTACTGAAGCATTATTTACAATAGCCAAGATAGGGAAGCAACCCAAGTGTCCACCGATAGATGAATGGATAAAGAAGATGAGGTATATATACACAATGGACTATTATTCAGCCATAAAAACCATGAAATTTTGCCATTTGCAACAACATGGATAGATTTGGAGGGTATAATCCTAAGTGAAATAAGTCAGTCTGAGTAAGACAAATGTCACAGGATTTTGCTCACGTGTGGAATTTAAGAAACAAAACAAACGAACAAAGAAAGAAAGAAACACACAAACAACAGCAACATAAAAAAACCAGACTCTTAAATAAATATAGAGAACAAACTAGGGGCTATCAGAGGGGGAGGGGGTTGGGGGGGTTGTTGAAATAGATAAAAGGGATTAAAGAGTACATTTATCTTCATGAGCACTGAGAAATGTATAGAATTGTTGAATCATATTGCATAACTGAAACTAATATAACACTATATGTTAGTTATACTTGAATAATAACTTGAAAAACAATATACTTGCTGTAATGCTGCAAGACAACTTCAGAACAAGAAGCCTGTCCTCCCTCTGAACAAGATTGCTCCCCAAGTCTCTCACATCTAGACTCTAAACTGCCACTTGATTACCAGTTTGGGGAAACATCAAGTTTATATTCAAAATGTATATTTAGAAATTACAAATGTATTAAATAACTTAATGGTCATATGTTTTACAAAGTAACATTGAAAGTTTTTTATATGTTCATTTAGATATAGTGTCTAAACGTGAATTTTTGAAAGAACTCATAAAGGGAAAGGTCAATACGTAACTTTTGTACAAGAACCAATTAATCACAGTGAAATTAAAAACGGCAGGAAAAATATTTGTGTTGAGTGTTAGGGAAAGGGATTATTATGTATAAAATATAAAAGTTTATTCTATATATAAGTATCATAAATGCCCCCTTAATGGCAAATGACCTGAACAGAATGAAATGCTGATAGTGAGCAAGTGGGAAAATATTCAGGCCATAACAAAACTCAAACAACAAGATATATTTTTCCATCTATTAACTTGGCAAAGAAGATGTAACAGTAATACTGGCAGAGTGTGCAATAAATTGATGTGCTCATCCCTTTCTGACAGCTGATATAAAACAGGAACTTGAGGGTATATATTAAGAACCATAAAACTGTTCACACCCTTTGACCCAGTAATTTTCATTCATTGTAATTTAGGTGAAGGAGCTGATTGATGAGGAGGGCAATCCCTAGATGTGAGGCTCTTCATTGTGGCATTTTCTATAATAGCAGAGATGCATTCACCTAAATGTCCAACAACAGAAAAAGTACAAACAGGTAAGTCGTAGTACATTAACTGGATGGAATATTCTGCAGTTAACAGAAAAAAATAACTATGAAGAATATCAGATAGGTAAGGAGTTGTTCAAAATAGCATTTTGAAAAACAAAATATCCAATTATGTAGATGATTTGATTATAGCACTGTTAAATATGCCAGTATGTAGATAAGGACGATGAGGGAGAAAAGAAAAACAGATTGTGTTTGTTCCTTCTCTTTCTCTTCAAATCATGAAACTGGTAATTTTTCTTTTGGCATCGACACGCTCCTCTACCTGCACCGTTCCCTCTTTTATTCACTGTTCTGTCTTACCCACTTTTTGAACGAGCATGCTTTTCCCGGGTATCCACGTCACCTAGAAAGAAAATCAACAGATAAATTTATTCATTAATTATGGAGCCTTTATTTTGTATTCAGCAATGGGATACAATAATGGTTAAGATCTATTTCCCTCTGCTCATTGAGCTCACCGTTTACACACACATGGATAAAGAGATATTTGCTATATAGTACAGAAGTTCAAAAACTGATAGAAAAAAAAAGGAAGCTAACTAGGAACCAGAATTCTTAGGAGTCAAATGTTTTATCTCTTCAATGGGATTTTTCATTTCAAAGGGCTCAAGGGATTTGCATTTTTAATTACTCCACTTTTCTCTGACAGCACACTTTCTTGCTCCTCCCCCAGAGACATAAAAATGCTCCTCTCTGGGGTACCTGGGTGGCTCAGTGGGTTGAGCATCCAATTTAGGCTCAGATGATGATCTTGCAGTTTCTGAGTTGAAGCCCCACATCAGGCTTGCTGCTGTCAGCACAGAAACCACTCGGATACTCTGTCCCCCTCTCTCTGCCTTCCCCTGCTCATGCTCTTGCTCTCAAATATAAAAATTAAAAAAAAAAACATGTTCATCTCTCCTCCAAGGCAAAAATCGAGTTTTTACTTCCACACTCCTTCTCATTATTATTCCTATAACTCTCCTTCCTTTTAGTCATGATTCCATATGTGTTTCTAATTCCATGCACTCATCCATCCAGTAATGATTACTGACCATTAACCAGAGATGTACCAGCTCTGGACTAGGTGGCCTCTGGGGCAGAGGTAAAAGCAGTAGAAGATTCCTGACCACTGGCTCCTTAGGGAACAAATGAGGCAGGATTTGACCCCATCTAGGGAGAGGTAGCCAGACCTGGGACCTCATGACACTCTGACCAAACTGCACAGTAGACCCTTGGGCAAGAAAATAGAGCATGGAGGGTTTTTGAAAATCTGTTTTTTATCAACTTCTACCCCACCACTGTCATTTAGACAACCTCCTCTCAGGTCCCAAACCTTAAGACACATCTCTGCTATTTCTTTACCCTCTTCCCCTAGACTTACAACATCTTCATGAACTCTGATCTTCATGGTGATAACAGGAAATAAGGAGAAAAGGTGAGAACACCCATTTTACAGGTGAGGAAAATGAGACTTGCCTAAGGCCACATGACTATAAGTGGAAGAAGGATGGTAAATGAGAAAATCAATTGGTCTGGAAACTCATGAGATAAAAGTTATGGTCCTCTATTTGTAATAATCTTAATCCAGGCAGGTGGCCTTTCCTTCTTGGCCCATTGCTTCACCCAAGAAGCTGTGCCCTGTAGACGTCCTTCCAGCTCTCCACTATGAAATGATAAAATCTTTCCATTCTCTTTCAGCCTCCTCCTGGAGGAAGAGAAAGCTTCCTAACCCTAAAACCCAGGCCACAAGCCAGACCAATTTAATCAGAGTCTGGTGGAGGTGATGGAACCTGAGTATCAGGATTTTGTAAAGTCCCAGGAGATTCCAGTGAGGTTCAAGGTTGAGAGTCAGCCTATTAGAAGCTCCTGAGGGGCAGGCATGTGGGCCACCCAGATCTGCATTGCCCTGCTCCTCCCTCCTTACCTTCTATCACTGTCCCCCAGGTGACTCCTCCCTGTCCTAGGGCTGATGCTGAAGATGAAGTCAAGCCACATCCCTTAACTGCTTTCCACAATATTTACTGTCCCCTCCTATTGACAGCCCTAATGGATTGTACAGATTAAATAATCCCTGTGATTTTGGGCTGCCCTGGGGCTGGTCTGTCAGACAATGGCAGAAGCCGCCATTGCTTGGTTCTAAGTGAATCATTTGCTGTAAATAGCCTCTTATCCAGAGTCAGGCTCTAATGGGACTCAGGAGCAGAAATGAGCTGCCCATATGGCAGCTGCCCATATGAACTTGTGGTTGCAGCAGCCATAGCAACCATTGACTTCAGAGACACAGGCTTCAAGTCTTTCTTGTAACTAACCATTCCTGGTCAGGGAAGCACAGCCAAGAACCCTGCAGAAAATGTTGCAGGCTCCAGGGTGGAATTTTCAGTTAGGAAGGGCCCCAGGGCAGGTGATGGAGAGGTTCCCTCTTCCCTGTCTTCCTACAAACTTCTTCCTTCCCTCTTCTCACTCCCTCTCCCAGACACTTGCTCTGTCCTAGTCTCTCAAAGTATTCCATATAGTCTTGCTCCCATTCAGTTTAAGAGAGAAGTTCTTACTTTTTTTTTTAATGTGTTATTTATTTTTGAGAGAGACAGAGAGAGAAAGGGAAAGAGAGAGAGAGACACAGAGAGACAGAGAGAAAGTGGGGGAGGGGCAGAGAGAGAGGGAGACACAGAATCTGAAGCAGGCTCCAGGCTCTAAGCCGTTAGCACAGAGTCCCATGCAGGGCTCAAACCCACAAACTATGAGGTTATGACATGACTGAAGGCCAGCGCTTAACTGACTGAGCCACCCAGGTGCCCCATTACTTTTTCAAAGTCTAGCTCTGAGATCAGGTATTCCTCAGCCAGGGTAAGGGAGAACCTAAGATCAAGGTGCCTGATAGCAGCTTTCACGGGTGCCTTCCAGGGATCCAGAACCCTTGACTGAAGAGAATCATCTACCAGGGAACTTTTTCATGTTACTAAACATTTCTATCTAGAAGGATGTTCACAGGGTTATCTTATTTATTTATCCATCCTTAAATTCATTTATTCAATGGAGATTTATTTTCACCATAAACAAAGTGAATCCCCTGTTTCTTTTCCAAGTTGTATATAGCCCAGCAGCAGAGATAAATATGTGCACGTGGCCACTCACAGTATCTGCAGCTCAGATATCACAGCAATATCACTCTTCCCTTACCCAGTGTGTTTGAGTTCATGTTCATGAGACCGTATCAGCTGGAGTACACAAGGAAGATACTTCTGGGAGAAAAGAGTATTGGACTGTAGCCACTCCTCTGATGGAACCCCAAAAAACAGGATGGACTGGGCTGTCCTGGTCAAGGCCAAAGGACAGAAAAAACCAGGATGGTGTGTGAGCACCCAGGGGTGGACTGGGCCCCACGCACTAGGCCAGCAAAAGAAACGTTTCTGGGCACAGTGTACTACTGGAAACAGTAAAATCCTAAATTAGCAGCGTATGTGCACACTGGGGGAATCCAAGAGGAGGGTATGTGAGTAGAACTCAGAGGTGTTTTAGGAGCACCTTAAGATTGAATCTCAGAGCAGAAAAGCTCCCCTAAAATTGGGAACAAGACATCACTGGCTTCCCATTTCCTGGAACTGTGAGTTACAACTAAGGCAGGCCCACTCTGTTTTTATTTCTGTGCCATTTCACATACGGAAACTTTCCCCAAAATGCCCTTCTTCATCTTCTCTCTTAGATTTTAAGGCTCAGATTGAATGAGCCTTCAACTCTTTCCACTTCTCCCTCCAAAAGAAGGAATCCCTCTCTCTTCTGTATCTTAAAGCACTTGTTCATATCTCAAATAAAACACTATCAACACTTGTATCAGATTAAATCTGTATGATGTGCTATTTCCACATTGGACTATGTGTGATCCTGGTGGTTGTATTGTCACTTGCACCTAGCTTGCGCCTGGCATGTACCGGTAGATATTCAGTACATGTTGGATGAAATAAAACTATGTACCCAAGTCAAATCATTATGATGTACATCTGAAACTAATGTAACATTGTATGTTAATTTTACTTCAATAAAAAAATAAAGAAAAATTATGTAACCTGATACTTTGTTAGAGGATATTATATATTAAATAGAAAAGTGGGTTTTCCTACTTAGGGCGATTACCAAGAGAACGGGAAATGGATATCAAGGAGTCACCCTCTGGTCTTTTCACTATAGAGCTTATTGTCTTCAAGAGGCAAGTGGGATTTGCTGCCTTTAAGCAATGAGTGCTCTGTAATACAATCCCAGAGAAGAGTGCATCAGTTTTTGCTAGCAGTCCCCATAGGTATGAGGGTTCAAGAGCCCGGCAGGGCTGAGAGATAATTCCTCTGTACCTACCATTTGGGCTTGCAAACAGCTAAGGGCCTCCATTCTCCTGAATCCTCCTGCAAACATGCTGACAAATTCATAGTGTTTTGGTATTCATTTTCTGGACTTGGCTACCAGTTCTGTCAGATTCTTTCCGTGGTGTGTTAATTAATGATGTCAGAGTCTTCTTCCAGATCAGTTTCCATCGGAGTCCATACCTTGGTCCCTACAGATGCTGAATCCCAAGCATTAAATGTGAGATTACTCATTTTATCTTAAAGTTCTGGGAGAAGCTCATTTCAGTCCCCTACATAGTAAGAACCTTCCTTGTCTATCCTTCTTCTTGATGGAGAAGGTTAGATGAGTTTAAGGATCTGAAATCCTTTCACAAAATCGAAAATTCCATGCAGAAGACATTAGCATTATATATGCACTGCTAGAAAGCCAAGATTTCATGAACCCCAAATCAGGCAAGCCTCTTTGCTCCTCCCACTAGACTCCCCCTAAATGGACACTGCTGCCAAGTCTGGATTTTTGTTTTTTAACTTTTTATCTTGAAATAAATTTAGTTTTACAAGAAGTTACAGAGATAGTACAGAGAGTTCCTATCTACCCTATCCCAGCGTGTTCTGACATTAACATGCTTCAAAACCACTATCCATTTATTAAAGTTAAGAAATAGGGGCGCCTGGGTGGCTCAGTTGGTTAAGAAGAGGAGTCTGACTTCGGCTCACGTCATGATCTCGCAGTTCACGAGTTCGAGTCCCACAGTGGGCTCTGTGCTGACAGCTCAGAGTCTGGAGCCTGCTTCTGATTCTATGTCTTCCTCTCTCTCTGCCCTCTCCTGCTTGTGCTCTCTCTCTCTCAAAAATAAATAAAAACATTAAAATATTTTTAAATTAAATTAATAAAATATTGATATAATAAAATTAACTAAACTATAGCATTTACTAAAACTTTACTAGTTTTTCCACTAATATCCTTTTTTTCTGTTCTGGGATACCAGGTTGCATTCATCCATTTATTCATTCATTTACTTAAAAATTGAGATATAAATGACACATAATACAGTATAAGTTTAAGGTGTATAGCCCATTGGTTTGATCCATTTATATTGCAATATGATTGCCATTGCACTGTTAGCTAACACTTCTATCCTATTATATTATTATCATTCCTTCTAGTGGTGAGAACAATTAAGATTGAGTCTCTTGGTAAGTTTAATGTTAATAATACTATTTTGTTGTTTGTAACCTCTGTGCTGTGTATTAGTTCTCCAGGACTTATTTATCTACTAGTTGCAAGCACGTACCCTTAATCAATGTCTCTCCCATTCCTCTATTCCCCAGCCTTTGGCAACCACCATTCCACTTTTTAATTTAATTTAATTTAATTTAATTTATTTATTTTTTTTTTCAACGTTTATTTATTTTTGGGACAGAGAGAGACAGAGCATGAACGGGGGAGGAGCAGAGAGAGAGGGAGACACAGAATCGGAAACAGGCTCCAGGCTCTGAGCCATCAGCCCAGAGCCTGACGCGGGGCTCGAACTCACGGACCGCGAGATCGTGACCTGGCTGAAGTCGGACGCTTAACCGACTGCGCCACCCAGGCGCCCCTAATTTAATTTAATTTAATTTAATTTTATATTCCACGTGAAAAGAATATCATACAGGATTTGTCTTTCTCTGTGTGACTTATCTCTCTTAGCACAACATCTTCAAGATCATTCCATGTTATCAAAAACTGCAGAATTTCCTTTTTTCTCACAGGTGCATAGTATTCTGCAGTATACATATACTGCAGTTTCTTTATCCATTCATCTCATTGATGGGAACCTAGGTTGTGTCCATATCTTGGCTATTGTAAACAGCACCACAATAAACATGGAAATGCATATATCTCTTCGATAACAGGTTTTCATTTCTTTTGGCTGTATACCCAGAATGCTAGATTATATGGTAATGCTATTTTTAACTTTTTGAAGGACCTTCAGGCTGTATTCCACAGTGGCTGGACCAGTTTACATTTCCACTGACAGTACACAAGGGCTCCCTTTTCTCCACATCTTCACCAACACTTGTTACCTCTTGTCTTCTTTATGATAACTATTCTTACAGGTGTGTGGTGAAAGATGATTGTGGTCTTAATGCATTTATTTCCCTTATGATTAGTGATGTCGAGCACCTTCTCATATACACGTTGGCCATGTGAATGTCTTTTTTTGAAAAGTGTCTATTTAATTCTCTGTCCATTTTTAATTGCATTTTTTGTTATTGCATTGTCTGAGTTCTTTGTGCATTTATTTTATTTTTTTATTTTTTTTGAGAGAGTGCAAGCAGGGGAAGGACAGAAAGAGGGGGACAGAGGATGCAGAGCAGGCTCTGTGGTGACAGTAGTGAGCCCAATGTGGGGCTTGAACTCACAAACTGCAAGATTACGACCTGAGCTGAAGTCGGACCCTCACCCAAATGAGCCACCCTGGCACCCTGGTACATTAACCCCTTATCTGATACATGACTTGTAAACATTGTCTCTCATTCTGTAGGGCCTTTTTGTTGTTGTTAATTGTTTTTTTACAGTATAGAAGGTTTTTAATTTGATGCAATCCTATTTGTTGATTTTTGCTTTTGTTGTTTGTGCTTTGGTGACATACCTTGCCAAGACTAACGTGGAGGAGCTTCTTCCCTGTTTTTTCCTAGGAGTTTTATGACCAGGTCTTATGTTTAAGTCTTTTTTCCATTTGGAGTTAATGTTTGTTAGTGGTGTAAGAGAGGGGTCCAGTATCATTTTTCTGCATGTGGTTACCCAGTTTTCTCAACACCTTTTGTTCAAGAGACTATCTTTTCCCCATTGGATGTTCTTGGCTCCCTTATCAAATATTAGCTGACCATACATGCACGGGTTTAATTATGAGCCCTGTATTCTGCTGCTGTTAGATGGAATGTTCTATAGATGTCTGTTAGGTCCATTTGGTCTAATGTTTGTTCAAGTCTATCTCTTCCTTGTTGATGATCTGCTTGGATGATCTATCCACTGTTGAAGCTGGGGTATTGAAGTCCTCTACTATTATTGTATTGTCTATTTCTCTTTTCATATCTATTAGTATTTGCTTAGTATATTTATATGCTCTGATTTTAGGTGTATATATTTTTGATTGTTTTATCTTCTTAATGGACTGATCTGTTTATCATTATATAATGACCTTCCTTGTTGCTTGTTACCATTTTTGACTTAAGGTCTATTTTGTGTGATATCAGTATAGCTAACACTTCTTCCTTTTGGTTTTCATTTGCATGGAATACCTTTTTCCATCCCTTGACTTTGATTCTATATGTGTCTTTAAGGTCCAAGCAAGTCTCTTGTAGGCAGCCGATAGTTGTTGTTTTTTTAATTCATCATCTACTCTGTGCCTTTGGTTGCTGAATTTAATCCATATACATTTAGAGTAATTATTGATATTAAGGACTACCATCTAATTAATTAGTTTCTGTTTTTTTTTTTTAATTTCCATTGTTGCTTTTTCTCTCTGTTTCTGCCCACCTTTGTAAAGTGGTTATTTTCCATGTTGGTATGGTCTGTTTCCCCCTTCTTTGTCTTTTGTGAATCTGCTCTATGTTTTTGCTTTGTGTTTACCATGGGGCTTATGTAACACACCTTATATAGATAACACAGTTCATTTTAGGCTGATGGCAACTATTCTTTGGTCACCTATAAAGGGCCCAACCTTTACTTTTTCCCTTTTATATTACTGATGTCACAATTTACCTCTTTTTATGTTGTTTATTCATTAAAAATTTATAGCACTATAGTTATTTTTACTACTGTTTTCCTTTAAACTTTATACTACAGTTGAGTGGTTAAAATACATTTTTATCTATATTAGTGTGCTGTGTACTTTCCTGTGTTTTCATGTTGATTACTATCTTCTCATTTCAGCTTTGAGAACTCCTTTCAGCATTTCTTGCAATGCAGTGGTGATGAACTCTCTCAGCTTTTGTTTGTCTTGGAAAGCCTTTATTTCTCCTTCATATCTGAAGAATAACTTTGTCAGATAATATATTCTTGACTGGCAAATTTTATCCTTCTACACTTTGAATATGTCATTCCACTCTGTCTGCCTATAGAGTTTCTGCTGAGAAATCCACTGATTGCCTAATGGGGGTTTCTTTGTAAGTTACATTGTTCCCTGCCCGCCCTCCCCCTTCCTCCAGCCCCCAGCTGCATTTAGGATTCTTTCTTTGATTTTTGACAGTTTCAGTATAATGTGTCTTGGAGGAGGTATTTTTTCATTATGATAATAGGGTGATTTATTAGCTTTCTGGACTTGATGTTCAAGCCTTTCCCCACATTTGGGAAACTGTTCTTTCTTTCAATAAATTCTCTTCCCCCATCTATCTCCCTCTGGAACCTTGGTTATTCTGATATTTGTCTTTTGATGGATTCCCATAGTTCTACATATAGGTTTTCCTTCCCTTTTAAAATCTCTGTTATTTCATTTTTTTTCACTGTGTTATTTCAAAATTCCTATCCTCCAAGGCACATATTTGTTCTACCATCTGGTCTGCCCTGCTACAGAGGCTCTCTATTGCATTCTTCATCTCATTCATTGACTTCTTCAGCTCCAGAATTTCTGTTTGGTGCTTTTCTAGGATTTCAATCTTTTTGGAAAATAACTCATTTTGTTCATTTTATTCCTGATGTTATTGACTTGCCTTTCTCAGTTTTCCTACAACTCACTGAATCTTCACAACTGCTATTTAGGTTCCTCATCAGTTATATCACAATATCCCATGCCTTTGAGCTCAGTTGCCAGAGACTTGTCATTTTCTTTTTGTGTTGACATATTTCCTTGATTTTTTCATATTCCTTATTTGAACTAAAGGAGATCTGCTTAACTCTGTGCTCAATGCCTTCAGCAGATGGGGTATTACATTCTATGGCATTGGTATTATCTGGGTTTTTCCTCTGTGCTTGTGAAGCTGAACCTGCTGCACTCTTTTTGCTCTGTTCTACAGCAGAATTTTTTAAATGTTTATTTGTTTATTTTTAAAATTTTATTTAAATCCAAGTTAGTTAACATATAGTGTAATAATGATTTCAGGAGTAGAATTTAGTAATTCATCACTTACATATAACACCCAGCACCCATCCCAACAGGTGTTTTCCTTAACGTCTATCACCCATTTAGCCCATCTCTCCACCCAACACCCCTCCAGAAACCCTCAGTTTACTCTCTGTATTTAAGAGTCTCTTATCGTTTGCCTCCCTCTCTGTTATTATTTTTCCTTCCCTTCCCCTATGTTCATGTGTTGTGTTTCTTAAATTCTACATATGAGTGAAGTCATATGGTATTTGCCTTTCTTTGACTGACTTACTTTGCTTGGCATAATACATTCTAGTTCCATCCACATTGCAAAAGGCAAGATTTCATTCTTTCTGATTGCTGAGTAATATTCCATTGTAAATCCATTGTATAGACATATTGCTGGGTTACAGGGTAGCTCTATTTTTAATTTTTTGAGGAACCTCCATACTGTTCTCCAGAGTAGCAGCACCAGTTTGCATTCCCACCAGTAGTCTGGCAGAATTTTTAAGCTTCTTACGTTTTCTCTGGTTCTTAAAATTCACCAGGCTGGTTACTGGAAACTTCTTTTGTTGTCCAGAAGGTGGTGCTATTGCTCAAGTTTGTGTTTCTTCCCTGCCTGCCAACCACTATTTTCTGAGGGTGCTTTTTGTCTCTAGAGAGCTCTGGCAAGCACACCTGAAAGCATTAACAGGGCGCCTGCATCAGAGTGCCCAGAGGTGTGAATTTAGCGGTAGTGCATTGAGGGGTGCCTAGTAGCCTATCGGGGAGATCCTTGGTGGTGGTACTCCCAGAGGATAGTGGATGGACTTCTTGTTGAGCACAATCCCTTCGAGGTGGTTTGAACTTCGTATCTGCCTCTTTCCCAATAACTCTCCTTACTAAGTCTTAGAGCTCTCATTTTAGTACTCCCAGTGCTGACGGAGACAAAATGGGTTTTTCCAGCCACATTCTGCCCAGCTGGGGCAGCCAGGGATTCACTTGGCACTTTCCTTTTCCCTGTGGGCAGGTCACCATTGCCAGATAAATCAACTTTGTTCAGTGTTTCCTTAGGGAAGAGGAAAAGTGACAGGAAATTGTCTCTTACTGCCTCCAATGCAACCAAGTTCATATTTTTTCTTTTCTTCTTTTTCCAACGGGATGCTTGAGTCTCCTGCACATAGTCTGGACTTCTATAAGTTGTCACTCAGGTGTGAGTGACTGTCCTGTCAGCACTTACCTGGTTTTTGACTGAGGGCAGCTAAGGGGGTCTAGGCACTTTCGCTGGCTCTACCTGTTCTGCAGCCTGTTATGGAGGCTTGTCTGTCTCTTACTAAGTGCACTGGTGGGTGAGATTCCTCCCAGGCCCCTTGGAATAAGGTTCTCAGACCCAAAAGACCAATCAAGGCAAATCTGTTCATATATGGATGACTAATTCATTGATTAAAAAGGAGGATAAAGAGGAAAAATGGCTTAGGCCGCCATATTGCTGACATTACTCCCATATTGCTTTTAGTTATCGCATCACCATGGTCTCCTCTGATTCTTTTAATGGATTCTTAGTCTTTCCTAGCTTTTTCTGACTTTGACATTTTTGAATGCAATAATCATATATTTCTTAAACTGCCCCCGATTTAGGTTATCTGATGTTTTCTCAAGGTTACAAGTTATGGATCTTGGGAAAGATGAGAGGTGCCTATCTCATTGATCCAGTCAGGGAGTTCATGATGTCAAGATGTATTACTAGCAATGTTAATCTTGATTGATGAAGGCAGTGTCTGTCAGGTTTCTCCTGTTACTAAAGTTTTTATTTTTCCCTTTCTCTACTCTGTGTGTTAGGTGATGGTCACTATGTCCACCCCCACAGTTTGGATACTTGAGTGCTTCCTTACTTTCTGGCACTACAATAAATATGTTCCAGACCCATCTTGTATTTTTCCTTCACCTGCCCTGGAATCAGCTAATTTCCCAAGGATTCTTGCTTTGTTTTATGGGAATGTTATATAAACATTTACAGAGTGTGCTGGTTACAATGCTATGTGCTGGGGATGGAGAAGAAACCAAGAAAGGGATGGGGTTTTGCTCTCAAGGTGCTTCAGTCAGGTGTGACAAGCATTATAGAAAGGACGTGCATGGAGCTACAGGGCAGATAATAAGAGGATTTAAGCACCTTTGGGGTTAAAAAGCTTCCTAGAGAAAGTGGCACTAATGCTGAGGCTTTAAGGAAGAGCAAGAAATGGGGAAGAGAGGAAACCAAGATCTGGGTTTGTGCTACATCTTGTGATTGGCTTAAACCTCAAACAACTCATCTATTATCATTGTTTTGTGATTAATTCCCTAATCCCTTCCCTACTCCTAATCGTTTCCCTGAGCAAGATCCTACACTCTAGTATCCCTTCATTCATTCATCCATTCAACATTTTTTTTGAGAATAGAGGAAGGAAAAGCATTCTAGGTGGAAAGAACAGCCTATGGGAAGGCCAGGATATGAAAAAGAGCATGGTGTGTGCTCAAGGAACTGAAGGAAACTTATTATAACAAAAATGAGAGAGCAGGAGAAAGAGTGGCAAGAAATGAGGCTAGAGACATGGGAATGCACCAGGTCCTGTAGCTCCTTAAAGTCATTTGAGGGTTTTGGACATAATTCCAAGGGCAATGGAGAGCATGGAAGGCTGTCGAGACAGTGAGTGACCAGACTGGGTCACCTAGCTGCAGAGGGGAGGGTGGGTTGACAGGGAGAAAGGCATCAACCTCTGTAAGGCTTAGTAAGGTTAGATTCCTTCCTGCCTCACAGGATTGGGGTGAGGATTAAACAAAGGAACACATATAAATTCCCTGGAAGGATGTTTGACACATGACAGGCAGTCAGGAAATCATTTAATTCAACAATTGTGATTCTCTTTCATCTGATCTTGCTTTTCTCTTTGTTCCCCTGACTATATTTTGGTTAAGAAATTACCTTTTCAACTTTTTGCTCCAATTAAAATTGAATACCGTGCTAGCCAGTGAACAAATGTAAATAAGGCCTGGGTGCTTAAGACACAATTATAAGCAGCCATAACATGATGGTATGAACCACATTAGTGACATAAGCCCAGACTGTTAGAGGGCAAAGACAGCATCCTTCAGCTCTCTGCCCTTAAGGTCAGGCAAAATATGTGTCATGGAGGACTTCAGCATGGACTTTTCTACCAAATGAATGCATGCTCTGGGAGCTCAGAAGACAAAGCAGGAGCCTTGGATGCACTGTAAATCGAATCTCTTAGGATTTAGTATAAGCTCATTGAGGACAGTGGCTTACCTTCCTTATATTTGGTTGACATATGTTTGGGAGTATAGTTAGTATGTTTTCTGTTTTATTTCATGAAAATTGCTTCAAAGTCATTGTTAATCACATTTTTAAACAAAAAACTTTCCTATCATGAAGCGCACTGTAACATGAAAACATCAAATCTATACTGAGATGCTTGTCTTGATAAAGTTAAGTTCCTAATTATCTATTTCCATCTGAGTCACAGATAATATGGGAGAAATTTCATTCTTTATCACTCCCTTTTCCCACCACCTATCTGTACCCTGGTCACCTAACCTAACTCCTAGCTGATACGTGTCTAGAAAATCAGAGTGATTTTATCCTTAGCCCGAGTAATACACCAGTAGACTAGTGTGAGAATTCTGTAATGTCAGGTAAAGTAAATGACTGCGGAGGTCATAACTAACACGGTTCCCTCTATTAATGTGTGTAGTTTATACTAATGTATTTTATTTCTGAGGCCAATTGAAAAATGAGGTAAGTAATCATGTTGGCTGTGGGAACACTTAGCATTATTGTGGGAAATTAAAGCTGTTTTATTCTTGTATTTATGGTTCTTCAGATTCTTATGGTGGAATCAAACTTGGTCACATGGCTTACATTTTCTTCAAGAGTTTTACTGTTCCAGATGGAAGCCCTGGCTGCCTGTCCTTAAACTCACTGGAATCGGTGGCTCCGTCTGTGACAGCTGTTGTGCACCAACATGATCATCCAGGGAGGACAAACACACTTCAGATGCTTACTAGTGCCCCTCAGGTAAATAATACTGTTTTGAAAAAAACTTGGGAAGTAATTCTGATATTTCATAATGAATCTGTACTCTTTAGCTGCATTTTGAAAGTATATTATAAGGCCTAAACTCAAAGTAAGAAATTTAAAAGTACAGGGAATGTAGAAAAGGAATATATGCTCCTATTTCCCAATTCTTAGTTCATAATATTATGGTCTTATTGATTTTTTAATCACGGATATCCGTATTTTCTTGTTTTTCCTGGGGTCTAACTTTGAATATGTTTTTACTAGAACCATAAGTGTGCAGGTGTAATGCTTATGGCAGGTCCCCATTGTGGCTAAAATCTGTTGTGCTTGCATGATCATCAACATGAGAAGCAATTTATTTTGTTTTACCTTTTACCTTCCATTTAGCACAGCATCCATTTATTATTATTCTTTTTTTTTTTTAAACGTTTTTATTTATTTATTTATTTTTGGGACAGAGAGAGACAGAGCATGAACGGGGTAGGGGCAGAGAGAGAGGGAGACACAGAATCGGAAACAGGCTCTAGGCTCCGAGCCATCAGCCCAGAGCCTGACGCGGGGCTCGAACTCACGGACCGCGAGATCGTGACCTGGCTGAAGTCGGACGCTTAACCGACTGAGCCACCCAGGCGCCCCTATTATTAGTTATTCTTTTTACTATTTTTGCATAGGAGATACTGTATCTTCACCGATGAGTCAATCTAGGAAGATGGAAAAACTTTTCTAAAATCACTTCAGCGTTACAGATGGGATTGAACCTAGATCGTTGTTCTTACCTTTTTACTGTTCATTAAAATCTGTGTCAAGCTTTGGGTCAAGAATTAGGTGTCGAGTTTATTGGTAGGAAAATACTTAGTCATGATTCGATCCAAGTGAGCTGTGACACTCTCCAAAAATATGTGTCCTTGGATCTTTCATGCCAGGGATGTGGGCTACATACAGATTTGCACATGAATATTACTATGTCTGTTCTGTGTAAGAGAATACTTACACTAATATAACAAAGCAAGATCTAAAGATACGGTATGGAGAAAACTAAAATATTCCTTCTCAATTATTCTACCAATTCAATTTCATGATTCTGTAATGCATTGATTAAATGTCATAATAAATAAGGAGTTAGGAGATAAAAGGAGGCACAGAAATTTTGTTAATATAAAAAGAATTACAGAATGCTTCCAGAAAGAAGCTGATCTTGATCAGTGAGGTGAAGGAAAGGGAAGATCTATTGTGAAGACTGACAGTTTAAAGTCAGAGTGCATCAGAATCGTCTGAGGAGGATAGTAACTATTCAATGCTCAGGTCTGAACACTGGAGATTCAGATTCAGTTGGCATAGGGTAGGGCCTGGGAATGCATGTCTTTATCAATGCATGGATGATGCTAGTGTCATAAGCCTTCAGACTTTTTTTGTTTTTGTGTGTTTTGTTTTGTTTTTTTGAAGACAAAGGTTTAGGATGCAGTCAAAAGTTTTTTTTTTTTTTTTAATTTAAATTTCAATCTTTAGCGTTTTAAAAAAGTTTTGATGTCATTCTCTCGTATCATCAGGTTTTCTTTCTAGCTTTCTTTTGTGGGAGTATGTACAAGGGAATGTCTGTTCTTTAATAGAAGCCAAGATTCTGATCCATTTTTGCTGCTATCATATTAAGTTATTCTTGTATCTCTTGTGCTGAATCAGATGAAAGTCTATTTTCTTGTTTCCTTTGAATTAAAAATGGAATAAAACTCTTAGAGTATATGATTATGGGCTACTAGCTATGTTAGTAGTTAAATTTCCTTTAAATCTCAAAGTTTATTGCCAGTGAATTATAATAGTAGTGTTTGGCTGCACCTTCTTTTTTAGTACAGAAATGACTGCCTTCTAGAATCATCTTTCTTTCTTTCAATGTTTGCTACAACTTTGAAAATTGGATAAATACTCCAGTGACTTACCAAAAGGGTCTCTCCAAGTAGTGAATTATTATTATTTGGCATTCATCAGTATTTCCTAAATGCATCTAGAAGTCTCTTAGCCCCTTCCTTCTCTAATCAAAAAGTGCACTGAGGATGTTTCCCTACAGCTGTTTGAGGATTTTTATATTGGGCCTCAATCTCAGGAGGAAATTCATTAATTCAATAGTTTTTTGAGCATATACTATATTCTAGGCCCTAGATATACAAAGGCAAACAAAACAGACACCATTCCTGCTCTAATGGTGCTTACAGTTTGATGTGAAAGAAAACGGATCATTATATAATCTGGTAGAATAATTTTGTCAGGCAGTGTTCCACCAGAGAAATAGAAGCAGAAGAGATATATATCTGAAAATGTGTATATGATTGTATATGTACATATGTAAATATGTATTTATGTGTATATACATATACATGTATTTCAAGAGAGAAATTGAGGAATTTAGTGCAAAGAATTGGCATATGAAAATGTGGGGCTGGCTAGTCAAGTTCAAATTTCCTAGGGTAGGCAGTTAGCAGAGAAAGGCTGGAATCTCTCAAGCAGGAGGTGACAATGCATTTCACAGATGGAATTTCTTATGCCACAGGAAAGGTTTGTTTCTGCTCTTAAGGCCTTTCAACTACTTGGAACAGACCCACCATGACTGTGGGAGATGATCTTTACATAAGGTCAACTGACTGTAGATGCTAACCCCATCTATAAACTACCTTGATAGTAATACGTCAATTAAAGTTTGATTGAATAACTCAGCACTATAACCTAGCCAAGGTGCACATAAAACAGTATCACAGCAATGACTGGAAAATGCTATGTCAGAGAAAGTATAAAATACCAAGGACAGACACAACAGGAACATTTATCTTAGGCTAAAGGGGAATCAGATGTTTTCCTGAAAGATGACAATTAGGGTAAGACCTGAGAAATGAGTAGGAACTAGTTAGATAAAGAAGTAGATAGAGAATATTCTAGGATGTGGGAAGTGTAAGCAAATACCCAGAAATCACAGAGTAAGAACTAGGGATGTAATATTCTTTTATCGCATTTTTTTCTCTTTCTTTTCTCAGAATACCTATGAGGTGATGGTTGTTCTCTAACAGGAGCCACAATTTGATTCTTTTTTTGGTAGTTATTATATTAACTTGTAAATGTTCTTAGTGCTGAATCAGTTGAAAGTACCCATTTTCATGTTTTAATTAGCATTTCTAATAACTAGTGAGATAAAGCACCTTTTCGTATATTTAGTTGACATTCAGGTTTTCTTCTCTATAGATTGGCTGTTTGTAACCTTTGAACATTTTCTGTTGGGTGAATTTCTTTTCATTATGTATGATTTGGATATTACTAGAAATCTTTTGTCTCTATATGCATTTCAGATATAGTCCCCCAGAGAACATCAGTCCAAACCAAAAGGAGGAGCTGTGTAGACTACAGTTTGTAAGTGAATGCAAGGGGACCTCATTAAGTCAGAGAGTACTGGGGCGATCTTGATTTTGGACCCTATCACTTCTCGGACAGAATCCTCATATTGAGCAGGAACAATAGGGGCAAAGAAAGTAAAGGGGACAGCACAGTTCACAAAGTACAGTATTTTTAAACAATTCAAATAAGTGCCAGAAGAGGGAGCTCTAGAATCTTGAAGCCAGGAAAATTACACTGGCTCCCTTCTAGTACAAATAACTGGTCTCACTGAAATATGAGCAATAGGAAAGAAAAGCAGTCAAACTCATCAAAGATTATCAGTGGGAACCAGGACAAATAAAAAAGGGGTACCTGACTGGCTCAGTTGGTAGAGTGTGCACCCTCTTGATCTCGGGGCTGAGTGCAAGCCCCACATTGGGGGTAGAGATTACTTAAAAACAAAATCTTAAAAAAAACTATTATCAGAAAAAAGGAAAATTAGAAGCAGAATAACATTCTTTCAAGCAAACATACCAGAAAGACAGGATAAAGTGAATGAAAACTGTATTCTAATATTTTAAATAAACAAGCTAAAGGAAATTAAGAAAATAATAGCAGTTATAAAAGAACAGCTTAAATTGGAATCAAAATAAATTGGAATCAAAAATTATCAGAGAAAAGAAAACATGAAGATTTGAAATGGAGCTTAGAAAACCAAGGAAAGTGTTAGAAATAAAAGAAACAACATCATAGAAATGGAAACTAAACTAGAAGCAATATATTAACTAATAAATACCATGGGCATTGCATAAAGAGAAACAGAAGATAGAAAGGAGGAAAATTTTAAATTAAAAGCATGAAAGAAATGAAAAAGGATTTCGGAGAAAGTGACACAGAACCTCAGCAAAGTGTCTGTGTGTGTGTGTGTGTGTGTGTGTGTGTGTGCATTTGCGCGTAAATTCCTGAGAAGAAAACCAAAGCTACTGAACAGAATAGACTGAATGCTACAAAATAATCATTGAAGAGAACCATTGTGAAATAAAAGGCAACTTGAAGTCACATATTGAAAGAAGACGCTGCATACTCTGGAAAATCAACTCAGAGTGCCTGACTTGACTTTATTCTGGTAAAATAACTGGAACTGAAGAAAAAAAGAAAAATGAATTAAAAATAAAGATCCAATAACAAAAATTTTAAGAGTCCCTTTCAGCTAGCTATGAAACAAACATGCTTCAGGATTCATCCTGAGGGGTAACAGCAGGTGAATGTGTCATGGCCTCCTGCCAGTCCTTGGGCAGCTGTGGCCTTAGCCCTGGGTGCCCACCCCACAATGCTCTTCCCGCACTGAGTGAGGCAGCCAGCACCCATTTGGGCCCTTTGTGCATTCCAGTATGTGCACTTATGAGTGTGTTTTATCAGAATGAAGGAGACTGAGGGTCTGAGATGGGACAGCCTAATTCATAACCTCAGAGGTAAAATTATACAGGAGAATATACTGCATTCCTAGGCAGTAAGAAATGAAAGGTTAAATGAGGGCTTTGTCTTCTACTGGATAATCATAACCATAAAGTACCTGCAGGCCAAATGTAAAATTTGTAGAAATCATTTATGTGTTAATACCTGAAGAGCTCTCCCAATGCTAAGAGAAAAAATAATTTCTCTTACTGATAGATGAAGTTCCATTATTAGACATTCATTCTTTGGTTTAAGTCTTAGCTTTGGCACACTGGAAATATTCAAAGCACTTGGATGTTAAGATAGAAATGGTATCAGCACACTCAGGATCCCTTCAACCCTCCTAGTTATTTGGAAAACTAAGTCATAACTGTTCCCACACTTTTTTAAAGCTGCTGTCTAAAGGCAAATTTTGCCCAGTTAGATGTCTTATGTGCAATTGGAAGGCAGAAATACAAACATTATTTAAATTTTTAAAAAATGTTTATTTATTTTTGAGATAGACAGAATGTGAGCAGGAGAGGAGCAGAGAGAGAGGGAGACACAGAATCTGAAGCAGGCTCCCGGCTCTGAGCTGTCAGCACAGAGTCGGACACTCAACCGAGCCACTCAGGCGCCCCACAAACATAATTTTTAATACTTTAGTTCCCTGTGTGAAATTCCATTCTATTTAAAATACCTACAGGAGCTTTTATTTCTAAAACTGACCAGGGACTGTCACAGATGTGAATAAGAATGCCTACTGGGAGAATGGATGAAGCAATGTGAAGGAATATAATTTCTCACAAACATAGGGAGAAAACAAGACTCACAAGAAAAAAAGTCCCATTAATATTTGACTGAAAGATGGCTTCTTTAACACTTGGCTCTTCTGGAGGTGCCTGTGTGGCTCACTTGGTTAAGCGTCCAACTCTTGATTTCAGCTCAGGTCATGATGTCATGGTTCTTGAGATCAAGCCCGGAGTCGACTCTGTGCTGACAGTGTGGAGCATGCTTGGAATTCTCTCTCCCTCTCTCTCTCTCCCTCAAAATAAATAAACATTAAAAAACCAACTGGTTTTTCTGGAAGAACTTATTAGGAAATTAGGCTAGACTTCTCTGCAAAAATAAAATAAAATAATAATCATCAGTGTCTTTCAACTAAACTCCAAGTAAATCTCATTGCCATCACACAACGTCCTTATTTGTTACTGGTCCTTATTTGTTATTTGTTCTAAAATTTTTAAAAAGTTTATTTATTTTGAGAGAGAGAGAGAGAGAGAGAGAGCGCGATTGAGCACTGGGTAGGGGCAGAGAGAGAGAGAGAGAGAGGGAGAGAGGTAATCCCAAGAAGGCTCCTCCCTGTGAGTGTTGAGCCTGATGCAGCGCTGGAACTCATGACCCATGAGGTCATGACATGAGCTGAAATCAGGAGTTGGACGCTTAACTGACTGAGCCGCCCAGGCACCCCTATTCTTCTATATCCACCTCCTTCATCCCTCTCCCCATTTTAATAAGTTAAAATGTAAGGCTGGAATGAGCCTCACAGCCATTTTAGCTATATGTTACTACTTTCTAAACATATAAAGAGGCTAAATCAGTAGAACGACTTTCCTAATATGATCTATACTTGATCTACTGACTAGATATGATCTACTTTTACCCCACACCTAGTAGGACTTCAGAGAATAAAAATAAAATGGAAGAGGGCTAATCTAAACATTTAATGCTAAACATACATGACAGAAGTAGGAATAAATTTTCTCAACAACCTCTCCCTATTCTGCCTCATCTCCTGCAGGAACCTGGTATCCCTATTCCTACAAAACAAAACAAAACAAAACAAAACAAAACAAAACAAAACAAAACAAAACAAAAGACAAAAACAGAAAGGATTTCATGGCAGTATTTTGGCCAGTGAAAACTCCTGAAGTTGTAAGGCAAAAAACAAAACAAACAAACAAAAACAAGTAATTCCTAGGTATGCCACAGGTAAAGCAATGAAAGGGAGAAACCACTCTAGCCCACGATCTCTACTTATCCCTTGGGGAGCCTAGTCATCCCACGACTCCTTGGGGAGCCTATTTTTCACATTTTCATTTTAACTGGAAATTTCCATGGATGGTGCTTATTGGTACTGAAGAGAAGTTTGGCATTGATTGCTTACATGTGTTTAACTACTGCTTAATGGGGTGCTGAGGACAACTGGCCTAGGGCTGAGGGGCTTCCAAAGGACTTTTATGGTCTTCTGGGTCCTTGATGCCAAAAGCTGACTCGGTATTAGAGAAGTCAATACAAGATCTAATATCTGAAAGCTGATTGATCGCACAGCAACTACAAGGATATTTGCCTGGAAATAGAAACACAATTTCTATTCATGTACTTGGAGGCCAATTATCCAGGGACACACTCCTCACAAGAATTGCGGCCTGGATTTCTGAGCCCTTCCCATGTCATGAACTTGGTCTTCGCCATTACTGTGCCTCATGAAAGAAACTACAAAAACACCCACTCATCAGGTGTCCCTTGCCTGCAGACCTCCCTTAAACCAGACAAAGCTGAGAAGAGACCAAGAATATCACCTCTGGATAACTAATATAGGTGTCACAACAATTCATTACTTTGACCACGACTAAGCCCTCACTCAAAGCCTATAGACTATTCACATATAACTCTACCTGTATGGCTGTTTCCTGTTTGTTTTCCAAGCTGTTGTTTTAAAAGACCCATGAAGGAGGGTTTTGGGAATATGGCTATGCAGGAAGTACCAGATATCTGGCTCCCCACCTACCCAATTGCACTTGTAAACCTGTCTAAGGTAGTTACTTTGGAACTCTGGAAACTGTTGAAGGCTTGCAACTTCCAAGGGAAGACTTGACTGAAAACTGCAGTGAATTCTGGCCAATTCCAGTGCTTAGCACCATAATGGCTACCAATCCCCCACTCCTAGCCAAGAAGCAATCAGCTGATTGTGTGTTTTGGGAGCAGCTTGCAAACAGCTTGTGGGAGCCAGGGTGGACAAAAAAGACCCTGTCCTCCAAATATCAGGGGTCTGTCCTCTGATTGATGATTTCTGTTTTTATCACAGAGGTTCAGATAAGGAGGAGGTCTGGGGCTTTGCCGTTGCACCTCCTTCCATTGTTGTAAGCCCCTCCCCTTTGCCGAAAGTGACTACTAGGGGACTTAAAGGGCCAGAACCCATTTTCTTCCTCATTCATTTTTCTCTTTCTCATGGGGAAAAAAACTTATCAAACACCAGGACATTCAAAAACAACTGCATTTATAGGGGAAATTAGAAGGTGACCATGTACGTAAAGGAAAAGGCTCTTAGAAGACCTTATGTTTCCACCTCAGATTGATCCACAGCATAGCAATAGCCTATAAGAACAGTAACGACCAGACTTCAGCCAGGTCACGATCTCGCGGTCCGTGGGTTCGAGCCCCGCGTCGGGCTCTGGGCTGATGGCTCAGAGCCTGGAGCCTGCTTCCGATTCTGTGTCTCCCTCTCTCTCTGCCCCTCCCCCGTTCATGCTGTGTCTCTCTCTGTCCCAAAAATAAATAAATGTTGAAAAAAAAAAATTTAAAAAAAAAAAAATAAAGAAAGGGGCGCCTGGGTGGCGCAGTCGGTTAAGCGTCCGACTTCAGCCAGGTCACGATCTCGCGGTCCGTGGGTTCGAGCCCCGCGTCGGGCTCTGGGCTGATGGCTCAGAGCCTGGAGCCTGCTTCCGATTCTGTGTCTCCCTCTCTCTCTGCCCCTCCCCCGTTCATGCTGTGTCTCTCTCTGTCCCAAAAATAAATAAATGTTGAAAAAAAAAAATTTAAAAAAAAAAAAATAAAGAAAGGGGCGCCTGGGTGGCGCAGTCGGTTAAGCGTCCGACTTCAGCCAGGTCACGATCTCGCGGTCCGTGGGTTCGAGCCCCGCGTCGGGCTCTGGGCTGATGGCTCAGAGCCTGGAGCCTGCTTCCGATTCTGTGTCTCCCTCTCTCTCTGCCCCTCCCCCGTTCATGCTGTGTCTCTCTCTGTCCCAAAAATAAATAAATGTTGAAAAAAAAAAATTAAAAAAAAAAAAAAAAAGAACAGTAACGACCAAAACAAATATTGTTTAAAGAACCCCAGCAAACCCTAAGGAAGGAGGAGAATCTGATTTTTCAGAGTTATCAAAACATTAGATTCAAATGCCAATGTTACAAAAGAAGAAAAAAAAAAAAACCCAGGAGACATACAAAGAAACAGAAAAGTATGGTCCATTCCAAGGAAAAAGATTAAATAAATAGAAATTCTCCAAGAAAAATATTTGAATGGCAGATATAGTAGTCAAAGATTTAAAACCACTATCTTAAATATGCTCAAAAAACATGAAAGGAATATGTGGGAAAAGATAAGAAAATGATGTGTAAGCAAAATGGAAATACCAATAAAGAGAAAACCTAAAAAGAAACAAACAAAAAAAGTGATTCTGGAACTGAGAAGTATAATAATTGAAATGAAAAATTTGCTAGTGTGATAAAAAGATTTGATCAGACAGAAGAAAATAAAATCAGTGAAGTTGAAAATAAGACAATGGAAATTATTAATCTGAGAAACAGAGCCTAAAGGACCTGTTGGAAACCATCAAATGGACCAACATATACATTTTGGGAATCCCAGAAGAAGAAAGAGAAAAAAGGGCAGAGAGAATATTGGAAGAAATAATAGCCAAAGCCACCTAAATTTGATGAAAGACATAAATATAAATAGCTAAGAAATTCGGCAAATCCAAGCAAGGTGAACTCAAAGAAACCTACACCTAACACATCATAATCAAACTTTGAAAAGCCAAAGACCAGGAAGAATCTAGAAAGTAACAAGAGAGAAGCAAATTACTGTAAACAAGGAGTCCTCGATAAGATAGCATATTTCTTATCAGAAGGCAGTGGGGCAATATACAAAAAATAATAAAAGAAAACAATTGTCAATCAAGAATCCTATATCTGGGGCACCTGGGTGGCTCAGTTGGTTAAGAGTCTGACTTCGGCTCAGGTCATGATCTCGTGGTTTGTGAGTTCCAGCCCCGAGTTGGGCTCTGTGCTGACAGCTCAGAGCCTGGAGTCTGCTTCAGATTGTGTCTCCCTCTCTGCCCCTCCCCCACTCACACTCTGTCTCTCTTTCCTTCAAAAATAAACATTAAAAAAAAATTTTTAAAAAGAATCCTATTTCTGGAAAAACTCTTGTTAAAAAATAAGGTTTATATTAAGACATTCCTAGATACACAAAAGCTGAGGGAATCTGTTACCACTAGATCTGCCTGATAAGAAAAGGTCAAGGATTTCCAACAAGGTGAAATACAAGGACACCAGACAGTCTAGAAAGTACAAGGAGAAATAAGATCTCAATGAAGATAAATACATGAGCAATTCTAAAAGCTAGTTTTATTATAATTGTGGTTTGTAATGGACTTTTTGTTTGCTATATATTGTGAGATTAATAAATTAAAAACGATTAGTCTAAAAGCTAATAAATTTGGTTTGTAATTCCCTATTTTATTTTCTATATAATTTAAGAGAATAATGCATTTAAAAGAATTATTGGTTCATATTTTGGGATGCTCAGTGTATAAAGATAAAATTTTGTGACAGCAACAACTGAAAGAGGTGGGGTGGAAATGTAAAGGAGCTGAGTTTTGGTATGTTATTGGTTTAACTGGTATGAATTCAAATTAGGGTATTACAACTTTAGGATATTAAATATAATTCCTATAGTAATCACAGAGAAAATAGCTACAGAATAAAAAAAAGGAAATGAGAAAGGTATTTAAATATATATAACAAAAATCAACTACACACAAAAGAAGACAGTAATGCAGGAAATGAGGGAAAGAAAAGCTATAAGGCATATAGAAAACAAATAGCAAAATGACAGATGTAAGTCTGTTCTTATCATACTTATATATTAAATGTAAATGAACTGAATTCTCCAATGAAAAGCTGAGATTAGCAGAATGGATAAAAACATATGATTAATCGATATGCTAGCTATAGGACTCACTTAATTTTTTTTAATTTAAATTTTTTTAAAATATTAAAATTCTTTAAATGTTTATTTATTTTTGAGAAAGAGAGAGAGAGAGAGAAAGAGAGACAGAGAGAGAGAGAGAGAGAGAGAGAGACAGTGCATGAGTCAGGGAGGGGCAGAAAGAGAGTGAGACACAGAATCCAAAGCAGGTTCTAGGCTCTGAACTGTCATCACAGAGTCCAATGTTGGGATCGAACTCATGAACTGTGAGATCATGACCTGAGCCAAAGTCAGAGGCTTACCTGACTGAGCCACCCAGGTGCCCCCAGGAGACTCACTTTAGACCAAAGACACAAATGTGTTAAAAGTGAAAGGACAGAAAAAGATATTCCATGCAAATACTAACCAAGAGGGAGCAGGGGTGGGTACGCTATTATCAGATAAAATAGACTTTAAAGTTAAAAAGTTATCAGACAAAGAAAGACATTATATGGTAATAAAAGGCTTAGTGCAGCAAGAAGTTTTATAATTATTATTTATACACATAATATTAGACCTGCAAAATATGGAAGCAAAACCTGACAGAATTAATGGTAGAAATAGACAGTTCCATGATAATTGTTGGAGACTTCAATTCCCCACTGAGAAGAATGGATAGAAAACCGGACAAAACATAAGTAAGGAAATAGAGAATTTAACAACATAATAAACCAGCCTGATCTAACAAACATCTACAGAACATTCTATGCAAGAACAACAATATAGACATTCTTCTCAAGTGTACATGCAACATTTTCCAGGATAGACCGTATGTTAGGCCACCAATTAAGTCTCAATAGATTTTAAAAGATAGATCTAATAAAAAGTATCTTCTTCAGTTCAAACAGGATGAAGTTAGAAATCAGTAACAGCAAGAAAATTGGGAAAATTCAGAATGTGTACAAATTAAACACATTTTTAAACAACCAATAAATTAAAAAAGAAATCACAAGGAAAATTAGAAAATACTTACACATGAACGAAATTGAAAACTCACCATACTGAAGCTTATGGTATGTAGTATTAAGGAGGTGTTAAGGGGAAATTTATAGTCTTAAATGCTTATATTAAAAATCAGGAAGAGGGCACCTGGGTGGCTCAGTAGGTTGAGTGTCCAACTTCAGCTCAGGTCATGATCTCACAGTTAGTGGGTTTGAGCTCTGTGTCAGGCTCTGTGCTGTCAGTGTGGAGCCTGCTTGGGATTCTCTTTCTTTCTCTCTCTGTCCCTCCCCTACTTACCCCCCCCCCAATAAATAAATAAGTAAAATAAAAATCAAGAAGGACCTCAAATCAACAACCTACCTTTACAATGTAAGAAACCAGAAAAAGAAGAACAAGGTAAACTCAAAGTTAGCAGAAGGAAGAAGAATACATGTTAGAGCAGAGATAAGTGACATGGAGGATATACACAATAGAGAAAATAAATGAGACCAAAACTGGCTCTACTAAAACATCAACAGAATCGACAATGTTTTAGGTAGATGGACTACAACAACAACTATAACAACAACAAGCCTCAAATTCCTAAAGTAGGAACATAAGTGGGGATATTACTACAAATTCCGGATAAATAAAAAAGGACAATAAGGGAGTACTATGAATAATTATACACTAACAAATTGAATAACCAATGGTGAAATGGACAATTCCTAGAAATACTAAGCCTACTAAGACTAGATCATGAAAACATAGAAAATTTGAATATATCTACAACTAGTAAGAATTTGAATCAGTAATCAAAAATCTCCCCCAAAGAAAAACCCTGTATCTGACTGTTTCACTGGTGAATATGACCAAACAATTAAAGGAAACAAAAACCAATCTTTATCAAAATTTTTCCAGAAAATTGAAGAGGAAGGACCCTGATACCAAAGCCAGGCAAAGATACTACAAAAAACAAAAAACAAAAACAAGACAAAAACAAAACAAAACACATAACATAAAACAAACAAACAAAAAAAACAAACAAAAAAACCCCACTATAGGCCAATATCCCTTTAATGTCCCACTTATATCAATGAGTATATAAACCACACAGAAAATCAGTAAGGAAACATAGGCCTTAAGTAACATGGACCAAATGGATTTGACAGATATATACAGAACATTCCATGTGAAAGCAACAGAAGCAATGGAATACACATTCTTCTCAAGTGCACATGGAACATTCTCTAGGATGAGTCCTATGTTAGGCCACAGTATAAGTCTCAACAAATGTAAGAAGATTCTAACCATAATTCTAATCATATCAGTATCTTTTCTGAACACAATGGTATGAAACTAGAAATCAATTACCAGAAGAAAACTGAAATATTCACAAATATGTGGCGATTAAACAACATGCTACTGAACAACCAATGGGTCAAAGGCAAAAATCCAAAGAGAAATCATAAAATACATTAATACAAATGAATATCACAACACAACATATCAAATGTATGGGATGCAGCAAAAGCAGTTCTAAGAAGGAAGGTCATAGTGATAAATGCCTGAATCAAGAAACAAGAAAAACTCAAGTAAATTGTCATTACACCTCATGAAACTAGAAAAAGAACAAACAAAGCCCAAAGTTAGTAGAAGGAAGGACATAGCAGAGATCAGAGTAGAAATAAATGAAAGAGGGCCTAAAAACAAAACAAAACAAAACAAAAAACAAGTAAAAAGATGAATAAAACTAAGAGCAGGTTCTTTGAAAAGACAAACAAAATCAACAAACTTGTAGCTAGATCCACCAAGGAGAAAGAGAACTCAAGTAAATAAAATCTGAAATGAAATTGATGATATTACAACTGATATCACAGAAATACAAAGGACCGTAGGGAGACTACCATGAACAATTTTATACCAAAATAGGACAACCTAGAAGAAATGGACAAATTCCTAGAAAATTACAACCTACGAAGACTGAATGAGGAAGAAGGAGAAAATCTGAACAGATTAATTGGTGAAAAGGAGATTGGATCAATAATCGAAAATCTCCCAACAAACAGAAGCCCAGGACTAGACAGCTACACTGGCAATTGCATTCTACCAAATATTCAAAAAATAATCAACACCAGTCCATCTCAAACTTTTCCAAAAAAATTGAAGCTGAGGGAATACTTCCAAACTCACTTTATGAGGCCTAGTTTTACCCGGATACCAAAACCAGAGAAGGGCACTACAAGAAAAAAAAAATTACAGGCCAATATTCCTGATGAACATAGATGTAAAAATGCTCAATGAAGTATTAGCAAGCCAAATTCAACAATACATTAAAAGAATCACATATCATGATCAAGTAAGCTTTATTCCAGAGATGCAAGGATGGTTCAGCAAATCAATCGCTTTGATATACCACATTAACAAAACGAAAGATAAAGATAATATGATCAGCCTAATATATGCAGAAAAATCATTTGACAAAATTCAACATCAATTTATGATAAAAACTCTCAACAAAGTGGGTACAGAGAGAAGATTTCTCTAAATAATAAAGGCTATATATGACAAGACCATAGCTAACGTTATACTCAATGGTGAGAAGCTAAAAGCTTTTCCTCTAAGAGTAGGATGCCCACTCTTACCACTTTTATTCAACATAGTATTGGAAGTTCTAGCCAGAGCACTCAGACAACAAAAAGAAATAAAAAGCATCTATATTGGAAAGAAAAAACTAAAACTGACCATCTGCAGGTGACTGGATATTATTAAATATAGAAAATGCTAAGGACTCCACCAAAAATTTTTTAGAACTAATAAATGAATTCAGTAAAGTTGCTGGATGCAAAATCTATTGACAAAAATCTGTTGCATTTCTCTACACTAATAACAGTAATAATTTCTCAAAAAGAGAAATTAATAAAAAAATGTTTACAATTGCATCCAAAAGAATAAAACACTTAGGAGCAAATTTAACCAAGGAGGTGAAAGATCTGTACTCTAAAAACTATAGGATGCTAATGAAATAAATTGAAGAAGGTACAAATAAATAGAAACATACTCCATGCCTATGGCCTGGAAAAATTAATATTGTTAAAATGTCCATATTACCCAAAGGAAGCTGTGGATTATATGCAATTCTTATCAAAATTCCAGTGTCATTTTTCCACAGAAATAGAACAAACAATTCTAAAATTTGTATGGAACCATGAAAGACTCCACATAGCCGAAGTAATTTTGAGCAAGAACAAAACTGGAGGCATCATGTTCCCTGATATCCAACTATGCCACAAAGCTATAGTAATGAAAACACTAAGGTATTGGTATCAAAACAGACACATAGATCAATGGAACAGAATAGAAAGCTCAGAAATAAATCCATGCATATATGTTCAATTAGTTTATGACTAAGGAGCCAAAAATATACAATGGAGAAAGTATGGTCTCTTTAATAAATATTGTTAGAAAAACTGGCTGTTTACATGCAGAAGAATGAAACTGGACCACTGTCTTATACCTTACACAAAAATTAACTCAAAATGGGAATACTTGAATGTAATGCCTGGAAACCATAACACTTCTAGAAGAAAATACAGGCAGTAGTAGACTCCTTGACATCAGTCTTGGTGATTACTTTTTGGATCCAATACCAAAAGCACAGGCAACAAAAGCAAAAATCAGTGTGAGACTATATCAAAATAAAAAGCATCTGCACAGCACAGGACACTATCTCCAAAATGTTAAGGCAGCCTACTGAATGGGAGAAAATATTTGAAAATCATATATCTGATAAGGGGCTAATATCTAAAATATATAAAGAACTCATACAACACATAAAAGAACAATTTGATTAAAAAATAGGCAGAAGATCTGAATAGACATTTTCCTAAAGAAGACATACAGATGACCAACAGGTACATAAAAGAGGTTCAATATCACTCATCATCAGAAAAATGCAAATCAAAACCATAAGGAGATATCACCTCAAACCAATCAGAATGTCTAGTATCAAAAAGGCAGGAAATAACAAGTGTTGGTGAAGATGTGGAGAAAGGGAACCCCCTGTGCACTGTGGTGGGAATGTAAATTTGTGCAGCCACTATGGGAAATAGTATAGAGGTTCTTCAAAAAATTAAAAATAGAAATACTGTATGATCCAGTAATTCCACTTCTGAGTACAAAGGAAATGAAAACACTAGTTTGAAAAGATATCTACATCCCTATGTTTATTACAGCATAGCCAATAAGTATATGGAAACAACTTTAATGTCTGTTGATCAATGAATGAATAAGGTAAAAATGGCATATATATTTGCATATGTATATATATGCATATTTATATATATTTCAGTCATAAAATGAAATGAAATATTGCCATCTGTGACAATACGGAAGATTCTTGTGGTCATTATGCTAAGTGAAATAAGATAGCTCATAGATACAGAGAACATATTGGTGGGTGCCAGAAATGGAGATGGAGGGGGCAGAATGGGTGAGGGAGTCAAAAAGTACAAGCTTCCAGTTATGAAATAAATAAGTCACATGGATATAATATACAGCATCGTGACTATAGTTAATAATACTGTACTGCATGTTCAAAAGTTGCTGAGAGAGTAGATATCAAAAGTTCTCGTCACAAGAAAAATATTTGTAACTATGTATTGTGATAGATGTTAGCTAGACTCATTGTAATCATTTTGCAATATATACAAATATTTAAATCTTTATGTTGTACACCTGAAACTAATGATATGTCAGTTATACATCAATAAAAATCACTTAAAAACATTTCTACAAAGCTACTGTAATCAAATCTTTGGTGCTAGCATATGGACAAACATGTAGACTAATGATTTAGAACAGAGAGCCCTGAAATATACCCTTGTGTATGTACGATCAAATAATTTCTGATAAGGGTGTAACGACCATTCAGTGGCGGAAAGGACAGTCTTCTCAACAAATGGTTCTGGGAAAACTGGATGCCCATATGAAA
This sequence comes from Puma concolor, assembly GCF_028749965.1. Lineage (NCBI taxonomy): Eukaryota > Metazoa > Chordata > Mammalia > Carnivora > Felidae > Puma > Puma concolor. The sequence continues at coordinate 44,779,496 of NC_141676.1, read as the reverse complement.
AAGAATTAATTGGACCTTTACCTAATATCATATACAAAAACTAACTTAAAATGGATCAAAGGCATAAGTGTAACACATAAAGCAATATATCTCCATAAGAAAACAAATTCTTATAAGAAAACAAAAACTTCATGACATTGGATTTGGCAACTATTTTTTTAATATGACACATATGGCATAGGTAAAAATTCAAAACGGCCAAGTTTAACGTGATGAAAAAATTTTAAATTTGTACATCAATAGAAACTACCAACAGAGCAAAATTGCAATTTATAGAATGGAATAAAATATTTATAAATCATATATTTGATAAAGAATTAAATGCAGAAATTATAGAGAATTCTAAAAGAAAAAACAAAACACAAATATCCTGATTCCAATATGGTCAAAGAACTTGAAAAGACATTTCTCCAGAGAAGATACACAAATGGCCAGTAAGCACATGAAAAGATGCTCAACATAGTTAACCACTGGCGAAATACAAATCAAAAACACAATGAGATACCACCTCTCACCTATTAGAATGGATACTAAAAAAAATGCATAAATAAATAATAAATGTTGGCAAGATTGTGGAGCAATTGGAACTCTTAGACACTTTTTGTGCATGACATGAACTGTAAATGACTGCACAGCCACTCTATAGCCAGAATGTAAAAAGGTATAGCCATTGTGGAAAATAATGTGATAGTTCCTCAAAAAATTTAGAAATAGAATTACCACATGATCTAGCAATTCTGCTTCTAGGTATATACCCCAAAAAACTAAAAACAGGGTCTCAAAGAGATATTTACATTCATACATATAGTAGTAGTATTCATAATAGATTAAAAAAAATGGATACAACTCAAGTGTCCACTGATTAATGAAAGAAGCAAAATGTATATCCATATAGTGAAACATTATTCGGCCTTAAAAAGGAAGGAAATTGACATGTGCTACAACATGGATGAAACTTGAAGACATTATGCTAAGTGAAAGGAGCCAGTAAAAAAAACCACAAATACTGTATGATTCTATTTAGATGAGGTGCTAAAAATACTACAAGAAATAGACAGAAAGTAGAATGGTAATTGCTAGGACTGGGGGGAAGGGCTCACGGAGAGTTATTCTTTCATAGGTACACAGTTTTAGTTATACAGGATGAAAAGGAGTTATGGAGATGGATGGGGGTGATGGTAGCACAATATCATGAATGTATGCACCACCAACCTGTACACTTAAAAATGGTTAATGTGGTAAATTTTATTTTATGTGTGTTTTACCACACACACACACACACAATTGTGGGAAGAAAACACCTGCCGAAATGTAAAAAAAAAACACAAAACATGACTTTCTGACCATGATTTCTTAAGTGCTTACTCAGCATCTCTTTGCTCTGTATTTACACATAATTCCAACAAGTTTTGTTTCTGTTCTCTTGAGTACAGATTAATTGAGTAGTTGACCACAAAGACCCCTTTTATAGTTCTTGACTGCGATTTCCAGGGTTTCAGTTAATGCCTATTGGCTGTTTGTTTCTATACCATTATACCAACCTTGGCTTTTATAGTTTCTGTTTTGTTGTTTGTTTCACCGCATACCCAATGAAAAGGCAAGTGGGGAGAATGTTGCTAAAGACAGTTACAATGACATCAGCTAGAAGAGATCCTTGACAACCCGATGGGAAGAAATAAAATAAAATAAACATAAAAGTATATAGTTGTTAGACATCAAAAAGAACCAACAGCATGATATCTAGTTTGGGGTTATCAGCCCTACATGTGTTATTCCCTTGAGGACAGCACTGTATTCAGGTCAACACATTAAGTGATGTTTTTTATGATGGTATCAATGAATCCTCAAGAAAGGATTTAAATTACGTTCCCTTTACTATATTTAAGAAGGGAGAGGAGTGTGCAATGCATTTTACCTAGTTTTCGATTCAAGTTGGTACAATTTGTCACTTCCAAGGGTAAGTTTTTGTTATAATGATAATAACAGCCCCTACTCTTGAGTGCCTCTCCCATGCCAGGCAATGTGCCAGGTGTTTAAGGTAAATGGTCATTAATCCTGCTGGACAGTGAGCCTGCAACATGGCCAGGCATGCATCTGACAGGTTTCCGGAAAGCAGATTCCTTCTACTGTGGCTTTGGCAGTTGGTTTTATTTTGAGAATTAAAGATACAGTGACTTCCTCTTAAGAAGGCAGAGTATGTACTGATTTCCTTTAATTTAACATATTGAGCTGATGCAGTTAGATAAGCTTTAGCAACAACAACAACAACAACAAAACAGCAATGGCCACCACTTTTAAGTCTCTGCTCTGTGCCAAGCAACGTGCCTGGTCTTTAACATTTATCTTTATCTTTATCTTTACCTTTACTCCTGCTAGGTAGTTATTACATATTCCCATTTAATGTGGTGAGAAACACTGGTTCCAGGGGAGTATCATCTGCTCAAGGACAACAGGGAGTGACAGAGCCAAGACTCAACCCCAGTTGCAATAAGATTCCAAAGCCATGCTCTTACCAACCCCAGACAACTCTGGTTAGAAAGGAAATTCACTTAACTGCACCTTATGGTTCCTGAACAGTGCCCTAAAGGAGTCACCTCTGCAAGGAGCTTTCTGGTACAGTGGAAAGGTTCCTATTTCTATCCCTCTTCTCCATGGAACAGTGTTTTCAGCCAGGGAGAGGAGAGCCATTCTGTATCGTGTGAGTCTGAGCCAAGGGAGAATCTTAATGATCGAAGAAGAACCCGGCCAGAATAATTTCTTGACGTCACCAGCTGAGTCCATCCACCTCTCCGAGTGACCTGGTCCTCCTCCACCACACTCAGTTCTTTCCCTGGCAGCTGAGGACACCCTAAACGTGGTCTCTGGAACCTGGAAGGAACCTCCCCTGGTGCCCAGAGCAAAGAAGGTGCCTGAGGGTTGGGAGAGCAGCCCTTGGTGCAAGTTGACTCCACTCTGCAGCAAAGTCAGCTGGGTTTTCTTATATTCCCACTGTGAGAGTCCTGGAAGGTCGCATGAACACAACATCCCATTCCTTCATTCTGCCATAAATGTCTCTCTCATTCCCTGTGTATTCTAAAATCCACTGATTGTCATCCCTTTGGTTCTAGGCTCTTCTGGCTGTTGGAAGGCTAGAGCTGATTAGAGCTGGGTATTTCCCTTCCCCCTGGTCAGTTAGGGATGATGATATTTCAGCACATCAGTCTCTGGTTAACTGGTTTCTCCTGAGGGCAGGCCTTCTGAAGAAGCAGCTCTGGTATATTAAAAAAGTGGTTGGTTCCTTTCCCCTCCCTCTCTAGGTACAACACTAGGTGATTTTTCTGTTATTCATTTTGAGAACTGGTACAGCTCCAGGAGGTAAATCCCACCAGTGGATTTTTCTCTCACATGTACTGTTGAGAACCTGGTCAAGTTCCTAGGGGTAAAATGCACATTTGTGGGAGTTTCCTATGAATGAGTGTCTGTCCCTGGAGTTTTTAACTCTCAGAGTTGCCCACACTGAGCCTCCAGCAGCTTGCCGGTGACCTACCCCAGCACTAGCTCCAAGCACTGAGATTTGCCCTTGTTGAGCGTTTGCTCTGGTAAGACATTACTCCCTGCATTCATCTGCCTCTCCAATCTTGAGGGCAAAGGTTTGCTATGTGTTCACCTCTCTTAAGCATCCTGCAGGGGTTGTTCTTTTCCCCTCAGTCTCTTCAGCTTTTCACTTATTGTTAGGACAGAGTGGCAACTTCCATGCTCCCTCCTTGGAGAACCCAGTGCCATCCACTTTCAGTGGAGATTCTCCAGGAAATTTGACAGCTCTGACTTTTCCCCAGGTTAAAGAGAATGAATTTGTGGTGTTGTTGCTACTGCTCCTGCCGTTGTTGTTGTGGTTTTGGTGTCATTGCTGAGTCTGTATCATACCCAAGCTGTGTAGAATTAAAGGAGCAACCCATTCGGTGTAATCCTTTTAAATGCATGAAAACTCACATAAGAATTTTCAACCAGGTACAAGACTCTGGCACACCCTGATAAATCATCTTTTAAAACACTTTAAATAAAAAAGTGCAGGAATCTGATTGAGAAGAATGGGAATAAATGGTACAGGTAGAGTTTATCAGCTTGCTGTAAAATTGTTTTCCCAAACTAGATTGTTTCTAATGTACCCTGATTTCCAGGTATAAAGCTATGAAATAAGATCATGATATCAAAGGTCAAATGGACAAATGGCTATTTTATTTTATTTTATTTTATACCAACTGTATTATTTTTTAAATTCTAGTATAATTAACATACAGTTTACATATTACATATTAGTTTCAGGGACATACATATACATATCTCTATCTATCTATCTATCTATCTATCTATCTATCTATCTATCTATCGTGATTCAACAACTCTATTCATTACTCATCACAGTAAGAACTTATTCACTCATCTCTCCACCCACCTCCCCTCTGGCAAGCACCATTTGTTCTCTATATTTTAGAGTCTGTGTTTTGGTTTGCCCCTTTTTCTTTGTTTGCTTTGATTCTTAAATTACACACATGAGTGAAAGTGTATGGTATTTATCTTTCTCTGAAGGATTTTTTTCCACTTAGCATTATACCATCTAGATCCATTCATGTTGTAAATGGCAAGATTTCATTCTTTTTTATGGCTGAGTCATATTCCATTGTATCTATATACCACATCTTTTTTTTTTTTAAACTCTTTTTTAACGTTTATTTATTTTTGAGAGACTGAGAAAGAAAAAACATGAGCAGGGGAGGGGCAGAGAGAGAGGGAGACACAGAATCTGAGGCAGGCTCCAGGCTCTGAGCTGTCAGCACACAGCCCAATGCGGGGCTCGAACCCATGAACTGCGAGATCATGACCTGAGCCAAAGTCGGACGCTCAACCAACTGAGCCACCCAGGTGCCCCTATACCACATCTTCTTTATCCATTCATCTATCAGTGGACACTGGGTTGCCTCTATATTTGGCTATTGTAATAATGCTGCAATAAACAGGGGTGAACTTGTCTTTTCAAATTAATGCTTCGCATTCCTTGGATAAATACTGAGTAGGGGAATTACTCGATCATAAGGTAATTATATTTTTGGATGTTTTGAGGACCCTCCATACTGTTTTCCACAGTGACATTTTGCATTCCCACCAACAGTGCATGAGGGTTCCTTTTTTGCGACAATATCACTAACAAATCTCTTGTTTCTTGGGTTTGTGATTTTAGCCATAATGACAGGTGTGAGGTGGTATCTCAGTGTGGTTTTGATTGGTATTTCACTGGCGATTAGTGATGTTGGGCATCTTTTCATGTCTCTGTCATGTGTATGTCTTCTTTGGAGAACTCTCTTTTCATGTCTTTTGCTCATTTTTTAATTGCATTCTTTGCTTTTTGGTGGTGAGCTGTATAAGTTCTTTCTATATTTTGGAGACTAATCCTTTAATGGATGTATCATCTGCAAATATCTTCTCCCATTTACTAGGTTGTCTTAGTTTTGTGGATTGTTTCCTTCACTGTGCAGAGCTTTTTCCTTTGATGTAGTCCTAATAGTTTGTTTTTGTTTTGGTTTCCCTTGCCTGAGGAGTCATATCTAGAAAACTGTTTCTATGGCTGATGTCAGAGAAACTACTACCTGTGCTCCCTTGAAGAATTTTTATGCTTTCAGGTCTCACATGTAGGTCTTTATTCCATTTTGAGTTTATTTTTGTGTATGGTGTAAGAAAGTGCTCCAGGATCATTCTTCTGCATGCAGCTGTCCAGTTTTCCCAAAACCTTTTGTTGAAGAGACGATTTTTTCCCATTGCATATACTTGCTTCCTTTGTCATAGATTAATTAACCCTATAATCGTGGGCTTATTTCTGGGCTCTCTACTCTGTTAAATTCATCTATTTGCAGACAGACTGACCTTTAAATTTTTTTTTTTCTACGTTTATTTATTTTTGGGACAGAGAGAGACAGAGCATGAACGGGGGAAGGGCAGAGAGAGAGGGAGACACAGAATCGGAAACAGGCTCCAGGCTCTGAGCCATCAGCCCAGAGCCCGACGCGGGGCTCGAACTCACGGACCGCGAGATCGTGACCTGGCTGAAGTCGGACACCAACCGACTGCGCCACCCAGGCGCCCCCAGACTGACCTTTAAAGTAAAACTTGAAATGGCTGGAAGTCACTCTAGCACCTTCTGGGTACAGACCCTGATTCTTGTCACACACCACCGGCCTGTGGTTTGTAACCACAAAAGATTTCCGAGTGAGGAATGAATGTTAGCTTTGAGGGCTCAGGGCACACATGGCAGCCAGAGGGAAAGTCCTGAGCCTGCAAAGTGAGGTAGCCATGAAGTTGGCCACTACAGCAGTCATCTCTTAGCCATTCGTCACCACTGCATTGGAGGAAGTTATGGCTGGTTCTCTCATCAGCAAAACACAGTCCATGGACGTACATATTTATAAATGATTTCATAGGGTTCTTATTTAGAAACTCCAAGACTTGGGGTGGAAATCATTTCTGTCAAAGTATGTGGCACCTGAGAGAAGTCTCCTATGACTGCCTCAAGTGGCAGAGTCCAACCCTCCTGCCATCCAGTATCTGCTTGCCGCCTTCACCAGTTTGGCCCCGCACCTCCAGGTGGAAAGCTCAACCTCAACTGCTGAGCCAAGGTCCTAGACTGGGTCAGCAGTGGTTGTCTGTGTAGCCTCTGGCATGCACTCACTGAGCCTGGGATCCACCATCCTGAGCCCTGTCCCTTGCTCTGCTCACCAATCTTTACTCTGTGCCTAAGCACACTTGCATCCTATTGACCATTCCCGGGTTCCCCTGCAGCCTTGCCAGCATAACCTGCACAGAGTTCTCCAGCCCCAAGCTTTTGTTCCCTCACGGCAGTGCCGCGCCAAGAGTTAAAAAGGAGGCACTCTGAATTAAAGACATCTTGGAAGCAGGGTGTCCCTGAGCACAGAGGCCACCAACCTGGGAGAGGAAGAGATGGGGCACAAGGCAGACGTGTCCTAAAACACTGAGGCTTTTGGGGACCGAGGGTGGGGGTGCACTGTGGTTCTGGTCACTCACGGCACACTCGGGGCGGTTTCTGCCTGGCTGGGGTCTCTGCCTGCAAGCACAGCCCCGTGATGCAGGCCCACCAACCACGTTCACAGCCCGCCTTATGGGCGGGGTATTTGCAGCCCGCGGCTGCCGACGCACCTGCAGCGGTGCTGGGAGAGTGTGTAGAGCCTGAGAATCACACACTCTGCTCTTAGACTGGGAGATTCTGGCAACGATGCACAGCTTCTTTCTAGGCACTCTACCTGCTGAGGGCAGCAAGTCTGAACTTCCGACCTTCCCGGCAAGCTTGGAGTAGAAAGATCAGGTGGAGGGGTCCTAAAGCCCTCCAGGTGGGTTGGGTCCTGAAGAGGGTTGAGGTGCTGCATAACTGTGTTTCGGGAGTGCGCTTAAAATTGAGAGTTAGTGCAGGTATGACAAGAGCAGATCGTTGTCAGGCTGTGTGTGCAGGCGGTCCCACGAGAAGCCCAGAGAAGTTTCAAGGATTGCCTGTCTCAGTTTAAGCCATCTGCACACAGAAAGGTCTGAACGTGTTCCTTGCTTTCACTTGATAATCAGGCATGTAGCTCAGTAGAAAATGGTTTTGGATTTATTTTCTCTCTTTAAATTATTTCGTGCAAGGAGAATGGGAGAGGATAGTCAGCGGGACTGAGGTTATCCCTGACTCGCTGAAAATTCCCAGCTCAGCTAACAAGGCAGGACAGGACGAAAGTTAGTGGGGATTCCGGCCCCATCCAAAATTGGTGACACACAGGACCCAGAAATACCAACTGACTGTCCTCAGTCTGTCGTCCACGAGGGCATAGGTCGGATCGCTTGGGGCACAGCCCGCAGACTACCTACAATGTGGGTACTAGGGGTGCCATGGTCCTTCTTGAGAGGGGTGTGTAGGGGGTCTTACTGTGTCCTGTGTCGGAGGTGCCCCTATGGTGAAGGCATCCGCTATGCTCATGGACAAGGTCTTGTCAGGGATCTGAGTGAGGTACCTGTGAGGCACCTGTAATCTTAGTTGTACTGGCAGATACCTTCCACCATGGCGGTGATGGCTGTAGGGGTCCCCTGATTGTGTGAAGGGGGCTGGAACTGGCTCAGAAGATGATCAGGAAGTTGTTGGCCGTTGATCTTCTAAACTTCTTGGAGAATGCACTTCCGTGGTTTGTTCACCCAGGCTTCCAGGCAGCAGTGTTCAGGGCTTTGTGGGAGATGATCTTGTGGAACCTGGTGCTGGGCTCAGTGTCCAGCCAAGAGCCTGTGTACTCAGGAACTGACAGCAGGGAGGAGACATTGCTACCGTTCCCCCAGCTGAGGTCGTGGCTATGAGGCCAAAGACAGGGACTAGATTCCCGATGCAGACGGAGCCCACACGTGGGTCCTTTCACACCAAGTTACGAAATAAGATTACAAAATCAATCAAGAGCAAAACAGTCAAATTGCTATTTTAAAATCAGTATTTTCCTTGGTGATTTATTTTTTAAAGTTCTTTATTTTGAGAGACCGGGGCGGGGGGGGGGGTGGTGGTGGAGAGAGAGAGAGAGAACGGGGGAGGGGCAGAGAGAGATACAATGTGAGATAATCCCTAGCAGTCTCAGCAGTGTCAGCACACAGCCCGATGCAGGGCTCCAACCCAGGAACCGTGATATCCTGACCTGAGCCGAAACCAAGAGTCCCAAGAGCCACTCAGGTGCCCCTTCCTTAGCGATTTATATATTAGCCTTAAGTTGGGAGAGGATTTAGGGATAGCTGGACATAAGCTAGCAATCTGCACACACGAAGGTCTAAATTTCCTTGAATTTACTTGGTAAATCAGGGGTGGACTCAGAGAACAGTTTTGTAGCTCCGAACTTACTCCTTCACGTTGGGGGCAGCACCAGGAGTTAAGAGCGAGGAATGCTGAATAGAGCATCTTGGAAGTTAGGTGTCCCCAACACAGAGGCACAAAATTGGAAGGGAAAGAGACATGGCAAAAAGCAGGTGTGTTCTATGAAACGCAAAGGCTTCTGGGGACTGAGGATAGGGATGCACCGTTGCCCGGGTACGTTGCCCGGATCACATAGGACGTACCCGGGCAGGATTTCTGCTCTGCCTGGGAAAACCACGTAACTCGGGTCTCTGCCTGCCCGCCACAGCCCGTGATGCAGTCCCCACCCACTGTGGCTGGAATACCAGACTTGCCGCCACGGTTATGCTTGCCGCGCTGGGAAAGTGTGTAGAGGCTGAGGCTTGGACGCGCTGCTGGCTCACACCCGGAGATCCTCGCAACAGTGAGAAGCCGCTTTCTCGGCACTCTCTGAGCCGAGGGCAGCAAGTCAGGACCTTGGACCTCCAGGCAGGAGAGGAGTGAAAGATCAGGTGGAGAGGTCCTAAAACCCTCCAGTTGGGATAGGTCCCGGAGAGGAGCTGGTGCTGAATAATTGCATGTTAGAGAGCACGCTTATAATTGGGAGTTAGTGCGGTGGCACAGGGCGGCTAGTCTGTCGAGCATCCGACTCTCGCTCAGGTCACGATCTCCCGATTTGTGAGTTCGAGCACTGCATCGGGCTCAATGCTGTCAGCCTGTTAGCACATAGCCCGCCTCCAATCCTCAGTCCCCATCTCTCTGTCCCGCCTCGAATCCTCTGTCCCCATCTCTCTGTCCCTTCCCTGATGGTGCTCTCCCCAAAATAAATATTTTGTTTTGAAAAATGAGAGTGAGTGCATTTGATGAGAGCAGATCAGCATCATGCCATGTGTGCACGCGATCCTATGGGGGAGAGACTCAGAGGCAGGCTGGGCTGCGATTCAGAGAGAACCCACAGGGTGTCCCGTGTGTCAGACCCCCGCGCCTGCCTGAGCTCTGGGGAGTGGGCACATGATTTGGAGACAGAAGTGAGTTTGTGTGTGTGAAAGCTTTGAATGTGAGTGTTAGTGTCCGCAGGGACTCTTCAGTACCTGCAAGCATTCTCTGCTCTCTAGAGGAGGACTGAAGTGCGGGGGATGTGGGCGCAGGGCTGGGACTGCACGCCATTGGGACAACTTGGCAAACAGCAGCCGGAAGCAAGGGGCAGCTGAGCAAATGGCTCCAGCAGGCTGAGGACCTGGGGTGATGGATAGCGGATAGGAAGAGGGAAGGGCTGGAGGTTTGTTTGGTGGCTTGGGAAGCATTGGTGCCTTACACACTTATGCTGAGGCACAGCGGGGCTCTCCACTCCTAAGCACACGACAGACCACTCAGCAGGAGTCCAGGAAGCCACATAGGGTGGGAAGAAGGAAAACCGATCGCGATTTCACAGAATCCCCCATTTGGGCCTGAGTGTTCTTCTAAATCTCTACCTTGTTATGGGACAGGTACATGGTTACTAAGGACACCACACTGTCAAAATGGGACTATGGTCCCCATTTCAAAGGTGAGTACGTTGAGGTGCTAAGAAGTTACCTGCCCTTGATTCTACAGCATGGAATTGGCACAGCTGGAATTGAGTTCTGACAAAGTTCTTGCTATCACTTCTATCTCCGACTTCCCGGGAGTTCTGCCCCTCAGAGTAATTCCAGCCCAGAATCAACACTGATGCACGTTGTCAACCCTCCAAGCCTCCACTGGACGGGGGTTGGGGGTGGGGAGGTCTCGGGTCAGACTTGAGGAGCCAGGATTCCCTGCTTCCTGGATCTTGCCCTGTAAGAACGCAAGCTAGGGACGGAGTGGGGCACATGTTCAAAACCCGTGCAGCGGAACTGCACCGGTGAAATTTACCATGACATCAAACTGCCCTCAACTTCCTGCTCACTTTATAAGGATGTTCCTTCTTGGTCCCATCCCTCTCCCTCCCTCCACTTGCATCAATGACCTCAATGCAAATACAAGTGGGATGGTCCCGCTGAATGTTCTAGGTTCTAGACGCAAATGGGTGACACAATCCATCTGGGGTACGTGATCTTTTCCCTCATTGGTTGCTCAGAGCTCCTGGACACCCCCCCCCCCCCCCACCCAGACCCAGAGCGGCGGGAATAAGAGCAGCTGCTGGTGCTGGGAGGCAGCCGAGCCACTGCTCTGCTCAAGTGTCCCTGACACTTCCACAGCGCCATCGCCCGACGCCAACGCTACCGCAGCTGCCACCGCCTGGGCTGCAAGCCACCTGCTGCCTGCTGCCAGGTGAGCCCCGAGATTCCTGCCTTCGCTCTATGATTCCTTCTCTCCCTCTTCTTCTCTCCCTCTTCTGCATTAGTTGTTCTTGTATCCGCTCTTCCTGCCCATCTTTGAGTCTCTGGGCACTTCTGTCTGGGTCTCTTCGTCACAAAATCTGTTACTCCGCTATTCAAACCCCAGGTACACTGAGCTGTCTCAGTTCGGAGACTTCCCGCTTTAATCTTTCCATCAGTCTCGCTGTCTCTTGCTACACTTGCGCTTAGGACGCTGGAGCTCCGCAGGCACTGTGCACACAGTAGGACACAAGGGTACTCACGGGATCATGTCTTGTGCCTAGTGGTCCCCCGGGAAATCGGTTCGGAACCTGGACCAGCGCCAGTGGGTGGCAAATAGGTGCAATGACTAGGGGCCGGCAGCCCAGGAAGGAAAGCCCCAGTAGTGAGTCCTGGGAGCTTTTTTCCTGGTTTCCAGGAGACTCTGCTAAACTTGGTTCTTGCAGGGGATTCTCTACTAGAGTGCAGAGCAGGTGAGCAGTAGTATTTGTTTCTTCAGTTTCCCTAAGATTCCCTTGGGACAGATACTCCCTTTTTAGCTAACTCCGCCCCCCCCCCCGCCCCCCACCATGGCCAGATATGATCAAAAGCCCTACACAGGGAGTACAGCTCTGGGTAGGAAACAGGAGATTGTCCCGGGATTGTCTTCAATGGAGACCTGGCCAGCAGGTAATGTAGTGTGTGAGGTGGTGGGGAGGGGGCTATGGACTGAGTCCTCTTTCCCCAGTTGTCCTGCTAGGATAGCTTGCTTCAGTCTCACTGGATCTTCCCACAGTCCACTTCCCCAGTGAGGAAACACTGGGGAAAGGAATGGCATTACCAGCCTGAAGCCACCATGCCAGGGAGTTACAGGTAGAAAGAAGCAGGACCAGAGTCCAGGTTCTTGGGCTCATGGAACTTCAAACTGGTGCAGAAAATGACATTATTTTTCCCTTGCAGAGAAGCGCCATGGGCTTCTGGAAGTTCTCTCCTCTCCTGATTCTTGGCATCTTGGCCCTGTACCAGGTGGGCATGCTCCAGGCAGCACCATTCAGGTAAGCCAGCCCTGCCTGGAGGTCACTCCTCTCCCACTCCTCCTGGGATCAGACAATTCCATTCTCAAAATTGTGGTGTGCTAAAAGTTTACCAACTGGTGAGCTGGGCAAAGGGGAGTGTATATTTTCTGATATAAGGTGTGTAGCACATAATTGAAAAACAGCACTGATATACAATATTCTTTATTATAAATTTCAGATAACTCATTGATCTCACAGAATGCTTCTGGTGCTTTTACTAGGAAGCCTGGGTGCTTATCTTGGGAGAGACAGGGAGCCACCCAGAGCTTCTATTGTGTTTTCTTCCCCACCCCAGGTCTGCTCTGGAGAGTCCTCAGGACGCTGCTATGCTCAATGAGGAGGAACTGCGCCTCCTGCTGGCTGCAATGGTGAAGGACTTTGTGCAGAGGAAGGCCAGTGAACTGCAGCAGGAGCAGGAGACCGAGGGCTCCAGGTGAGGATCCCCACTCCACTTGGCTCAGGGCATCCCCTCCCTCCTGTCCTGCCAAGGAAGGCATATCCTAAGAGGTAAGACAGAACACGGCTGGAGAGGAGGCCAGCACACTGCCATGGCTCTCCTCGGCCTGGGGCCCAGCTATTCTCACGCACCACTGAAAACAGAGGTCCCACACAGAGACTATGGTTAGACCACATGTAAAAAGATCCATTTCTGAAAGCAATTGGGGAAGGTATGAAATCCCTCCCTCCGGAAACTGGTCTGAAAGCACTGAGGAGACTTCCCAGCATTGGAGGAGTTAGGACTGGTAAGTGTGAGGCCAGCAGATGAACCCCACAGATCCCAGGAGATTTTAGAAATTGGTTTCTCCTTGTAAACCTGCACTTGACGTTCTCTCGCATCCACATGGAGCCTTCATTGCACATTTGCAAGGTGAAGCCAAAGGCCTTGCACAGGGTGGGGTCAGGTAGAGCAGTACCTGAGGTAGGTCTGGGGGCTTAAGATGTGTAGGATCTGTGGAGACGTGCATGTTGTCATGGGGCCAGATGCCCTTCCCCAGCCCCACCTCCCCGTGTCCCCTGAGCCTGGAGCTCACGCCAGCCCCTGGCCCAGCCCCGGCACTGCCTGGCATGTTGCTGCACCTGCATCTACCCTAAGGACCTCTCTGCAGAGCAAGAAGGACTGAGCGGCATGCGGAAGGCTAGGAAAGGGCACCCCTTCCCCGCTGCAACCCTGCCCCACGCTGCCCTGGCTCAGCAAACCTCGGAGTTCTCCTAATGGAGGATGTGTGAGCTGCCCTCCTGCCTGCCCCTCCTGCCCCCACTCAGAGTGCCCCCTCCCTGGTCTAACCTTCTGGGCGATCGCCACAGGGGCAGACCTGGTGCATGGTACCACCTGGCATGTCTTTTCCCTGCAGCCTGGACAGCTTCCGAGCTAAGCGGTGCAGTAATCTGAGCACCTGTGTGCTGGGCACATACACACAGGACCTCAACAAGTTTCACACGTTCCCTCAGACTGCAATTGGGGTCGGAGCACCCGGCAAGAAAAGGGTCATGGCCAGCAGCTTGGACAGAGACCACGGCCCTCACGATGGCATGACCCAGGATGCCGATTAAACCCCTCCCTCTCTTTTCTAATGTCCTTTCTTCCTTCCTTCCTATATCGTGATACGTGTGGTCCTCTCGGGTTGCTGGTATCGGTGGCTTTCTTTATGGCAGTGGATGTCTGGAACCTCAGATGGGAGGAGAGCAAGAGGAACAGGCCAGAAGAGAATCACGCAGGAAGAGATGGGGGGGGGGGCAGCCCTGTGCTTCCCCTGAGGAATCACAGCACGGCTTCTCAGTCCTGCTTGTGAATGTGTTTGCCGATGGGGAATAAAAGTATATTTCTCAAAAGACCTGAGCGGTGGTGGTTATTGCTCTGGCCCACACCACAGGATTCCCAGATTCAGGGACCTGTGCTTAGAAGTAGCCTCAGCCCTGTGGTAGCTGGGTGCAGGGTGGAGTAGCTAGTCCTTGGACCAACCTCAAGTAGGAAGAACAGGAGCAGTAAAGAACAGGTAAGCACCTCGGGGACCCAATGCTGTAAAATCGCCTTTTCTTCCAGGTAAGTCGGGGAATTTTTGTATTTCTAACAAGGGATATTTGATGCCTTTGAGTGGGATGTGACTTCCAGACAATCCTCATGTTAGGATCAGTTTGGGGCCATAATTCTCTGTGTCTCATAAGCCTTTCTTGATTTGTAGTTTATTTATACAAGAAAGACAGGCTGTTACAGCTCTGTGTTCCATGGCCACTCACCCGGAGCCACCTTGGGTTTTCTGACACCCCTGGGAATGTCTGTGGGAGTGATCATGGCATTTTCCCCAAGAGCCTGTGTATTTCTGCAGTGATAATTGTGATTGAGGAAAGACACAAGGTTAACTGGTGCCTCTCAGAGCAGTAATTTTACAATGATGGTTCTATGTGGCAGGTATCTGTTCCAGTCTCTTACTAACAGGTCTTCTCTTCTTTTTCCACCTTGCTAATCAGAGTCACTGTCCAGAAGAGAACCTGCAACTCTGCCACCTGTGTGGCCCACTGGCTGGGAGGCCTGCTGAGCAAAGCCGGAAGCGTGGCAAACACCAACTTGCTGCCTACCTCTATGGGCTTCAAAGTCTACAACAGGCGCCGCAGGGACCTTGGACTTAAGCAGTAAACAACTCCAGGAAGGTGACTGCCCTTGTACTGTCAGATGGGAGGCTGGAAAACTGGGTATTGCAGGGATGCAGTCCACACTTTAACCCTCCCTAAGCTCATGTAGTAGAAAAATCCACAGGGCAGTGTGCCCAACCAGTGTCTGGAAAGAGAAGAGGGAGTTCCAGTAGCTGAAACTCCTAAAATTTAGGTTCATTTTCCTCCATTTTCCCAGTATCTCCCTGTGATACTGGGATAATCTGCTAGAAAATACAAATCTATTTAAATGTCTGTCCCATGAAGTTATAATTATGAATATTCTATCATTTGAGTTTGAAAGGTAGGGACATACTTTTGGTATATTTACATATGAATTCAGAACATACATTTGGAGTCAAGAATTATTTGCCTTCTATTAGCCATATGACCATGGGTCACACATTCTTTGAGCTTCAATTTCCCTATTTGTGAATCAAAGGCAACAATATCTACTAGCTAGTATTAATATAAGAGTAAATGAGATAATAGATTTCAATATTTTCACAATAAAGTTACAAAATTCTGTCTGCTACTGTTTTTTTCCAGGTCATCATGAAGCGAAGTCTACTTTTAATTTGTAATGAAAGCAACTCATTGGATACAGAGCATGGAAGAGACATATAAATGCATGCTTAATATTAAAAACATTCTCTTTAGTTTGAAATAAACTAAAGCTGTGCTCGCTTCGGCAGCACATATACTGAAGTAAACTAAAGCTAACTATGAAATAAAATCATTGCAAAGACCTACTGTGTATCTTGTTGTATTGATTGTTCAATAAACGTAACAGCAGGTCTCACTGGCTTATCTGGTGGCAAAGGTGAGCCCCGTCAGCCTACCTTTTGATGTCGGCGATCCTGTTAAACCTCAGGGGGAAGTGGCGTAGCTGCCGGGTGGGTGTCTGGGGACACATAATATTGCTTGTGCCCACACAGAACTCTTTGTTTGAAAAAATACTGTCACTGGTGAACTTCATTAAGACGAGAAAAAAAAAAAAGAGGTTTTAAATACACTTAACAGGCATCCCTACTGCTATTTATGGTGTTTTTCCAAGGAAAGCCTAAAGACCTGTGAACACTTTGTTGACCAGGCTGACCACGAAGCAAAGGCAACATGCTTGGGATGGGATAGGATAGGTCTTCTGTATCCTGTATCTTTAGCTTTTAAGGAAACACCTTTAATGGAAGAAGAACTCGAGACATCTCCAAGACAATCCACCTTCATGTTTAGAGATCCCTAGCACCAGAGGTTCTCTGTGTACTTCCCCTTGACTCAGCTTTGCCACTGCCCATCCCTGCCGTCCCTCCCCATAAGCACCCTTCATACACCCTATAGCCTGCAAAGCCCTTTAGAAACAATGGCTCAGAGTCTGAAATGCAGTCACACTGACTGGCAGGCCTGGAAAACTCATCAGGTGCCATCCAACCAACTATTCTTATTCTCTGAGGTGCTGAGAACAAAAGTATGATGCTCAAAAACCTGCAATTTTTTTTTTAAGTTTATTTATTTATTTTGAGAGAGAGGAAGCATGAGTAGGGGAAGGGCAGAGAGAGAGGGAGAGAGAAAGGATCTCAAGCAGGCTCTGGACTGTCAGCACAGAGCCCAACATGGGGCTCGAACCCACAAACCAGGAGACCATGACCTGAGCCAAAGTCGGATGTTTAACTGACTAAGCCACTCAGGCACCCCTAAAAACCTGCAATATGTTTAATAGGGACATTCAAACATTTACAAATGCTAATTGAGTGGCTGTTATTTACTGGACACTATTTAAGGCACCAGGATAGATCAATGAACAGAAGGGACAAAACTCCTTATATTCATGGAGCCTATATTCTAACTGGGGGAGATTAGGGTGATATATGCTGTGGCACCAGAGATGCTCATTAGTGGAAGGAATCTGGGATGTCAGAGTTTAATGCCTTATTTGATGTAGCAATTTCCCAGCATCAACAACCCTCACATCTACTGGGACTGTCAGTTACGTGCTGCTGACTCCCAAGGTGACTGAGTACCCAGTTTCACTGGTGGATAGTCAGTTAGGTGAGGTTCTTTAGTTGGTAAAGTCACCCCCTTATATCCACTGACTCTAATGATTTCTCAGGAGCACACAGAATATGACCCTTGTTCCCATTCAGTCTGTATTCCACACTGTTGCCCAACTGGCGCTATAAAGGTAAATCACCCAAATGTCTTCATTATGCACAAAGTATTCCACTGACTCCCCACTTCATGGAATAAGCACCTGGATCATTGTGGGGACTTCCAAGGTCCACACTGATCTTCCCTCCCTCCTCTCACCACCACCCCCATGACCTGTCTGGCCTCATCTTTCTCTCTTCCCATCATCCACTCACACTCTGTCTCTCTCTCTGTCTCAAAAATAAACACTTAAAAAATTTTAAAAGAAAAACAGAGAGATAGCTGAGATCTTTCTCTTTCCCTCTCCATGTACACACAGAGAAGTGGCCAGGTGGGGACACAGCTGGTGGACAGCCATGTGTAAGATAAAAGTGAGATTTCACTACACATTAATGCTGATGGGATTTTCATCTGGCACTTCCAGCATCCAGAACTGAGAGAAAATATATTTCTGTTGTTAAGCTATTTAATCTGTGTTATTTTGTAATGTCTGCCAGAGCAGACTAATACAGGGGTCATCAGTTGATGGAACTGTTTTTGGTACCATGGCTTGTTTTTCCTCTTATTTAGATTTTATGTCAATTCGCTTAATGTCCAACTTAGCAATTTTATCCATTTATTTTTATGAGTTCATTTGCATTTCATCTCCTTAAAATCCTTGTAAGAATGTTCACTTTGGGGCACCTGAGTGGCTCAGTCAGTTGGGTGGTCGGCTCTTGGTTTCGGCTCAGGTCATGATTTCATGGGTCATGGGTTTGAGACCCACATCGAGCTCTGCGCTGACAGTATGGAGCCTGCTTGGGATTCTCTCTCCCTCTCTGTCTGCCCCTCTTCCCCCTCTCACTCTCTCTATCAAAAAATAAATAAGCATTAAAAAAAATAATGTTCATTTTGTTTTGGTTCCAGTCTACTGCTTCTGAAACTCACATACCTTATTATCTCTTTATCTATCTATCTATCTATCTATCTATCTATCTATCTATTGATAATCTATACCTTAGATAAACTAATTGTGGTTTATTCATATAATGGATATGTACAATACACTACAGAACAATGAATATAAATATATATATCAACCTGGATAAATCTCACATATAATGTTGGATGCAAAATAAAGTAAGTTGCAAAAGGTACCATTTGTATTGAATTTAAAACATGCATAACATTACTATACATAATTTAGGGATACATATATATGTAGCAAAAATATAGTTACATGCAAGGAGAATAAATATCATATTTTTAAAAGTTATTAACTTTGAGTGGGTGGGAAGAAGATGTCATGAAGGGGGGTATAAAGGCAGCACCCACCATGGTTTTGTTTCCTTAGGTATCATTTTCTAAACTGAGTACTGGAATATATGGATGGTCATTTATACTCATGTTTAGTAAAAATAAATGTCATAAGTATAGGTCTTTTATATTAAGGGACATATCATAAAATTTAAAAAGAATGCATACATTAAAAAAAATTTTTTTTAATGTTTATTTATTTTTGAGACAGAGAGAGACAGAGCATGAACAGGGGAGGGTCAGAGAGAGGGAGACACAGAATCTGAAACAGGCTCCAGGCTCTGAGCTGTCAGCACAGAGCCCGACGTGGGGCTCGAACTCACGGACCGCGAAATCATGACCTGAGCCGAAGTCGGCTGCTCAACCAACTGAGCCACCCAGGCGCCCCCTTTTTTTAAAAAAATTTTTTTTAAGAATGCATACATTTTTAATACTGAAACAGAATCTGTTCTGTTCAGTGGAAAGACCTGTTCATTGGGAATGCAAGCTGGTACAGCCACTCTGGAAAACAGTATGGAGGTTCCTCAAAAAACTACAAATAGAACTACCCTATGACCCACCAATTGCACTACTAGGTGTTTATCCATGGGATACAGGTGTGCTGTTTCGAAGGGGCACATGCACCCCAATGTTTATAGCAGCACTATCAACAATAGCCAAAGTTTGGAAAGAGCCCAAATGTCCATCGATGGATGAATGGATAAAGAAGATGTGTTATATATAGACAATGGAGTATTACTCGGCAATAAAAAAGAATGAAATCTTGCCATTTGCAACTACGTGGATGGAACTAGAGGGTATTATGCTAAGTGAAATTAGTCAGAAGAAGACAAAAATCATGACTTCACTCATATGAGGACTTTAAGAGACAAAACAGATGAACATAAGGGAAGGGAAAAACAATAATATAAAAACAGGGAGAGGGACAAAATATAAGAGACTCATAAATATGGAGAACAAGCAGAGGGTTACTGGAGGGGGTGTGGGAGGGGGGATGGGATAAATGGGTAAGAAGCATTAAGGAATCTACTCCTGAAATCATTGTTCACTATATGGTAACTAATTTGGATGTAAATTAAAAAAAAAAAAAGACTTGTTCATGAAAAAGACCCCTGACATATAGTTAATGCACAATTTGAGAAAAGATGGCAGTAATAAGTATTCACATAGCTTTAAAATAATTGTAAATTAATTAAAGTCACCAAATAAAAGACCAAGACTATCAGGTTGCACTTTCTTTTAAGGCTCTAGCAATGATTTTTTTTTTTCTATGAAATAAACACTTAGGATTCAAAATTATTTAAAATAGATGGGTAGGAAAAGATACATAAGACAAATATGAAGAAAAACAAGTTGAGCTTCATTATATATGATTAAAATAGAATTCAGGAGGAAAAAAACCTTATTGGAAAAGGAAAGAGATCATCTAGTGGGAAAAGGAGCAAAGTGGCAAGAGTATCTATTGATAATAGACACACATGCATCCAACAACACAGCCTCAAATTATGTGAAATAAAAACTGACAGAATTTCAGGTGAAATATGTATAACAAGAGTTCTTATTATAGAATTAATGTACCCTACTCAATAAGCCTTCGGCTTTTGGAATCACTTCCAAAACGCATGGTTCAAATTTGGTTCTGCAAATATCGCCTGACAATATGATGGATTTCAGAAAACATACAGTATTTACAAATGCAATGGAGTGATAGATTTTATTAATAATAAGATTATGTCTACTTTTCACAAAACATTTATTAATTAGCCAACAATTTTCACAATGATTTGAAACACCACCCTTATCATATGCTATCTTCTTCTGGTCTTTCTTTTCTCTTGTGTTGATATGTATATCTCTTGCACTTGTAAAAGATGAGGCCTCGTATAAGCCAAAAGCACCTCATACTTCTCTCTCTCTCCCATGTTCTTAATGTTTATTTATTTTGAGAGACAGCAAGTGTGCAAGCAAGCACAAGTGGAGGAGGGGCACAGAGAGAGAGGGAGAGAGAGAGAGAATCCAAGGAGGCTCCTGCTGTCAGCACAGAGCCTGACCCTGGGCTTGATCTCACAGGTGTGAGATCATGACCTGAGGCAAAATCAAGAGTCAATTGCTTAACCAACTGTGCCACCTAGGCACCCCAATACTTCTCTGTTTCAACATGCTCTTGGCAATTTTTATACATTATTTTTCTTCTAGAAGAAAGTTAGAATAATTACCAATTGTTTAAAAATCCGGTTTGGATTTAGACTGGCATTGGGTTTTCTAGGTAGACAAATGTATCATTTGTAAATAATAATAAATGTTATTTCATATTTTTTGTTCTTTTTGTATCACATCATGACAATGTTGGTGATAATAGGCATCCTTGATGATGAAGGCTACAGATTTCAAATGGAGCTTAATTATTTTAAGAAAATATTTTTCTTCTTACTGTATACTAGAACTTTTTTAAAATAATAAATGAATATGGAACGTTATCAAAATACTTTTGATATCTAACAACATTACCTTATGGTTTTTCTCCTTTGACTTGCTAATACGAACAATATATCTCCAAACATAGAAACTAATAGTCATTAATATTTTTGAGTGCTTACTATATGCTTGGCTTATAATAAGTGCTTCACAGAGTTACTCTTTTAAGTTTATTTATTTATTTTTGAGAGAGACAGAAAGGGAGGGGGAAGTTAGGGAGGGGTAGAGAGAGAATCCCAAGCAAGCTCTGAGCTGTCAGCACAGAGCCTGATGCAGGGCTCAAACTCTCGAACTGTGAGATCATGACCTGAGTCAAAATCAAGAGTTGGACACTTAACCCACTGAGCCACCCAGGCGCCCCCACAGAATTACTCTCTTAATCTTTACAATGACTGCATAAAGTAGTTACTATCAGAAGCCCCATTTGATGGATAATGAAACTGAGATACAGAGAAATTAAATAGATTGACCAAAGCCACACAGCTAGCAGATCCATAGCAAACCTGTTCCTAGGCTATCTGGTTCCAGAGTCTGGTGTCTTAAATCTCTACACTGTTTTGGCTGGCCAGAGGGTATGTATTAAAATGTGCTTCCACATCCCCAAAGGCAAGGGAATTAAAAGCAAAAATGAACCACTGGGACCTTATGAAGATAAAAAGCTTCTGCACAGCAAAGGAAACAACCAACAAAACTAAAAGGCAACCAACGGAATGGGAAAAGATATTTGCAAATGACATATCGGACAAAGGGCTAGTGTCCAAAATCTATAAAGAGCTCACCAAACTCCACACCCGAAAAACAAATAACCCAGTGAAGAAATGGGCAGAAAACATGAATAGACACTTCTCTAAAGAAGACATCCGGATGGCCAACAGGCACATGAAAAGATGCTCAACGTCGCTCCTCATCAGGGAAATACAAATCAAAACCACACTCAGATATCACCTCACGCCAGTCAGAGTGGCCAAAATGAACAAATCAGGAGACTATAGATGCTGGAGAGGATGTGGAGAAATGGGAACCCTGTTCCACTGTTGGTGGGAATGCAAATTGGTGCAGCCACTCTGGAAAACAGTGTGGAGGTTCCTCAAAATATTAAAAATAGACCTACCCTATGACCCAGCAGTAGCACTGCTAGGAATTTACCCAAGGGATACAGGAGTACTGATGCATAGGGGCACTTGTACCCCAATGTTTATAGCAGCATTCTCAACAATAGCCAAATTATGGAAAAAGCCTAAATGTCCAGGGGCGCCTGGGTGGCACAGTCGGTTGAGCGTCCGACTTCAGCCAGGTCACGATCTCGCGGTCCGTGAGTTCGAGCCCCGCGTTGGGCTCTGGGCTGATGGCTCAGAGCCTGGAGCCTGTTTCCGATTCTGTGTCTCCTTCTCTCTCTGCCCCTCCCCCGTTCATGCTCTGTCTCTCTCTGTCCCAAAAAATAAATAAATGTTGAAAAAAAAAAAGCCTAAATGTCCATCAACTGATGAATGGATAAAAAAATTGTGGTTTATATACACAATGGAGTACCACGTGGCAATGAGAAAGAATGAAATCTGGCCCTTTGTAGCAACATGGATGGAACTGGAGAGTGTTATGCTAATTGAAATAAGCCATACAGAGAAAGACAGATACCATGTGTTTTCACTCTTATGTGGATCCTGAGAAACTTAACAGAAACCCATGGGGGAGGGGAAGGAAAAAAAAAAGAGGTTAGAGTGGAAGAGAGCCAAAGCATAAGAGACTCTTAAAAACTGAGAACAAACTGAGGGTTGATGGGGTGGTGGGAGGGTGGGTGATGGGTATTGAGGAGGGCACCTTTTGGGATGAGCACTGGGTGTTGTATGGAAACCAATTTGATAATAAACTTCATATATTGCAAAAAAAATAAAGAAAAATTTAAAAATAAATAAATAAAATGTGCTTCCAAATTCAATTTGTTGTGATTTATTTAGGACTTTGTACTACTATTGTTAAAGTTAGTATTGGGGCTCTGCCAAAGTTATCAAATGAGTTGGCAAACTTTTGAACTTCTTCTGTTTTAGGTCAATGTAAATAACATGGAAACTATCTGTGCCTTTATATAATACACTTCTAAAACTTTCTCACAGAGTTCCTTTTATAACATAATTCTTAACAAGGTTTTTCAATTTCCGCTATGGTCAGTCTACTCTATTATTATTCTATTATTTTTTTGAAGTTTTTATTTAAATTCCAGTTAGTTAACATACAGTGTAATACTAGTTTCAGATGTATGATACAGTGATTCAACACTTCCATACATCACCCAATGCTCATCACAAAGTGCCCTCCTTAATACTCATCACCTATTTAACCCATCCCCCCACTCACCTCCCTTCTGGTGACCATCAATTTGTTCTCTATAGTTAAGAGTTTGTTTTTGGTTTGCCTCTCTCTCTCTTGTCTTTCCCTTTGCTTGTTTTGCTTCTTAAATTCCACATGAGTGAAATCATATGGTTTCATCTTTGACTGACTTATTTCACTTAGCATAATGCTCTCTAGCTTCATTCATGTCATTGCAAATGGTGAGATTTCATTCCTTTTTTTATGGTTGACTAATATTCCAGTGTGTGTGTGTGTGTGTGTGTGTGTGTACACTTCTTTATCCACTCATCAGTCTATGGACACTTGGGCTGGTTCCATAATTTGGCTATTGTAGGTAATGAGCTATAAAATATTGGGGTGACTACTCTATGATCCAGCAATTGTACTACTATGTATTTACCCAAAGAATATAAAAATATTCTATCCTTGATTCACTTATATTTTTGTGCAACTTGTTAATTTGAATTTTTGCATGATTAGCAAATTGTATCTTTTCATTATAGCTTAAAGTATTCATATTTGTTTATGTCTTCTTTTCCATTCTGAATGTTATATATCTGTATTTTCCCTTTTCTTTTTCCTTACTTACTTTACCAAAAATTTATTTTATCAGACTTTACAAAGAACATAATTTATTTATTTTTTAATTCTATGTATATCTTTCACTATATATCTTTTTGGTTTCTAATTCACTCATTTCTTTCCTGCCCACTTAATTACCTTCACTCAGTTGATTGAAAAGGTTGTTTAGCTGGTCTCTTTAGATTTCTGAGTTGAACTATTAAATCAGATGGCCTATATTCTCTTTTCCTTGATTACTTGTATTTAACCAATTCTCCCCCACCTCCACTGAGTCTCTCCTGATCCAAGTCTCCATCATGTTTTACCTGGATTATTACAACAACCTCCCACCTGATCTCCCTGTTTCTACCCTTTTTGCTACATAGACAATTCTGGAATGATCCTTGTAAAACATAAGTTATATCATGTTTATCCTCTGCTCAAAACCTTTCACAGGCTTCCCATCCACTAGAATACAAGTTAGAGTCCTTGCGGTAGCCTAAGAAGTACTACATGATTTGATCCCACATCATTTCTCTGATTTCCCTTTCTACTAATTTACCCATCGCTTGCTCCACTACCAGCTTCCCCAGGGTCTTGGCACTTGCTAATTATTTTTCACCCTAGAATCCTGTCCTCTCAATGTCTGTATGATTGCCTCCCTCCTTTCCTTCAGAACTTTACTGAAATGTCAGTTTCTCAGTGAAGGCTTCCTTGACCAAAATGGTATTCCTTCTTTGATCAGTCTCTGTCTACCTTATTCGGTTTTATTCTTATTCATAGAATTTACCACTATCTTAAATATTATACATTTATTATATGTTTATTATTTTGTTCTCTGAGTTCATCCTTTAACTGTATAACATGTTATGAGATGTAAAGATCTTGCCTTTAAAAGTCTATAATTTTTGTTTTGACTTCCACTTTGACTCAAAAGTTGTATAGTAGTTTTTTTTTAATTTAAAATAGCTTTTAAAAGTATGCTTCAGTTATCAGTTCTATGTTTTTGCACTGAGGTTTGATCAAATGATCTTTATAATTTTTTACATGGGAAATTGAAATTTTCTATGAGGTTTATTAAAAGATCCTTTCCCATAATGATTTAAAAATACCAGAAAAATTTCCCTAAGGCATAAAATTACATTTGTAGATATCTATATCTATATCTATATCTATATCTATATCTATATCTATATCTATATCCATGTGATTAAGTATGCTATTTAATATATGGTATTTTTGCCTGGGTAGAAAGCAATAAAGTTTCCAAATATTATTTTGTTTCTATGAATTATCCCTCCCATTCTAAAATTGTTGTTTAAATATTTTGAACATTTTTCCTATTTTTTAAATATTTATTTATTTTTGAGAGAGAGAAGTGGGGGAGGCACAGAGAGAGAGAGAGAGAGAGGGAACTAGGATCTGAAGTGGGCTCTGTGCTGACAACAGCAAGCCTGATGTGGGGCTTGAACTCATGAACCATGAGATCATGACCTGAGCCGAAGTGGACTGAGCTCAACCAACTGAGCCACCCAAGAGCCTTTCTTCTTATTTTTAAAATCAAGTTTCATAAGGTATAGGTTGCACAATAAAACATTATATGTTTTAAATTACATTTCCATGAGTTTTGCCAAATGTTCTCCATGTAACCATCACCACAGAAAAAGGTATGGAATATTTTCTTTGTCTCAGATGTTCCTCATGACACTCTGAAGTCAGTATCTCCCAAACCCCTATCCCATACAATCATTGACCTGATTTCTATCATTGCAGATTCATTTTCCCAGAGATAGACAGATGGTATGTATGTTCTTTCCCTGAGATGTTCCACTTAGCATAATGACTGAGATTTATTTATACTGCTATGTGTATCAATATATAATTATCTGGGAAGAGGGAGAATTAAGAAATATTTCACGTTGGGGCGCCTGGATGGCTTAGTCAGTTAAGCGTCCGACTTCAACTCAAGTCATGATCTCATGGTTTGTGAATTCGAGCCCCCCATCAGGCTCTGCTGACAGCTCAGAGCCTGGAGACTGCTTCGGATTTTGTGTCTCCCTTTCTCTCTGCCCCTCCACTGCTCACACTCTCTCTCTCTGTCTCTCTCAAAAATAAACATTAAAACATTAAAAAAAAAAAAGAAATATTTCATGTGTACACAATTTGTTGGATGGACCCACAAATGAATTGTTTCTTGACTTGGATATTATAAATGATACTCTTATAAACATTTATGTACAGTCTTTTGTGAAAAGCTGAATTCATTATTCTTAAATTACTGGAAGTGGTATGGTAAATGTGTATATAAGTAAAGTTTTTTTTAATGGCTCTGACATTTTACACTACAGCAGAAGTATATTATGATCACTTAACTCATTCCGCATGTCCTTGCCAATGCTCAGTATTTTCAGTCTTTTAAATTTTAGCTATTATTATTACTCTGTAACCATCTCTTATTGTGGGTTTTAATTTTGTTTCCCTAATGACTAGTGATAATTGAGTATCTCCTCGTGTGTTTTTTGGCCATTTGTTTATCTTCTTTTGTGGAATTTCTGTTCAAATACTTTGTCCATTTTTTTAGGAGGGGGGCTGCCTGTCTGTTATAGGAGATCTTTTATATTGTAGATAATAGTCCTGTTTCCTTTGTGGGCACTATTTCACTCACTCATTCATGTTTCTCTCCCTTTTGAATCACTTATTCCTTGGGAAGCCTGATGCCATGTCATGAGGCCATTAAAGCAGGTTATGGAGGGGTCCATGTCTCTGTCCAATAGCCAGGAATAAAGTCTGCAACAACCAAATAAGAGAGCTTAGGAGAGACTTCTTTAGCCCTGTTTGAACCTGCATATGATTCTAGACGCAGGTGAGAGCTGGACTATAAAATAATATATTTGTATCTATCTACCTATTTATCTATGTAGAGAGGGACCCTGAGCCTGAACCACCCAGCTGGACCACTCCTAGATAGTCTCAGAATCTGTGTGACAAAATAAAATATTTGTTCTTCTAAGCAACATTTTGAGATAATTTGCTACACAGCTACAGATAACTAATATCCATCTTCACCATAATAACCCTAGCCCAACACCAAAATCTGAAGAGCACATTCACTGGAGTTGGGTAGATGTGCAGACCTAATTTCAAGTTGGAAGCCACAGTTCCCAGAAAGAATGCACTGTTAGATTTCTTCCTCTTCATTCCCAAACCCAGATCAGTTTAGGGACAATGGCATAAACTGCTTCTACTCCAAACAAAATTAAGCCCTTCTGTTCTTTATAACTGAATGCTTTTTACAAGCAGCCTCTTTCTCTTGCTCAGTTCTCAGTTCTCTCTATTCTATGGTTACTCATTCACATTATTCTTTCTGCCTCTGAGATTCTCATGGTGGGAAGAAACCATTAAGTTCATGTAGACCAACCCATAAGCTTGAATCTCCTCTGTAACACCCCAAGTGGCCTACTAGCTTATTTTTGAAGTTTTGAGATCACTATCTTCTGAGGTAGCTCATTCTATCTTTGGATCACTCTAATTGTTAGAAAACTCCTCCGGTAGCAGGAGAGAATTTACTTTCTCCGCTCTCCTGCTTCACTTGGCTCTCTCCAGGGAGAATTGGCTGTGACTAAGAGCATACCTTGGAAGCAAGGAGTGGTTCGTAATTGTTGAAATTTCAAGAAAATTCTGTTTTCTTCACTATGAAGTCCTAGCTTGACTTAACTTTCTAAGAGCCATGTCTTTACCTGGATCTATCCTAGACAATCAACAATTCATTCTCAAGAATGCCTCTGGAGTAGGGGGTAAGGCTCTTCAATTATTTGGATCCTCAGATATTTCTGCTCTTGATGAAACTTTTCTGGATATTCTTGTAATAGCTGCTGCGTGTAAGTGATGGGCAGAGCTAACAAAAGTCTTGCCCTTGTCTCTGGCAGGGCCCTGAGCCAAGCGCTATAAATCTGGGCTTCATCTCTCCTACTCTGGCTTGCCAGGGCAATGATAAGATTAATTGTTTCCATAAAGAGGGGGTAGTTTTGAGACTTCCTGGAGATCTTGGCTTATCTGTAAATCTAGGAAGATTGTATGTGTGGTTTCTTGCCTTCACAGAGATAGTCAACGATCTGCCAGGTCCTGTACAAAACCCTTAATACAGTCCACAAAGTTACATATAATGTGGCACCTGACTATTGTTCCAGTCTGAATTCTCACTATGCTCTCCCTCCCACTCTGAGTTCTAGTCACATTGGCATTTTTTAAATTTGTCAGAATCTGCATGTTCTTCCAGTCACAGTATCTTTTCCACTGGTCTGGTCTCCCCTTATTCTCTATTTCCAGTTAAGTCTTACTCATCTTCAGATCTCTGCTGAGCATTGCTTCCTCAAGGAAGCCTCTCCAGACTTGCCACTCTCTGAGTCTAGGTTATATTTCTTTATTTGATTTAAAAAAAATTTTTTTTTCAACGTTTATTTATTTTTGGGACAGAGAGAGACAGAGCATGAACGGGGGAGGGGCAGAGAGAGAGGGAGACACAGAATCGGAAACAGGCTCCAGGCTCTGAGCCATCAACCCAGAGCCCGACGCGGGGCTCGAACTCCCGGACCGCGAGATCGTGACCTGGCTGAAGTCGGACGCTTAACCGACTGCGCCACCCAGGCGCCCCTTTATTTGATTTTAAAGAGTGGTCATACCTTTCTTTCAGCTCACTACTTGTTTTAGTTTATATATCTAATAGTGTAGTTATTTGGTTAATGTCTACCCCCCCCCCCCCACTTAGACTGAAAGTTCCATTCACACAGGGACTGCATCCGTTTTGCTCTCCACTGTAACACTTAACATAGAATCAAGTATGGTAGATGCTTGATTGGTATTTGAGGCATGAAGGAAGGGGGCAATTAGAGCACAGTGTGATAAACAGCATCTTTGGAGTAGGCACAGGAGGTTGTATTCTAACCTAATCCAGATAGAAAAGCTTTCCTGGGTAGGTGATATCACTTCAAATATATTTATGTGTATATTCAATTTCACGTAAATACTTTGTGTGATCCGAGAACAGACAAGTCTAAAATCTGTAGGGCAGGTTGAGACGCTGGAAACTCTCAGGCAGAAGTTGATGCCTCCTCATCAACTTTTTTGCTTGTGCGTTTCAATACATGATCTATATATATGTTGTATATAAGCTGTACCTTGCTAACAAAAGTATTCAATTATTCTATAATGTTGTACACAGCCAAAGCAATATTTTTTTCTCAGTTTTACTGAGATAAAATTGACATATAGCACTGGATAAGATAAAGTGTATAGCATAATGATTTTTACCTATATGGTGAAATGATTACCATAACATTTAGTTAATATCCACTATATCATACACATACAAAACAAAAAAAAATGAAAAATTTTCTCCTTGTGATAGCACTTTGGTTTTATTCTCTTAACTTTATATATACCATACAACTGTGTTAACTATGGTCATGCTGTACATTACATCCCTAGTACTTATTTATCTTATAACTGGAAGCTTGTAGCTTTCGACCACCTTCTTCCAATTCCCTCTCCACCACTCCCTGCTTCCGGTAACCACAGATCAGGTCTTTTTTCTGAGTTAGGTGTTTTTTCTTTTGGATTCTCTGTATAGGAGATCATACAGTATTTGCCTTTTTCTGATTTATTTCACAAAGCCTAATGCCCTCAAGATCCATCCATGTTGCAAATGGCAGAATTTCCGTCTTTTTATACTGAATAATATTTCATTGAATATATACCTTACAATTTCTTTATTCATTCATCTGTCAGCAGACACTTAGGTTGTTTCTATATTGTGGCTATTATAAATAATGCTGCCATGAACATGGGGTGCAGATATCAATCTGACATAGCGTTTTCAATTCCTTTGGATAAATACCTAGGAGCAGAACTGCTGGATCATATGGTAATTTTATTTTTAGTTTTTTGAGGATCCTACACACTGTTTTCCATAGGGGCTGCCCTGGTTTAGATTCCTACCAGCAGTGCACAAAGATCCCCTTTTTTATACATCCATGTCAGCACTTGTTATCTCTTTTTGATCATATCCATTCTAACAGGTATAAAGTGATATCTCATTGTAGTTTTGATTTGCATTTCTGTGATTAGTGAGACTGAACACCTTTTCATGTGTTAGCCTGTTAGTCATTCATATATCTTCTTTGGGAAAATGGTCTTCTGCTCATTTTAAAAGTGGATCATTTGGGCTTTTTGCCATTGAGTTGTACAATTTCTTTATATATCTTGGACATTAACCCCTTATCAGTTATATGGCTTGCAAATATTTTTTCCTATTCTGTAGGTTGTCTTTTCACTTTGTTGATGGTTTCTTTTGCTGTATAGAAGCTTTTTAGTTTCATGTAGTCCCACTTGTTTATTTTTTATTTTGTTGCTTATGGTTTAGGTGTTATATCCACCCAAATTATTATCAAGACCCATGTGGAGAATCTTTCCCCCTATGTTTTCTGGTAGGAGTTTTATGATGTCAGGTATTACATTTAAGTTTTTAATCCATTTCAGGTAAATTTTTGTGAATGGTGTAAGACAGATGTTCAATTTATTTTCTTTCTTTTTTCTTTTGCATGTGGTTATCTGGTTTTCCCAACATCATTTGTTAGAGAGACCATCATTTCCCCTTGGATTCCTTTTTGGCATCCTTGTCAAATATTAGTTGGTTGTATATGTGGGAGTTTAATACTGAACTGTCTGTTCTGTTCCATTGGTAGTATGTCTTTTTTTTTACATCAGTACCATACTGTTTTAACTGCTATAGCTTTGCATATCATTTGAAACCAGGAAGTGTGATACTCTGGCTTTGTTCTTCTTTCTCAGGATTTGTGGTTTCTTTTGTGGTTTCATACAAATTTTAAGGTTGTTTTTTCTATTGCTGTGAAAAATGCCATTGGAATTTTGACAGGGATTGCATTGAATCTATAGATTGCTTTGGGTAGTGTGGACATTTTAACAGTATTAATTCTTCTGATCCACGAACATGGAATATCTTTACATTTGTTTGTATCTTCATCAATGTCATCCAACAAAATCTTGTAGCTTTCATGGTTCAGATCTTTCAGTTTCTTGGTTAAATTTATTCCTAGATATTTTATTGGTTTTCATGCTATTGTGAATGGAACAGTTTTTTACATTTCTTTTGTCAGATGTTTCACTGTTAGTGTATAGATTTCTGATTTCTGTATATTGATTTTATATCCTGTAACTGAAATTTATTGATTAGTTCCAAGAATTTTTTGAGTCTTTGGGATTTCCTATATATATGATCATATCATCTGCAAATAACCATTTTGCTTCTGATTTGGATGCTTTTTATTTCTTTATTCCTTATTTCTCTAGCTAGGAATTCCAGAACTGTATTGAGTAAGTGTGGTGAGAGTGGGTAGCCTTGTCTTCTTCCTGAACTTACAGGAAAAGCTTTCAATTTTTACAACACTGAGAATAATATTAGCTGTGGGTTTGTCATATATGGCCTTTATTATGTTGAGTCTTGTTCCTTCTATACCCAGTCTGTTGAGGGTATAATTTATCATGAAACCATGTTGTATTTTGTCAAATGCTGTTTTTGCATCTATTGAGATAATCATGTGACTTTTATCTTTCTATTAATGTAGTATATCACATTTGTTGATTTGCATATATTGAAACATCCTTGCACTCCAGGGATAAATCCCACTTGGTCATGGAGTATAATCCTTTCAAAGTATTCTCAAATTTGGTGTGGTAGCATTTTGTTGAGAATTTTTCATGTATACTCATCAGGGATATTGGTCTGTAGCTTTCTTTTCTTGTAGTGTCCTTGCAGGCTTTGGTCTCAGGGTAATGCTGGCTTTGTAAAATAAGTTTGGGTGTGTTCCCTCCTCTTCAATTTTTTGGGAGAGTTTGAGAAGGACTGCCATTAATTCTTCATTAAACGTTTAGTAGAATTTGCCACTGAAGCAGTCTGGTCCTGGTTTTTCTGCATTGGGAGCTTTATGATTACGGATTCAATCTTATTACTTATTAGTCTATTCAATTTTTTTTCTTTAAAAAAATTTTTTTTTATGTTTATTTACTTTCCAGAGAGAGACAGAGACAGAGTGTGAACAAGGGAGCGTCACAGAGAGAGGGAGACACAGAATCTGAAGCAGGCTCCAGGCTCTGAGCTGTCTGCACAGAGCCCAATGCGGGGCTTGAACCCACAAACTGCAAGATCATG
The DNA here is from genome assembly GCF_028749965.1 of Puma concolor. Lineage (NCBI taxonomy): Eukaryota > Metazoa > Chordata > Mammalia > Carnivora > Felidae > Puma > Puma concolor. The sequence goes on along the minus strand of NC_141676.1, from coordinate 44,747,537 downwards.
ACCTGTGCTGAAGTCAGAGGCTTAACTGACTGAACCACCCAGGCCCCCCAATTTTTTTTTCTTCTTGATTCAGTCTTGTAGGTTGTATGTTTCTAGAAATTTCTCCATTTCTTCTAGGTTATCTATTTGTTGGCATATAATTCTTCATAGCAGTTGTGTATTGATCCTATGTATTTTGGTAGTATCAATTTGATAGTATCAACCATTTTTTATTAATTTGTCTTCTCTCTTTTTTTCTTAGGTTTGCTAGGGTTTATCAATTTTGTTTATCGTTTTGAAAAATCAGTTATAGTTTTGTTGACATTTTCTATTACTTTCCTGGTTTCTATTTCATTTATTTCCACTCTTATCTTTATTATTTTTTCCGTCTGATAAATTTGGGCTTAATTTTTTCTTTCTTTCTTTTTTTTTTTTTTTTATAATTCCTTGAGGTATAAAGTTAGGTTGCTATTTGAGATTTAATTTCTTAATATATGTGTTTATTGCTATACAGCTCCATCCCAGAAGTGCTTTCATATCATCCCATAGGTCCGTTGGGGATGTTATATTTCCATTTTTGTTCTGAAATATTTTTTATTTTCCCTTTGATTTCTTCAACCCATTAGTTGTTCAAGAATGTGTTGTTTAGTTTCCACATATTTGTGGGTTTTCCAGCTTCCCTGTTGTGGATTTCTAGTTTCTTACCATTGTGGTCAGGAAAGATACTTGGTATGACTTTAATATTTTAAAATTTTCTGAGGCTTGTTTTATCGCTTATCATATAATCTTTCCTTGAGAATATTCTGCGTGCATTTAAAAAGAATGTATATTCTTCTGCTATTGGAAGGAACAATCTACAAATCTCATTTGGTCTAATGTATGGTTCAAGTCCATTGTTACCTTGTTGACTTTCTGTCTGGGTGACATACCCACTGCTGAAAGTGGAGTATTAAAGTTCCACTCATATGGTATTGTTGTCCATTTCTCCCTTCAGATGTTTGTATTTGCTTAATATGTTTAGTTGCTCTGATATTGGATGTGTATATATTAACTGTGTATATGTGTATATACTAGTGTGTATAATTAATTGTTATATCTTCCTGATGAATTGACCCTTTTATCATTTTGTTTCATTATTGTTTTTGGCTTAAAAGTTTATACTCTCTGATATAAGTATAGCTACCTTTGCTTTATTTTGGTTACCACTGCATGGAATATATTTTTCCATACCTTCACTTTGAGATTATGTGTGTCCTTAATACTGAAGTAAGTCTCTTGTAGGTAGTATATAGTTGGATATTGTTTTGTTTTTTTTTTTTTTCAATCCATCTAGCCACTCTGTGCCTTTTGACTGGTGAATTGAATCCATTTATATTTAGGTAATTATTGATACGTAAGGACTTAGTAATGCCATGTTTGCCTTATTGTTTTCTGTTTGTTTTGTATTGGGATTGCTCTTTTTCTATTTCTGCCTACCTCTGTAAACTGTCGATATTCTAGGATGGTATGTTTTGCTTCTCCTGTTTTTCTTTTGTAAATCTACCTTAGATTCCTGCTTTGTGGTTACCATGAGGCTTACATAAACCATTTTACAGATAAAATGTTCCATTTTATGCCGATAGCAACTTATCTTCAATCTCCTACAAAGGCTCCACCTTTTACCCCCCCTCTTTTTATGTCACACTTACTTTCTATGTTGTCTATTCATTAAGAAATTGTGGTTACTATAGTTATTTTTAATACTCTTTGAACCTTTATTCTATAGTTAAGTGGCTGACCAACCATTCTATTTTAGAGGTTTCTAAATCTGGCCTGTGTATTTTTCACCTATACCAGTGTGCTGTGTACTTTCATAAGTTTTCATGTCTCTGATTATTGTCTTTTCATTTCAGCTTTGAGAACTTCTTTCAGCATTTCTCCCTCAGCTTTTGTTTATCTGGGAAAGTCATTCCTTCTTCATCTCTGAAGAATAACTTCACTGCATAGAGTATTCTAGTTGCAGTTTTTATTTTCCAAACACTTTGAATATGTCATTCCATTCTCTCTTGGCCTGAAGGGTTTCTGCTGAGAAATCAACTGATAGCCTAGTGGGGGTTTCTTTGGAGGTTATACTTTTTTCCCTGGCTGTGTGTTTAGGATTCTTTCTTTCTCTTTGATTTTTAACAGTTTCCTTATAATGTGTTTTGGAGAAAGGTCTTTTGGCATTTAGATAATATGGTAATTTATTAGCTTCATTGAAATTGGATATTCAAGTCTTTCTCCAAGTTTGGGAAGTTCTCAGCTATTTCTTTAAATAAACTTTCTGTCCCCTTCTCCTTTTCTTCTCCTTCTAGAATCCTGATTGTTTTGGTATTTGTCCTTTTGATGGATTCTCTTAGATCATGAGGCTTTCTCTGCTCTTTTTTTCTTTGTTCTCTTCTGTGTCATTTCAAAACTCCTGTCCTTTAAGTCATTTATTCTTTAATCTAGTATACTCTAATACAGATGCTGTCTGCTGCATCTTTTATTCTATTTCTTCATTCTATTTTATTGTATCACATTCTTCATCTCATTCATTGAATTCCTCAGTTCCAGAATTTGTTTGGTTCTTCTTATGATTTCTCTTTCATAAAGAACTCAGGGGGTGCCTGGGTGGCTTAGTTGGTTAGGCGACCGACTTCGGCTCAGGTCACGATCTCACAGTTTGTGAGTTCAAGTCCCATGTCGGGCCCTGTGCTGACAGCTCAGAGCCTGGAGCCTGCTTCGGATTCTGTGTCTCCCCCTCTCTCTGCCCCCTCCCCTGCTCACACTCTGTGTCTCTCTGTCTCTCAATAATAAATAAACGTTTAAGAAAAAAAGAACTCAGATTGATCTTTTTCTTTTCTCTATCTTTTCTTTTCTGTTTCATTGCATTGTCTGAGTCTTCTTTTAGCTTGTTGAGTTTAAGTTTTTTAAATGTTTATTTTTGAGAGAGATAAACACAGAGTGCCAGTGGGAGAAGGACAGAGAGGGAGATATAGAATCTGAAGCAGGCTCCAGGCTTGGATCGCGGAGCTCTGCATGCAGAGCCCCATGCAGAGCTCAACTCAGAAACCATGAGATCATGACCTGAGCCGAAGTCGGACACTTAACCGACTGAGCCACCCACACGCCCCATTAGCTTGTTGAGTTTTTTTAAAAGTAGCTATTTTGAGTTCTTTATCTACTAGATCATACTATACACCTTTTACTTGAGGATTATTGATATCTTTTGGAGATGATATATTTCCTTGATTTTTCATGTTCCTTATATTTTTACATTGCTACTTGAAGTAGTAGACATTTCTTTAAATCTTTATTGGTTGCCTTCATATGGGGTACTGTTGATTGGTGCTGCTATATGTGGGTTTTCCTCAGCTTTTGAATGAGTAGACCTGCCCCACTCTTTTTTCTTCCTCTTGTGGCAGAATTCTTAAGCTTTTACATCTTTTCTTGTTCTTAGAAGTCACCAGGCTTGCTGCTGGATGCCTCTCTTTGGTTTTCCAAAAAGTGGTGGTTTCTCCCTTGTCCATAGCCCTGTTCCATTTTCCTGAGAGTACTCTGATTACTGGACCTCTATTACCATTGCACTTGGGAGCACACAAGGATCTTGTCACAGAGTGTGTGTGTGCACATGCGTGTGCATGTTGGGAGGTGTGCGTTAGTACTGTTGGCATACGAGTGCCTGTGGACCCAGTGGGGAGATCTTAATGTGGTTGTACTCCCAGAGCCTTATCAGCAGAGTTCATGCTGAAGTCCTGAAGTAGTCACCAGGAACTGAATTACTTTGATGTTCTTATCTGCTTCTTACTCGTCTTGCCTCCCCTTAGTCATGAGGTCTCACCTTAGTGGGCTGCATGTTGTTGGATACAAACAGATTTCTCTAGTCACCACCACACAAGTAAGGTAGCCAGGAACTCACCAATTTCTACCTCCTCCACAGGAGAGGTCACCATGGATGAACAGTGTGGCCCTGTGCAGTGTCTCTTTTGGTTGGAAGGGTGGCTCTGGCAGAGTTCTTCCCTCTCCACTATGACCAAACTCATATCTTTCCTGCTCTAGTGGTGTTCTAGAATCTCCCTTCAGGCAGGCTGAACCTCTATAAGTTCTCTCTCACCCAAGGATATCTTTCCAGGTCAGCATTCTCCAGGCTTTTTTTCTTGGCCACTGAGAGGGGGTGCAGCAGTTTTGCTGACTCTAAAATCTTTACCGAGATCCAAAATCTGTCTGCCTGTTTTTAGATGTACTGGTGGGCAAGAGTTATCCAGGTCTCTTGGCATATTAAACTGGGTCCAACACTTCTTACTGAGAAATTTTGCTTGTGGATGAATGTCTAATTAGTTGTTTAAAAAGGGAGAGAGAAAAGACTAATGTCTTATGCCACCGTGATGCTAATGTCACTCTGATTTTTTAATGTAAGCATTTATAGCTTTGTTCCTTAGCACTGTTCTCACTGTTCCAAATTTTAGTTTGTTGTGTTTTCATTCGCTTCTAAGTATTTTCTAATTTCCCTTGTGATTTCTATTTTGACCCATTTGTTGGTTAAGGATATGTTAATTTCAGCAAATTTGTGAATTTTCCAGTTTTTCTTTTGTTACTGATTTTTAACTTCATTCTGATGTGACTGGAGAAGACACTTTGCATGGTATCTGTCTTCTTAAAGCTACTGAGACTTAACTGGAGGCCTAACATATGGTCTACCCTGAAAATGTTCTAAGTGCACTTGGGAAGAATACGTATGCTGTTCTTGGGTAGAGTGTTCTATGGATGTCTGTGAGATCTACCTTAGTTTATTCTAGTAAGCCCTCTATTTGCTTACTTATCTTCTGTCTGGTTGTTGCATCTACACTGAGAGTGGTGGTACAGTAAAGTCTTGGACTATTATTGCAGAACTATTGCTCCCTTGAATTCTGTCAGTTTTTACTTCACATATTTTGATGATCTGTCATTAGACATGTAAACATTTACAACTGTTATATATATTTGCTGTACTGAGCGTTTTATTAACATGTAATATTCTTTTTTGTTTCTTTGGAAACTTTATAAAGTATACTTGGTTTGGAGCACCTGGGTGGCTCAGTCAGTGAAGCATCTGACTTTGGCTCAAGTCATGAGGTCAGGATCTCAGGGTTCATGAGTTTGAGCCCTACATCACGCTCTGCGCTGACAGCACAGAGCCTACTTCAGATCCTGTCTCCCTCTCTCTCTGCCCTTCCCCCACCCCTGCTCACATGCATGTGCACTCTCTCAAAAATAAATAAGCATTTAAAAAATAATGTATAATTTGTCTGATATCAGTTTAGACATCCCTGCTCTTTTGGTTACTATTTCTGCAGTATTTTTCCATATATTCACTTTCAATCTATTTGTGTTTTGGGATCTAAAATGAATCTTTTGTAGATAGCATATAGTTGGATCATGTGTTTTTATCCACTCAGCTAATCTCCTTTGGTTGGAAAGTTCAATCCACTTCTATTTAAAATAGTTACTGATAAGAGAAAAACTTACTTGTATAATTTTGTTGTTTTCTAAATGCCTTATAACTCTTCTGTTGCTCATTTTCTGAATTACTGTCTTCTTTTGTGATTAAATTTTAAATGAAATGTGTAATTTCACATTTCCTTTTGTGTATAATCAATCTACAGTAGTTTTCTTTGGGGTTACCATGCAGGGTACATTTAACATCTGAAGGTTATAATCTAATTTGAATTTATACCAGTTTAACCTCTTCTTTAACAGCAAAGTTTGGTTGTTGATGTCACAACATTGCATCCTGATATGTGTGCGTCCAAAAGCATACAGGAACAATTCGTTTAAATGTATTAGTTTGTTTAATTATTAAAAAAAAAAGCCAAATGTGGAGATAAACACTGTTATAATAATACTGGCTTTTAGAAAAATAAAATTTTTAAATTGTTAATCTGGTCTTTCTGCCCGTGGACGCCGCCGAGTAAGCATTGTGAAAGTCTCCCCTCCCACCGCCATCATGTCTAAGTCAGAGTCTCCCAAAGAGCCTGAACAGCTGCAGAAGCTTTTCATCGGAGGTTTGAGCTTTGAAACAACCAATGGGACTCTGAGGAGCCATTTTGAGCAGTGGGGAATGCTTACGGACTGTGTGGTAATGAGAGATCCCAACACCAAGTGCTCCAGAGGCTTTGGGTTTGTCACGTGTGCATGCCACTGTGGAAGAGGTGGACGCAGCCACGAATGCAAGGCCACACAAGGTGGATGGAAGAGTTGTAGAACCAAAGAGGGCTGTCTCGAGAGAAGATTCTCAAAGACCTGGTGCCCACTTAACTGTGAAAAAGATTTTTGTCAGTAGCATTAAAGAAGACACTGAAAAACATCACCTAAAAGATTATTTTGAACAGCATGGGAAAACTGAAGTGATTGAAATCATGACCGACTGAGGCAGTGGCAAAAAGAGAGGCTTTGCTTTTGTAACATTTGGCAACCATGACTCTGTAGACAAGACTGTCATTCAGAAATGGCCACATTTCTGTGAATGGCCACAACTGTGAAGTAAGGAAACCTCTATTTAGCAACAGATGGCTGGTGCTTCATCCAGCCAAAGAGGTCGAAGTGGTTCTGGAAATTTTGGTGGTGGCCGTAGAGGTGGTTTTGGTGGGAATGACAGCTCCGGCCGTGGAGGAAACTTCAGTGGGCGAGGTGGCCTTGGTGGTAGTCGAGGTGCTGGTGGATAGGTGCAGTGGGGACGGCTGTAACGGATTTGGTAATGATGGAAGCAACTGTGGAGGTGGTGGAAGCTATAATGATTTTGGTCATTACAACAATCAATCTTGACATTTTGGGCCCCTACGAGGAGGAAGTTTTGGAGGCAGAAGCCCTGGCCCGTATGGTGGTGGAGGCCAATACTCTGCCAAACCATGAAACCAAGGTGGCTATGGTGGTTCCAGCAGCAGCAGTGGCTATGGGAGTGGCAGAAGGTTTTAATTACTTCCAGGAAACAGAGCTTAGCAGGAGAGGAGAGCCAGAGAAGTGACAGGGAAGCTACAGGTTACAACAGAGTTTTGAGCTCAGTCAAGCACAGTGGTAGTGGGGCCTAGCTGCTACAAAGAAGACATGTTTTAGACAATACTCATGTGTATGGACAAAAATTCAAGGGCTGTATTTGTGACTAATTGCATAAGAGGTTATTTTAGTTTCTGTTCTGCGGAAAGTATAAAGCATTCCAAAAAAGGGTTTTAATGTAGTTTTTTTTTTTTGCACCCATGCTATTGATTGCTAAATGTAATAATCTGATCACGATGATGAATAAATGTGTCTTTTTTAAAAAAATAAATAAAGGGACACCTGGGTGGCTCAGTCGGTTAAGCGTCTAACTTTGGGTCAGGTCATGATCTCACGGTTTGTGAGTTCGAGCCCCGCGTCCGTCAGGCTCTGTGCTGACAGCTTGGAGCCTGGAGCCTGCTTCGGATTCTGTGTCTCCTTCTCTCTCTGTCCCTCCCTGACTTGTGCTCTGTCTCTATCAAAAATAAATAAATGTAAATAAACAAATAAATAAAAATTATTAATCTGAGGGGCGCCTGACTGGTTCAGTTGGTAAAGCATGTGATCTTGATCTCAGGGTTGTGAGCTCGAACCCCACATTGGGTGAAGAGATTAGTTAAAAATAAAATCTTTTTAAAAGTTTTATTGACCTGCTAAAACATGTAGAAAACAAAAAGTTCAGTTATAAACCATTATTACCACAAAACTAGATTTTATAATTGTCTATGTAATTGTATTTATTGAAATCTTTAGGGGTGTCTGGGTGGCTCAGTTGGTTAAGTGCCCAACTTCGGCTCAGGTCATGATCTCACAGTTCATGAGTTCAAGCCCCACAATGGGCTCTGTGCTGACAGCTCAGAGCCTGGAGCCTGCTTTTGAGTCTGTGTCTCCCTCTCTCTCTGCCCCTCCCCTGCTTGCACTCTGTCTCTGTCTCTCTCAAAAATGAGTAAACATTAAAAAAAAAGAAATCTTTATTTATTCATATAGTTTTTAAAAATCATATGATCATCTCAATAGATGCAGAAAAATTTTTGACAAAATTCAACATCCTTTCATGATAAAAACTCTCAAATTAGGAGGAATCAACCTCAACATAAAAAAAAGGCCATGTATGACAAGCCCACTCTGTCATTTACATGACACTCAATGGCAAAAAGCTGAAAGCTTTTCATCTATTATCAGGAACAAGACAAAGGTGCCCACTTTCAGCACTTCTAATCAAAATAGTGCTGAAATTCATAGCCAGAGCATTTCAAGTAAAAGAAATAAAAGCATCCAAATCAGAAAGTGAGAAGTAAAACTGTTTGCTTGCAGATGACATAATCTTATATAGAAAACTCTAAAGACTCCATCAAAAAAACTGTTAGAACTGATAAATGAATTCAATAGATACAGGATATAAAATCAATACACAAAAATCAATTGTGTTTCTATATTCTAACAATAAACTACACAAAAAAGATGTTAAGAAAAAAAATCCCCTGTACACTAGCATCAAAAAGAATAAAATACTTAGGAATAAATGTAACCAAATAGGTAAAAGATATTGAAACCACTAAACTACAAAACTACACTAAAAACTGTGAAACACTAATGAAAAGAATTGAGGAAGACACAAATAAATGAACAGATATCCTATGTTTATGGATTGAAAGAATTAATATTTTAAAAATGTCTAGCAAAAATGAACTATTGGGACCTCATCAACATAAAAAGCTTCTGCACAGTGAAGGAAACAATCAGAAAAACTAAAAGGCAACCAACAGAATGGGAGAAGACATTTGCAAATTATATATCAGATAAAGGGTTAGTATCTAAAATCTCTAAAGAACTTATCCAACTCAACACCCAAAAAACAAATAATCCAGTGAAGAAATGGGAAAAAGACATGAATAGACACTTCTCCAAAGAAGACACCCAGATGGCCAACCGACACATGAAGAAATGCTCCACATCACTCATCATCAGGGAAATACAAATCAAAACCACACTGAGATACCACCTCACACTTGTCAGAATGGCTAACATTAACAACTCCGGCAATGACAAGATGTTGGCGAGGATGCAGAGAAAGAGGAACCCTTTTGCACTGTTGGTGGGAATGCAAACTGCTGCAGCCACTCTGGAAAACAGGATAGAGGTTCCTCAAAAAATTAAAAATAGAACTACCCTACAACCCAGACATTGCATTGCTAGGTCTATATCTAAGGGATACAGCTGTGCTGTTTCAAAGGGGCACATGCACCCCAATGTTTATAGCAGCACTATCAACAATAACCAAAGTATGGAAAGAATCCAAATGTCCATCGATGGATGAATGGATAAAGAAGATGTGGTACATATATATACAATGGAGTATTACTTGGCAATCAAAAAGAATGAAATCTTGCCATTTGCAACTATGTGGATAGAACTAGAGTGTATTATTATGCTAAGTGAAATTAGTCAGAGAAAGACAAATATCATATGACTTCACTCATTTGTGGAATTTAAGATACAAAACAGATGAACATAAGGGAAAGCAAAGATAATATAAAAACAAGGAGAGGGACAAAACATAAGAGACTCTTAAATATAGAGAACAGAGGGTTGCTGGAGGGGTTAAGGGAGGGGGGATGGGCTAAATGGGTAAGGGGCATTAAGGAATCTACTCCTGAAATCATTGTTGCACTATATGCTAACTTAGATGTAAATTAAATAAAACAAAAATAGAAAAAAAGAAAAAAAAATTGTCTATCGATCCGGGATGCCAGGGCACCTGGGTGGCTCAAGCGTCTGACTCTTGGTTTCAGCTCAGGTCATGATCTCATGGTTCATGAGTTCAAGCCCCACAGTGGGCTCTGAGCTATCAATGCAGAATATGCTTGGGATTCTCTCTCTCTCCCTCTCTCTGCCCTTCTCCTGTTTGTACTCTCTTTTTCTCTCTGAAAATAAATAAACTTAAAAAAAATTGAGGCGCCTGGGTGGTGCAGTCGGTTAAGCGTCCAACTTCAACCAGGTCACGATCTCACGGTCCGTGAGTTCGAGCCCCGCGTCGGGCTCTGGGCTGATGGCTCAGAGCCTGGAGCCTGTTTCCGATTCTGTGTCTCCCTCTCTCTCTGCCCCCTCGCCCGTTCATGCTCTGTCTCTCTCTGTCCCAAAAATAAATAAACGTTGAAAAAAAAATTAAAAAAAAAATAATGGTGGAGTAAATTTTTTTAAAAAAATGTCTATACAGCCAAAATGAACTACAGATTCAACGCAATACTTGTCCAAATTCCAATAGCAGTTTTAACAGAAATAGAAACAAAAATTAGAAAAAAAAATCTTAAAATTTAATGGAACAAAATTAGACTCAAAGAGCTAAAGCAATCTTCAGCAAAAAGAACAACGCTGGAGACATCACACTTCCTGCTTTTGAACTATATTACAAAGCTATAGTAATCAAAACAGTATGGTATTGATATAAAAATAGACACATAGATCAATGGAACAGAATAGAGAACCCAGAAATAAAATCATGCACAAATAATTTTTGGATTATGTTTATTATTTTGTGGGTACATTAGAAATGAAAATAAACTGTGAGAAGCTATAAACACATGCCACATCATGAAGTTTATGGAACAATGGAGGCACCCAATGCAGAAGGTTAAAAGTGGCTTATCCCGTAGGGGGTGAAAGAACTTCACACACAAAAGTCATCAATGCTGAGATTATTGATAGCATTTGCCAGCTGGAGTTTATGCACCAATGGAAATTTTAAAAACAAACATAAGGGAACACTGGCTACTCCTGACCTCTTAGCCAAGGAGTAAGGGTAAGTAAGAAGACATCAGAAGGTGCCTACAATCTCTACAAACACATAGGTTTACCAAAAAAAACAAGCCCCAAACCAAACATTCAGGCAATGCTGAATTTGCTCTTCAAGGATCCCCATTTTATGATGTTTCAACAACTCTTTCTCTTGCTAGATAGTTTCCTTTGAGGAAAGAGTATTTTTTTCTTTAGTTTCATTTTCTTCCATTTTGACCTGTCAAGCTTCTCCACTTTGGACAAGTCTGGCTTATCATTCATCTTGAGGAAAAGACAGACTCAAGGCTTGAAGACCCGTAAAAGGCTGACCGCGGGGCTAACACTGCTCCACACAACACAAAGTTTCCACAGTCAAATGATTTTTGACAGAGGTATCAAGAATACATAGCGGGGAAAGGGGACAGCCTCTTCAGTAACCGATGTTGTGAAAACTGGATATCCACATGCAAAGGTACGAAATTCGATCCCTACCTTACACAACATACAAAAATCCAATCAAAAAAAGATTAGACTTAAACTTAAGACCTAAAACTGTAAAACTTCTAGAAGAAAACATGGGGAAAAACTCCTTGACATTGGTCTTGATAAGCAATCTATAAAATGAGAGAAAACTTTTGCAAATCATACATTCAGTGAGGGATTCGTATCTAAAACATAAGGAACTCTTACAACTCAGTAGCAAAAAACCAATAACCCAATTTAACAAATGGGCAAAGTGGGGCGCCTAGGTGGTTCAGTCAGTTAAGTGTCTGACTCTAGATTTCAGCTTAGGTCACGATCTCATGGTTTGTGGGTTTGAGCCCCACATCAGGCTCTCCACTGGCAGTCCAGAGACTGCTTAGGATTCTCTCTCTCTCCCTCTCTCTCTCTCTCTGCCCCTCCCCTGCTCATGCTCTCTTTCTCTGTCTCTCAAAATAAATAAACTTAAAAAAAAACACTTGAAAAGTAAAAATGGGCAGGATTGAACAGACATGTTCCCAAAGAAGACAAATGGCCAAAAGGTGTGTGAAAAGATGTTCAGAGTCACTAATCAGCAGGAAACCAAATGAAAACCACAAAGTGATATTGCCTCACACCTGTTAGGATGGCTAATATAAAAAAGTGAAAAGAGAAGTTTTGGTAAGGATGTGGAAAAAAGGGAACCCCTATATACTGCTGAATGTTAACTGATACAGCCATTATGAAAAGCAGTATGGATATTCCTTGAAAAATTAAAAAGAGAACAACCATATGATCCAGCAATCCCACTTAGAATATATATCCAAGGACATAAAATTGCTACCTTAAAGAGGTATTTGCACTCTCATGTTCGTTCACTGCAAAATTATTCACAATAGGCAAGATATGGAAACAACCTAAATGTCTTTCAATGGATGAATAAAGAAAATGTGGTCATATATACAGTAAAATATTACTTAGCCTTTAAGAAAAAGGAAACCTTGCCATTTGCAAAAATATGGATGAATCTGGACATTATAAAGCTGAGTGAAATGATCAAGACTCAGAAAGACAAGTATTGCATGGTCTCACTTATATATGGAATCTTGAGCAGAAAAAAAAGCTGAATTCTTAGTAGTAGAGTAGAATGGTAGTTTTCAAAGCATGGGGCATGAGAGAAAAGGGGGAAATAACAGAAAGAAAAGAACATAAAAGAAAGAGAGAGAGAGGAAGGAAGGAAGGAAGGAAGGAAGGAAGGAAGGAAGGAAGGAAGGAAGGAAGGAAGGAAGGAAGGAAGGAAGGAAAAGAAAAGAAGGCAAAGGAAAGAAAGGAAAGGAAAGAAAGCGAGAAAGAAAAGTTAGAATGGTGAGGGGCTGGGAAGAGGAGTTCATAGGGAGTTACTGTTTGATGGATACAAAGTTTCAGTTTTGCAAGATGAAAAGAGTTCTAGAGATGGATAGCAGTGATGGTTGTGCAACAACATGAATGTACTTAATATCGCTAAACTGTACACTTAAAATGATTTAAATAGTGAATTTTATATTATATGTGTTTTAGTTGCTGGTATGCTGCCCTGGGGAGCAGGTGACAGTGAGGCCAGCAGTGGTTCTGGAAATGCTGCAGACCAGCCAGAGGTTGCAAAACATCCTGTTGCCGAGCAGCCTGATGGGGAGTACATCTGGGAGGTAGAAACCCTCTCCCCAGGGCTGACAGAGCAGCCTCCCCTGGCCCATTGGGACCGAAACTGCTCATCATCTGCAGAGCCCCAGTCATTGAGCTGCTGAATAGCAGCATTAAGGAAGGTAACACTAAACTGTAGCTGCTGGCCCCAGGGCCACCTGGTTCAGTTTTGCCGCTGAGGGCGTCCCCGTGGCTCCCATCTCTCAGATGGTACAAGCTCCTGTGGTCCTGGCAGGAGTGGCAGCTGGGGGCATGACCCCACAGGACCCACCCTCCATCCAGATTGTCTAGGCTCTGTCCCCAGTCCAGTTAGTGCACACATTTTGAGTAGAACTGGTACCTCTTCTTGTCTCACATACAGACCCCTACTAGCTGTCTGCCTTGGGTGGGCTAGGCTTGGGTGGGGGAGCTGCAGGCTGGGCTTGATAATAAAGATAAGAATTTCTCCCCCCAATTTTTTTTTTGGGAAAAAAATTTGTTAAACTTACATGTAAGACTGGTAGTAAGGGCTACCAAGCTACAGCCACTTCAGAATATCCGCCTAGGAGAAGGTACGTTCGGCTAAATGATGGTTTTCAATCTTTGCCCAAGGGCACCCCCTTTCCCCTAATGCAAAGAATAAACTAGCACTTGACCTACAGGGCTAGGAGTATGTTAACTCATGGGAGCTCGTGTCCCAGCCTCACTGAGCACCCTGGTGAGTTCAGAGCTCACCCCGGAAGACTGCAGGCTCTTCTTCCCCTATTTCCTGCCTCTGTCACCACTGCTCATGAACCCTCTTTGTAGCATGGTCATGCTATCCTAAATCTGGAATGGAACATCACATTGTTGTGTCTTTATACAAATGTCCTATCTCTTTGAGATAACTTACAAATACAATGCAACTTCAGGAGGATTTTTCTCTTGGGATAAACAGAGGAGTTCTAAAGTTTACTTAGAAAATAAGTGGTCCAGAGACCTAAAAAGAAGAGCTTTGGGGTACAGATCAGCTTTAACAGCTGTTAGAACATATTTAAAAGTAATGATTGTTTAAAATACTATGGTTATGATAAGGTAAAAATGTGTATTTGAGGAACTGAATGCAAAGGCACAGAGTAGACCCAATAATTTAGCTAAAGAGAGCTAATTTGTGCTAAGAGGTGACTGTGGGACAGGGTTGATATCCATTAGACACAGCAGGCATAGCTTAGTGGCCCACAAAAATGTTTTCATTTTCAAATAAGTAAAAAAAAAAACTTTAAGAATGAAAATGAACATGTAGTAATGAATCCAGCCTGGGTTGTATTTGCCTTTATTACACACAGTTATAAAATAAAAGCAAAAATGCCTAAGGCACATGAAAATCACAAGGCAATCCTAGCCAACAGAGCATAAACCTTTCTCTATTCATGATCTGTATCATGCTCACCACCATCATAATGGTTATAACCTAATTATTAACCCATAACCCTATAGCCATAATTATTATACCTAATAATATGCATTGTCAGTGAAAACAACACAGCTTCAAGACAAGGGCCTGTCTGCTCGTTTTAGCAAGTTTGTTCCCTAACTCTTACATATTGACTGTAAACAGCCACTGGATTATCCGTTTGGGCAAACATTAAGTTATATTCAAAATGTGTGTTTAAAAATTATAAATTAGTGGAAGAACTGTCCAAAAATTGCACAAAATAGGATTGAGAGTTTTTGCAGGTTAAAAAAAAATTTTTTTTAAGTTTATTTATTTTGAGTCGGGGGAGAGGCAGAGATAGAATCTCAAGCAGGTTACACTCTGCCAGCTCAGAGCCCAATGCAGGGCTTGAAGTCATGAACCGTGAGATCATGACCTGAGCTAAGATCAAGAGTTGGACACTCAGCTATCGACAACAGCCAAAGTATGGAAAGAGCCCAAATGCCCATTGATGGATGAATGGATAAAGAAGATGTGTGTGTGTGTGTGTGTGTGTGTGTGTATACACACACAATGGAGTATTATTCGGCAATCAAAAACAATGAAATCTTGCCATTTGTAACTATGTGGATGGAACTGGAGGGTTTTATGTTAAGTCAAATTAGTCAGCCAGAGAAAGGCAAATGTCATATGAGTTCACTCATATGAGGATTTTAAGATACAAAACAGATGAATATAAGGAAAGGGAAGCAAAAATAATATAAAAACAAGGAGGGGGACAAAACATAAGAGACATAAATAGAGAGAACTGAGGGTTGCTGGAGGGCTTGTGGGCGGGGGGAATGGGCTAAATGGGTGATGGGCATTAAGGAGGACACTTGTTGGGATGAGCACTGGGTATTATACACAGGGGATGAATCACTGGAATCTACTCCTGAAATCATTATTGCACTATATCTAACTTGGATGTAAATAAATAGATGAATGAATGAATATGTACATACATACATACATACATAAAATGTTTAAAAAAATTTTTTTAAACATGAAAAAAAACACAAGAGTTGGATGCTCAACCAACTGAGCCACTCAGGTGCCCCATATAAGCTTTTTGTTGTTGCTGTTGTTGTCGGTGGTGGTGGTGGTGGTAATGGCAGCATTTAAACTTATAAATCACAGGGGCCCCTAGGTGGCTCAATCGGTTAAGCCTCTGACTTCGGCTCAGGTCATGATCTTGTGGTTCACAAGTTTGAGCCCCACGTTGGGCTCTGTGCTGACAGCTCAGAGTCTGGAGCCCGTTTTAGATTCTGTGTCTCTCCCTCTCTGCCCCTCCCCTGCTCATACTCTGTCTCTCTCTGTCTGTCAATAATAAATAAACATTAAAAATTTTTTAATTTATGAATCTTTGAAAGAAAAGGATCAAAAGATAATTTCTGTACAAGAACCAACTAATCACAGTGAAAAAGTAATCAGCACGAAAAGCATTTCATTCAAATGTTATAGAAATGGATCATTATGTTTAATATATAAAAAGTTTATTCTAATGTGGAAGTATCAATAAATGCTCCCTTGATAGCAAATGACATAATGCAAAATATAGATAGAAAGCAAATAGGGGTAAATGTTCATCTTGTAACCAAATTCAAACTAAATAATGAGGTATGTTTTTATATCCTTAACTTGTCAAGAAAGGTATAATAATAACACTAGCACCATTGTTTACAGTGAAATGGATGAGACTTTATGACTGTGGATAAAAAACAGGAACACAGTAGTAGGTACTGAAACCATAGAAGGTTCCTGCCCTTTAACCCAGTAATTTCACTCACTGTAATTTAGATGAGGAGCTAATTCAGGAGAAGGGCAATCCCTCTGTATGCTGCTCCTCCCTGTAGCATTCTCTGTAATAGCAGAAATTGAAAACAACCTGAATGTCCAACAACAGGGACAGTGAAGACAGTGATGTAAATTGCAGTACATTAACTGGATAAAATGTTGTGCAGTTCTCACAATAATTATGAAGAATATGAGCCAGTGTAAGGTGTTGTTCAAAATAGTGTTTGGCGGGTCGCCTGGGTGGCTCAGTCGGTTGGGCGTCCGACTTCGGCTCAGGTCATGATCTCGCGGTCTGTGAGTTGGAGCCCTGCATCAGGCTCTGTGCTGACAGCTCAGAGCCTGGAGCCTGCTTCAGATTCTGTGTCTCCCTCTCTCTCTGACCTTCCCCCGTTCATGCTCTGTCTCTCTCTCTGTCTCAAAAATGAATAAATGTTAAAAAATTTTTTTTTTAAAAATACTGTTTGGTAAAACTAAATGTCCAATTATGCAGATGTTTGATTATAGCTCTGTAAAATATGCTAGAATGTAGACAAGGACTATGAGGGAGCAGAGAAAAATAGTGTTTGCTCCTGCTCCTTCCCTCCCAATCATGAGGCTCTCATGAAATTTCTTTCAGCATCGACACACTCCATGTTCCCGCCTTGTTCCCTCTTTTCCATTGTTCCTTCTTCCATTCATTGAGTGGATTCCTGTTGCTCCAGGGCACCCATGTCACTTACTATTTTTTGTATTCAGCACTAGGATCCAATAATGAGGAAGACCTATCCCCCTCTGCTCACTGAGCTCACCGTTCACACACAGATGCATAAGGAAGTTATTTGTGATACAGTATAGAAATCCATA
The DNA here is from genome assembly GCF_028749965.1 of Puma concolor. Taxonomy (NCBI): domain Eukaryota; kingdom Metazoa; phylum Chordata; class Mammalia; order Carnivora; family Felidae; genus Puma; species Puma concolor. The sequence continues at coordinate 44,730,565 of NC_141676.1, read as the reverse complement.
AAGTGATAGGAAAAAAAGGAAGCTAAGTGACAACCAGATTCCTTAAGAATCAATCACATGTTTTATCTCTTGAAAGGGATTTTGCATGGAGAAAGTGCTGGGGGAATTTGATCCCTTGATTACCAGACTTTCCCCACATGACAAGTTTCCCTCCTGCTGGCTCCTCCCTCTGAAGTAAAAATACTCAAGTCTCTCCTCCAACACAAAAATCAAGTTTTCACCTCCACATTCCCCACTCAACATCTTTTCTATAAACTCCTTCCTTTTCAGTCACAATCCATACTTCTAATTCCATACTGAGCAGTCACTGCCTACCCTGCTGCTAGTTGAGTGCATTGCGATAATAAAAACCACAAGAAAAGATGAGGTTACACTGGAATATGTAGGGCTCTTGCAATCCAGGTGGAGGAGACAGAAATTGCAGAAAGAAGGAAGAACTCGGTATTCCAGAGCAGAGACAAGCCGGCGTGTCTAGAACATGTGAACACAGATGGGAATGACAAGTGTTGAACCTGGAGGTGTAGGCAAGAGCCCCACCATGTGGGGTCTGTGGGTCTGAGTAGAGTTTGAAGTTCATTCTAAGCTCAATGGAAGCCATGGAGTGGAGACACAGCTCTGCTGTTTCTTCTCTCCCATCCTAGACTGTTTGCACAGCATCCTCATCAACCCTGATTTTTATGGCAATAATAGGAAATACATAGATTAGGCGATGATACCCATCTTACAGGTGAGGAAAAAACACTTGACCAAGGCCATATGACTGGTAAGGGAAAGAAGAGTGGTAAATGGGACTATTAATTGTCCTGGGAACTCAAGAGATAAAATGTAAGGCCCTTTCTTTGTCACTAGTCCATGTAGGTATCTTTCCCTCTTGGGCTGTGCTTCACCTGAGAAGCTGTGCTCTGTAGGGGTCCCTCCCGCTCTCCACTATGAAATGATAAAATCTCTCCATTCCCTTCAGCCTCCTCATCTGGAGCATCCTAACTCTGATGTCCAGGCCACAAGCTAGACCAATTTAATCAGAACCTGGAGGACGTGGTTAAACCCAGATATGAGCATTTCATAAATTCCCAGAAGATTCCAATGGGCATTGAAAGTGAGAAGTCCATGATGGGCAGGTATGAGGGCCACCCAGATCTACCTTGAACTGTACCTCCTTCCTCATCTTCTATCACTTGTCTCCCAGATGCGTCCTCCCTGCCCAAGGGCTGCTCTTGAAACTGTAGTTAGGCCACACCCCTTAATCACTTTCTGTAATATTTACTGTTGCCCTCCAATCCCCACATTGAAAGGCTAATGGATTCTGCAGATTAAATAATCCCAGTCATCTGGAGCTGTCCTGGGATTAGACTGCCAGACAATGGCACAGTGCCCCTTGCTCCTGGTTCTAATTAAATAATTCACTTAAATAGCCTCTGTTTCCTCCAGAGCCCAGGTCCTTTAGCCAAAGGGAGGTGAGCAAGGGCTGTCTCCAATGGCATGCAGGAGAAGAAGTGAGCTGCTCATATGGAACAGTGGTTGCAGGAGCCACAGAATTAAGGGACAGACACTTAAGGCTTCAAGTCTTCCTTGTAAACTACCTACTCCTGGTCAGGGAGGCACAGCCAAGAACCCTGCACAAAATGTTGCAGGCACCAGGATGCGATTTCGTGGGGAAATAGGTACTACTTACATAAATGGGTTAGAAAAAAGCTTAGGGCAGAAAGTCACCACCATGGGGCAAAAGCACCCAAGGTTAGCTAGCGAGATTTTGTAATGGGATCACAAGTAACTTGTTATATCACCTGCAGGAAATTACTTTCCATTTGACGCCAATGTACAATTATACTTTGATCACAAACTCCACTTGCCCCCCCAGATCCTTTGCTTCTTACACACACAAGTTAATAATTACTGTGTGATTGTTTTCTTCACATTCACATGTGTAAGATCTTATTTTCTACATGCTCACCACGTGAGTAATATCTTGTGTACTCAATAAACATGGAGATGAAACTCCTGTTCAGGGCTCTTGTCTCCTCCTGGACATTAACTTCTCTCGTATTCAATTCTGCATCCGCTCCCTTGCTGGACAAGAGAGAACTCCAGACTCATAGTCTGTGACAGGATTCAATTTGGAGAGGCCCAAGGGGAACTGATGGAGGGCTTCCCTCTTCCCTGTTCAGTTCTTCCATCCCCTCTCCCTGATCTTCTCCCTGGCTCTGTCCTAGTCCCCCAAATATTCCTCATAATGCTATTCCTACTCAGTTTAAGAGAAAAGTTCTCAACTCTTTCAAATGCTTCCTCTGGGCTCAGATATCTTCCCCCAGTGTATGGGAGGATCCAAGTTTAAGGTGCCTGATGTCAACTCTCACTGGTGCCTTCCTGGGATCCAGGACTTTTGAGTCATCCAACAAGGAACTTTTTCATGTTACTCAACCAATCCATTTAGAGGGATGAGCACAGGGTTGTCTTGTTTATTTATCCATCCTTAATTCACTTATTCAACGGAGATTTATTTTCACCATAAACAAGGTAAATCCCATATTTCCTTTACAACTTGTGTACAGCCTAGCAGCAGAGATAAATATATTCACATAGGAGGACACTCACTGATTTGCAGCTCAGATGCCACAGATACATTACCCTTCCCTTGTCAGTATATTCATGCTTATTTCCAGTCATTGGAGATTGTATCAGTAGGATGATCAGTATGATGATTGTTGCAGGACGCTTATAGAAGACTTCTCAGAGGAAAGAGACCTAGATGGTAGCAAGTCTCCTGGTTGATGTACAAACACTGGGTGGACTGGGCTGTCCTGGTTAAGGTCCGAAAAGAAAAAAAAGAAAGAAAGAAAAAAGAAAAAAAAGTTCCATGGCAATGAATGAGAATGGTGTGTGAGCACCGAGGAGTGGACTGGGTTCCACGGACTAGGCCAGCAGTAAGAAATGTTACTTCTGGGAATAGTGTGCTCTTAGATATAAGAAAATCCCTCATGAGTAGCATATGTGCACACTGGGGGAAGTGAAGGAGGGTGTGAGTATAGCTCAGAGCTGTTAAAAAAGCACCTTAAGACTGAATCTCAGAGCAGAAAATCTGCCCTTCAGTTGGGAACAAGACATCAGTGGCTCCCCATTGCCTGGAACTGTGAGTTACAACCAAGGCAGGCCCACTCCCCAAGAGGAAGGAAGGTTTCGTGCAGCCCCTGTAGGAAACATTACTCATGCCCACTCTGCAGGTTGAGAAAACCAACCATGGTGACTCATGTTTACTAATTGGAATGCATCAGAATCATTCATTATTTTGTCACAGAAGAAAGAATGAGAACCACAGGCCTTGAAAATAAAGTCCCCCTAGCAAGGCATACATAAGCCCCCCACAACCTCATTTCCATCTACCTTTTGGACTCCTCTCCAGCTGCTAGCCAGTTTTCTCCCTAATGTTCACTCTGTTCAGGGGCTATATGGTTGGGTGACTTGGGTCCCCGTCCTCCAGCTGGAAGGGTGGTGTGATAGATTTTAAACATCACAAATTCTTACAGATGTTCCATCACAAGGTGAGGACTTGCTTTGTCCAATATAATGTGACAGAAATTACATCACACAGGTTTCAAGTTTCCAAGTCAAGAGTCCTTACAGTTTCTGTTCTCACCCTCATGGAATGCTGTGTGTGTGTGTGTGTGTGTGTGTGTGTGTGTGTGTGTGTGTGTGTGTGTGTGAGAGAGAGAGAGAGAGAGAGAGAGAGAGAGAGAGAGAGAGAGGAAGAGAGAATGAGTAAGACCAAGCTGGCTTGCTGGGGAAACACACCCAAGACAGGAGAACCCAGGTGGCCCAGACAAGCAGCACGTCTGTGACAGACACCCTCCAGGCCAGCCAACCCCGAGCTGACTTGCCAAGTGACTCTAACTGTGTAACTGGACCCACCACATGGAAGATAGTGAACCAACACCACATGGAAGATAGTGAGCCATCCCACCTCAGTCCTGCCCAAGTTCCTGGCCTACAGAATCACAAACGCATATGCTGTTCTGGTTTTGAGCCACTACATTTTGGGGTGCTTTGTTAGGTAGCAAGGTTCATGGAAACAGTGGGCTAAGCCAATCAGGGCAAATCCTTCCCTCCCGGCACAGTTGGCCAGAACACAGGCCTAAGTCATCAGTGCAGGCTCAAGGAATCAGTGAGAACCTCAAAACCATGCCCGGGACACCTGGGCAGAGCTGTTCTCCCTCCTCTGCCTACCGTGCTGTGGAGTAGAGCCAAACTATGGCACCGTTTTGCAACCTTAAAAGGAGGAGCCAGCCCAAGGAGGAAACCCTTACGTGAAAACTTCACAGGACACTGCACAGAAGCAGAGTCGAGAGCCTTGATCAACGTCTCTGTCAAACTGCACCGAACCTCACACCCCCTCCAGACTTTTGGAATCATACAGGTCCTAAATCCTCTCGGTTACTCAAGGCATGTGACTGAGGCTTTGGGGATTTGCAACGGAAAATGTCCAACTGACACACTCCCAAGCTGTAGAACTGTGGTTTTCGTGTCTACCCTATGAAAGAACCCCACTTCTCACACAGAACCCGGAGCAGAAGCATAAAACGAAAGCCAGTGTGTTTGAGATTGGGGTGGGCAGTCCAGAACCCTAACTGACAGCAACTTCTTAACTCCCTGTGTTAGTTTCCTAGGGCTGCCCTAAGAAAGTACCACAAACTGGGCATCTTAAAACAACAGCAGCTTGTCGTATCCCAGTTCTGGGGACTAGACCCCAAAATCAGTGTGTCAGCAGTGCCATGCCCCCACTGAAAGCCGTAGGGGAACCCTCCCTTGCCTCTAACTTCTGGTTTGTCGGCTTCTTCGCTGTTCCTTCCTTGTGTTACAGATGCGTCACTCATCAATCCTCCTTGTTCCCATGGGTTCTCCCTGAGCCCCTTCCCACCGTCTTCCCTGAGCATGTCTGCCTGTGTCCAAACCCCCTTTCTATAAGGACACCACACTAATGACTTCAGTTAAACCCGATTACTTCTGCTAAGACCGTATTTCCAAATATAGTCATTCTGAGATGGTAGGGGTTAAAACTTCAACATACCTTTTGGGGAGAGACGTTTTAACTTGTAAACCTCGTTATCCCAGGACAGTACCTGAGGCAGCTAAGCAGGGCATGGGGGCTCTGAGGGAGATGGTTTGTGTTTTTATTTCTCTGTGATATTTTAAATTCTGAAACTCGTCCCAAATTGTCCTTTTTACTGTTCTTAGTTTTCAAGGCTGAGATTGAATGGCACCCCTACTCTTTCTGCTCCTGCCTCTACAAGAATTAATTCCTCTCTCTTCCATGTTTCGTAAAACTTGTTCATAAGTCAGATAAAGTACTGTCAACATCTCATTAAGGTTATATCTGTATATGTGTGCTATTTCTACACTGGACTGTGTATAACCCTGACCCAAGGTTGTCACTTGCATTTAGCTTCTTGACTGGCTTATAGTAAATATTCAGCAAGAATTAAATGAAATAGAATTATGTGTCTTGACATTTATAATTGTTGGAGGGCAGTATTTGTTAAATAGGAAGAAAAAGGTTTTATTCATTCCTTTAAAAGATACTTGCTTGGCAAAAGACTCAGTTTAGGGCTCTAAGTTTATGACATCAAAATGGTCTTAGGAATCTGTAAGAAGTGGAGGGAACTGAACATTGACTGGAAGTCACTCTTGTCCCAGTTTTCCCCTCATTCAACTTTTCCTTGTTGCTCGTAATCCTGTCATTAGAACACTTAGACATCAAATGTAGTATCTTACGATTTTTGTATATTACAGTCTTTTACAGTTTTAATTTTGTTCATTGGCGGTTCCTGAATATTCATGTAATAGTTTTATGAAAATGGTAGAATAGCAAAATCCAGTGTGGAAACATTCAGTGTGCTAAGCCTGTGTAGCTGCCATAGCGTTTGTGCCTGTGCTAGGGGGACAAGAAGGGACAAGGTTTAATACTGACATATAGGCAGTAATACTGAAAGGTGAGGCCCACAGTTGATGAGGTCAGGGAATTGGAGAAGGAGAGGGAGCGTCCATACTGGAAGTTCTCTTCTAACCTAAACCAAGGCTCTCCTGTTCACTGGCTGCTCTGGGATCAAATGTACATCTTGCTTACATGAGTTTAAGAAATAACTCCAGCTACCTCTTCATGCCTAACAGAGTCCTCCAGCTGCTTTGCCTGCTTTCCAGGTAACTAAATATCAGAACTCTTACAAAGTAACCACTGTGTTTAGCCCAACAGGCACACACTAGGGAAACACTCCTCCAACAAGCAAATATTAACATGTGTCCCATGAAAGTGTTGTGAAGATTAATGATACAATGTATTTTAAGTGTCTGGTCACTCAATGTCCAATGCATGGTGGATTTTAGGTTGGATTATTGTAACCAAATCTTCATTTCTACCCTATTAATGGATTTATATAATTAAGTCCTTCACTATGTGATTTTTCAGTGTCTCCTCCTTGGAGTAAAGTGTATGGCCTTGCTCCAGCATTACTCAGCTTGGTCAGCAATACGACTCACTATAGCCAAAAGAATGTGAGTAACAGATGTCAGACCTAAGGTTTTAAATGTTCTTGGTTTATCCTAGCATCTTGGAACGTCCATCCTGTACGGTTAAAAGAGCATGTGCCAAGTGTTTATTGCTCTTTCTGCTTGTGTACAAGAATGCACACAGATGGAGCATTCTGAGCCCAAGGCAAAGTCTGCAGTTCAGCCTGGCCAAGCAAGCACAGCTGAGATCAACCAAACCTGCAGGGTCATCAGCAAGAACAATAAATGTTAATGTAAACCACTGAGATTTTTGTGGCTGTTAGATATGCAGCATTTCTGCATCAATAGCTAAGTAATACTGGCTACTATTATTGTTGTTAGTATTACTATCTCTGCCCTAAGGAACATTCCATCCTTGAGAATCCCACTCCAGCACTGAGCTCAGAATATTACAGACTAGAGACAAACCACGTACGCTCATGGAATGTCGCATTTCATTTCACATATTGAAAAACTGGTACCCAGAGATATAGAATCAACTGCAAACAGTCTCATGGCTTATTCCCAGAAAGAACTGCAAGCAGCATATACCTCAGGGGTAGAGGGACCAGACATCTCAGTTTGTCCACGATGGTCCCAGTTCACACCTGTTGCACCTCTATAATTATTAATAGCTCATAGTCTCTGAAAAAAGTTATGGTTTTACAGGAAATTATATGGTTACCCTACTTACTGGCTAACGAACATAAAATTTAATTTGGAAGTTGTCAGTGAAGATGATTTTGGTTGTAAATAAGATTTAAAAATGAGGGAAAAAAATAACACAAACTGGATTAAGTCATAAAAGAAATTGATTAGCTCATTAGGAATATGGGAACGACAATGTTTGGTGTATTCCAACTTGTCTGATCCACACACAACTTTCCCCAAGGGCTGACTCCCCTTCACTATGGCAAAGTGATCTGCTGCGATGCTTCCACATCCATACCCTGTGCTACATGTTTCTTCTTTCCTGTCACGGAAGAAAGGAAAGAATTTCTCTAAAATCCTCTCAGAAGAGCTAAGAGGCATATTTCCCAGAGGCTCCCAGCAAATGAATCCTCATGCTCTTTGACCCAATTTTGCCAGCATGCCCATCCCTCCACCAAACTCTGGGGCCAGACAGCAGGGTCACATTAATTTGAATCACATGTCCTGCCTTCAAGGCCAGGGGTGGGGTCAGCTTTAGCCAAGAGGGCTTGGGCTGGGTAGGGTTGGCATTAATGTTGAATATCAGGGGAATTAACAAGAGAAGGGGAAATGGGTATTGGGGAGGCCACTCAACAGAGCTTGTCCATTCAATACACAGCTTGTTGTCTTCAAAAAGTAAATGGGGTTTCTGCCTTTAAACAATGAGTGCTCCATAATGCAATCCCAGAGCAGTCATCCAGTTTTTGCCAGGAGTTCCCAACATCCTACCATCAGGTTGGATGGCTAAAGAGCACAGTGGGGCTGAGAGGCATCTCCCTGTGTACTTACCAAGTGGGGCTGGAATGAAATGGGCCAGAGCATGAGACACACCTGGATTTGAATCCCAGCTCTGCTATTTACTATGTAACCAGTCTTGTTTCTTAACTTCTGTACAGATCTGTAACCGGGGGCAATAATGTCTACTTCATGATGTTTTGAGAGAATTAAAAAACATAACGGTTTTAAATTATCTACCACAGTACTGACCACATGGGTAATCAATTTCCTTTCTTTGTGCCTTAATTACTTGTTGAGACAGAACAGATCCAGCAAAGGAACTATAATAGCTTGAAGCATCATCTCTACCAAAGGAACATCTCACTGACCAGCTTTATGAGACACAGCTTAGGCATGTGTGTGTGTGTATCCCTCTGGTGCCTCCTGCAAACATGCTGACACATTCATAATGTTTTCGTATCCATTTTCTGGACTTGTTTGCCACCCTTGTCAGATTCTTTCGTTAGTGTGTATTAATTAATGATGTCACAGTCTTCTTCCAGATCAGTTTCTTTCAGAGTCCACACTTTGGTCTCTACAGATGCCAAATCCCAAGCATTAAATGTGAGATTACTCATTTTAACGTAAGGTCTTGCCGAGAAGCTCACTTTAGCCCCTATGAACTTAAGCATCTTCCTGGACTATCCTTTCTCTAGATGGAGAGGGACAAGTGAGTCTAAGGGTGTGAAATCCTTGTATACAATTAATTTTTTTTTTATTTTTTAAAAAAAAATTTTTTTTCAACGTTTTTAATTTATTTTGGGACAGAGAGAGACAGAGCATGAACGGGGGAGGGGCAGAGAGAGAGGGAGACACAGAATCGGAAACAGGCTCCAGGCTCTGAGCCATCAGCCCAGAGCCTGACGCGGGGCTCGAACTCACGGACCGCGAGATCGTGACCTGGCTGAAGTCGGACGCTTAACCGACTGCGCCACCCAGGCGCCCCTCTTGTATACAATTTAAAACACTATGCAGATAAGGGTAGCATTATATATGCACTGCTGGAGGAGAAAGATTTCACAGACTTCAAATCAGACCAGCCTCCTTCTTCCCCACCGCCTATACTCCTTCTAAATGGACACTGCAGCCAAGCTTTGTTGGAATCTTTTTTTTTTAACTAAATTTTGAAATAAATTTAGATATACAGAAAATTTGCAAAGCTGTACAAACAGTTCCCATATACCCTATCCTGTGTTCTCCTGGCGTTATCAATTTTATAACCACAGTCCATTTGCCAAAATTAAGAAATTTAACATTATTGCAATAAAATTAAAGTATAAAATTATTCAGATTTTACCAGTTTTCTCCACTAATATCTTTCCTGGTTCAGGACACTACACTGCATTTCGTTATTAGTTCTTCTTGGTCTCTTCTGATTTTTTTAACAGCTTCTCTGTATTTCCTTGTTCTCATCACCTGGATACTTTCAAATACACTGGCCAGGTATTTCTTACACTGCCCCCCAATCTAAGTTCGCTGTTCTCTCACAATTCGATAGAGGTTAGGGATCTTGGAGGAAGAATATCCCTGAAGCAGTACCCTTTTCATTGATTGTGTCAGAGAGGCCAAGATAACAAAATATGTATTCCTGGTGATATTAATCCTAAGTGCTTGGTTAAGGTATTATCTGTGAAGTTTCTTCTTTCCCTTTCCATACTCTTTCTGTTATATGAGAGTCACTTAGTTCAGCCCACACTTATGGCCACATGAGTACTTCCTTACTCTCTGACACTACATGATGCTCCAGATTCATCCGTATTTGCCCTGCCCCAGTCCTAGAATCAGTCATTTCTCCAAGGATTCCTCCTTCATTTTATTGGAGAATGGTATTTAGAAACCAATTTCTGAGTGCTAGGTGTGCTGCCTCTTTTGACCAGCTTAAATGTCAAAAAACATAAAATAGTTTTGGGATTGATTCCCTCCTTTTTTCCTGATCTTTCCCCTGAATAAGATCCTACATCAAATCTTTCCAATATTCCTTTGTTCATTCGGTCATTCATTAATTCAACAACACTTACTGATCTCCTATCATGTGTTAGATACCACTGTACTTGACACTGAGAATGAAGTTTTCATTTACACAGCCTAAGTGCAAATTGTCTGAAGGGATAGCCCTGCTGAGATATAAAAAACAGATAGGAATTAGGCAAAGAGAGAAGGGAGGTGGGATAAGATAAAATAATGGATAATAAACATGTGTTCTCCAAGCACGTGTCCACAGAGACACTTAGAGAATCAGGTTAGTTGTCATTTTTTTATTCTATTACTTAATCAGATAATATAATTTTATATTTGTGAGTAAGCCCCATTCTCCCACTGGTTGTACTTACTCTGGAGGAGTAGATAGGGAATTTATAAAATCTCTAACCATCTAATAATGCTAAATGAAAGAAACTCATGGCCAAAAAAAGTAAAATGCTAAAACCAATGAGAAACACAAACACAATGTGTCCTAGAGCAATTTCTTGTAATTAAAACCAATGAATAGCCCCAGTGTAGTGGCTACAATACTGTGTGCTGGTGGTGGAGAAGCAACCCAGAAAGACATGGCCTCATGTTGAAAGCACCTTAAGCCAGGTGTGATGAGCATTACAGAAGGAAGCTGCATGGAGCTATAGGACATAGAGCAAGCAGATTTGACCATCTTCAGGGTTCAAAAGCTTCCTAGAGAAAGTAGCCTTAATGATGAGGATTGAAGGAAGACCAGAAACTGATAAAGACGAACAAAACCAAGATCTGGGTGCTATATGTGCTACATCTTGTGACTGGCTTAAATCTCAAACAACTCATCTATTATCAGAGTTTTGTAAGTAATTCCCTAATCTCTTCATTACTCCTAATCTTTACCCCAAATAGAATCATACACTAGGCTATCTTCAGTATTCATTCTTTCATTCATTTATTCAACATCTAATAAAAAGAGAGGGAGGAAAAGCATTCTTACAATATACAGATTCTATAAATATACAAATCCGAGCAGGAATCCTAGCACTGCTTTGAATAACATTTTTTAGTTGAATTGGATGCCTGGTTTCTCCATCCTAATAACTCACATGGTCATTAAATAAATGCTGACATGTAGTATTGATTTATATCAATAGTAAACATTTATATCAATACTAAAGTTCTAAAGAATTCAGTAATGTACTCTTCTGAAAATCTTTTGGTTCATAAAAAACCACTCCAAAACGTAGTGAATTAAAACAAAACAACTATTCTGTTAGCTTAGAAAGGTACAGTTTGGGCAGGGCTTGGCATCTGCTGGGGTGCCTTGACTGAGAGCAAGAGGACACGTTTCTAAGTTGGCTTAATCAACTGGTTTTTGGTGGCTGTCAGTTGGGAGCATAGCTGGGGTTGAAGGCTGGGAAACCTGGGTTTCCCTCTGCATGGGTCTCTCCGTGTGGCCTTGGTTTTCTCATGCAATGAGAAATTCCAAAGGCAGAAATCCTAAGAGTCAGACCTAGGAGAAAACTGGACTGCCTTTTACAACATGGCATCAGAAGTCTCTGTGCCACCTACTGACCTGTATTCATTGAGCTAGTCATAAAGGTCTATCCAGTTTAAGAGGAAGGGAAATAAACTCCATCTCCTAATGGGAATATAGCAAGGTGTTTTTTGTTTGTTTGTTTTTGTTTTTTCTTTAAAGCAGGTGGGATGGGAAATAATATTGCAGGCACTGCTGGAAAATACAATCTGCCAGTCAAGAGATAACTTCTTCAACTCCACACAGATGTTTAATAAAATGGTATTGTTGATTTTTGAAACAAGGATATCCAAGTTTTGTTACCTTTCCTTTGATATGATTCTGAAAAGATATTTTACTAGAACTGGGGGATCGAGGTGGCTCAGTCAGTTAAGTGTCTGACTCTTGATTTTGGCTCAGGTCATGATCTCATGGTTCGTGGGATCAAGTCCCATGTCAGGTTCTGTGTTGACAGTGAGGAGTCTGCTTGGGATTTTCTCTCTCCCCCTCTCTCTGCCCCTCTACTGTTCACACATACTCTCTATCAAAATAAATCAATAAACTTAAAAACCTTTTTTTGAAAAATAAAAATTTTAAAAATATATTTTACTAGAATCGTTTGTCTTTCTTTCTGCAGATGTAACACTCAATTTACTCCTTATTAAATTTAAAAACTGTGGCAGTTACATGATCAGCAATATTTCTTTAATGGATGAGACACTATTTTGTTTTCCTACTTACCTTCCATTTAATATAGTACCTAATGATTATTAGCTATTATTATTATTATTATTATTATTATTCCATATGAGACACTGTATCTTCACTTGATGATGAAATCTAATGTGGAGAAGTGAAGGCAACTTTTCTAAATCGTAATTAAAATTAATTAAAAATTAAGCGATTTTTTTCTAAAATCAGTGTCACAGCTGGGATTTGAACCAAAATCTTGTCCTAAGTCTAGGTTCTCAATGTTAATTAAACCTGTCTAATCCGGATGGCCAACAGGCACATGAAAAGATGCTCAACATCATTCCTCATCAGGGAAATACAAATCAAAACCACACTCAGATATCACCTCACACCAGTCAGAGTGGCCAAAATGAACAAATCAGGAGACTATAGATGCTGGAGAGGATGTGGAGAAACGGGAACCCTCTTGCACTGTTGGTGGGAATGCAAACTGGTGCAGCCACTCTGGAAAACAGTGTGGAGGTTCCTCAAAAAATTAAAAATAGACCTACCCTATGACCCAGCAGTAGCACTGCTAGGAATTTACCCAAGGGATACAGGAGTACTGATGCATAGGGGAACTTGTACCCTAATGTTTATAGCAGCACTCTCAACAACAGCCAAATTATGGAAAGAGCCTAAATGTCCATCAACTGATGAATGGATAAAGAAATTGTGGTTTATATACACAATGGAGTACTACGTGGCAATGAGAAAGAACGAAATATGGCCCTTTGTAGCAACGTGGATGGAACTGGAGAGTGTGATGCTGTGAAATAAGCCATACAGAGAAAGACAGATACCATATGGTTTCACTCTTATGTGGATCCTGAGAAACTTAACAGAGTGGGAGAGAGCCAAAGCATAAGAGACTCTTAAAAACTGAGAACAAACTGAGGGCTGATGGAGGGGGGGTGGGAGGGAGGGGAGGGTGGGTGATGGGTATTGAGGAGGGCACCTTTTGGGATGAGCACTGGGTATTGTATGGAAACCAATTTGACAATAAATTTCATATACTGAAAAAAAATAACAACAAAAAAAAATAAAACCTGTCTAAAGCTTGGGTCATGATTTACATGTCAAGCTTATAAGAAAAATCTTCAGGCTCAATCTAAATGAGTTGAGATATCCTCCCCCAAAAAACTGTATCCTAGGATCTTTCATGTCAGAGATGGGAGTTAATACAGATTTACATTTGAATATAACTCTGTCTATTGTTCTGTGTGACAGAATACTTGAACAAAGCAAAATCTAAAGATACAATGTGGAGAGAACTAAAATATTGTGCTGCCTTTTCTCTATTCTTCTACCAATTCAATTTCATAATTCCATAACACATTGATTAAATGCCATAAGAAGATAAGAAGTTAGGAGATAAAAGGAAGCACAGAAATTTTGCTAATATAAAACAAATTACAGAATGTGTCCAGAAGTAAGCTGATCTTGATCAATGAAAAGAAAAAACAAAGAAAAAAAAAGAAAGCTATATTGTGAAGACTGACAGTCTAGTGTTCATTTCCAAAACTAGCTCTGCATCAAAATCACCTGGAGAGTATAGTAACTATTCAATGCTCAGAGTTGACTTCTGGAAATTCAGATTGATTTGGCATAGGGTGGGGCCTGGGAATGTGTCTTTAACAAATACTCAGATAATGTTAATGCAATAAGATTTCTAGGAAACATAGCTTTAGGGTAAAACTCAGGGATTCTTTTTAAATTTCAATTTTTAGCATGTATTTAAACTTCTGATGTCACTCTCTCTGTCAACAGATTTTTTCTCCTGGCTTTTTTTTTTTCTTCTTCTTTTGGAATACCTACTACATAATATCTGTTCACTAATGGAAGCCAAGATTCTGATTCATTCTTTTGCAATTATCATATTAGATTATTGTAATATCTTTTGTGGTGAATCAGATGAAACACCATTTCCATATTTTTATTAGAATTAAAAATAGAATACAATTATGGAATACTTGATGTTTTCATATTTGCATTTCCTTTAAATATCAAAGTTTATTGCCACTGAACTACAGCATTAATGTTTGGTTGTTGAACCTTCTGTTTTAATACAGAAATAACTGACTCCTAGAATCAATTTTGTTTCTTTAACTGTTTACAAAAACTTCAAAAACTGGATGGATACTTCAATGACTTACCATAAGGATGAGTTCTCCAAAGACTGAACTGTAAAAGTTTAGCATTTGTCAGGACCTCTTAGAAGCTCAAGAAAGCTTTTAGCCCCTTCCTACTCCAATCCTATAATGAATTAAGCAGGGTTTCCCAGAATGTTTTGAGAATTTTTACATGGACTTCTTATATCCTTCAATCTCAGTAGAAATTCATTACTTCATTCAAAAGTTTTTTGAGCATATACTCCATTCTGGGCACAAGGAATACAAGTGTAAACAAGACAGAAAGAATTCTTGCTTTAATGGTCCTTATATATCTTTTGAATTATAATTGCATCAAACAAAGTAAGAATAAACTTTCTCAATAACCTTCCCCTATTCTGCCTCATCACCTGAAGTAACCTAAAATCTCTGTCTCCTATAGAGACAGCAGAAAGGATTTCTTAGTAGCATTTTGGCCAGTGAAAACTCCTGAGGCTTCTGAGGCAAAGGACACAAGCCCTTCCCAGCTTTACCAAAAGGCAAAGCAATGACAAGGAGAAACCAACCATTATCTAACCAGTGGTCCCTGCTCAACACTAGGGCTCCTTGAGGAGCCTATCCTACATTATCATTTTAACTAGAAGTTCTGTGGATGGCACTTCTTGGGGTTGAAGAGAAGTTAGGCACTGGTTGCTTAAGTGTGTTTGACTACTGCTTAAACATGTGCCGAAGACAACTGGCCCAGGGCTGAGGGGTTTCCAAGGGCCTTTAATGTCTTCGGGGATCTTTGGCTTTGAGGCCAAAGACTGACTTTGATCAGAACATTTGAAAGCTGATCCAACTCTCACCAGCCTCAAAAACCGATTACATACTTGCTTGGAAATGACAACGATTTCTACTTGTGCCCTCGGAGCCCAATTATCCAGGGACACACCCCTCAGAGGATTACAGCCTGGATGGCTGGGCTCATCCCACATGGTGGACTTGGGTCTTCGCCATGATTGTGTCTCATGAAAGAAACTGCAAAAACACCCACTCATCAGGTGTCCCTTGCCTGCAGACCTCCCTTAAATCAGACAAAGCTGAGAAGAGACCAAGAAAATCACCTCTGGATAACTGAAACAGCTGTCACAATTCATGACTGCCACCTTGACCGCAACTAAGTTCTCACTCAATGTCTAGGCTCTTAATTCACACATGCACCTCTAACCTGTTTGGTACTTTCTGTTGTTTTCCTGAGCACAGGTTAGTTGGCTGAAGCTGTTGTTACAGCAGGACATAAAGTTCCTGACCATTGTTTGTAAATTCTTACTCAGCATCTTTTTGCTCTGTGTTTACACATAATTCTGGCAAGCTCTGTTTCTGTTCTCTTCAGTACAGTTTAACTGTGTAGATGTCCAAAACCCCTTTTTATAGTTAGTGACCAGTATTTACAAGTTCTTACTCAATGCCTATCAGCTCTGTGTTCCTACAGCATTCAGCAAAGCTTGGTTTTGGTTATTTTGCTGTTCATTTCACTGCATACCAATGAACACAGGAGTGAGTGGATTTTACAAAAGACAGTTATAATGACAAAGGCAAAAAGTGATAGTTAACAACCTTTTGAGAAGAAAAAGAATAATTATATTAATTATAAAGAAAAATAATATATATATATAATTATAAAGAAAAATTATATTAATTTTAGACCAACATCAAATAAAGATAGCAATATATTATCTAGTTTGGGGCTATTAGCCCTACATGTCTTATAGTCCCTGAAAGCAGATGTTAGTGCCCAACACATTAAATGATGTTCTTATGATGATGTATACAAAATAAATAAAGGAATAAAATTACACTCAGTATATTTTTTTAAGAAGGTATAGGAGTATGCGATGCATTTTATCTAGTTTTCCATGTAAGTTGATATAATTTTGCACTTGAAGGGGTTAGCTTTTGTTATAATGACCATAATAGCCACTACTTTTGAGTGCCTCTTTCATGCCAGGCAATGTGCCAGGTGTTTAAGACAAATGGTCATTAATCTTGCTGGACAGTGAGCCTGCAACATGGCCAGGCATGCATCTGAGAGGTTTGGAGAAGGCAGATTCCTTCTGTTGTGGTTTTGCCAGTTGATTTTGAGAATTAAAGACTTACACATTGCCCTTCTCTTAAATTTCCTGAAGTCATTTAATTTATCATATTGAGTTGATGTAGTTAGACAAGCTTTAATAATAATAATAATAATAATAGTAATAATAATAGTCACCACTCTTAAGTATCTGCCCTATGCCAAGCAACGTGTCTGGTCTTTAATATAAAATACCTTTACTCTTGCCAAGGTAGTTATTACTATCCCCATTTTACATGGTGAGAAACAATGGCTCCAGGGGAGTATCATCTGCTCAAGGACAGTAGGTGAAATATAGAGCCAAGATTCAACTCCAGTTGCCTAAGACCCCAAAGCCAGACTCCTCCCAATCCCAGACAACTGCACTTAGAGACGAAATCCCCTTAAATGCACTTTATGGTTCCTGAACATTCAGTGCTCTAAGGGAGTCATCTCTACAAGGAGTTTTCTGGTTCAGTGGAAAGGTTCCTATTTCTATCCCTCTTTTCCATGGAACAGTGTTTTCAGCCAGGAGAGGAGAGCCATTCTGTACCTGTGAGTTTGAGCCAACGGAGAATTTTAACCATCAAAGAGGAACCCAGCCAGAGTAATTCCTTGATGTCACCAGCTGAGTCCATCCACCTCTCCGAGTGACCTGGTCCTCCTCTACCACACTCAGTTCTTTCCCTGGCAGTTGAGGACACCCTAAACATCGTCTCCAGGCCTTGGAAGGAACCTTTCCTAGGGCCTACAGCAAAGAAGATGCCTGTGGGGATGGGAGAACAGTCCTGGGTGCAAGTCGACTCCACTGTGCAGGAAAGTCAGCTGGATTTTCTTATTTTCCTACTATGAGAGTCCAGGAAGGTCCATGAGCACAAAATCCCATTCCTCCCTTCTGCTGTAAATGTCTTTCTCATTCCTTGTCTAGCTTAAAATTCATGGACATCATTTCCTTGATTCTAGGCTCTTAATGGCAGTTGATATGTTCTACTGAGGGGACAGAGAATCATACATCAAAGCTCTGCAAGCCCTGATACCAGAGTGTGAATAATTATCACATTTTCTCCTGGGAGCAGGGACACATTAGAGAGCTTCCCCAAGCTTGGATGGTAGAATGTCTTGGGGTTCTTGTGCACCCCACACATTTTAACACTCCCTACTGCCTGCCCGACCTCAGTGAAGCATTTAAGTACTGAATACAGGTTTTTGGTGTTTTTTTTTTATTTTTTTTATTATTTTATTTATTTATTTATTTATTTATTTATTTATTTATTTATTTATTTTTCAACGTTTATTTATTTTTGGGACAGAGAGAGACAGAGCATGAACGGGCGAGGGGCAGAGAGAGAGAGGGAGACACAGAATCGGAAACAGGCTCCAGGCTCTGAGCCATCAGCCCAGAGCCCGACGCGGGGCTCGAACTCCCGGACCGCGAGATCGTGACCTGGCTGAAGTCGGACGCTTAACCGACTGCGCCACCCAGGTGCCCCTGGTGTTTTTTTTTTAAAGAAGCTTTTTTTTTCCCCTCAGGTGGGTTTTAATCCAGTGTTCAGTCAATAGTCTTGCTGTTTGTTTATTGTCAAAAAAGCCTAGCAGAGGTTATCTAAGTCTATGTCCCAAATTTAGGGTTTATTTGGTAGCATCATAATTACCTATCAAGGCCTAGAGTTGTATAATGGCAAAGTTTTCCATTTCCCACCTCTATTGGAGTTGCACCAAATTGGCACCAATTTCCTCCATAGCTTCCCTTTTTGTGATTTCCAGACACAACCTCACTAGCGAATGAATGCAGACAGCCATACAGGTCATATTTAGGATGGCTTCCTTTGCAACAGAGGAGGCATAGAAGAGAGCCGTGATATAAAGAGGAGTTATCTTATCTCCTCACTCCTTGTCCCATGCCCTAATAAACGCACACCCTTATCAGGGACTCTGTAACTTATTTAGCCACTTCCTGGCTCCAGCCCACAGCAGCTTCTTTCTCTATGCATCTAAGACTTCTAGTCCTTGCCCATCAGCCCAGTCTTCTCTAATTGTGGTAGGCAGAATAATGACCTACCCACCCTTCACACATCTGTGTAGATATCCTCATCCTAATCCCTGGAAACTGAGAATATGTTAGTTCACATAGCAGAAGGTACTTTGAAGACATGATTATCACTGAGGACATTGAGATGGAGAGATTACTCTGGACTATCCGGATGAGCCCAGTAAAATCACAAGAGTCCTTCCAGGTGGAAGAGGGAAGGAGAAAAGGAGGTAAGAGTGCTGATGCAGTGTGAGAAGGACTCAACTAGCCATTGCTGATTTGGAACATGGAAGAAGGAGGCCACAAACCAACAACATCTGCCAGGGCAAATGGAGGAAGCCAAGCAGTGAGTACCTTGTCACAGAGAATTACTGTAAAGACAGCATAAAGTTTACACCACATTTGTAGAATGTTAGAATTAGAAGGTGACTTCAAATTCTCCCAATCCAATAGATAAGTCTGACCAACGTGTAAATAGTGGTCCAAATGATTGTCTCAAAGTCACACCATTTGGGTTAGGGGTGGGGAATTAGCATCCCACCTCCTGATTCCCAGCATTCTTTCCACTACCCCCTGCCCACACCCACTGCATCCACTGTTCAAACAAAACACTCTACAGAATCAATCCCAATTTCAGGCAAGGTTAAACAACAAATAATGAAAACTATAGGAAATTATTGGATTTTTGTTTGTTTGGACTTTGAAGCATTTAGAATTATTTCATGAATGTTATTATGTATCTGATTTGGGTTTTATTTTTTAGCAGTTGACTTAGCTTAAGCGGCAGCATTAACCTTTATTTTCCTGCAGCTAAATTGCCAATATCCCCAATGTTGACCCAGGAACTGTAAGTAATTCCTGCCTGGCCATGGAGCCTCTCACTACAAATATGTTGACCCTGCAGCAGGCAGACATGCCACATCCTGCTCTGATTCAGTGGCTGTGTCCAGAGGACCAGAGCTCTTACCTGATGTTGCAAGAGATAAGCCATGTCCTGGCATCTCAGAGTCTCAGTGGCACCTGGAAAATATAATTAATTCAAGCCAAATTCTCTTACTATTTCCTCTCCTATAAAAAAAGACAATAATACCCATCTTATTAAACTCTTGAGAATAAGAGAGATAACATATACATAGTGCCTGACATACAGCTGGAACTCAGTTTCTTGCTTTTTATTTCAGTATGATTGTCATATCAGTTTTCATGCTCATTGTTCATGCAACATCTTTAAGATAATTTTATATCAAGCTTACTAATTAAACATTGATGTCCCCCTCCTCCAATGTTCATAGCAATCCACCTGATTAAAGTTCTCAGGAAACCCCATCCTCCCCAGGATACATTTCCTGACTCTCCTTGGCAGCCACTGCTGCCATCCCTCCCACAGTAGGGGCTTTACTGCCCTCTGAAAATGCCTTAAGGAAATGATTCAGAAGCAATTGATTCTCTTCCTGTATTCTTCAGTAAACTCGATGATGGAAAGCTTCGGTTTCTCTCCTTCTTTACATAATACAATTTTCTTTAAGCACTTTATCTTTTTAGAGTAGTTTTAATTTCACAGTAAAATTGAGTGGAAGGGACAGAGACTTCCCACATACCCCTGACCCCACCCATACATTATCCACAGCCCCCACCAGAGTGATATATTGCTGTTACAGCTGATGAACCAACATTGACAGAGCATAATGCCCAAAGTCCATAGTTTGTTTTAGGGTTGTGAAAATTAATAAAGGGAAACTTCAGTAAAGTAGAGTTCGGAGACCAGAAGGGGGAGCCATACCACTCAAGGTCAATTATAGGAAGGACTGTCAATTATAGACTCCAACAGAAAAATCCTCAAGAGGAAAGAATCATCAATTACAGATCCAATAAAAAGATGTACATTGCCTCTCCTATAAGAAATCAACTACCCCTGCAACTCAGCCAACGAAAAACCTGAACTCTTGCTTTTCTCTAATGGACTTTCCTTCAAAACAAGCCCTCTCAAATTTTTCCTTTTCCATAAAATAACTTTCCTCTCCTCTGTTGGACTTGCTGTTTATGTTGCCATATGTTGCATGCCCAGAATTGTAATTCTCTGTTATTCCCAAATAAACCCATTTTTCTTGCCAAAATAACTGACAGTTTTATCTTTAAGGTTAACAGGGTTCACTCTTGCTTTTGTATGTTGTATGGATTTGGACAAAAGTATCATAATATATATCCACCATTATAGCACCATAAAGGGTACTTTCACTGCTCTAATAAAACTCCTTTGATATTTTGGCTATCTCCATAGTCTTACTGTTTCCAGAATGTCCCATCAATGGAACCATATAGTATGTGGCCTTTTCAGATTGGCTTCTTTCAATTAGGAATATGCATTTAAGTTTCTCTCATCTCTTTTCATGGCTTCATAGCTCATTTCTTTTTACCACTGAATACTATTCCATTGTCTGGATGTACCACAATTTATCCATTCACCTTCCAAAGGACATCTTGGTTTCTTCCAAATGGTGGACAGTCAGTCCTACAGTGAGGGCTCAGACTTTTAGTGGGCCTGTGCTTCTCATTATAAACTTCACATGTTCTCAGTGTTTTGGTGTTGGTTGTTAGAATCCGCTAAAGTTGGAGATTTCCCTTCTACCATGCAGAAGGCTTGAGCCGACTGGACTTGCGTATTTCTCTTCCTCTGGTCAGTTAGGCTCTGATAATACCCCAGCAGTTTAGGGTCTATTAATTAGTCTCTGCTGAGGACAGACCTTATTAAGAAATAAGTATATTTCAAAAGGGTTCCTTTCTCCTCCTCTACAGAATCACAAGGGGATTTTCTTTGATACTTACTGTGAGAACCTAGTGGAGCTCTTAGAGGTAAATCTCACAGAATTGTGGAACACCCCTCCACCCCACCAGGACCAGGTGTCCCTGGAATTTTTAGCTCTCACAATTGTCCAGCCATTTGTCACAATTCATGTTATCCCACCCCATCTCTAGTTCCTGGCACTGGTTCTTGCTGACTTGCCCCTTGTGACTCTCCACTCGGGTAAGCCATTACTCCTGGGCAGGGTTCTCACCTTTGTCCTCACCTCTCTTTAGGATCCTACAACAGCTGATGATTTTTCAATCCGTTCACCTTTTTATTTGTTACTATGACTTTCCAAGCTCCTTACATGTGGAACCCAGTACAATCAATTTTCAGTGGAAACAAGACAGCTAATTGGACAGCTCTGAATCTCCCCCAGGCTGAAAAGAATGGATTTATGATGTTGCTGCTCCTACAGTTGTTGTCATGGTGCTGCTGCTGTGGTTGCTGTTGAGTCTATATCATGCATGAATTATATAGGAGCAACAAAGTTAACTGCTTTTCAAAAATTTTTTAAAGAGATTTAAAAGAGATTTAAAGAGAGAGAGAGTGTGCACGAGAGCGAGTGAGCATGAGCAAGAAAGGGGCAGAGAGAGAGGGAGTCAGAATCTGAAGCAGGCTCCAGGCTCTGAACTGTTAGCATGGAGCCCGATGCAGGGTTTGAACTCACAGACTGAACCACGAGATCATGACCTGAGCTGAAGTCTGACGCTTAACCAACTGAGCCACCCAGGGGATGTTAAATAGAATCTCCAGGATAACCACAGAGAAAATAACTATAGATAAAAAAAGAAAGAAAGAAAATGAGAAAGGTATTTAAATATATACTACAAAATCAACTAAAACTAAAAGAAGACAGTAATGCAGGAAATGAAAGAAAAGCTATAAGGCATATAGGAAAAAATAGCAAAATGACAGATGTAAGTCTGTTCTTATCAGACTTAATATATTAAATGTAAATGGACTGAATTTTCCAATCAAAAGCTGAGATTAACAGAATGGATGAAAACACACGATTGACCTATATGCTAGCTACAGGAGACTCACTTTAGATCCAAAGACACAAATGTGTTAAAAGTACTCACTTTAGATCCAAAGACACAAATGTGTTACAAGTAAAAGGGTGGAAAGACATTCCACGCAAATAGTAAGCAAGAGGGCGTAGGGATGGCTACACTAATATCAGATAAAGTAGACTTTAAACTTAAAAAGTTGTAAGACAAAGAAAGACATTATATGGTAATAAAACCTCAACGCAGGAAGAAGATATAATAATTATTTATATACGTAGTAATAGATTAGCAAAATATAGAAGCAAAAACTGACAGAATTAATGGTAGAAATAGACAGTTCCATGATAATAGTTGGAAACTTCAATTCCAAACTGAAAACAATGGATAGAAAACCAGACAAAAGACTAGAAATAGAGGATTTAAACAACTCAAGAAGCCAGCCAGATCTAACAGACATCTACAGAATGTTCTATGCAAGAACATTCCCTGTGAAAGCAGAAGAAGCAACGGAATACACATTCTTCTCAAGTGCACATAGAATATTCCCAGGATGAGTCCTATGTTAGGCCAACAGTGTAAGTCTTAACAAATGTAAGAAGATTCAAATCATATCAGCATCTTTCTTTTTTTTTTTTTTTTTTTCTTTCTTTCTTTCTTTCTTTCTTTCTTTCTTTCTTTCTTTCTATTTACTTACTTACTTACTTACTTACTTACCCACCCAATTTACATCCAAGTTAGCCAGCATACAGTGCGACAATGATTTCAGGAGTAGACCCACAAATGCCCCCCACCCATTCTGCCCATTCCCCCTCCCATAACCCCTCCAGTAACCCTGGTTTTTCTTCATATTTAAGAGTATCTTATGTTTTGTCCCCCTCCCTGTTTTTGTATTATTTTTGCTTCCCTTCCCTTGTGTTCATCTGTTTTCTATTTTAAAGTCCTCATATGAGTGAAGTCATATGATATTTGTCTTTCTCTGACTAATTTCGCTTAGCATAATACCCTCTAGTTCAATCCACACAGTTGCAAATGGCAAAATTTCATTCTTCTTGATTGCCGAGTAATACTCCATTGTGTGTGTGTGTATATATATATATATATATATATATATATATATATATATGTGTATATGTATATGTATATATATATACACCACATCTTTATCTGTTCATCCATCGATGAACATTTGGGCTCTTTCCATACTTTGGCTATTGTTGATAGTGCTGCTATAAACATTGGGGTGCATGTGCCCCTTCAAAA
Source organism: Puma concolor (assembly GCF_028749965.1). Classification (NCBI taxonomy): domain Eukaryota; kingdom Metazoa; phylum Chordata; class Mammalia; order Carnivora; family Felidae; genus Puma; species Puma concolor. Next base: position 44,707,022 of record NC_141676.1, on the reverse strand, counting down.
CAGCATACCTGTATCCCCTGGATAAATACCTAGTAATGTAATTGCTGGGTTGTAGGGTAGTTCTATTTTTAATTTTTTGAGGAACCTCCATCCTGTTTTCCAGAGTGGCTGCACCAGTTTTCATTCCCATCAGCAATGCAAAAGAGATCCTCTTTCTCTTCATCCTCGCCAACATCTGTTGTTGCCTGAATTGTTAATGTTAGCCATTCTGACAGGTGTGAGGTGGTATCTCATTGTGGTTTTGTTTTGTATTTCCCTGATGATGAGTGAAGTTGAGCATTTTTGCATGTGTCGGTTGGCAAATTCTACCAAACATTCCAAAAAAGAATTAATACCAATCCATCTCAAACTCTTCCAAAAAAAATGAAGCTGAAGGAAGACTTCCAAACTCATTTTATAAGGCCAGATGGTTGGCCATCTGGATGTCTTCTTTGGAGAAGTGTCTATTCATGTCTCTTGCTCATTTCTTCACTGGATTATTTGTTTTTGGGTGTTGAGTTTGGTAAGTTCTTTAAAGATTTTGGATAGAACCCTTTATCTATATCAGCATCTTTTCTGAACACAATGGTATAAAATGAGAAATCAATTACCGTAAGAAAACTGAAATATTCACCAATATGTGGAGGTTAAACAACATGCTACTGAGCAACCAATGGGTCAAAGACAAAAATCAAAAGAGAAATCATAAAATACATTAATACAAATGAATATCACAACACAACATATCAAAATGTATGGGATGCAGCAAAAGCAGTTCTAAGAAGGAAGTTCATAGTGATAAATCCCTGAATCAAGAAACAAGAAAAACTCAAGTAAACTGTCATTACACCTCATGAAACTAGAAAAAGAACAAACAAAGCCCAAAGTTACTAGAAGGATGGACATAGCAGAGATCAAAGTAGAAATAAATGAAAGAGGGCCTAAAAAAAACAGATAAACAGATGAATAAAACTAAGAGCTGATTTTTTGAAAAGACAAAATCAACAAACTTTTAGCTACACCCACCAAGGAAAAAAGAGACAGAACTCAAATAAATAAAATCAGAAATGAAATTGATGATACTACACTGATAAATACAAAGGACTGTAAGAGACTACCATGAACAATTTTATACCAAAATAGGACAACCTAGAAGAAATGGATAAATTCCTAGAAACATACAACCTACCAAGACTGAGTCAGGAAGAAACAGAAAATCTGAACAGACTCACTTCTGAAAAGGAGATGGGATCAATAATCAAAAGCCTCCCCACAAACATAAGTCCAGGACTAGACAACTACACTGGCAAATTCTACCAAACATTCCAAAAAAGAATTAATACCAATCCATCTCAAACTCTTCCAAAAAAAATGAAGCTGAAGGAAGACTTCCAAACTCATTTTATAAGGCCAGTTTTACCAAAACACGAAAACCACATAAGGGCATTACAAAAAAATAAAATGACAGGTCAAAACCCTAATGAACATAGATATAAAAATCTTCAATAAAATATTAGCAAACCAAATTCAATGATACATTAAAAGGATCATATCATGATCAAGTAGGCTTTATTCCAGATATGCAAGGATGGGTCAGCCAATCAGTCATTTTGATATACCACATTAACAAAATGAAAGATAAATATAATATGATCAACTCAATACATGCAGAAAAAGCATTTGACAAAATTCAACATCCATTTATGATAAAAACTCTCAACAAAGTGTGAAGAGAGGGAATATATCTCTAAATAATAAAGGTCATATGTGACAAGCCCACAGCTAACATTAATATTCAATGGTGAGAAGCTAAAAGCGTTTCCTTTAAAAGCAGGAACAGGCCAAGATGCCCACTATCATCACTCTTATTCAACATAGTATTGGAAGTTCTATCTAGAGCACTCAGACAACAAAAAGCAATAAAAAGCATCTAAATTGGAAAGAAAAACATAAAAGTGACCATCTGCAGGTGACTGGATATTATTAAATGAAGAAAATACTAAGGACTCGAAGAAATTATCTTTTAGAATAAATGAATTCAGTAAAGTTCAAAAAGAGAAATCAAGAAAGCAACGATTACAATTGCATCCAAAAGGATAAAACACCTAGGAACAAATTCAACCAAGGTTAAATATCGGTACTCTCAAAACTATAGGACACTAATGAAATAAATTAAAGAAGATACAAATAAATAGAAATATATTCCATGTCTATGGCTTGGAAGAATTAATATTGTTAAAAAATCCATATTACCCAAAGCAAGCTGCAGTTTCTATGCAACACCTACCAAAATTCTCTGCTCTGTTCCACTGATATATGTGCAGAGAGACCAACCTTTATTATTTTTTAAAATTTTTATTTATTTTTTTAATTTACATCCAAGTTAGTTAGCATATAGTGCAACCATGATTTCAGGAGTAGATTCCTTAATGCCCCTTTCCCATTTAGCCCACCCTCATCCCACAACCCCTCTAATAATCCTGTTTGTTCTCCATATTTAAGAGTCTCTTATGTTTTTGACCCCCTCATTATTTTTATACTATTTTTGCTTCCCTTTCCTTATGTTCCTGTTTTCTATTTTAAAGTCCTCATATGAGTGAAGTCATATATTTGTCTTTCTCTAATTTTGCTCGGCATAATACCCTCTAGTTCCATCCACACTGTTGCAAATGGCAAGATTTCATTCCTCTTGATTGCCGAGTAATACTCCATTGTGTATATATATATACCACATCTTCTTTATCTGTTCATCCATTGATGAACATTTGGGCTCTTTCCATACTTTGGTTATTGTTAATAGTGCTGCTATAAACATTGGGGTGCATGTGCCCCTTCGAAACAGCACACCTGTATCCCTTGGATAAATACCTAGTAGTGCAATTGCTGGGTCATAAGGTAGTTCCATTTTTAATTTTTTGAGGAACCTCCATACTGTTTTCCAGAGTGGCTGCACCAGTTTGCATTCCTACCAACAGTGCAAAAGGGTTCCCCTTTCTCCACATCCTCGCCAACATCTGTTGTTTGCTGAGTTGTTAATATTAGCCATTCTGACAGGTGTGAGGTGGTATCTCATTGTGGTTTTGATTTGTATTTCCCTGATGATGAGTGATGTGGAGCATTTTTTCATGTGGAGAGACCGGCCTTTAAAGTAAAGCTGGAAATTGCTGGAAGCCACCCTAGCATCTTCTGGGTACAGACCCTGATTCCTGTCACATACCACCAGCCTCTGGTTTGTAGCCACAAACGATTTCAGAGTGAGAAATGAATGTTGGCTTTGAAGGCTCATGGCACACACGGCAGCCAGAGGCAAAGTCCTGAGCCTGTAAAGTGAGGTGGCCATGTATCAGCTACTTAGAGTAGTCATTTCTTATCCATTCGTCACCACTGCACTGGACGAAGGTATGGCTGGTTCTCTCATCAGCAAAATGTGGTCCACGAATACATGTATTTACAAATGATTTCATAGGGTTCTTATGTTATAAACCTTGAGTCTTGGAGTGGAAATCATTTCTGTCAAAGTATGTGGCACCTGAGAGATGTCCCCTATGACTGCCTCAAGTGGCAGAGCCCAACCCTCCTGCCACACAGTATCTGCTATTCCACCCTCACCAGTTTGGCCCCGCACCTCCAGGTGGAAAGCTCAGGACCTCAACTGCTGAGCCAAGGTCCTAGACTGGGTCAGCAGTGGTTGTCTGTGTAGCCTCTGGCATGCACTCACTGAGCCTGGGATCCACCATCCAGAGCCCTGTCCTTTGCTCTGCTCACCATTCTTTGCTAGGGGTACCCCCTGTTTGTGTGTAGAGGGCTGGAACTGGCTCAGAAGATGATCAGGAAGTTGTTGGCCGTTGATCTTCTAAACTTCCTTGGGAGTGCACTTCTGTGGTTTGTTCACCTAGCCTGCCAGCAGCAGTGTTCAGGGCTTTGTGGGAGATGATCTTGTGGGACCTGGTGCTGGGCTCAGTGTCCAGCCAAGAACCTGTGTACTCAGGAACTGACAGCAGGGAGGAGATATTGCTACCGTTCCCCCAGCTGAGGTCGTGGCTATGAGGCCAAGACTGGGGTATTCGAGTCCCGATGCAGACGGAGCCCGACACATCCTCCTCACAGCAAGTTAGGAAATAAGATTCCAAAATCAAGGGCAAAATAGTCAAATGACTATTTTAAAATCAGTATTTTCCTTGGCGACTTACACATCAGCCTTAAGTTGGGAGAGGTTTCAGAGATAGTTGGACATAAATTAAGCAACCTGCACACACACAAAGGTCCAAACTTCCTTGACTTTACTTGGTAAATCAGGATGGACTCAGAAAAGAATAGTTTTGTAGTTCACACTAGAAGGGAGAACCTGCCAGTCTGCTGTGAGGAGAGCGAGGTTTGTTTGTTTGTTTATAATTCTTTAATGTTTGTTTATTTTTGAGAGAGGGGGAGGGAGGATGAGCAGGGGAGGGGCAGAGTGTAAGAGACACACACAGAATGGGAAGCAGACTCCGGTAACCAAGCTGTCAGCACAGAGCCCCACCTGGGCTCGAACTTGTGAGCCTGGACAACATGACCTGAGTCGAAGTCAGAGGGTTAACTGAGTAAGCCACCCAGTTATCCCAAGGAGAGGGAGTGTTAGACCCCCAATTCCCCAGTCGTGAACTTACTCCCTCACAGTGGGGGCAGCACCAGGAGTTAAGCGGGAGGAAACCCGATATGGACGCATCTTGGAAGCTAGTTTTCCTCAACACAGAGGCACAAAGTTGGAAGGGAAGGAGACATGTCAGAAGCCAGGTGAGTTCTATGCAACGCAAAGGCTTTTGGGGACTGAGGATACCCTTGCCCGGATCACAAACAATGTACCCAGGCTAATGTTTCTGCTATGTCTGTGAGAATCTAAGTGGGGTCTCTGTGGGCCACAGCCAGTGATGTAGTCCCCACCCACTGTGGCTCCAACACCTTGATTGCCGCCGTGGCCTCGCATGAGGCACTGGGATGGTGTGTAGATGCTGAAGACGGTCAGACCCGGAGATCCTGGGCACCATGAGAAGCTCCATACTCTCTGTGCTGAGGCACCCAGGACCTCTAGGAGAGAGGGGTGCAGAAAGATCAGGTGGGCAGGTCCTAAAACCCTCCAGGTGGGATGGGTCCTGGAGAGGGTTGGGATTGAGTAAAATTGCATGTTAGATAGCAGACTTAAACGAGAGGGCAGGTATGATAAGAGCGGACTTGCATCATGCTTGTGTGCACACAACCCTATGAGAGACTCAGAGGCAGGCTGGGCTGCGATTAGGAGAAAACCCACATGGAGGTCTCGTGGGTCAGACCCCTGTGCCTGCCTGTGCTCTGGGGAGTGGGAACATGATTTGGAGACAGAAATGAGTGTGTGTGTGAAAGCTTTGAATGTGAGCATTAGTGTCCACAGGGACTCTTCAGTACCTTCATGTGAGCTCTGCTCTCCAGCGGGAGATGTGGGGGGGTGCAGGGCTGGGACTGCACGCCATAGGGACAACTTGGCCAACAGCAGCCGGAAGCAAGGGGCAGTTGGGCAAACGGCTCTGGCAGGCTGAGGACCTAAAGGTGATGGATGGCAGATAGGACAAGGGAAAGGCCAGAGGTTTGTTTGGTGGCTTGGGAAGCATTGGTGTCTTACACCCTCAGGCTGAGGCTGGGCGGGGTTTCTAGCTCCTTGCCCACATGAAAGACCAGCCAGGAACCACATTCTAGGAAACCATACAAGATGGGAATGTGGAAAACAGATTGCGCTCTCATGGCATGCCCGTTTGGACCTGAAAGCTCTTGGAAATCTGTGCCTATCTCGGGGACTGGCACAGGTCTACTAATGACATTTTGTCAAGACGGAATATGGTCCCCATTTCAAAGATGAGTACATTGAGGGGTACCTGGTTGGCTCAGTCGGTTAAGCCTCCGACTTCAGCTCTGGTCGTGTTCGCTAGGTTTGTGAGTTCGAGCCCGGGTGGGGCTCTGTGCTGACAGCTCTAGGAAGAGCCTGCTTATGATTCTGTGTGTATGTCTCTCACTCTCTGCCCCTCCCCCGCTCGCGCTCTGTCTCTCCCTGTGTCTCAAAAATAGTATTTCCCTTTAATTCCAGCTGTAGTATATCTGCATCTTCCCTTTCCTCAAATTATCAACAATTTCTATTTATTGGACTTGTCAAAGCACTAGCTTTAATATTTGCTTTTCATTTCTTCTGTCTTTCTCATTTTTAATTCACTATTTCTTTATGACCACTTAATACCCTTCTCCCGTATAATTGTTGAAAATTTGTTGAACTGGTCTCTTACTAGCTTTCTCAATTAAATTATTAATTTAAATTGCACATATTCTCTTTGTATTGATTACTTGTATTTAACCACTTCTTCCCACCCCCACTGACTCCTTCCTGATCCAAGTCTCCATTATGTTTTACATGAACTGTAACAACAATCTCCCAACTGATCTCCCTGTTTCTATCCTCTTTATATAGACAATTCTGGAGTGATCTTTTTAACATGTAAGTCACATTGTGTCTATCCCCTGGTTAAAACCTTCCAGACTCCCCATCTCACTCAGAATAAAAGTCAGAGTTCTACGATAGCCCAAGAGACGCTGCGTGATCCGACCCCATATCATTTCTCTGATCTCCCTACCTGCCAACTAACCCACTGCCTGCTCCACTCCCAGCTTCCTGAGGGCCTTTGAACTTACTGTTTGCTCTGCCTGCAATGCTCTTCCCCCAAAGTCTGCATGACTGACTCCCTTCCTGCAGAACTCTGCTGAAACATCACCTTCTCAGAGATGGCTTCCCTGAGCACTGCATACCAAATGGTATCCCTCTCTGAACACTATCCACCTTTATTCACCTTTATTTTACCCAAAAACTTATCACCATCTCTAATATATACTCGTTTTCCTCTTCTATCTATGCCCTTCCATTAGCATGTAACTTTATGAAGGAAGTTACATGTACCTTTAGCTATATCCCAGGAGTCTAGAAAAATTTCTTGAACATGAAAGGCCCTCAGTAAATACTTGCTGAGTTGGAAATAAAGTATGAAACTTTGTAAGACTCTGATTTTGATCTCTAAGTTCATCTTTAATGATGTGTCACGTAATAAAATGTAAAGATCTCACTTTTTTTTTATTCTTTCATTTATTTTGAGAGAAGGAGGAGAGGGCCAGAGAGAGAGGGAGCCGAAGGCAGGGCTCAATCTCATGAAACATGAGATCATGACCTGAGCCAAAATCAAGAGTCGGTTGCTTAATTGACTAGCCACACAGCCGCCCTGAGACCTCACTCTTTGTTATTTATTATTATTATTTTTTAACGTTTGTTTATTTTTGAGAGAGACAGAGCGTGAGCAGGGGAGGGGCAGAGAGAGGGAGACACAGAATATGAAGCAGGCTCAGGTTCCCAGGTGTCAGCACAGAGCCTGACATGGGGCTCGAAATCACGAACTATGAGATCATGACCTGAGCCAAAGTTAGACATTCAACCAACCAAGCCAAACAGGACACCCGAGATCTCACTCTCTTTTTTTTTTTAATTTTTTATTTTTTTATTTATTTTTGAGAGACAGAGACAGATAGGGCACAAGCAGAGGAGAGGCAGAGACAGACAGGGAGACACGGAATCTGACACAAGTTCCAGGCTCTGAGCTGTCAGCACAGAGCCCAACATGGGGCTTGAACTCACGAACCACAAGATCATGACCTGAGCCAAAGTCAGACGCTTAACCGACTAAGCCACCCAGGCACCCCAAGATCTCACTCTTTAAATAGTCTATAATTTTTGTTTTAATTTGCACTATGATTTAAAAATTATGAAGGGCATTTCTAGATTTTTTTTTTTTCAACGTTTATTTATTTTTGGGACAGAGAGAGACAGAGCATGGACGGGGGAGGGGCAGAGAGAGAGGGAGACACAGAATCGGAAACAGGCTCCAGGCTCCGAGCCATCAGCCCAGAGCCTGACGCGGGGCTCGAACTCACGGACCGCGAGATCGTGACCTGGCTGAAGTCGGACGCTTAACCGACTGCGCCACCCAGGCGCCCCAGAGCATTTCTAGATTTAAAAAGCTTAGGGGCACCTGCATAGCTCAGTCAGTTGAGCATCCAACTTGAGGTCAGGTCATGATTTTGCTGTTTGTGAGTTTGAGCCCTGCATTGGGCTCACTGCTGTCTGTATGGAGCCTGCTTCAGATACTTTGTCCCCCTCTCTCTCTGCCCCTTCCCTTCTCGTTCTCTCTCTCAAAAATAAATAAACATTTTTAAAAAGCTTTTCAAATTATACTTTAGTAATTCAATTCCAGGTGTTTTTGTACAGAGATGTGATAAAGTGATATCTATAATTTTTTACCTGGTAAAATTGAGATTTTCTATGAGGCTTGTTATATGATTCTTTCCCATAAATATTTTAAGGATATAAGAAAACAGGTTTTCCCTGAGGTAAAAATATTTATGTCTGTCTACCTACCTAGATCTATAGGCAAAAAATAAAATGTTAATTATATTATTCATATATATTATTTTTGCCTGTAGTTAATCTTGCAAAGACTAAGAGAGGGAAATAAAGTTTCCAAATACAGTTTTGTTTCTGTGAACTACCCTTTGCATATTAAACATTTTTAGTTTACAAATTTTTATTTTTTACCTTTATAAACAACTTTAATAAAGTATAAATACAAAATTATATACTTTGAACCATATTTCAATGAGCTTTACCAAGAGTATGCCATAAAACCATGTAACAATTTTCCATGTAACAAAAAGATGTATTTTCATCATCCCAGAATATTCCTCATTTCATTTTGAAGTCAATATTCCCCAAATCCTTGTTCTACATAATTACTGATGTGATTTCTATCACTGTACATTCATTTCTCCATAGATAGATATGTATGTACTCTCTTGTATCTAGCTTCTTTCACTCAGCATAATGTTTGGGAGATTTATTTATATTGATGCATATATTAGGTATAACTATTTGGGGGTTAATTGGGTATTAACTGGCTATTAATGCCCAAGAACGGGAGGGTGAGTTAAGTAGCATTCCATTATATACCAAAATTTGTTGGGTGGTCACATGCATTATTTCTAGTTTGAGTTGTTAGGTATGACATTCTTATGAACATTCATGTACAAGTGTTTCCATGAACAGCTGAAGGCATTCCTCTTGGACAAATAGCTAGAAATTCTATGGTACAAGAGCCAAATTATAGAAAGAGCCCAAATGTCCATTGATTGATGAATAAAGAAAATGTAGTATATATATGTATGTGTGTGTGTGTGTGTGTGTGTATATATATATATGTATATGTATATATATATAAAACGGAATACTACTCAGCGATGAAAAAGAATGACATCCTGCCATTTGCAAAAATGTGGATGGAACTAGAGGGTATTATGCTAAGTGAAATAAATCAGTCAGAGAAAAACATATATGATTTCACCCATGTGGAATCCGAGAAACTCAACAAATGAACATAGGGGGAGGGAAGGAAAAATAAAATAAAAACAAGACAGGGGGGCAAGCCACAAGAGACTTTTAAATACAGAGAAAAAACTGGGAGTTGTTGGAGAGGGTGTGGGGGTAGGGGGATGGGCTAAATAGGTGATGGGCATTAAGGAGGGCACTTGTTGGGATGAGCACTGGGTGTCATATGCAAGAGATGAATCATTGGGGTCTACTCCTGAAGCCAAGACTACACTGTTTGTTAACTAATTTGAATATAATTTTTAAAAAAATAAATAAAATTAAAAAAAAAGAAATTCTATGGCAAAGTCCTGTTGTAACTAAATGGACTATGCCAATTTATAAATGGCTATGCCATTTTACTCTCTAGCAGAAACTTATGATCATTTGCCTTGTTCCCCACATCCTTGACAAGGCTTGATGTTTTCAGCCTTTTTAATTTTAGCCATTCTCATTATAGCAGTACCTCATTATAGATTTTAATTTTTCCCCCTAATGACTGGTGATAATCAAGATCTTTTCATGTATGTATTAGCCATTTGTTTACCTTCTTTTGTGAAGTTCCAGTTCCACTATTTTGCCCATTTTTAATTGAGTACATTATCTTCTTGAGCTGTAAGAGATCTTAATGTGTTCTAGATAGAAGTCCTGCTTCCTTTTGGAGCACCATTTCACTCACCTGCTCACACTTCTCTCCCTCTTGAGTCTCTCCGTCGTGGGAAGCCAGATGCCATGAAATGAGGCCACTCAATTCAACAGCAGGCTGTGGAGGGGTCCATGTGTCAAGGAATGGAGGCCTGTCAACAACCAAGTGAGAGAGCTCAGACATGGCTTCTTCAGCCCCACGGGAGCCTAGAGATGATTCAAGATCCAGCCGAGAGCTGGACTGCAACCTCGAGAGAGACCCTGACCCAGCACCACCCTGCTGAGCCTCTCCCAGATAGCATACCTTCAGAATCTGTGTGAGATAATACATATTTGTTCTTCTGAGCTGCTAAGTTTTTAGGTAATTTGTTACACAGCTGTGGATAAGTAATATCCATTCAAACCACAATAACTGTACTTCAAACCCCAAATCTGGATATCATATTCAGGGCATGTGGCTAGATACAGAGACCTGAGTTCAAGTTGGAAGCCACAGTTTTCAGAAAGGATGCAATACCAGAATTTTTCCCCCCATTCCAAAGCCCGGGTAAGATTAGGTACAGTGCCATAGCTATTTCCACTTCAGACTAAATTAAGTCCTTCTATTCTTTCTCATTATTGAGTGCTTTTTACAGCCAGCTTCTTTCCCTTTGAGTTCTCAATCCTCTCTATCCTATAGCTACTGTTTTAACATCATTCTCTGCCTCTACGATTCTCATAATGGGACGAAACCATTAAGGCCATATAGACCAACCCACATACTTGAATCTTCTGTACAACATCCCCCAAAGTCATCTTCTAATATACTTTTAAATTATGAGGTCACTATCTCCTAGGATAGCTCATTCTATCTTTGCATTATTTCCTTAGAAAATTCCTCCAATAGTGAGAAGAATTCACTAGCTCTGCTCTCCTGCTTCACTTGGTTCTCAAGAGATTTATCCTTGGGCCAGCTCTCCAGGGAGAATTGTCTGTGACTGAGAACACACCTCTAAAGCAAAGACTGGTTACTTTGGAGATTTAAAGCAAATCATACTTTCTTTGCATGATAGCCCTAGCTTGGCTTGGTTTTCTATGAGCCATCTTATTAGCTGGATCTAGTCTACAAAATTATCTACTCGTTCTCAAGAATGTATCTGGTATAGGTGAGAAGGCTCTTTATTGTTTGGATCTTTAGATATTTCTGCTCTGTTCTTGAAACTTTTCTAGATATTCTTGTAGCAGCTGCTGCATATAAGTTACGGACAGACTAACAAATATTCTGTCCTTGTCTCTGGTATGGCCCTGAGCCAAGCGCTATCAACCTGGGGTCATCTCTTCTACTCAGGCTTGCCAGAACAATGAGAAGATTAATTTTTTCCATAAGGGGGCAGGGTGGGTACTCTAGAGACTTCCTGGAGAGTTTAGTTCTCCTGTTGATCTAGGAAAGTTGTATTTTCTTGCCCACTAAATGTAGCCAAATCTTGTACAAAACCCTTAATAGAATCCACAAAGCTATGTATAATGTGGCACCTGACTATTGTTCCAACCACAATTCTCACCATGGTCTCCTTCCCACCCTGAACTCTGGCATTCTTTCAGTTAAAGAATCTGCATGTTCTTCCTATCACGGAGCCTTTTCACATGCTATTGCCTTATTTTCTTTATTCTCGGTTGACTCATATTCATCTCTTAGATCTCAGCTAAGTGTTGCTTCCTCAGAGAAGCTTTCCCAGATAACCACCCCCTGAGTCTAGGTTATAGTTCTTTCTTATTTGATATCAAAAAGCAGATATACCTTTCCTTCAGTTCACCATTTCAGTTTTAATTTATACATTTATTAGTGTGAATATTTGATTGTTAACTAACCAATATTCCTCCCCTTTCACACAGGGACTGCATTTTGCTCTCCTTGTAACACTTAACTTAGAATCAAATATAGTATGTGTGCAATAAGTGTTTATTACATGAAGGAAGGGGGCAATTAGAACTCATTTTGATTAAAAGTACCCGTTGAGTAGTACAAGAGGCTATATCCTAACCTAATCCAGAGAGAAAAGCTTCCCTGGGAATAACATATCCTATTACATATCTAAAAATGAACAGTATTATGTCAGAAGAAAAAAGCACCTGGGGAAGTAAGAAATAACAAGAGCTTGAATGAGCCCATCAGTCATTGGATCAGGTCTAGTCAATTATTTCTTCTCTGCAAATGAGAACATTTGGTCCTTCTGTCCAAATATGGGGATTTACTGATGATCCCATGAAGCATGGTAGGAGCTTTAAAACTGTATAGGAAATTAACCTATAAAGTAGCAGTTGGATGCCACACATCTCTTGTGAAATAACCAGATCTTTTTCAGAGCATCACTGAGAAACACTACCTTTGTTGGAGAGTGCCTCCCCAGTCACTTATGACTGGATGTCTGGAAGCGGCAAAATATCTAGGTGCCAGAGGTGAGGATCTGAAGCCTCTTGAAGATTGGGCCCAGGGTATGTCCTAGAAATGCAATGCAACTCCAGAGAACCCTAGAGAAACCAGAAAGCTGTGTCACATACACCAGAACTGGGGAGCTGCCAAAGAATGTTGGGCCTGTCTGTAAGGCAGGTATGAAATCTAGGAGATGGTGCTAAGCTCGGCTGATTCCCAAGACTGATCAAATAATTCAGCCTCATCCAGACTCAAATGTTTAAGCTCTAATCCATAATGTTATGGTAGTTTTAGATGGGGTCTTTGGGAAATAATTAGGTTTAGTTGAAGTCATGAGTGTGGGGCCCTCATAATGGGATTAGTACCCTTTTACAAAGACATACCATAGAGTTGCATGTGTTCCCCACCCCTTCTCTGTACCATGTGGATACACAATGAGAAGGCAGCTCTGCAATGAGAGACCTCACAAGAACTGACTGTGTTGGCATCCTGATCTCCAATTTCCAGCCTATGTAACTAAGAAAATAAATGTCTGTTGTTTAAGCCACCTAATCTATGTATTGTGCCATGCAGGCTACAACTAATATAGTGGTGATACAGAGGTGAATAGGAAACACATGGTCGATACTCTCATGCATGGATAAACAGGAAAAATATCAAATATTAATATAAAATACAACTAACAGGAACGTACACTGCAGCATAGGTATATTTAACAAAGATGTAGCCTAGCCAGAACGAGGGAAAAGCTTCCTTAAGAAAGAAATTTAAATTTAAAAAGCTTGGGTGGCTCAGCTGGTTGAGTATCCAGCTCTTGGTTTTGGTTCAGGTCATGATCTCACGGTTTGTGGGTTCAAGCCCATGTCACGCTAACAGCACAGAGTCTGCTTGGGACTCCATCTCTCTCCTTCTCTCTCTCTCTAAATAAATAAATAAACTTAAAAAAAAAGAAATTTTAAAAAGAAAGAAAGAAACTTTTATTAGAGATCTGAAGACTGAAAGGCTATCATGGGAGAATTAAGGGGCATTCAGGCATAGAGCGCAGGGGCACAGTCATAGTATCCATAGCATGATGGGGCCTGCTCATGTCAGCTTACATAAGCCATTGCTAGCATCTCTTCCCAACTTTGTGTTCAGTCATAGCTCATTGGTAGCTGGAAACCAGACACAGTGGGAGTAGTTACACAGTGGAATTTTGCAAACATTACAACCCAGGCCTTTTCTTTCCTGACAGCCATCAGTTGATAAATATTTACTCCACACAACTCTAAAGCATTTTTAAGAAACAGAAAGTATAGCAAAGTTGAGACAGAGAGTAAAAGATAATGTGGAAAGAGATGAGGCTAAAAATAGACTTTTATGGATGGTGCCTGATCATCAGCTTTTTAAAAAACATACTCAGTTTTTTCAACCAAGAATGAGAGCAACTAGGTAATACTTAGAGTGTTTTGTAAGCAATAGTAAGGGGTTGTTATTTATATTAAGATTAAAGTCAAGGAGAGGATTCTGGGAGGCTGGCATAATAGGAACCACAAGGAATCACCCAACCACCTAGGCAAAATTGCACTTGCAGAATCTGTCTATCTTGAAATTCTGGAGTCTCTTGAAGGTTTCCAATATCCAAGAGAAAGCTTGGTCCATAAGTTGCAGTTAATTTTGGTCAATTTTATCTCTTATCACAGTAGCAGCTACCCATCTCCTCCCTTCATCAGCCTCATGGCAGGCAATTGTGCAGATGTTCCTGGAACAGCTCACACACAGCTTGTGGGAGCTAGGGTAGGTTAAAAGGATCCTGTTCTACAAATATTGGGAATATGTTCTCTGCTGCTCCTGATCACTGAGGGCACACACACAGGCAGGCAGCCATTATTGTTATACTTCCCCTGTTTCAAGCCACATGCATCTCCAGCTAACGTTACTTCAAAAGGATTTAATTGGCCAACTGCCTTTTCCCCACCAATTCACCTTTCTTTCTTTCCTTCCCCTTTTGGGAGCCAGACATAAATGCCAGGATACTGGGGGGTGGGGGGGGGGAAAGCAAGCTAAGCATAAGAGAAAATAAGAGACTGAATCCCCAGGGAGATAAGACCTGAGAAGACCTTAAATTAAACCTATAGCTTGTCCTTGGCACAGAGACAGCCTACCATAATCAAAATAATAAAAACAGGGATGCCTGCGTGGCTCAATTGGTTAAGCGTCCGACTCTTGATTTTGGCTCAGGTCATGATCTCCCAATTCAGTTTGTGAGATCGAGTGCTGCATTGGGCTTTGCACTGGCAGTGCAGAGACTGCTTGGGATTCTCTCTCTTCCTCTCTCTATGCCCGTCCCCTGCTCACCTGAGTGTGCTCTCTCTCTCAAAATAAGTAAACTTAAAAAAGAAACAATAGGGGCGCCTGGGTGGCTCAGTTGGTTGGGTGTCCAACTTCGACTCAGGTCATGATCTCATAGCTTGTGAGTTCAAGCCCTGCATCGGGCTCTGTGCTGAAAGCTCAGAGCCTGGAGCCTGGTTCAGATTCTGTCTCCCTCACTCTCTGCCCCTCCCCTGCTCACTCTCGGTCTCTCAAAAATAAATAAATGTTAAAAAAAAATCTTTTAGAAAGAAACAATAAATAAGAAGAAAACAAAACCAGCCAATCCCGTTGTAGAAGTGGGGCGGGGCAGGGGGGGGATCTAATTTCCAAACTTTTCACATTATTGGATTCAAATGTCTAGTTTCAACCAAAAATCATGAGGCATATAAAGAAACAGGAAGCTTTTGCCCACTCAAAGGAAAAAAATAAAAAACAGGAACTGTCTCTGAAAAAGAACTGATGCTTGATCTATTAGACAAAGACTTTTTAAAAACTGTCTCAAAGATGCTCAAAGAACTAAAGAAATCAAAAAACAATGTATGAACAAAATGGAAATATCAGTAAAGAGAGAGAAATTTATTTTTTTTCAATATATGAAATTTATTGTCAAATTGGTTTCCATACAACACCCAGTGCTCATCCCAAAAGGTGCCCTCCCCAATACCAATCACCCACCCTCCCCTCCCTCCCACCCCCCATCAACCCTCAGTTTGTTCTCAGTTTTTAACAGTCTCTTATGCTTTGGCTCTCTCCCACTCTAACCTCTTTTTTTTTTTTTTCCTTCCCCTCCCCCATGGGTTTCTGTTAAGTTTCTCAGGATCCACGTAAGAGTGAAAACATATGGTATCTGTCTTTCTCTGTATGGCTTATTTCACTTAGCATCACACTCTCCAGTTCCATCCATGTTGCTACAAAGGGCCATATTTCGTTCTTTCTCATTGCCATGTAGTACTCCATTGTGTATATAAACCACAATTTCTTTATCCATTCATCAGTTGATGGACATTTAGGCTCTTTCCACAATTTGGCCATTGTTGAGAGTGCTGCTATAAACATTGGGGTACAAGTGCCCCTATGCATCAGTACTCCTGTATCCCTTGGGGAAATTCCTAGCAGTGCTATTGCTGGGTCATAGGGTAGGTCTATTTTTAATTTTCTGAGGAACCTCCACACTGTTTTCCAGAGTGGCTGCACCAATTTGCATTCCCACCAACAGTGCAAGAGGGTTCCCGTTTCTCCACATCCAAGAGAGAGAAATTTAAATAACAAAAACAAAAAAAAATTCAGGAGCTGAAAAGCACAATAATTGAAAGGAAAAATTCACTACAGGGGTTCAAAGATATTTGAGCAGGCAAAGGGAGGAATAAGTTGACCTGAAGAGTAAAAAAGGAAGAATAAGTAGACCTGAAGATATGAAACTGAGGAACAGAAAGAAAAAAATTGAAGAAAAGCAAGTGGAGCCTATGGGACGGTGGCAAACCCTCAAATAGGCCAAACTGCACATTGTGGGAGTCCCAGAAGGAGAACAGAGAGAAAAGGGGGCAGAGACAATATCTGAAGGAATAATGCCTGAAAATTTTCTAAATTTGATGAAACATTCATTAACACACCAAGAAGCTCAACGAACTTCAAGTAAGATGAATTCAATAGACCCACACCAAGACATATGATAATCAAACTTTTGAATACCAAGGACAGAGTATTTTTAAAGCAGTAAGAGAAAACCAACTTGTCACGTACAAGGGACCTTCAAACAGAACATCATATTTCTCATCAGAAACTTTGGAGGCCCTTTGCACCCGTTTGTTGCAGTATTTACAATAGGCAAAATATGGAAGCAACCTAACTGTCTAATGAGATGAATGGATGAGGAAGAGGTAGTATATATCCACAATGGAATATTACACAGCCATTATAAAGGATGAGACCACACCATTTGTGACAATGTGGATAGATCCAGAGGGCGTTATGCTAAGTAAAATAAGTCAATCAGAAAAAGGCAAATATATGATTTCATTCATGTGTGGAATCTAAAAAAGAATGAATATACAAAAAGCAGAACCAGACGTACAAATACAGAGAACTAACGGATGGTTGCCAGAGGGGAGAGGGTTGGGGACTGGGAAAAATGGGTGAAGGGGAGTGGGAGATACCAGCTTCCAGTTATGGAATGAATAAGTTATGGGACTAAAAGGCACAGCATGAGGAATACCGTCAATGATATTGTAATAGCGATGTATGGTGACAGTTGGTGGCTATGCTTGTGGCAAACATAGCATAATGTATAAACTGTCCAATCACTATGTTGTACAATTGTAACTAATGTAACACTGTGTGTCAACTATACGCAAATAAAAAAAAGAAAGAAAGAAAGAAAAAGCAAATTTTGGAGGCCAGAAGACAATGGGACAATGTATAAAAATCACTTTCTAAATAACCGTCAACAAAGAATCTGGTATCTGGCAAAACTGTCCTTCAAAAGTGAGAGAGAAATTAAGACATACTCAGATAAACGAAAGCTGAGGGAGCTCATTACCACTAGCCCTGCCTTGCAAGAAATGCTCAAGGGTGTTCTGCAGAGGGAAATAAGAAGACACTAGATAGTAACTCGCTACCATATGAAGAAATAAAGATCTCAATAAAGGTATACACATGCATAATGATACAAGCTAGTATAATTTTAACAATGAATTATAACACCAATTTTATTTTTTACTTGATTTAAGAGTTGAATATATTTTTTAATTAAAAAAATAGAATAAAGGGGGGCCGTCTGTAGTAAGCCATGGCCAATGGCCAAAACACTAATGAATATAAGGTAGAAAAGTACAGATATGCACGACAACAGGTGTATCAGTTGGGGTTCTCCAGAGAAACAGAAAAACAGAAGCTGCAGATGTTATTTATAATATACAAATATATATATATTTATATATATATATCGTTAAATTATTTACATTTATATACGTAAATTGTAATTCGCTGGACCCTCTGCTCAGGGTCTCACAAGGCTGAATTCAAGGTATTGACCAGGGCTGCAGTCTCATTTGAGGCTCATTGTTCTCTTCTAAGCTCATGTTGGTCGTTAGAATATATTTCCCCAAGTCCACAGAACTCATGGTGGCTTGCTTCTTCAAGGCCAGCAGCGGAAAATCTCTCTTCAGAAAAGACAGAGTTTTTCCTTTAGCGTTTTCACCTAATTAAGTCA
This sequence comes from Puma concolor, assembly GCF_028749965.1. NCBI lineage: Eukaryota > Metazoa > Chordata > Mammalia > Carnivora > Felidae > Puma > Puma concolor. Next base: position 44,688,971 of record NC_141676.1, on the reverse strand, counting down.
AACTCACCCATGACAGTCTCACTTTTGAGTAACACAAAATCAATGGATATGGATTTTATACACATATGAAAAATCCTTCTACTTTGCCATCTAAGATAACCTAATGGTAGAAGTGATAGGTCCTTTCCGAGTCAAGTGGAAGGGACAGTGCAGTGGTGCACCTAAAGAGTGGGAATCTTGGGGACTATGTCAGAATTCCACCTAGCAGAATCCACCCTTTGACTCCCAGCGATTCATGCCCTGCTTACAGGCAAAATATACTCACTGTCTTTCCATGTTTCCCAAAATCTCATTCCATCAGCTCAATGCCCAAAATTTCATCCAAGTCAATTCCAGATGTAGATGAGGTTCCTGGATGTAATCCATTAAGTACAACTCCTGGGGCAATTACTTTGCATCTATGGATATGTAAAACTAAAGAGGTAGTCCTTTACATACCCAACATACAATGATGGGACAGAGGTAGGTAACAGCTATAGACTTTCTGGTTTCAAAGGGGCAGGAAATGGAAGGTAAAAAGGAATAATTGGTACATGATAATTCTAAAAATCCACTGGGCAAATGTCTCTTGATTAGGTTTCAAGGCCTGAGAACAATCTTCCCTGGCTCTCAGCTCTGCCCTCTGAATCATCCTTCCTTTTTCGTGAAAAATAACACATTTTGCAGCTCTGTTGTTTTATAAGCCTGCTTCTAAAGAGTAGAATCTGTGAGTCCAACAGCCTCATTTAATTTTGTACTTTTCTTGTACCTTTTAGTCCAAACTGGCAGTATTTCTGCTAAAACTTTTTTTTTTCCCCCAAAAGCCTTGCAGGTCTTCCAAGGTTTCACAGGGATTTGCTCCATTAGACAAAAGACACACCCACAAATCTTTTCAAGAAAATCCTTTCTCTATCCTTGGCTCCCACTGAAATAGTTCAGGGACAATGTTCTTAAGTCTTCTGGAGACCCCTGATTTGAGTGAAAGGATCTGTGAGGCAGACTCTGAATATCTCAAATGAACACTTAGTGTAACTGAATATTCTGACCTTTTTTATCTTTCTTAGGTCTTAGCAAAATGCTGTAATGACCTCAGCCTTTTCTCTAGAGCATGTTTTCCTAAGAGTGAATCTCTTAAATTTACCATCTCCTGCTATCTGGAAACACTAAGCTTTTTTCAAAATCAGTAGATTTGGGTTCCTTTTTGCTCAAGTGTTTTAAGAATTCTTCCCTCAATTTATCTCTCGTCTCTCAAATTCTGGTATAAACAATAAAAAAACCAGGTGGCACTTTCAACACTTTGCTTGGAAATCTTCTTAGTTGTATATCAAAGTTCATCACTCACAATTTCTTCTTTTAACGTAACTGCAGGAGGTAATTATGCTAAGGTTCTGTCATTATATAGTAAGACCTCCCCTTCCCCAGTTTCCAATAACATGTTCTTCCTTCCTTCTGAGTCCTCACCAGCAGTGTCCTTAAAGTCCAGATTTCTACTACAGTTTGCTCAATGGGATTTGAACTTTCTCATGCGTGCTTTTCAAAACTCTTCCAGTCATCGCCTAATCTCTGGTTTCACAACTACTCACATTCCTATGTATTTGTTATAGCACGATCCCACTTCTAGGCACTAAAATCTGTGTTTATCTATTGCTGCATAACAAATTAGCACAAACTTAGCAGTTTAAAACAAAATACATTCCCATAACTATTGCCTTAGTTCCAGCCCTCATTCACTTCATGCCTGGATTCTTGTGGTCTGGCCCTCTCCCATTCAGTCGACCCTCTTCACTTAAATGAGAAACTTTGGGGGCGCCTGGGTGGCGCAGTCGGTTAAGCGTCCGACTTCAGCCAGGTCACGATCTCACGGTCCGTGGGTTCGAGCCCCGCGTCGGGCTCTGGGCTGATGGCTCAGAGCCTGGAGCCTGTTTCCGATTCTGTGTCTCCCTCTCTCTCTGCCCCTCCCCCGTTCATGCTCTGTCTCTCTCTGTCCCAAAAATAAATAAACGTTGAAAAAAAAAAATTTAAAAAAAAAAATGAGAAACTTTGATCTTGTTGCTCCTCTACTCAAAGAACTTCTGAAATTCCTATTGTTTATGGTGTTTGACAGAGCATAAAAGATTTTTCGCAATATGGGCCCAGCCTAGATTTTCCACTTCTCTTCATCCATTTTCCCACCACTATTACTACTACTGCTGCTACTACTTACTATTCCCCAAATATATTGTTCATGGCCCTAAGTCTTTATGTATATTATCACCTTTGCCTGGACTGCCCATCCATTAGCCCTCTTCCTTCATCTGCTCAGCAAAGTCTTTTCCATCCTTCTTTGCCCAATGCATATGGTGCCCCTTCTGTGATGCTTGCAATGACACCCTCACTCTTCACTCAGCTGGGCAGAATTATCCTTTCCTTTGTACTCTATAAATTCATGTCTCAAAGTGTGATCTATGCACTGGCAGCATTGGCATCCCCAGGTGACTCATATGCATTATGAGTCATATCATTATGTTAAAATATAGATTCTAATTCAGTAGATCTGAGCTGGGAACAAACACCCCAATGATGCCAATGCTGCTGATTTAAAGAACACACTCCAAGCAGCAAGGTTAACAGCATTTTTATGATAGCTCTGAACACATGATACGAATTGGTTAACACCTTTCTCTCCTTTCTTATATTCTAATTATCTTAAAGTCAGGGGTTGTTTATCTCTTTTTCTTTGCCAGTCTTCAGAGTGCCTTATACAGCACTCAGCAGTTGGAGAATGCTAATAACTTAATACCTGTGTTTTACAGAAAAGAGTGAATACGGATCCCTCACACAAGCTGTTAGCATTAAATGTACCTGTTTGAGATTGTGCAGTGAGAACTTAGGGAACTATGCACTAAGCTTGGAAGGAGAGATGGTCAGGGTCAGTAAAGGGGGCCCACGGCCTATCCTTTAGATGAAGATTCAGAACAGAGTCTAGATCAAGAAGAATCTTTCTTTGTTGTTCTTTGTTTTTGTATCCAAGTCTTAATCCTTCTTTTTACACCAAAGACTAAGATCAGTCGGGGGCACTTGGGTGTGCTTAGAGTGTGCTCTTTAAATCAGCACTTGGGTGCTCAGTCAGTTAAGTGTCTGACTCTTGGTTTTGAGGTCATGACCTCATGGTTCATGGCTCTGAACCTCATGGCCCTGCATCAGGCTCTGTGCCAACAGCAGCACACAAACTGGTTGGTATTCTCTCTTTCTCCCTCTCTCTCTGTACCTTCCCTGCTCATCTGTGCTCTCTCTCTCAAAATAAATAAATAAACATTTAAAAAAAAAAAAAGAGAGAGACTAAGATCCATGATAACTCATCTTTAACACCTAACACTGGTAATTATCCCTTTCTTTTCTCCAATTTTTATTATGATAAAATACACAGAACATAAAATTTACCATCTTAACTATTTTTCAGTGTACAGTTAGTGGTATTATATATATTCATAATGTTGTGCAATCACCACTATCCATCTCCATAACTCTTTTCATTTTCCAAACTACAACTCTGTACCAATCAAATGCTAACTCTCTATTCCCTTCTTCTCCCAGCCCCTGGCAACTGCCTGGAAACTGGCTGTCTTCCTTTCAAGCATTATAAAGGATAATTGAAGTCACAGACTGCAAAAAAGTAGATGTTATTTGAAGTGATTGTCATTTCTCATAAGCAATTTTAAAGTCCAAGTTTTTCTTTTTTTTTTTTTCCCGTGAGCATACATCTCCAAATTATGAAATAAAATAGTGGAAAAATAAGATTCTATTTATAAGTCAGTCTTATAAGCAAATTTCCACAACCTTCCAGAAGTACAGGAGAGAACAGAGGAAAACAGAAAACAGCAGAGTACAGGAGGTAAGTGTTTCCTCCCACTTCCAAAAAAAGGTATAGTATTTTAACGACAAATACTAATTCTGAGACTTTGTCAGAATTGGGAACCACCTCTAAGATCATGGGAGACCTTATCCTATCACTACTAGGATAAAGATCCAATGCTGCCATAGCCTGAAGAGTTATTATGTTTGGGGTTTTCAATTTAAGTCTAAGGCAGACCCAGGCAAACAATATCTCCTCCTTTTCCTCTGTGTTTCTTATACCTAATAACACAGTTTAGCCCCTATTCAACTTTACTAGTCCAATAAAAAGCCCAGTTTGTAAAGAACCATGGTCACCTCAGATAATTGTATCAGCAATAAAACTGATGATTCCTGCCAAATTCTTGTCTATTGTACTAGATCTACTTATCCCAAGATAGCATTCTTCCAGCACATTTATAATTTAATTTGTAATCTCTTATGATAGGAAATTTACACCCGCATCCAAAAAGACCGTTCATGGTAAATACTGAGTTCCTTCCAGTTCAAAGATTTATATACGAAAAACCTAGTTGCCTTTCCTGTAAGAAACCATCTATTTCAAATAACTGGTTTAAAAATACCTTAAAAATTTGTTTGGCCTAATAAATCTGTTCTATAATTAACAACCAAGAACATCTGAATAGCACTTTATTGTTTTCAGTTATTGTTCTCATTATGCACATGAGGAAAAATTAAAATTCAGAGAAGGTCAGGTGTTACCAACCTCTAGTCTCATGCTTTAACATCATGGGATTCCTCTAGAATATTATGATGCTTTGTACCAACACACCAGAGGTCAAATATATTAAATGGAAATAATAGAAATACTCAATTCTTGGAGAACTGGAGAACAAAGAACAAAATCTAAGAATTATGTGCTTTACACAAGTCCAGCTTCCCCTAGCAGTATGAACCGTTAGGAACCTTCTGCAGAAACCTAGGGTAATTCTTGGAAACACTGGTTCGGGTAAGGATTTAAGCCCCAACCTGAAATACCACAATTGCCAAACAGCAATGCTCTACTTTTCCTTCTAATCATTCATAACTGTGGTCGATATTCAAGTTTGCTCTCTCTCACTTGGCTCGAACTCCCTGAAATCGGGCCGTGTCTGCCTTCCTCACCTCATCGCCAGCGCCTGGCGCAGCCTGCTGCATAGGAATGGATGGATTCGAAACAAAATAGGTGAGCTCAGCCAGGGCCAATGCTCTGGAAACTTCTGTCTCCTTCTGAGGTCAGGACACCCTTCCAATCACAAGTTTGAGTCCTGGCCTTGTCCCCTGCAGGGAGGGGCCTAGCTGCTGTCTGCAAGTCACTCAGCATTTCCGTGCCGAACTTTCCTTCTCTAGACAGTGGGAGAGACTGTAAGTGCTTAGTAGGAGAGGCCGGAAGTAGCTCGGCCCAGTGGTCTGGAGTTTACCTGAGGGCACCTTGGAAGGGAGGGTGGCCTGCAGCTGCGCAGTCTCCGTTTGCTGCGGATGCTCCCGGCCCGTCACGACGACACTGCTCACTCTGCGCTGTAAGACTCCGCACCGATTTTTAGTGATTAATTCATTCACTTTCACCATTATTTTCCAGAGCCCATCCTGGCCAAGGGCCTTCACCTGCGTTCTAATCCCCACGGGAAACACCTAAACCTCAAATGCAAACATCCAAGAACGTCCTAGTAACCATAAATTTGTTCCTAGAATTCGGATGCCTCATTTTTCCCAAGAAGCTGTGGGTGAAACCTGACTATGACGGCATGCAGCCCCGCAGGGCCAAGAAGCTGGATCCAGGACTGGTTCCCTGAGGCTAGCGGCGGCGCCTACACCTGGCGTCGGGTGTGGCCTGAGCACCAATGCGCAGGCGCGGAAGCAAGACCGCTGCGCCCACTGGGGCCGGAAGTTTAAATCCAGATTCACGTGGGAGTTGGGAGCGTGGCGACCACAAGTAGGCGGGGGTTTTCCTGTCGGGGGCGAGGCCTCAAAGACTTCCCTCCCCAACGCCGGAAGTGGATTTCTCCGCGCCACGCTAGCGTTTGTGGGAGAGGGCAAGGGGCGAAGGTCCTGGCAGCTCCTGTCCGAAGCCAGAAGCAGGCGTCAAGTCCACCCTGGAAGGCAGGGGCCCTCCCTGCCAGTAGTCCATGGAGCTTTTTGCGGCAGTACACCTGATTCTGCTTTCTCATGCAGACGTAGGGCAGCTCGCCTGAGGCGGCCAGCGAGTAGATGTTGCAGATACGTTGCCGGGATGGCCCCAGCACAAAGAGCAGCAGAAAGAGTGTGCCTCCAAACACCGCTGCGTCCTCCTTAGCTCCCTCAAGGGTCCCCCAAGGCCCGAAACTGGGGCTGCAAATCCCCGCCATCCTGGGACCAGCTCGCCCTTCAGCCTCCCCGCACTCCCACTGGCCTGATATGGTTCCATAGCCATTGGCTGGCTGATTGAAGGGCCCTCGCGCTCCCCAGGAGTAACTCCTGGTTTTGCCTGGCTCTGAGCCGGCTGTGAGGAGGTAGGTGTGACCTTTTGGGTCTAGGCTCTGCTCTAGGCCTGGTGAGGCACCGAGCCAGATGGCCGTTTACAGAGGGTTGACGCCAAAAGCATTGAGGACATGTTAGCAATAGCCTCCCTCGCTGGACTAGTGGATCCTACCTCCCTTGTAGCCAGCCCTTTATTAGGGTGCCTTTTTAGGAACAAGGTCCTAAACTGGTGAGGTTATCAGCACTGCAGTCTTTAGCTGAACCTGGTAATTTTCAAAATCTCCATCAGAGAATTGACCATCAGTCTAAAGAGAAAATAATTTTACTATTTTGCATGTTTTATTATTCATCTGATTTTCTTCCCTTCTTGTTGAATGGATTCAGAATGAGCCTCACCAAAATGTGCCAGTTTGGCCTGTGGGTTATTTTGAGCTAAAGACAAGGCTGGTAAGATTCAGGAAGAGCTTTTTACCTCTCACTTAAATGCCTAAAATAACTTAGATAGAGGACCTGGTCTAAGAAGGGCCCTGTCACCAAGACATGACTGCAAAAGAGTACAAGCTAAGTGTGGTAAGCTGTGGGGAAGTTGGCAAGACTTGTTTGTTCAAATTCCTCTGTGTCCCATTAAACAGATATCTAATTACCAAACTGTCTGCTCTTCTTAAAGCCCTGTAAATTACTCTCCTCCCCTTTGAAGCCCCAGGTCCTTATCCCATTCCTTAGCTCAGTTTGGTTTATGAGCCTCAACTGCCAGACTTGCCCTTGAGTCTCATTTTTATGGTGCTCCTACACATATGAAATTAAATGTTTTTCTCCAGTTAATCTGTCTTATGTCAATTTAACTAGTGGAAGAGCCACAAGAATCTAGGAGGGTAGGGGGGAAATAGCCCCCCACCCCAACACACATTATGGTATGAAGCATTTTTATAAGTGATCCCTTAAGGACTGTGATAATTAAACAACATTTACCTGATCAACTCAGGTTACCTATCTTTCCATTCTGTGGTCTTCTAGAAAAATGGAAAAGTAACTGTGAAGATCATGCTAAATTCAGTCCTCAATTTTTTACCAGAGGCTAGTGGAGATGACTCAGGATGGCTATTGGGACTGCAGGTGAAACACTCTGAAGCTGAGGCACCAGGAGCAGAGGAATATCACCTGAAGGATGCCTGAGGTTAGTCATGCCTCCTTTCCCCAACGTCATCAGGTTTGTAATGCCTGGGCTAACCACAACTGTTACGTAGTATTGGTACTCCGTTCAGAAGTGCCTCCCTTCCATCGTTCATTTTCAAAAAGGATTAATTTCCATTCCAAAAATATCCTCCCATTCACGTAAAGTAAGGACCATCCTTTCTTTGGCATGCTCCCCCAGCTGTATTTTCAGAGAACTGGAGACCATCTGATAGACAAATGTCACTGATGAGATGCCTCCTCCCCCACTCATACCATCGCTTGAGAGCTAGCAGGGAGAAATCTCAAAAATCACTAAACATCTTTCGGAATAAAGATCCTCCCTTGTCACCATTTATTATATTCTGTTAGTGCTCAGCAAAGAGAAATAGCTCCCTTTGTTCCTCATCCCCACGTCTGCTCCTAGAGTTATAGAAAATGGTAAATACATAAATAAAGTTTGTCTTTGGATTTTAATATGACAGGGATGTTTGGTGGAACAGGAAATGAAGGATTTCACTATTTGATGGCAGGGATCCCAACTTCAGGATGTAGGGTGGAATGGGTATGTGAACAAATGTGAAAACCTTGTACGTGACTCTGACATTTCTGTGTGCACGACAGTAATGGTTTCAACAGAGAGCAGTGCTACTGTGCTCCAGCGAGATCCTTTTTCTTACCCTTTGGGAATTGCCCTGCCATGACTCATCCTGAGGGGAAGCATCAGGTGAGAGTGTCTCAGAGGCTCCCTGTCAGTTCACGAACAGCTAAGATGCTGGCCTGAACCCCGGGTGCTTAGCTGACAGTCCTCCCCTGGTGCACAGCAATGCAGCCAGCACCAATGTGCCTCCTTTGCACATTTCATTATGTGCATTCCCGGTTGCATTTCATCAGAATTGAAGGAAGTAAGAGTCAAAGAAGTGCCAAGCCAAGCCACATTGGAGCCTGAGACAAAAGAGAAAAACAACATATCTGGTGTTAGCATATTAAAATTTTGATATTTTGTCCATCGTGGATTTTTGCATTAATTTTGATTTTACAGAGTTATATTAAAATATTACCAAGATTTAGGGCCTCCCTTAAGTTTTGTTCCCAAGGTAAATGCCTTGCTTTCCTACTAGTCCCAACCCTGGGAGGTAGTACCCAAATGATGATTTTGATGACAGAGTGGTATATGGAAACAGGTTTGCCCACTTGGATTTACCTGGCACTCCTAGGAGTCAGGCACTGAGCTACGGCTGGCAAAGCAGTTGAGCCTCTGGGTGGGATTTGGGGAGCCTTATGAAAGTCTCTCTTTGACCACTAGAAAAAAAAAAAGTACTCCCCTTTGCCTTGAGTTCAATCTTTACCAAATAATTTATGAGTTAAACATTCCCTAAAATAAGCTACGTTGGAAAATGCAAACAGAGCACAGTAAGAGGAAGTTCCTAAAACTGCTTATCCATGCATGAGTTTATTCCATTTTATTAGAAGCAAGACAGAATGGGAGGCATGATGACACTGATTTGTTGGAGGTGGTGGCATGGTGGTGATGATGGAGGTGAGTGTGGAGTTTCAACAAAGGGATGCAGAAAGGAAAAGGAGGGTTTCAATGAGAAACTTATTTTCTTCACAATTTTCCAAAGTCTAGACAGCTGTAGAGAGATAACCTTTCTCCCAGGAGTCATTCCTGCCATGTCCTGGGGATGCTCAAATGACCACCGCCCTGCCACTGCCTCTCCTCCAGCTCCCTACGGGAGCATCCTTTAATCTTGACATTTTCTATTCTTTCTTGTATTCAAATAGATTAGAAGTCTAGAATGGATGAACTCTTTATAACCATCTTGTTAAAAACCTTCTTCCAAATGTTGTATCTGAGACTCAGGATGTGTAATGTTCTCTCCGAGGTCACACGAGACAGCACCAACCAGAAATTTGGGCTCAGGACTTGCCACATGTTCCTTCTGTCATTCATCACAAAATTATTCGGCACCTACTAGATTAGTTACTAGGGATGTAATGGTGAACAAAACCAGTCATGGCCCCTGCCTTCCTGGGATTTACAGTCTTAGACGATGCAAACATCAAATAATCACAAATAGATATACCGTTACAGTTTTCTGAAGTAAAGAACAGTTCTGTAACATGTATACTATAGGAAATATGATCTGTGTTGGGTGCCAGAAATAGCACTTGAGCCATAGAACTAGCTTATACCCAGGGACTTCACTTCCCCAGAATATTGTTCACTGCAAGTTTTACTGAAATTCTTCTCAAGTAACTGGTCTTATATGGAACACGGAGTGCCAAGTAAGAAGGAAAAGGAAAGTGATGTAACAAAATCTATTCCTTAAAGTTTATAGGTATCACTCAGAGGCACTTAAGTCCTAATTTTAAGGTATCTTATTCTTGCTTTGCAAATTATTTTCATAAACATTCTTATATTGTTCTCCTGAAAATAGTAACTTTTTTAATTTTTAATTTTAATTTTTAATTTTATTTTTTTTAATTTATAACCAAATTAGTTAGCATATAGTGAACAATGATTTCTAGATTCCTTAATGCCCCTTACCCATTTAGCCCATCTCCCCTCCCACAACCCCTCCAGTTTGTTCTCCATATTTAAGAGTCTCTTATGTTTCGTCCCCCTCCCTGTTTTTATATTATTTTTATTTCCCTTCCCTTATATTCATCTGTTTTGTGTCTTAAAGTCCTCATGTGAGTGAAGTCATATGATATTTTTCTTTCTCTGACTGACTAATATCACTTAGCATAATACCCTCCAGTTCCATCCATGTAGTTGCAAATGGCAAGATTTCATCCTTTTTGATTGCCGAGTAATACTCCATTGTATAAATATATCACATCTTCTTTATCCATTCATCCATTGATGGACATTTGGGCTCTTAACATACTTTGGCTATTGTTGATAGTGCTGCCATAAACATTGGGGTGTATATGTCCCTTTGAAACAGCATACCTGTATCCCTTGGATAAATACCTAGTAGTGCAAAGTCTGGGTTGTTCTATTTTTAATTTTTTGAGGAACCTCCATACTGTTTTCCAGAGTGGCTGCACCAGCTTGCATTCCCATGAAAACAGTAACTTTGAAGAAGGAAATGGTACGTTGAATTATTATTAAATATAACCAGGCCAGTGTCAGAAATGACAACTGACAATCTGAATATGAAAAAGGAAAGGATAATTATAAAATACAGATGTAAGAAAACAAAAAGCAACTCTCTTGGATCATTTAGGGTGGGGAATATTAATCTCACACTTCTCAAAACCTGAGGATATCATCTTAGGACGACCAAAGACAAAAATTCATGGTCTTGTTAGTTTAAACATGCTCATCAAAGAAGATTGAAGTTATTTAAGAACATCCTTTCATAAGAGTGCAGGAGAAGTATGTAGTAAATTTTTAGAAGGTTTGACTAAGTTTCCAAAACACCAAGAAAAAACTAACACTTGAAGGGTTGACTTCAGTTACCTAGAAAACATCCTTCAGGACCACTGAGTTCCTGACAGTGATGATGAAGTACAATGATGATGACATGAAGCCTCATAGCAGGGACTTGCTGATGCAGTGGGTATGCCCTGGCTCCTTTTCACTGGTTTTGTAGATCCGTACTCTCAGGGGGCATAAGAGATTCATCTGGAAGCGCCTGGGTGGCTCAGTTGGTTGAGAGTCCAACATTGGCTCACGTCATGATCTCACGGTTTGTGGGTTCTAGCCCCATGTCAGGCTCTGCACTGACAGCTCAGAGCATAGAGCTTGCTTCAGATTCTGTGTCTCTCCCTTCTCTCTGCCCCTCCCATGCTCATGCTGTGTCTCGCTCTGTCTCTTTCTGTCTCTCAATAATAAAAAAATGTTAAAATTTTTAAAAAAGAAGAGATTCGTCTGGTGTTTGCCTCTAAGCCAAAAAATAATTTTAATCATTGTGGAACATGACCTGGGCAATTCTTTGATGTCATGTGTGGAACTTGTTCACTTCTCAGAGTGACCAACCTGGTTCATCGCACTGCATCTTGGGCCATCCTATTCAGCTCATTTTCTTCCAATAACTTTGAAATACCTCCTGTTCTTCAGAAGAGACATCTGTAGGTGATTGGTGGGACAGAAGTTTTATTTGTGTGGGGTTTGAAGACCAGCATTTTGAATATGAGAGAAGGAGTGGGAAATTTTGGGGGCCTGCAGGAGATGGAGGGCCAGTAAGACTTCCCACTGGTATGCCTGGATTCCTACTTTCTGACTATCCCAAATCATCCCACCCCAGGCCTGCTCCACAGTACCTTCACTGGGAAGTCTTAAAATGCTCTGGACCATAGTAACCTACACATCTGAGTCACTCCAGCCTTCACAACCCTATCGCTCTGATTGGCTTTCACTTCTCAGTGCCTTCTCTTTTTAATCAATTTCTTGTAGAAAACCAACCTCCATGTTTCAGAGCCAAAATATAATGAGAAAACAGACTTTGGGATAAAGAGGAACAATGGCTTTATTGCTTTGCCAGGCAAAGGAGACTTCAGTAGACTATGGCCTTCAAAAACTGCAAGGCTGCTCAGAGAGAGGTGGGGAGTGGGGTTATTGGGAGGTACAGGAGCTAGCCAGCTTTGACAGGAATTGTGTATGTGCTGTCAGCCTTGTTTGTCATGTTTTCAGGGTGGTACTGGATTCCTAAAACAAAAGGTTCAGAAAGTAGGAGGGGAGGTCTGTGGAAGAAAGGGGAAAAAAGGTTACTTTAAAATTGAGCTTCACTGAAACATTAGTGCAGCCATTTTAATTTTTGTTCAACTTTATGCTATTAAGCAGTTTCATTTTGATGAGAATGATGCTGAATTTCTGGAGGGAAGGATGTAAGATTTCTGTCTTATTTTCTTGAATCCCAACATCCTTCCACATGGGTAGGCAGGCACTATGGTCCCTATCTATAATGGATGATTGGCAGCTGGGAAAGTCTCCTCTGTTAAGACTCCTCCCTAGAGGGCCCTCTAGGGAGAGTGATGCAAACCATTTTTCAGGCTCAAACAGAAGGCATGTTTTGTCTCTAAGTTGGTTCATCAGGCAAACACTTGGGAAGCATTTATCCACAGCAAGGCATCGTACCATCTGCATTGAACTTGTTCTCAGAGAAGCAAAAGCCCAGATACAGAGGCAGGTCTGTTTCAGAGAAGCAGGAATAAGCCCTACTGACACTGGTCTGAAGAGCAGTCTTTCCTCCTTTAATGTCTTCTTTTGAGTATATCTCACTCCTACCTGGGAGATGGAACAGTAATTTTCTTGATTATGCTTCATGCCACAATGATACATCCTTGCATCTGTTGGCCATACTTCTAGAAGGCAGAGGGTGACCTGATATTATAGTAGTGTAGGGTCAACATGGCACAAAGCTTACAGCAACTTAGAGGATTTTAGAATTAGAAGAAACATCAAGAAGCATTCACTGGTCACAGAACACAGATTTGTGTTTGCAAACCACTCAAAAGTCATGGTAAGAGTCACAGGACAGCTCAGGACCTGTGGCAGCACACAATCAAATTCCAGCCCCCACTCCACCCCCCACCCCGTGTAGGGCTTAGCTTATTAGGAAGGTGCAGCAATAACATGCTGGTCGTAACTGTGCCAAGAGATCTTCACCAGCCAGAGATCTAATTGAAACAGATATAAGTAATATGTCTGGTGGAGAATTTAAAGAAAAATCATAAGGATACTCACTGGACTTGAGAAAATCATGGAAGACATCAGGGTATCCTTTATCACAGAGATAAAAGAGTTAAAAAAACAGAAATGAAAAATACAGTGAGATTTGAAACCATCTGGATGTAATGACCACAAGGATGGAGGAAACAGAGGAACGAATAAGTGGTGTGGAAGATAGAATAATGGAAAATAATGAAGCTGAACAAAAGAGAATGAAGAACTATGAATCATGAGAATAGACTTAGGGAACTCTTGACTTGGTCCAACATAGTAACATTTGTATCATAGGAGTCCCAGAAGAAGAAGAGAGAGAAGGGGGGGCAGAAAGTTTATTTGAGGAAATTATAGCTGAAAATGTCCCTAACCTGGAGAAGGAAACCAATATCCAATTCCAGGAGGCACAGAGAACTCACATCAAAAGCAACAAAAGCAGGTCAACATCAAGGCATATTGTAGTTAAATTTAGAAAATTTGGGGGCGCCTGGGTGGCTCGGTCAGGTGGGCATCCAACTTCAGCTCAGGTCATGATCTCGCGGTCCATGAGTTCGAGCCCCGCGTCCGGCTCTGTGCTGACCGCTCAGAGCCTGGAGCCTGTTTCAGATTCTGTGTCTCCCTCTCTCTGACCCTCCCCCATTCATGCTCTGTCTCTCTCTGTCTCAAAAATAAATAAACGTTAAAAAAAATTTTAAAAACTTGCTGATAAAAAATCCTAAAAGCAACAAGACAAATGAAGTCCCTAACTTACAAGGAAAGACCCATAGGGCTAGCTGAATTTCTCTACACAAAAACTTGGCAAGCCAGAAGGGAGTGGCATGATACAGTTAATGTATCAGTGGGGAAAATCTGCAGCCAAGAATACTCTATCCAGCAAGGCTATCATTCAGAATAGAAGGAGAGATAGTTTCGCAGACAAACAAAAACTAAAGGAGTTCATGACCAGTAAACCAGCCCTGCAAGATATATTAAAGGGGACTCTTTGGGGGGAAAACAAAAGTAACAAGGAGAGGAACAGAGAAATTTTTGAGAAAAAAATGGCAAAGCAAGTAATAAAATGGCACTAAATCCATATCAATAATTACTCTGAATTATTGAATGGTCAAAATGCTTCAATTGAAAGGCATGGGGTGTCTGAATGGATAAAAACCCAAGCTCCATCTATATGCTGCCTACAGGAGACTCATTTTAGACCTAAAGCCACCTGAATATTGAAAGTGAGGGATGGAGAAACATTTATCATGCAAATGGAAGTCAAAAGAAGTCCAGAGTAGCAATTCTTATATCAGACAAACTAGACTTTAAACCAAAGACTGTAAAGGAGATGAAGAAGGACTCTATATCATAGTAAAGGGAGCTATCCAACAAGAATATCTAACAATTGTAAATATTTATGCCCCAAACATGAAAGAATCCAAATATATAAAACTAGTAAAAAACAAATAGAAAGGACCTCATTGATAATAATTGTTTTTAGACAGATCATCTAAGCAGAAAATCAACAAGGCAACAATGGCTTTGAATGACACACTGTACCAGATGGACTTAACAGATATATTCAGAATATTTCATGCTGAAGCACCAGAATACACATCCTTTTCTAGTGCACATGGGACATTCTCCAGAGTAGATCACATACTAGGTCCGAAATCAGACCTCAAAAAGTACAAACAAATTTAGATCATACCATGCATATTTTCTGACTACAAGACTATGAAACTTGAAGCCAGCCACAAGAAAAAATTTAGAAAGAGCACAGATACATGTAAGGTAACAACATGCTACTAAAGAATGAATGGGTCAACCAGGAAATCAAAGAAGAAATAAAACAAATACATGGAAACACTTGAAAATGAAAACATGATGGTTGAAAACCTTTGGTATGCAGCAGAAGCAGTCATAAGAGGGAAGTATATAGCAATACAAGCCTACCTCAAGAAGCAAAAATATCTCAACTTAATCTTACTCCTAAAGCATCTAGAAAAAGAACAACAGGGGCACATGGGTGGCTCAGTCAGTTGAGCATCCAACTTCAGCTCAGGTCATGATCTCACAGTTCGTGAGTTTGAGCCCCACATCGGTCTCACTACTGTCAGCACAGAGCCTGCTTTGGATCCTCTGTCTCCCTCTGTCTGCCCTTCCCCTACTTGCGCTCTCTCCAAAATAAATATTTTTTTTTTAAAGAAAAAGAACAACAAATGTAGCCTAAAGCCAGCAGAAGAAGGGAAATAATAAAGATTAAAACAGAAATAAATGATACAGAAACTAAAAACGAACAAACAGACCAGATCAATGAAACCAGGGGCTGGTTCTTTGAGAAAATTAATAAAACTGATAACCCCCTAGCCAGACTGATAAAAAAGAAAATAGAAAGGACTCAAATAAATAAAATCAGAAATGACAGAGAAGAAATAACAGCCAACAGCATAGATATACAAACAATTAAAAGAGAATATTATGAAAAGTTATATGCCAATAAATTGGATATCCTGGAAGAAATGAATAAATTCCTAGAAACATATAAACTACCAAAACTGAAACAGGAAGAAATGGAGAAGTTGAACAGACTGAAAACCAGCAAAGAAATTGAATCAGTAATCAGGAATCTCCCAACAAACAAAAGTGCAGGGCCACATGAGTCCACAGGGGAATTCTACCAAATATTTGAAGAACGGTTAATACCTATTCTTCTCAAAGGGTTCCAAAAAGTAGGAATGGAAGGAAAATGTCCAAACTCATCCTATGAGGCTAGCATTACCTTGATTCCAAAACCAAAAACCCCACTAAAAGAGAATGATAGGCCAATATCCCCAATGAACATTGATGCAAAAATTCTCAACAAAATACTAGCAGATCAAATCCAACAGTACGTTAAAAGAATCATTCATCACAATCAGGTGGGACTTATTCCTGGGCTGTGAGGGTGGTTCAGTATTCACAAATCAATCAACATGATACACCACATTAATAAAAGAGGATAATAACTATGTGGTGCTCTCAATAAAGAAAAGGCATTTGACAAAGTGTTGCATCCATTTTTGATAAAAACCCTCAACAAACTAGGGATAGAAGTAATGTACCTCAGCATAATAAAGGCCATATACAAAAACCGCACAGCTGATATCCTCAATGGGGAAAAATGGAGAGCTTTTCTCTATGATCAGGAACAAGAGAAGAGTTTTCCTCTGTGGTCAGGAGCAAGAGAGGGATGTTGACTCTCACCACTGTTATTTAACATAGTATTGGAAGTCCTAGCCTCAGCAATCAGACAACAAACAGAAATAAAAGGCATCCAGATTGGCAAGAAAGAAGTCAAACGTTCACTGTTTGTAGATGACATGATACTCCACCAAAAAAAAAAAAAAAATTCCTAGAACTGATAACATGAATTTAATAAAGACGCAGGATACAAAACCAAGTTACAGAAATCTGTTGCTTTTCTGTACACTAATAATGAAGGAGCAGAAAATCAAGGAATCGATCCCATTTGAAACTACAGCAAAACCCATAAGATACCTAGGAATAAACCTAACCAAAGAAGGAAAAGAGGTCTATTCTGAAAACTATAAAACACTGATGAAAGAAACTGAAGATGGCACAAAGACATGGAAAGACATTCTACTCTCATGGATTGGAAGAACAAATATTGTTAAAATGTCTATACTACCCAAAGCAATCTACACGTTTAGTGCAATCCCTATCAAAATACCACCAGCATTTTTCACATAACTAGAACAAACAATCCTAAAATTTGTATGGAACCACAAAAGACCATGAATAGCCAAAGCAATGTTGAAAAAGAAAAGCAAAGCTGGAGGCAGCACAATTTTGGACTTCAAGGTATATTACAAAACAGTCATCATCAAGACAGCATGGTACTGGCACAAAAACAGACACATAGATCAATGGAACAGAATAGAAAACCTAGAAATGAACCACAAATGTATGGCTAACGAATCTTCAACAAAGCAGGAAAGAATATCCAATGGAAAAAAGATAGGCTTTTCAACAAATGGTGTTGAGAAAACTGGACAGCAACATGCAAAAGAATGAACCTGGACCACTTTCTTACACCATATACAAAAATAAACTCAAGATGTATGTAAGACCTAAATGTGAGACAGGAAACCATCAAAATCCTTGAGGAGAACACAGGTAGTAATCTTTTTGACATCAGCCATAGCAACGTCTTACTAGATATGTCTCTTGAGGCAAAGGAAGCAAAACCAAAAATAAACTATTGGGACTTCATCAAAATAAAAATCTTCTGCACAGTGAAGGAAACAATCAACAAAACTAAAAGGCACCTTCAGAATTAGAGAAGATATTTGCAAATGACATATCTGACAGAGGGTTAGTATCCAAAATCAGTAAAGAACTTATAAAACTCAATACCCAAAAAAACGAATAATCCAGTTAAAAAATTGGCAGAAGACATGAATACACATTTTCCCAAAGACATCCAGAGGGCTAACAGACACATGAAAAAGTGCTCAACGTCACTCATCAGGGAAATACACATCAAAACTTCAATGAGATATCACCTCACACCTGTCAGAATGGCTAAAATTAACAACACAGGAAACAACAGATGTTGGGAGAGGATGCAGAGAAAGGGGAACCTTCTTACACTGTTGGTGGGAATGCAAACTGGTGCAGCCACTCTGGAAAACAGATTGGAGGTTCCTCAAAAAGTTAAAAATAGTACTACCCTACAGTCCAGCAATTTCACTACTAGGTATATACCCAAAGGATACAAAAATATTGATTTGAAGGGATATGCTGTGATGTTTATAGCAGCATTATCAACAACAACCAAATTATGGAAAGAGCCCAAATGTCTATCAAGTGATATATGGATAAAGAATATATGGTATCGAAATACAATGGAATATTACTCAGACATAAATAATGAAATCTTGTCATTTGCAATGTCATGGATAATCCTGGAGAGTATTATGCTAAGTGAAATAAGTCAGTCAGAGAAAGACCAATACCATTTGAGTTCACACATATGTGGAACTTCAGAAGCAAAAAAAGAGATACTTGTGGGGGGGGGGGTGGTGGGAAAGAGAGGCAAACCAGGAGACAGGCTCTTAACTATAGAGAACAAACTGAAGGTTACTAGATGGGAGGTGAAGGGGGGGGGGTGTTAAATAGGTGATGGGTATTAAGGAGGGCATGTATGATGAGAACTGGGTATTGTATGTAAGTGACAAATCACTAACTTCTACACCTGAAACTAATATTACACATTATGTTAACTAACTGGAATTTAAATAAAAACTTGAAAAAACCCCCCAGATTTATTAACACAGAATCAATTGAGTTGAGAAACGTTCAATCTATATGTTAGGAAATTTTAGGATTTACTCTGAAATAAATGGGTAAATACATAATTTTCTGTTGCAAAACTGGAATTTTCTGGGAAACTGGAAGTTTCCCACACTTCATATCTTTGGGTTATTTATATATTGACATTTTATTTTTCTTACAACCAGTTTGGTCTTAAAAGACTTAACTACATTAAAAAATTTTTTTAAGTTTATTTATTTATTCAGAGAGAGAGAGTGGGAGAGAGAGAGAGATAGCACAAGCTGGGGAGGGGCAGAGAGAATGAAAGACAGAATCTCAAGCGGACTCCTTGCCATCAGCAGAGCTGATGCAGGGCTCGAACTCACAAATTGTGAGATCATGACCTGAACCAAGATCATAAGTCAGATGCTTAACCTACTGTGCTACCCAGGTGCCCCAACTTAACTACATTTTCAAAAGCACATACATTAGCCTAAAAAAACAAACAAACAGGTATCTTAACAAACATGGTAGAAACAAAGAAGTCTGTGGACTAATATATTTTAATAAAAAGCCTATGGTGGAATTGCATAAATGTTGATTTTTAGATTGATATAAATTGGGAATATTGTTACTAACGCTAGTTTAACAAATTAGTAGCATGTAAGTATCTTATTTTTTGTCTCAAGTTTTAGTTTGGGTACTTTTCATATTTATGTGTCAATATCTTTAGAACATAATCTTACAGTTAGGTTTACAGTCACATTTTCAAAATTACCCCCATTTTCGCTCATGGTAAAGCTACATAATTGGTATTAAAATGAATATCTTTCTTCATACAGGATTTTCTGTGTTTGAGATAATCTCTTTGGTGTAAATTTCCAAATGTAGCACATTAACATATATTAAGGTTCTTGAGAGAAACACAACCAATAGGAGACAGAGAGACAAACAGATTGATAAAGAGGAGATTTATTATAAGAATTGGCTCATGCCATTATGGAGGCTGAGAGATCCTATTGATGAAGTTTTGGGATGATGAGGGTTCATGAGGTCCAGAGCTGATGGCCAAGAAAGAGTTCTTGAAGACGTCTTTGGTGCAAAGTGATTTTATTAAAGCGTGGGGACAGGACTCATAGCCAGGAAGAGCTGTGCTGTGTGAGGGGTGACCATTTTATGGAAATCAGGGGAGATAAAGTCAAGAGGGAGTTTCCAAAGAGAATTTGACATGCAAGAGACCCAGCAGCACCTGTGTCTGTGGACAGAAAATAGATGTCTCCACCCAAGCAGAGTTCAAATTTGTCCTTCCTCTGCCTTTTTGTTGTGTTCAGGCCCTCAGCTCACCACCATCAGTGAGGGTCGTCTTTACTCATTCTATGGATTCAAATACTAATCTTTTCCAGAGACACCTTGTAAGGACACACCCAGAAATAATGTTTTACCAGCTATCTGGGAATCCCTTAGCTCAGCTGACACAAGAAATTAACTATCACATTACTGCCAGATCACTAACCAAAATTCCCATTTGGTTACCCTGCTACCTGAATTTGTAAGCTCCCCAAGGACAAGTGCCATAGTTCTTTTTGATAATATCCTAATATACAGCAGACTAGCAACCATTTCATTTTCTTTCTGCTTTACCTCACAATAGACTCTTTAATACAAGGCTTTTGGCTCTCTTCTTTGAGAACTATAATCTCTGTGCAGTTTGGAACACTCCAGTTAATTAGAGATCTTCAAATAGTGCCAAGATAGAGGAAGGGCCAGGCTTAGAAAAATGCTGTCTTGTTCACACTTGAGTTGATCCAAAAGCAGTATTTTAACCTAAGCCCTAAAATATAGTTTTTCAGTAACTATTATCCCAGGAGAAATGAAAACTTTGAAAAAAATGCATTTTAGCTGCATAATATTGATGAGGGAGAGCATAAGGCATGCTGAGGGTTAAGCACAAGCTAACCACCCCTCAGGTGGGATTTGTGTGATATTCCTCAGGTACTTCTGGCTGCTCAAGAACAAACGGTTAAACAAACGGGAAAACAAATGGTTACACTGATAGTCTCCATCATTTAAAAATATCTTTTCAATAGCCTAATCTCCTGTAACTCCCTACTGTCTTTGCCAGAGGGAAAAAAAAGTTTTATGAATGTGTTTGGGGGTGTGTGTTTGTGTGTGTGTGTGTGTGTGTGTGTGTGTGTGTGTGTGTGTGTATTTCTGTGATGGTGGTATTAAATTTCCAGAGAGAACAAAAATGTGTTGAAAAAATAGTTAATCCTTTCAGATTATTTTAGAATCTATTATAAAATACAACTTCTACTTTCAAACTAAATTATGGTTATTGGCCATCACTTTCCCAATAAAAGTTATAAAAATAGTTAAGTGGTAAACTACAAGTAAAATAGTTGTGGAGGAAATACCTTGATTATTTAAAAAGCTCTTAAATATATGTAAGAGCTCATATATATATATATATATGTGTGTGTGTGTGTATATATATATATATATATATATATATATATATATATACACATATACAAGACTATGTTTGAAACTCTCAAGAAATTACTAAGGAAAGGGCATGAGAAAATATATAATTCATAAAAGAGGAATTACAACAAGTAAATATATATAATAAAAGTGTACAACCTCACTTGTGATAACAAATGCAAAATACAATCTCTGAAATTCATAGCAGCTTTATTCAGAAAATATAGCTGGACACAGCCCATGTGTCTATCAACAGGAGAATCAACAAATCCCTGTGGTATATGCATGCAGTGGAATACAGCTCAGTAATGAAAAGGGAAAAGAAAACCTGCCGTTAACTTGAAACAGTAGGGAGGAATCTCAAAATCATGCTGAGTGAATTAATTCATATCCTAAAGAGTACATATTGTATGATTACATTGATACATTGATATGACGTTCCGGAATTGATGGAAATAAACTATGATTTAAGAAACTGAGAACACTGATTGCCTCTGCCATGTGGGCAGGTATTAGGGGCAGGGTTTGGTGGGAAGAGGCATGAAGCAACATTTTAGCATAATGGTAATGTTGTATATCTTGATAGAGGTTTGTGTTTCATAGGTGTATGCATTTGTCAAAACTCATCAAATAGTACACTTAAGGTTTATACATTTCATTGTATTTAAATTTTACCTTAAAAAGACTAGTAGACAAATATTAAACTCTACGCAGTGTGGTGGTCTGTGTGTACTGAGGGTGAATACCATCTCTGTTGATGCGTGCTGGGGATCCTCCGCCGGAGTCCTTATGGCCACAACAATGAATGAGTTAGTAGATCGCTGGGAGGCAGCCAGCTCTTGTGTAGCATGAATCACCCTTGAGCCTGGGTGAGTGTAGGAGCTTCCAGTGAAAATGATTGTCCTTAGCCGAATACGGACACTTGATAACCTTCTTGCCTTGCAGTGCTTCCTGCCTTCCTCTGGAGGATGGGCTGAAGTGTGTGTGTCAGGCTCTTTAATTAGCCCGGATGTAGGCAATGGGTAAACTAGCCTGGACTGGCTGATCAACTTTTTTTTTTTTAAGTTTGCTTATTTGTTTATTTATTTATTTTTAGTGCTCTCTATACCCAACACCCAACATTTTATTTATTTACTTATTTACTTACTTACTTACTTACTTACTTACTTATTTTTAGTATACTCTACACCCAGCACCCAGCATCCAACATGGGGCTCGAACTCACAACCCCTGAGATCCAGTCACATGCTCTTGTGACTGAGTCAGCCAGGCTCCCCTCAAAGAACCAAATTTTGGCTTTGCTGATTTTTCTCTATTTTCTATTTCAATAATTTCTGTTCTTATCTTTATTACTTTTGTTTTTCTCCTTTCTTTGGGTTTAATTTGTGTTCTTTTTTCTTAGCATCTTGAGCTGGAAACTGATTTTCAGTCTTTCATTTTTTAAAATGTATGAATTTAAAGCCATAATTTTTTAAAATGTTTATTTACTTATTTTTGAGAGAGAGGGGAAGAGAGAGAGGGAGAGGTAGAGAGAGAGGGAGAGAGAGAACCCAAGCAGGTTCTGTGCTGTCAGTGCAGAGACAGATGCAGGGCTTGATTTCACAAACCGTGAGATCATGTCATGAGCCAAAATCAAGAGTTGGATGCTTAACCAGCTGAGCCACCCAGGTGTCCCTAAAGACATACATTTGTATCATAATTTTTAGCTGTAGCACACAAATTTTTCTATTCCATATCTTCATTATCACTTTAAAATATTTTTCATTTTACTATGATTTCTTTTTTATACATGGGTTATTTAGAAGTACATTGCTTAATCTCCAAATATTTTTGGGTATTTTAAAATCATGTTTTAGTTATTGATTTTTAATTTATTTTCACAGTGGTTACAGAAATACTCTGTGATTCCAATTCTTTGAAATTTGTTGAGAATTGTTTTATGTTTAGCATATGTTCTGTTTTGGTGAATGTTGCATATGTATTTGAAAAGATTGTGTTTTCTGCAGTTGTTGAATATAGCATTGTCTATAAGTCAGTTAGATCAACTTACTTAGTTGTGATATTTAAATCTCAAGTATGCTGCTTTTTTATTGCTTTTTCTGTCAGCTACCGAGCTAAATGTGTAAAATTCTCCATTTATAGTTGTGCATTTGTCTATTCCTCCTGCACTCAATTAAATTTTCCTGTATGTATTTTGAAGTTATACTATTTAAAATTTAGTATTTTTTTCTTACTGTTGAATTGACTTATTTTAAGATCTTGAAATGTCCTTTTTTATCACTAGTAGTACTTATCTTCAAGTCTGCTTAATGTTTATTAATATAACCACTATGGATGCGTTATGATTAGTGTTTTCCCGGCATATCTTTTCCCATTCTTTTCTTTCCACATATTTAAAGTGTATAGGTAGGTCTTGTGTTCTTTTAGACAGTCTGACAATCTTTGTCTTTAATGGGAATGTTTAGTCAATTTACACTTAATACAATTTCTGATATAAAAGTTGTTTTTCATTGTCCCATCTGGCCTTTGTTCAGTCATTCTTTTTTCTTATTTTGTTTTTTATGAACTAAGTTTCCTTCTTTCTTGTTTCCTCCTTTCTTTCTCCCTTCCTTCCTACCTGCCTTCCTTCTTTCTCATCCTTTCCCCTCCCTTTGTTTATTCTATTTAATTCTTCTATTACCTTTTTCTAAAAAAATCAGCTTTATTGATATACAATTCATATAAAATTAAATATACTCATTTAATAGTTTGACAAGTTTTGACAAATATAACCACCATCATAATCAAGATATAAGATATAACCCAAAAGAATAATGTGCAAGGATTACAAATAGTAGTCTGTAGAAGAGGAAACCTGAATGTCCCCTAAACATATGAAAAGGTGCTTTCATCTCACCAGTAACTGGAAATGCTAACTAAAACGTGAAAATAGAGTTTGATCTGAGCCAGTACTAAGGACATTACAATAAGCTACTATTTTTTTAAATTCATTTCTTTATTTTTGAGAGAGAGAAAGAGTGATCATGAGCAAGAGAGGGGCAGAGAGAGAGGGAGAGACAGAATCCTAAGCAGCCTCCAGGCTGTCAGCACAGAGCCTGATGCAGGGCTCAAACTCACAAACCATGGGATCATGACCTGAGCCGAGATCAAGAATCGGTTGCTTAACTGACTGAGCCACCCAGGTGCCCCTACAATGAGCTACTATAATGATTACCAAGAAAAAAAAAAAGGAATCAAAGAACAACCATCACCTCATAGGTATTCTGGGGCGGGGAGAGAGGGCAGAAAAAAATCTGATAGGAGATCCTAGTGCTCTGTCTCTCTGGTCTTTGCTGACCCACTATTTCCACAGCTTGCTTTCTTTCAGTGTTGGCTAACAACTTTGAAAATTGGAGGGATACTCCAGTGACTTACCAAAAGGACAATTCTTCAAGGAGTGAAAGGTTACTATTTGATATTTATCAGAACTTCTTATAAGCATCTACAAGGCTTTTAGCCCCGTCCTTCCCCAACCCTATAGTACACTAACCTGGGTTCCCTGCAGCTGTACTGAAGATTTTCATATTGGGTCTCTTATACTCTTCAATCTTGATAAGAAATTCATTAGTTTCTTCAACAGCCTTTTCAGCATATACTATATTACAGGCACTAGAAAATACAAAGATGAACAAAAGACACACACCATTCCTGCTTCAATATAAAAGAATATAGATAATTATACAACTTGGCATAGTGATTTTATTAGGCAGAATTTCACCAGAGAAACAAAACCAATAGGATGTACATGTTTACCTGTATACACACATATATATATAAAAAATTTATTACAAGGAATTGGCTTAGATTGGAGATGTTGATCACATCTACAAAATACCTCCTAATACCTGTATTAGTGTTTGACTTAGTAACTCAGTACTAAAGCCTAGCCTAGGTGATACCTAACACTGACCATCACAGTAATGTTTGGAAAATGCTATGGACTCATATCTAGTTTTCAGAGTTGTTAGCAAACACTTAATGAAAGAAAGTTGATGTAGGAGGCAGTCATTTCTGTACTAAAAGGGAAGATTCAACCAAATACTACTGATCTAGTTCAGTGGAAAAACTTTGATTTTTTAAAAATGTAAATGTCAATATATCAAGTAGCCCATAATAACATACTCTAGGAATCTTACCCATTTTCATTCCAGTGAAAATAGAGCTTCATCTGATTCAGCACAAAAGATATTTCAATAACCTAGTACGATAGTTACATAAGAATGAACAAGAATCTTGGCTTCTAATACAGAACAGACATTTACCTTGTAAGCATTTCAAAATAAAGAAAAGAAGGCAGGAAAATATCATGACAAAAACATCATTACTTTAAAAAAGTGCTGAAGATTGAAATTAGAAACAAACAAAACCTCTTGACTGTATCCTAAACCTATGCTTTTTCTCCAAAATTTTGAAGTCTTATTACATCAGAATCAATTGGGTATTGATAAAAACACATAATCCCAGGCCCCACCCTATCCCAATTGCATCTGAATCTCCAGGCATCAGGTCTGAGCATTGAATAGTTAGTATGTTCCTTGTTTGATCCTGATGCACAGCCAGTTTGGGGAAGTAACTATCTGTCAAAGTCTTCACAACTTATCTTTGTTTTCCTTCATCTCACTGGTCAAAGTCAGCTTCCTTCTGGAAGCTGTCTGTGAATTCTTTTACCTATAAACAAAATTTCTGTGTGTCCTTTTATCTGCTGACTCTTTATCTAATATGATATCAATCAGAATGTGTTATTTTATACAACCGTGAAATTGAATTGGTAGAAGAATGGAGAAGAAGCAGTACAATGTTTTAGTTCTCTCCACATTGGATCTTTAGCTCCTGCTTTGTTATCTTAGTTCAAGTATTCTCTCACAGAACAACAGACATAGTAATATTCTAATGCAAATCTGTATGTAACCTATATACCTGGCAAGAAAGACACTGGGATACAGTTACTGGGAGGGTATCACAGTTCAAACTGGAATGAACCATAACCAAAGATTTTCTTACTGATCAGCTTTACGTAACAAAATTCTTGACCCAAAGCTTTAGAGAGTTGAATTAATGATAAGAATTTAGGCTTAGAACAAAGACCTAGGTTCTAATCCCAGCTACAACACTTAAGTTGATTTTAGAAAAGTTGCTTTACCTTTCCATAACTAGATTTTATCATCAGTAAGTGAAGATATAATATCTCGTATGGAATAATAATAATTGTAATTATTATAGTTGTTATTACTAGATCATTAGGTGTTATGCTAAATGGCAGTGAATGGAAAAACAAAATAATTTTTTTAATGTTTATTTTTGAGAGAAAGAGAGAGACAGAGTGTGAGTGGGGGAGGGGCACAGAGAGACGGAGACACAGAATCTGAAGCAGGCTCCAGGCTCTGAGCTGTCAGGAGCTGTCAGCACGGAACCCGATGTAGGGCCCAAACCCACAAACCACAAGATCATGACCTGAGCTGAAGTCCGATGCTCAACGGACTGAGTCACCCAGTCACCCCTAAATTTTTTATTTTTATTTTTTAAGTGTTTTATTATTTCTCACCAATTAAAGAAAAATTGGTGATCATGCAACTACCACAGCTTTTAGTCATAGCTGAGTATGAGCATGAGTATTACATCTCCAGAAAGAAAACAAACTGGTGGTTCTAATAAAATATTTTTTTCAGAATCAGATCAAGGAAATACGATACAACTTTGATGTCCTGATTCAAAAATCAACATATCATAATATTTTGAACTATTTATCTGTTTAGAGTCATAGAAGGTAATTTTAACTGTGGCAGATTATATTTTCCAGCAGTGGCTGCAATTATATTTCCTATCCCACCTGCTTTTTTTTTTTTTTTTAGATGGGTTTATGTCGCCTCCTTTTAAATCTGGAAGGACCTTTGTGACTAGCTCAATGAATACACTATAGCAGATAGCACACGATGAGACTTCTGAGATTAGGTCATAATAAGCAGAGCAGCTTCCCTCAGGATCCTTGCCCTTCGAATGCAATATTGTAATGCAGGGAAGCCCAGGCCACAAAGAGTGATCCATGCAGGCAAAATCAAGGATTCCCAACTATCAGGCCAAGCTGAGCTTCTGAACTGAAAGCCAACTCCAACCAGTTGAGTGAGTGATCCATCTTGGAAGTGGGTCCTCTGTAGCCCTCAGTCAAGCCATGCCAAGCTTTCTCTGCCCAACCCTGAACTAGTTTCAGATTTCTGAGCTAAACAAATGACAGTTTTTGTTTTAAACTATGTAAGTTTGGGGCCCCCCGCCCGCGCCCTCTCTGCCCGACGCGTGCCAGGGAGCTTCCCTCCCCACCGACTGGAACACGGGAGGCGGCCACGGCGCACGAGTCCTGTCCCATCCGGGGAAGCGGTTGCGGAACCCCGGTGAGATTCCACCTACACCTGCCTAAATAACCCAGAAAAACACCAGAGGATTAGCAGAACGGAGTCGCCGGAGCCAAGCGCAGACGAGAGGCCCACGGAAGAGGGTAGGAAGGGCGGCGAGGCGGTGCGCGCTCCACGGACTGGCGGGAGGGAGCCGGGGCGGAGGGGCGGCTCGCCGGCCAAGCAGAGCCCCCGAGTCTGGCTTGCAAAAAGCGGAGGGGCCTGACGGACTGTGTTCCGACAGCAAGCGCGACTTAGCGGCTGGGAGGTCATAAGTGAATAGCTCTGCTCAGAAAGCGGGAAGGCTGGAGGACAAAGGGAAGGAGAGCTGCTGAGCCCCCTGACGACAGAGCTCAGTTTGGTGGGGAACAAAGGCGCGCGCCAGCGCCATCTCCCCCGCCCATCCCCCAGCCAAAATCCCAAAGAGAACCAGTTCCTGCCAGGGAACTTGCTCGCTCAGCGCAAACACCCAACTCTGCGCTTCTGCGGAGCCAAACCTCCGGCAGCAGATCTGACTCCCTCCTGCTGCCACAGGGCCCCTCCTGAAGTGGATCACCTAAGGAGAAGCAAGCTAAGCCTGCCCCTCCTGCCCCTGTGCACCTTGCCTACCCACCCCAGCTAAGACGCCAGATCCCCAGCATCACAAGCCTGGCAGTGTGCAAGTAGCCCAGACAGGCCACCCCACCCCACAGTGAATCCCGCCCCTAGGAGAGGGGAAGAGAAGGCACGCACCAGTCTGACTGTGGCCCCAGCGGTGGGCTGGGGGCAGACATCAGGTCTGACTGCGGCTCCGCCCACCAACTCCAGTTATACACCACAGCACAGGGGAAGTGCCCTGCAGGTCCTCACCACGCCAGGGACTATCCAAAATGACCAAGCGGAAGAATTCCCCTCAGAAGAATCTCCAGGAAATAACAACAGCTAATGAGCTGATCAAAAAGGATTTAAATAATATAACAGAAAGTGAATTTAGAATAATAGTCATAAAGTTAATCGCTGGGCTTGAAAACAGTATAGCTGACAGCAGAGAATCTCTTGCTACAGAGATCAAGGGACTAAGGAACAGTCACGAGGAGCTGAAAAACGCTTTAAACGAAATGCATAACAAAATGGAAACCACCACGGCTCGGATTGAAGAGGCAGAGGAGAGAATAGGTGAACTAGAAGATAAAGTTATGGAAAAAGAGGAAGCTGAGAAAAAGAGAGATAAAAAAATCCAGCAGTATGAGGGGAAAATTAGAGAACTAAGTGATACACTAAAAAGAAATAATATACGCATCATTGGTATCCCAGAGGAGGAAGAGAGAGGGAAAGGTGCTGAAGGGGTACTTGAAGAAATAATAGCTGAGAACTTCCCTGAACTGGGGAAGGAAAAAGGCATTGAAATCCAAGAGGCACAGAGAACTCCCTTCAGACGTAACTTGAATCGATCTTCTGCACGACATATCATAGTGAAACTGGCAAAATACAAGGATAAAGAGAAAATTCTGAAAGCAGCAAGGGGTAAAGGTGTCCTCACATATAAAGGGAGACCTATAAGACTCGTGACTGATCTCTCTTTTGAAACTTGGCAGGCCAGAAAGAATTGGCACGAGATTTTCAGTGTGCTAGACAGAAAAAATATGCAGCCGAGAATCCTTTATCCAGCAAGTCTGTCATTTAGAATAGAAGGAGAGATAAAGGTCTTCCCAAACAAACAAAAACTGAAGGAATTTGTCACCACTAAACCAGCCCTCCAAGAGATCCTAAGGGGGACCCTGTGAGACAAAGTACCAGAGACATCACTACAAGCATAAAACATACAGACATCACAATGACTCTAAACCCATATCTTTCTATAATAACACTGAATGTAAATGGATTAAATGCGCCAACCAAAAGACACAGGGTATCAGAATGGATAAAAAAAACAAGACCCATCTATTTGCTGTCTACAAGAGACTCATTTTAGAGTCAACCAAAAGACACAGGGTATCAGAATGGATAAAAAAAACAAGACCCATCTATTTGCTGTCTACAAGAGACTCATTTTAGACCTGAGGACACCTTTAGATTGAGAGTGAGGGGATGGAGATCTATTTATCATGCCACTGGAAGCCAAAAGAAAGCTGGAGTAGCCATCCTTATATCAGACAAACTAGACTTTAAATTAAAGGCTGTAACAAGAGATGAAGAAGGACATTATATAATAGTGACAGGGTCTATCCATCAGGAAGAGCTAACAATTATAAATGTCTATGCGCCGAATACCAGAGCGCCCAAATATATAAAACAATTACTCATAAACTTAAGCAACCTTATTGAGAAGAATGTGGTAATTGCAGGGGACTTTAACACCCCACTTACAGAAATGGATAGATGATCTAGACACGCGGTCAATAAAGAAACAAGGGCCCTGAATGAGACATTGGATCAGATGGACTTGACAGATATATTTAGAACTCTGCATCCCAAAGCGACAGAATATACTTTCTTCTCGAGTGCACATGGAACATTCTCCAAGATAGATCATATACTGGGCCACAAAACAGCCCTTCATAAGTTTACAAGAATTGAAATCATACCATGCATACTTTCAGACCACAATGCTATGAAGCTTGAAATCAACCACAGAAAAAAGTCTGGAAAACCTCCAAAAGCATGGAGGTTAAAGAACACCCTACTAACGAATGAGTGGGTCAACCAGGCAATTAGAGAAGAAATTAAAAAATATATGGGGGCGCCTGGGTGGCGCAGTCGGTTAAGCGTCCGACTTCAGCCAGGTCACGATCTCGCGGTCCGTGAGTTCGAGCCCCGCGTCGGGCTCTGGGCTGATGGCTCAGAGCCTGGAGCCTGTTTCCGATTCTGTGTCTCCCTCTCTCTCTGCCCCTCCCCCGTTCATGCTCTGTCTCTCTCTGTCCCAAAAATAAATAAATGTTGAAAAAAAAAAATTTAAAAAAAAATTAAAAAAAAAATATATGGAAACAAACGAAAATGAAAATACAACAATCCAAACGCTTTGGGACGCAGCAAAGGCAGTCCTGAGAGGAAAATACATTGCAATCCAGGCCTATCTCAAGAAACAAGAAAAATCCCAAATACAAAATCTAACAGCACACCTAAAGGAACTAGAAGCAGAACAGCAAAGGCAGCCTAAACCCAGCAGAAGAAGAGAAATAATAAAGATCAGAGCAGAAATAAACAATATAGAATCTAAAAAAACTGTAGAGCAGATCAATGAAACCAAGAGTTGGTTTTTTGAAAAAATAAACAAAATTGACAAACCTCTAGCCAGGCTTCTCAAAAAGAAAAGGGAGATGACCCAAATAGATAAAATCATGAATGAAAATGGAATGATTACAACCAATCCCTCAGAGATACAAACAATTATCAGGGAATACTATGAAAAATTATATGCCAACAAATTGGACAACCTGGAAGAAATGGACAAATTCCTGAACACCCACACTCTTCCAAAACTCAATCAGGAGGAAATAGAAAGCTTGAACAGACCCATCACCAGCGAAGAAATTGAATCGGTTATCAAAAATCTCCCAACAAATAAGAGTCCAGGACCAGATGGCTTCCCAGGGGAGTTCTACCAGACGTTTAAAGCAGAGATAATACCTATCCTTCTCAAGCTATTCCAAGAAATAGAAAGGGAAGGAAAACTTCCAGACTCATTCTATGAAGCCAGTATTACTTTGATTCCTAAACCAGACAGAGACCCAGTAAAAAAAGAGAACTACAGGCCAATATCCCTGATGAATATGGATGCAAAAATTCTCAATAAGATACTAGCAAATCGAATTCAACGGCATATAAAAAGAATTATTCACCATGATCAAGTGGGATTCATTCCTGGGATGCAGGGCTGGTTCAACATTCGCAAATCAATCAACATGATACATCACATTAACAAAAAAAAAGAGAAAAACCATATGATCCTGTCAATCGATGCAGAAAAGGCCTTTGACAAAATCCAGCACCCTTTCTTAACAAAAACTCTTGAGAAAGTCGGGATAGAAGGAACATACTTAAAGATCATAAAAGCCATTTATGAAAAGCCCACAGCTAACATCATCCTCAACGGGGAAAAACTGAGAGCTTTTTCCCTGAGATCAGGAACACGACAGGGATGCCCACTCTCACCGCTGTTGTTTAACATAGTGCTGGAAGTTCTAGCATCAGCAATCAGACAACAAAAGGAAATCAAAGGCGTCAAAATTGGCAAAGATGAAGTCAAGCTTTCGCTCTTTGCAGATGACATGATATTATACATGGAAAATCCGATAGACTCCACCAAAAGTCTGCTAGAACTGATACATGAATTCAGCAAAATTGCAGGATACAAAATCAATGTACAGAAATCAGTTGCATTCTTATACACTAACAATGAAGCAACAGAAAGACAAATAAAGAAACTGATCCCATTCACAATTGCACCAAGAAGCATAAAATACCTAGGAATAAATCTAACCAAAGATGTAAAGGATCTGTATGCTGAAAACTATAGAAAGCTTATGAAGGTAATTGAAGAAGATTTAAAGAAATGGAAAGACATTCCCTGCTCATGGATTGGAAGAATAAATATTGTCAAAATGTCAATACTACCCAAAGCTATCTACACATTCAATGCAATCCCAATCAAAATTGCACCAGCATTCTTCTCGAAACTAGAACAAGCAATCCTAAAATTCATATGGAACCACAAAAGGCCCCGAATAGCCAAAGTAATTTTGAAGAAGAAGACCAAAGCAGGAGGCATCACAATCCCAGACTTTAGCCTCTACTCCAAAGCTGTCATCATCAAGACAGCATGGTATTGGCACAAAAACAGACACATAGACCAATGGAATAGAATAGAAACCCCAGAACTAGACCCACAAACGTATGGCCAACTCATCTTTGACAAAGCAGGAAAGAACATCCAATGGAAAAAAGACAGTCTCTTTAACAAATGGTGCTGGGAGAACTGGACAGCAACATGCAGAAGGTTGAAACTAGACCACTTTCTCACACCATTCACAAAAATAAACTCAAAATGGATAAAGGACCTGAATGTGAGACAGGAAACCATCAAAACCTTAGAGGAGAAAGCAGGAAAAGACCTCTCTGACCTCAGCCGTAGCAATCTCTTACTCGACACATCCCCAAAGGCAAGGGAATTAAAAGCAAAAGTGAATTCCTGGGACCTTATGAAGATAAAAAGCTTCTGCACAGCAAAGGAAACAACCAACAAAACTAAAAGGCAACCAACGGAATGGGAAAAGATATTTGCAAATGACATATCGGACAAAGGGCTAGTATCCAAAATCTATAAAGAGCTCACCAAACTCCACACCCGAAAAGCAAATAACCCAGTGAAGAAATGGGCAGAAAACATGAATAGACACTTCTCTAAAGAAGACATCCGGATGGCCAACAGGCACATGAAAAGATGTTCAGCGTCGCTCCTTATCAGGGAAATACAAATCAAAACCACACTCAGATATCACCTCACGCCAGTCAGAGTGGCCAAAATGAACAAATCAGGAGACTATAGATGCTGGAGAGGATGTGGAGAAACGGGAACCCTCTTGCACTGTTGGTGGGAATGCAAACTGGTGCAGCCGCTCTGGAAAGCAGTGTGGAGGTTCCTCAGAAAATTAAAAATAGACCTACCCTATGACCCAGCAATAGCACTGCTAGGAATTTATCCAAGGGACACAGGAGTACTGATGCATAGGGGCACTTGCACCCCAATGTTCATAGCAGCACTCTCAACAATAGCCAAATTATGGAAAGAGCCTAAATGTCCATCAACTGATGAATGGATAAAGAAATTGTGGTTTATATACACAATGGAGTACTACGTGGCAATGAGAAAAAATGAAATATGGCCTTTTGTAGCAACGTGGATGGAACTGGAGAGTGTGATGCTAAGTGAAATAAGCCATACAGAGAAAGACAGATACCATATGGTTTCACTCTTATGTGGATCCTGAGAAACTTAACAGAAACCCATGGGGGAGGGGAAGAAAAAAAAAAAAAGAGGTTAGAGTGGGAGAGAGCCAAAGCATAAGAGACTGTTGAGAACTGAGAACAAACTAAGGGTTGATGGGGGGTGGGAGGGAGGAGAGGGTGGGTGATGGGTACTGAGGGGGGCACCTTTTGGGATGAGCACTGGGTGTTGTATGGAAACCAATTTGACAATAAATTTCATATATAAATAAAAAAAAATAAATAAACTATGTAAGTTTGGGAGTATTTTGTTCTGTAGCAAAAGATTACTAGAACAATACCTGATTCTATAGAACATGGTATATGAATACCATGTGTCATCATTTCTTAAATTACCCTATGGGGTGTTAGGATGGAGTATTTGAGCATTTAATTCAGCTGAAGAAATGTGGGGTTTCACTTGGAATTTATATACTAAGTATATTTGCTTAAGTTTAAAAAGAAGGTCTGTTGGAAGATGTACATTACCAAGCTATTTCTAATAGCAAGAAAAAAGGAAAATGTAAATAATTGTTAATAGGTAAAATATGGTACATCAACACATGTAATGCTATACAGGAACTAAAAACAAGATAAAGATCTAAATTACAAGTGAAAAATGAAAAATACAAAACTGCATACAGAAGTAATCATATTTGTGTTAAAATGTGTAACAAATATTTCATTTATCTAGTTGTTCAAAGAGAAACATCTCTTCTTGAAAAAAAAATGGTTATTTATTTTTGAGAGAGAGCAGCACAAGTGGGGAAGGGGCAGAGAAAGAGGGGGACAGAGGATCCGAAGTGGGCTCCACACTGACAGCAGTGAGCCTGATACGGGGCTCAGACTTACAAACCGCGAAATCATGACCTGAGGTGAAGTCGGACGCTCAACCCACTAAGCCACCCAGGTGCCCCAAAGAGACACATTTCTGAGAGGAGAGCAAAGATACCTCTGAGGTATGGGACTGTGGAATTGAATTGGGAAATAAGAACTTCTATTTCCTTTTCTACATTCTCTGTACTTTTATTTATTTGTTTTTATTTATTTTTTTTAATGTTTATTTACTTTTGAAGGAAAGAGAGAGAGTGGGGGAGGGGCAGAGAGAGAAAGAGAGACACAGAATCCGAAGAGGGCTGCAGGCTCTGAGCTGTCAGCACAGAGCCCGACACGGGGCTCGAACTCATGAACCGTGAGATCATGACCTGAGCTGAAGTCGGATGCTTAACCGACTGAGCCACCCAGGCACCCCACCATTCTTTGTACTTTTAAATTCTTACCTTGAGTTTGGGTTTTAGAATAAAAATACTTTCAAATGCATAAAAATAGTACAGTTTTGCTATAGAGTATTAGAATTACTTTTCAAGTTTTCTTAATTTTTAAATTTTTTTTAACATTTATTTATTTTTGAGACAGAGAGAGAGAATGAGTGGGGGAGGGGCAGAGAGACAGGGAGACAGAATCTGAAGCAAGCTACAGGCTTTTCAAAAATTATTTATTTATTTATTAATTTTTGAGAGAGAGCAAGGAGAGAACATGAGTGCAGAGCCCGACGTGGGGGCTCAAGCTCACAGACCCTGAGATCATGACCTGAGCTGAAATCAAGAGTCAGACAATTGACTGATCCACACAGGTGCCCCATGATTGGAAAGTTTTTATTTGAAAATGTGGTTGATCACTCACAAGAAATTCATGAAAAATAAAAAATAAAACAAAGCATGCTAATAATAATCCCAAATAATAATCAACAAAATATACAGAAAGCAGTCCTAGTCCTTGATGAGCCTGTATGAAATCTGGAGAGATTAAACATGCAGTGCATTCAGTCCTCCAGCTCCATTCTCTGAGTTTCTAGAGCATGCATTGTTTAGTTAAGAAGTCCGTGCTTAAGTGTCACATTGGCTCATGTCACTACTGTGGCTTATGCTACATCATGTTATGGCTCATTGTAAATATGTATTAAGGACCCAGGCCTTATTCACATTTGTTCACTGTGTCTAGCACAATATTCACTTTTAATTGTAATAAAACATTTAAAAGGAAATTTTTTTAACCAAAATGTAGTCAGGAGTAAAGACTCAATCTCATGATCTGTGACCTGAGCTGAAATCAAGAGTGGGATGTTCAACCTACTAAGGCACCCAGGTGCCCCTGTGTTCACATATTTAACCCTAACCCCAATCCTGTGATGCAGGAAGAAATCTTTTTTTTTTTTTTTCCTTAAGTTTATTTATTTAGGGAGAGAGAGTGCAAGCAGGGGTAGAGAGAATCCCAAACAGGCTCTATGCTGTCAGTGCAGAGCCTGACTCAGGGCTCAATCTCATGAACTGTGAGATCCTGACTTGAACCAAGATCAAGAGTCAGATGCTTAACCAACTGAGCCACCAGGCACCCTAAGGCTGGAAGGAATCTAACCTTACTAAGCCTTATGGAGATTAATCCCTTTTCCCTTCCAAACCATACTCCCCACTGCAGCTAAGTGACCAATCTGGTCACTTATTAGCTCAACAGCCTTCATTGCTCTCTGTTGCCCTTGGAATAATGTCCAAAACCCTCAACTGACTTTAAGGACTTATAGAACCTCCAGTCTCATTTTTTGTCACTCTTTCTCTTTCTCTCATTTTTGTAATAATGCATTTCCTTCAGTTCCTGGAACACACACCATGCTCTTTTTCATATCCTGGGCTTCCCACAGGCTGTTTTCTCCACCTAGAATGCTTTTCTTCTTCTACTCTCAAAAAATGTTGAATGGATGAATGAATGAAGAGATATTAGAGTCAGTGTAGGATCCTGTTCAGGGAAAAGATTAGGAGTGGTGAAGTCTCAACATTAGTGCCACTTTCTCTAGGAAGCTTTTTAACCCCAGAGGTGATTAAATTCTCTTGTTATCTGCCCTATAGCTCCATGGACTTCCCTTCTATAATGCTCAGTCACACCTGACTGAAGCACATTGATAGCAAAGCCCCATCCCTTTCTTGGTTGCTTCTCCATCACCAGCACATAGCATTGTAACCAGCACACAGTGGTTGCTCTCTAAATATTCATTGACCTGAATTCAGGCTAATGCTCTGGGACAATAGTTGGTTTGTGCTTTTGTTGGTTTTGGTGTTTTGGTTTTTTGGCCATTAGTTTCTTTCATTTAGCATTATTGGATAGAGATTTTATAAATTCCCTATCTGTTCCTCCAGAGTGAGTATAACTGGGGGATAGCGAGGCTATTCTCAAATAATAAATATTATCCTATTAAATAATAGAATTAAAAACAATCATCCTGACTCTCTAAGTTTCCTTGTAGGCACATGGTTAGAGTGCACATGTGTTTATTTTCCATTCTTTTTTTAAATAATTTTTTTAATGTTTGTTTATTTTTGAGAGAGAGAGACAGACAGAGTGTTAGCCGGGGAGGGGCAGAGAGGGAGGGAGACAGAATCCGAAGTAGGCTCCAGGCCTACTCACAGACTCCAACTCACAATGCGGGGCTCCAACTCACAGACTGTGAGATCATGACCTGAGCCAAAGTCGGATGCTTAACTGACTATGCCACCCAGGTGCCCCTATTTTCCATTCTTTTAACTCATCCTCCACCCCTTTCTCTTTGCCTGACTAATTCCTATCTTTCTATCTCATCAGGGCTATCACTTCAGACACTGCACATGAATTATCTAGAGGACAGCATTAGGAATATCAAGTACAAGAGTACTTGACACATAGTAGGATCTCAATATTGAATGAATGAGTGAGTAAATAAATAAAAGCATGTCGAGATTCAATATGGATGTTATTCAGTGGGAAGATCAAGAGTAAAGAGATGAGAGAATCAATCACCTATGATAATACTTGTGTTCTTTGACATTTAAGCTGATCAAAAGAGGCAGCACACCTAGAACTCAGAAACTGATTTCTAAATACCATTCTTCACTAAAATGAAGGAGGAATCCTTGGAGAAATGGCTGATTCTAGGACTGGGGCAGGGAAAGTACAGATGAGTCTCTAGTATCATATAGTGCCAGAAAGTAAGGAAGTACTCATATGGCCATAAATGTGGGCAGAACTCAAGGAGTCTCCTCTAACAGACAGAGAGGACTTAAGTGAATTTACTAACCAGCAAAACTGACATTAGCTGAACCAAGAGATCAAGGTTAATATTACTAGGAAAACATATTGACATCATGGACACTCTGATAAAAGAGAAAGACACCTCTCTTCTGGGATATTCTTCCCCCACGATTCCTAACCTCTTGTCAAATCGCACACACAGAAAATCAGGTAGCTTAAATTTGGGGCGGGGGGCAGGGAGTGTAAGAAATGCCTGATCAGTGTATTCAAAAGTATCAAGGTCATGAAAACAAGGAAATACTGGGAAGTTGTTAAAGAATCAGAGAAGACTAAGGAGACATGATAAGGAAATGCAGTGTGGTGTCCTGGAACATAAAAGATACTAGCGGAAAGGCTGGTGAAGTCTAAATAAAATCTATAGTTTAGTTATTATTACTGTACCAATGTTAATTGTTTAGTTTGACAAGTGGACCATGTTTATGTCAGATGGTAACACCATGAGAAGCTGGTGAACGGTATATGGGAAGTCTGTACTATCTTTGCACCTCATCTGAAAATCTAAATTTATTAAAAAAAAAAAAGATTCCACATAAGGCTTGGCTGCAGTGTCCATTTAGTGGGGGAGAACAGGAGGGGAGAAAGGAAGCTGGTCTGATTTGGAGTCCACAAAATCTTGCCCTTCCAGCAGTGCCTATATAATGCTACCCTTATCTGCATAGTATTTGAATTTTATGAAAGGATTTCACACCCTTAGACTCACTTGACCCTCTCCATGAAGAGGAAGGATAGTCCAGGAAGATGCTTAAGTTCATAGAGGACTAAAGTGAGCTTCTCGTAAGGACTTTATGTTAAAATTAGTAATCTCACATTTAGTGCTTGGGATTCGGCATCTGTAGAGACCAAGATGTGGACTCTGAAAGAAACTAGTCTGGAAGAAGACTGTGACATCTTTCAGTTTACTTTTTTAATTTATTTTGAGAGAGAGAGAGAGCACTTGAGCACGAGTGCATGGGTGCACACACTTGTGGGGGGTGGGGACAAAGAGAGAAAGAAAGAATCCCAAGCAGGCTCCACACCCAACTCAATCTCAGGTGCTTGATCTCATGAAGCCCAAAACGGAGATCATGACCAAAACATGAGATCATGAGCAGAGCCAAAATCAAGAATCAGACATTCAACTGACTGAGCCACCCAGGCATCCTGTGATATCATTAATAAATACACACTAAGGAAAGGATCTGGCAACCAAGTCCAGAAAATGGCTATCAAAATAAGAATTTGTCAGCAATGTTTGCAGGAGGGACAAGGGGATGTAGGCCTAAACTGTGTCTGATAACCTCAGATAATGGAATCTTCTACTTGGCAAAGATCAATGCCTTAGGCTGTTGTAGTTCTTTCTTCTCATTCTGTTCTGTCTAAACAAGTAATTAAAGCTCAAAATAAGGACACTGATTACCCTTGTATTTTAGCATTGTGCTAGAAATTTTTAAAGCTTTATGTTTTTTAATTCTCTCAAAACATTATGAAGTAGGCATTATTGCCCCCAGGTTGCATGGGGGAACCAGAGACCTGTATAGAGATTAAGCAAAAAAAAAAAAAAAAAAAAAAAAACAGGATACACAGTAAATAGCAGAGCTGGGATTCAAATCCAGGTGTGTCTCATGCTCTGGCCCATTTCATTCCAGCCCCACTTGGTAAGTACACAGGGAGATGCCTCTCAGCCCCACTGTGCTCTTTAACCATCCAACCTGATGGTGGGATGTTGGGAACTCCTGGCAAAAACTGGATGACTGCTCTGGGATTGCATTATGGAGCACTCATTGTTTAAAGGCAGAAACCCCATTTACTTTTTGAAGACAACAAGCTGTGTATTGAATGGACAAGCTCTGTTGAGTGGCCTCCCCAATACCCATTTCCCCTTCTCTTGTTAATTCCCCTGATATTCAACATTAATGCCAACCCTACCCAGCCCAAGCCCTCTTGGCTAAAGCTGACCCCACCCCTGGCCTTGAAGGCAGGACATGTGATTCAAATTAATGTGACCCTGCTGTCTGGCCCCAGAGTTTGGTGGAGGGATGGGCATGCTGGCAAAATTGGGTCAAAGAGCATGAGGATTCATTTGCTGGGAGCCTCTGGGAAATATGCCTCTTAGCTCTTCTGAGAGGATTTTAGAGAAATTCTTTCCTTTCTTCCGTGACAGGAAAGAAGAAACATGTAGCACAGGGTATGGATGTGGAAGCATCGCAGCAGATCACTTTGCCATAGTGAAGGGGAGTCAGCCCTTGGGGAAAGTTGTGTGTGGATCAGACAAGTTGGAATACACCAAACATTGTTGTTCCCACATTCCTAATGAGCTAATCAATCTCTTTTATGACATAATCCAGTTTGAGTTTTTATACTTATTTATTTATATATCTATTCATTTATTGGTGGGGGGGGTGGCAGAGGGAGAAGGAAAGAGAATCCCAAGCAGGTTCCATGTTCAGAGCCCCAGGGAGGGCTGGATCCCATGACCCAATAGATCACAATCTGAGCTGAAACCAAGAGTCAGATGCCCAACCAACTGAGCCACCCAGGCGCCTCTTATTTTTTTAATCCTTACAACCAAAATCATCTTCACTGACAACTTCCAAACTAACATACATGATCATTAGCCAGTAAGTAGGATAACCATAAAATTTATTGTAAAGTCAGAACTTTTTTCAGAGACTATGGGAACTGTTAAGAGAAGGAGCAACAGGTGTGAACTGGGACCATCGCGGACAAACTGAGATGTGTGGTCCCTCTATCCCTGAGGCATATGCTGCTTGCAGTTATGTCTGGAAATAAGCTGTGAGACTTTGGGCAATTGATTCTAGATATCTGGATATCAATTTTTCAATATGTGAAATGGAATACAACATTCCGTGAGTGTAGGTGGTTTGTCTCTAATCTGTAATATTCTGAGCTGAGTGCTGGAGTGGGATTCTCAAGGATGAAATGTTCCTTCCAGCAGAGAGAATAATAATAATGTTAAAAATAATAGCCAGTTTATCAGTTGGCCATTGCTGCAATAATGCCGCATAACTAACAATCACAGAAATCTCAGTGATTTCCATTAACAGTAAACTTTTCTGAGGATGACTCTGCAGAGAAGTTTTGGTTTGCTGATCTCGCTTGAGCTTGCTTGTACCCAGGCTGAAGGATTAGTGACTTCTTGAAACATGCTTTTCTTATGGCAGTGGGTAAAAGTTCCAAGAGGCCTGTGAAAAACATTCAAACACATTTAAAGCCTTAGGTCTGACATGTTATATCCACTCACATTCCAAGGGCCAAAGCAAGTCAGATGGTCAAACTCAATGTTAGCAGGGGTGGCCAATACAATCCACTTCAAGGAGGCCTTGAAGTCATATGGTAAAGGGCTTACATATATACATATAGTACAAGGTAGAAGTGAATATTTTGCAACAATAATCCAATCTAAAATCCACCCTGCATTGGATACTCTTTAGGTGTTAGATTCCTTTTTTTTTCTTTTAATTTATTCATTTTTTTAAAGTTTATTTTCAGAGAGAGAGAGAAAGAGCATGTGTGAGCAGGGGGAGGGGCAGAGAGCGGAGAGAGAGGATTCCAAGTGGGCTCCATGCTGTCAGCACAAAGCCTGATGTGGGTCTCAAACCTACAAACTATGAGATCATGACCTTATTAATATTTGCTCAATGGAGCAGTGTTTGCCTAATTTATTCCCATTGCATTATGTATGTTGGGTACCATGTAAAACAGTTAGGATATTCAGTTGCTTGGAGAGCCAGCAGAGTAGCTGGAGGACTCTGTAAGCATGAAAAGGGAGCTGGAGTTCTTTCTTTAAAAAAATTATTTTTAATGTTTATCTATTTTGAGAGAGAGAGAGAGAGCAAGCATGAGCAAGGGAGGGGCAGAGAGAGAGGGAGAGAGAATCCCAAGCAGGCTCTGCACTGTCAGCATGGAGCCCAATGCAGGGCTCCATGTGCGGCTCAATGCAGGGCTTGAACTCATGAACTGTGAGATCATGACCTGAGTCACCCTGGTACCTCAAACACTACTGACTGTATTTTTCTTAAACTCATATAAGCAAGATGCACGTCTGATCCCAAAGCAGCCAATGAGCAGGAGAGCCTTGTTTTAAGTTAGAAGAGAACATCTAGTGTGGATGCTCCCTCTCTTTGTCCATCCTCCCTCATAAAACTGTGGGCCTCACCCATCAGGATTACTTCCTGTATGTCAGTATTAAACCTTGTCCCTTCCTCTCCCTCCAACGCAGGCCCAAGCATAGTAGCAACCTCATAGGTTGACACACTGAAGGTTGGCTAGTTGGAATTTTGCTCTTCCGTCATTTTCATGCCAACCCTTATGTGGATATTAGAGAAGCATTAATGAACAAAAATTAGCAGCCACAAAATCCTATAGTAAAAATTATAAGATGGTACATTTGATACCAAGATACACTTGGTAACAGTTGAGTTCTAATAATGGGATTGCTAGCATCAGGGAAAAAGTGAAAGGGGGAAAATTTGGGACAAGGGTGGTTTCCAGTCAATGCAAATCCCTCCTCCCACACACTCCTAAGACCATTTCGATGACATAATTTGGGGCCTCAAATCCTGAGTGTTTTTCCCCAGTCATTATCCTTTAAAGGATTGGTAAGAAAACCTACTTTTTTAATACCTAATGCCCTCTAACAGTTGGTACAAGATGTCAGGCCATATAATTTTGTCTTCTCCAACACTAGTGAATATCTACTATATACCAAGCACTACACTAGATCCAAGTGATATTGCCACTAGCGTCATACGCAGTCTAGCGTGGAATAGCATATATATATAAACAGATTTAATCTTTGAGGTGTTGACAGTGTACTTTGAGTTATGAATAAGTAATAAGAGACACAACAGAGAGAAATTATTTCTTTTGGAGGGAGGAGCAGCAAGAGTAGGCGCCTTGTCTCTCTCAGAGCCCTGGGTAGTGTCCTGCATGACTGCCTAAGGTACTGTTGTGGCTGAGGAACGTAATAGATAAATTGTGTCTCCCCAAAAGGATGTGTTGAAGTCTTAACCAGGATTTATTTGGAAATACGGTCTTAGCGGAAGTAATCGGGTTTAACTGAAGTCATTAGTTTGGGGTCCTTATAGAAACTGGGGTTTGGACACAGGCAGACATGCTCAGAGGGAAGACGGTGGGAAGGGGCTCAGGGAGAACCCATGGGAACAAGGAGGATTGATGAGTGACGCATCTGTAACACAAGGAAGGAACAGCGAAGAAGCCGACAAACCAGAAGTTAGAGGCAAGGGAGGGTTCCCCTACGGCTTTCAGAGGGGGCATGGCACTGCTGACACACTGATTTTGGGGTCTAGTCCCCAGAACTGGGAGACGACAAGCTGCTGTTGTTTTAAGATGCCCAGTTTGTGGTACTTTCTTAGGGCAGCCCTGGGAAACTAACACAGGGAGTTAAGAAGTTGCTGTCAGTTAGGGTTCTTGACTGCCCACCCCTGTCTCAAACACACTGGCTTTCGTTTTATGCTTCTGCTCCGGGTTCTGTGTGAGAAGTGGGGTTCTTTCATAGGGTAGACACGAAAACCACAGTTCTACAGCTTGGGAGTGTGTCATTTGGACATTTTCCGTTGCAAATCCCCAAAGCCTCAGTCACATGCCTTGAGTAACCGAGAGGATTTAGGACCTGTATGATTCTAAAAGTCTGGAGGGGGTGTGAGGTTCGGTGCAGTTTGACAGAGACGTTGATCAAGGCTCTCGACTCTGCTTCTGTGCAGTGTCCTGTGAAGTTTTCATGTAAGGGTTTCCTCCTTGGGCTGGCTCCTCCTTTTAAGGTTGCAAAACGGTGCCATAGTTTGGCTCTACTCCACAGCATGGTAGGCAGAGGAGGGAGAACAGCTCTGCCCCGGTGTCCCAGGCATGGTTTTGAGGTTCTCACTGATTCCTTGAGCCTGCACTGATGACTTAGGCCTGTGTTCTGGCCCCACTGTGCAGGGAGGGAAGGATTTGCCCTGATTGGCTTAGCCCACTGTTTCCATGAACCTTGCTACCTAACAAAGCACCCCAAAATGTAGTGTCTCAAAACCAGAACAGCATATGCACTCGTGATTCTGTGGGCCAGGAACTTGGGCAGGACTGAGGTGGGATGGCTCACTATCTTCCATGTGGTGTTGGCTGGGTCTAGTCACACATTTAGAATAAATATGTGTGTAAAAGGTATGGAGTGGCTTGCGTCATTTTTCAGTTTCAAAGTGCCTTCTTCTCAGTTTGTAGGATACTCTCCTTCCTCCACCTTCTAACAGGTGGAGTTTATCTTTTGGCTCGTGCATTTTGCCATGTTTTCTGTGACAACATAATTAATGATTCTGATGCATTCCAATTAGTAAACATGATTTAGAAGTGAGTCATCATGATTGTTTTTCTCAACCTGAAGATTAAGCATGAGTAATGTTTTCCTGGGGCGGGAGGGCAGCTAATGGTCCTTTCTCTTGGGCAGTGGGCTGCCGTGGTTGTAAGTCACAGTTCCAGGCAATGGGGAGCGACTAATGTCTTGATTCCATCTGCAGGGCAGATTTTCTGTTCTGAGATTCAGCCTTAAAGTGCCCCTGTAACAGTTCTGAAATATAGTCACGCCCTCTTTCATTTCCCCTGTGTACACATAGACTGCTAGTTTGTGATTTTCCAATTTCCAGCAGCACACTGTGCCCAGAGGCATTTTTTCTTCCTATTGGCCTCATCCATGGGGCCCAGACCACCCCTGGGTGCTCACACAGTATTCTCATTGTCATGGCTTTTTCTTGCTTTCTGGCCTGGAACAGGACAGCCCATTCCATCCAATATATTTATACATC
The DNA here is from genome assembly GCF_028749965.1 of Puma concolor. Lineage (NCBI taxonomy): Eukaryota > Metazoa > Chordata > Mammalia > Carnivora > Felidae > Puma > Puma concolor. The sequence continues at coordinate 44,644,743 of NC_141676.1, read as the reverse complement.
AACCAGGGGAACGGCCACAACTCAATTGTCTTTCCTTCTGAATTCCCTTCCATGCATATTGGAACGCATACGATCTCTAATGACTAAATGAAAACAAACACGAACATATTGAAAGGGAAGGACAATGTGACTGTGGTATCTGAGCTGCAGCTATCATGAATATCTCTGCCCCCCCCCACCCCTGGGCTGTATGCAATTTGTCCAAGAAACATGGGATTCACCTTTTTATGGTGAAAATAAATATCTATTGAATAAGTGAATTAATAATGTATAAATAAATAGGATAACCCTGTGCAGCATACCTGAGGATGGAAAAGTTTAGGGACATGGATAATGTTCCCTGGTGAATAAACTTTCTTCACTCAAGAGTCCTGGATCCCAGGAAGACACCAGTGAGAGCTGGTAACAGGTACCTTAAACTTGTATTCTCCCCTACACTGCAGGAAGATACCTGAGCCCAGAGGAGGAGTTTTAAAGAGTGAGAACTTGTCTCTTAAACTGAGTAGGATTAAGATTATGAGGAGTCCTTTGGGAGACTTGGACAGAGTGAGGGATGAGGGATCAGGGAGAGGGGATGGAGGAAGTGAACAGGGAAGAGGGAAGCCCTCCATTACTTCCCCTTGGGCCTCTCCAAATTGAAAATCCCACCCTGGTGCCTGCAACATTTTCTGCAGGGTTCTTGGCTGTGCCTCCCTGACCAGGAGTGGCTAGTCTACAAGGAGGACTTGAAGGGGCTCCATAGGTGGCTCAGTTGGTTAAGCTTCCAACTTTGGCTCAGGTCACGATCTCATGGTTTGTGGATCTGAGCCCTGCATCAGGCTGTGTGCTGACAGTCTAGAGCCTGTTTGGGATTTTCTTCTCTACTCCTGTCCCCGCCCCCCACTCTCTCTCCAAATAAATAAATAAACTTCACATGTCTCTTCCTTAATGCTGTGGCTCCTGCAACCACTCTTCCATATGAGCAGCTCACTTCTGCTCCTGCATTCCATTGGAGACAGCCCTTGCTCACCTCCATTTGGCTAAAGGACCTGGGCTCTGGAGGAAACAGAGGCTATTTAAGTGAATTATTTAATTAGAACCAGGAGCAAGGGGCACTTTGCCATTGTCTGGCAGTCTAATCCCAGGACAGCTCCAGATGACTGGGAATATATAATCTGAAGAATCCATTAGCCTGTCAAGGTGGGGACTGGGGCCAGGGAGGGGAGGGGGAAGTGGGGGGAGGCAGGTGACAGTAAATATTGTGGAAAGTGGTTAAGGGGTGTGGCCTGACTGCAGCTTCAGCAGCAACCCTAGGACAGGGAGGAGGCACCTGGGGGACAGTTAATAGAAGATAAGGAGGGAATTGCAGGGCAAGGTAGATCAGGATGGCCCTCATGCGTGCCTCTCCAGGCCATCAAACTTGAATGCCCATTGGAATCTCCTGGGACTCTACAAAATGTTGGAACTTGGGTTTTACCCAGGTTCTGATTAAATTGGTCTAGCTTGTGGCCTGGACATCAGAGTTAGGATGCTCCAGATGAGGAGGCTGAAGGGAATGGAGAGATTTTATCATTTCATAGTGGAGAGCGGGAGGGACCCCTACAGAGCACAGCTTCTCAGGTGAAGCACAGCCCAAGAGGGAAAGATACCTACATGGACTAGTGACAAAGAAAGGGCCTTACATTTTATCTCTTGAGTTCCCATGACAATTAATAGTCCCATTTACCACTCTTCTTTCCCTTACCAGTCATGTGGCCTTGGTCAAGTGTTATTTTCCTCACCTGTAAGATGGGTATCATCACCTAATCTATGTATTTCCTATTATTGCCATAAAAATCAGGGTTGATGAGGATGCTGTGCAAACAGTCTAGGATGGGAGAGAAGAAACAGCAGAGCTGCGTCTCCACTCCATGGCTTCCACTGAGCTTAAAATGAACTTCAAACTCTACTCAGACCCACAGACCCCACATGGTGGGGCTCTTGCCTACACCTCCAGGTTCAACACTTGCCATTCCCATCTGTGTTCACATTTTCTAGACACACCAGCTTGTCTCTGCTCTGGAATACTGAGTTCTTCCTTCTTTCTGCAATTTCTGTCTCCTCCACCTGGATTGCAAGAGCCCTACATATTCCAGTGTAACCTCATCTTTTCTTGTGGTTTTTATTATCGCAATGCACTCAACCAGCAGCAGGGTAGGCAGTGACTGCTCAGTATGGAGTTAGAAGTATGGATTGTGACTGAAAAGGAAGGAGTTTATAGAAAAGATGTTGAGTGGGGAAAACTTGATTTTTGTGTTGGAGGAGAGACTTGAGTATTTTTACTTCAGAGGGAGGAGCCAGCAGGAGGGAAACTTGTCATGTGGGGAAAGTCTGGTAATCAAGGGATCAAATTCCCCCAGCACTGTCTCCATGCAAAATCCCTTTGAAGAGATAAAACATGTGATTGATTCTTAAGGAATCTGGTTCTCACTTAGCTTCCTTTTTTTCCTGTCACTTTATGGATTTCTCTACTGTATCACAAATACTTCCTTATGCATCTGTGTGTGAACGGTGAGCTCAGTGAGCAGAGGGGGATAGGTCTTCCTCATTATTGGATCCTAGTGCTGAATACAAAAAATAGTAAGTGACATGGGTGCCCTGGAGCAACAGGAATCCACTCAATGAATGGAAGAAGGAACAATGGAAAAGAGGGAACAAGGCAGGAACATGGAGTGTGTCGATGCTGAAAGAAACTTCATGAGAGCCTCATGATTGGGAGGGAAGGAGCAGGAGCAAACACTATTTTTCTCTGCTCCCTCATAGTCCTTGTCTACATACTAGCATATTTTACAGAGCTATAATCAAACATCTGCATAATTGGACATTTAGTTTTACCAAACAGTATTTTTTTTTTGTTTTTGTTTTGTTTTGTTAATTTTTTTTTTCAACGTTTATTTTTTTGGGACAGAGAGAGACAGAGCATGAACAGGGGAGGGGCAGAGAGAGAGGAAGACACAGAATTGGAAACAGGCTCCAGGCTCTGAGCCATCAGCCCAGAGCCTGACGTGGGCTCGAACTCCTGGACCGCGAGATCGTGACCTGGCTGAAGTCGGACGCTTAATCGACTGCGCCACCCAGGCGCCCCAGAATTAAAATTTTTATATATTGTGACTAATAATCCATTTCTCTAACATTTGAGCAAGATACACTTCTTGCTGTTTGCTTTTTCACTGTGATCATTTGGTTCTTGTACTGAAGTCATATATTGATCTTTTCCTTGCAGAATTCTTTCAAAAATCAGAAACTATTATCTAAGTAAGCCTATAAAAACTCTCAATTCTATTATGTGCAATTTATGATCATTAAGTTACTTAATAAATTTGTGATTTTAAGTTTACACTTTAGATATAATTTGATGTTTTCCTAAACTGTAATCCCATGGAAGTTTAGAGTCTATATATGAGAGACTTAGGGAACAGTCTTGTTCAAAGGGAGGGCAGGCTGCTTATCTTGAAACTGCATTTCTGCCTCAATCACACAGTTCTTTTTTTTTTTTTTTAATGAAATTTATTGTCAAATTGGTTTCCATACAACACCCAGTGCTCATCCCAAAAGGTGCCCTCCTCAATACCCATCACCCACCCTCTCCTCCCTCCCACCCCCCATCAACCCTCAGTTTGCTCTCAGTTCTCAACAGTCTCTTATGCTTTGGCTCTCTCCCACTCTAACCTCTTTTTTTTTTTTTTCCTTCCCCTCCCCCGTGGGTTCCTGTTAGGTTTCTCAGGATCCACATAAGAGTGAAACCATATGGTATCTGTCTTTCTCTGTATGGCTTATTTCACTTAGCATCACACTCTTCAGTTCCATCCACGTTGCTACAAAAGGCCATATTTCATTTTTTCTCATTGCCACGTAGTATTCCATAGTGTATATAAACCACAATTTCTTTATCCATTCATCAGTTGATGGACATTTAGGCTCTTTCCATAATTTGGCTATTGTTGAGAGTGCTGCTATGAACATTGGGGTACAAGTGCCCCTATGTATCAGTACTCCTGTGTCCCTTGGATAAATTCCTAGCAGTGCTATTGCTGGGTCATAGGGTAGGTCTATTTTTAATTTTCTGAGGAACCTCCACACTGCTTTCCAGAGCGGCTGCACCAATTTGCATTCCCACCAACAGTGCAAGAGGGTTCCCGTTTCTCCACATCCTCTCCAGCATCTATAGTCTCCTGATTTGTTCATTTTGGCCACTCTGACTGGCGTGAGGTGATACCTGAGAATCACACAGTTCTTTGTGACAGTGCTCCTTGTTTAGTAGCTTTATGATGGGGGTGATTATAATGGAGATTATGACTAGAGAAAGGCTAATGCTTTCCAGACCAGGACCCAGTTGTGATTATTTTGGGCTCAAGGCACTTTTGCATTCATGGGCTTCTCCCTCATAAAAATATTAGAAATTGTATTTTATATCTATTTTTTTATAAGGGTGAATATAATTTTGGCTGGATTCATTATTACATGATCCTTTTTCTTACTTTAAAATACCTTAATTAAAACATTTTTTATATGCCACAAATCTGGCTTATTGTGTCTAATGGGTGAATCAGTCCTGTCCCAAATTCTTCCTTTAGCACTATTTAACTTTATCTATCTATCTATCTATCTATCTATCTATCTATCTATCTAAATAATTGAGTCTACTTCTTGCCTTTGCATTCCTTTCCTCAGATTTACATTTCTGTCTGTATCAGAATTACGGTATTTTAACAATTACTTTTTTAAAAAATATGTTCAAATATCTGTTCGAGTTGATTTATAACCCAGAGTTCTTTTTAGGTCTCTTAAACACTTATTTCCAAAATGAACTTTAGTACCCTTCTGTTTATTATACAACAGAAAACCCTGTTGAAGTTGCATTGTGTTTGTAAGTTATTGCAAAGAGATGTGACATCTTTATAAAGGTACAACAATTTGATATTCTCTTGCAGAATCAGGATACCATGTTAATGTTACAGAGAGGGTTTAAAAGGAATCAAGAGAGAGGCAGGAAATAGGATAAAGAAGAACCTGCAGTCTGTTAGGGTGAACTCCCAACTGGGAGTGTTCAGTGAGTCTGAGACACAAACTCCTGTGAGTCAACATAGTTTCAGAAGAAGGTTGTAAACCAGCACTGTAGGACAAGTGCAAATTTATTTTTCAGATTAGGGGAACAGAAATGCTCTTGGGCAGAGGTACTAAGACTAATCTTTGGGCAAACCTTCCTTCTCCTAATCTGGCATTCTAAAGTGGGTATGGTACCCTTCAGTATCATATTACTTATAAGTGAGTTTAAACAACACCAATTTTTTTTTTTTTATGCAGTTATCCCTGAGACCAATAAATAGTGATAGTAACAGGGAAAAGAGATCAGGGGTGAAGGCTGGCCAGTATGGAGCTATTTTGGGTCATCACTCATGATCAATTAACTTCTCTCCTTTTTCTCTTATTTTATATATCCTTATAATTTTCTACGTTTATAGTTTTCTAATATGAAAGACAGCAATTTTAGGATAGATTTGCAAAATTTGGAGGCCTCCTAAGTCCAAGTCTTTAATGATGGAAAGTTAATAAGCACTATAATTCAAGCTAATGACTTACAGCTGTTTTCTGCATGAATAGGCATAACTCTAATATAAGAGCCATTAGAGTAAATTGAATAACTTTAGTGTAGAGAGAATTTGGTTGTATACCATGTTTAATAAATCAAATACAGAGGTTACACTTGGAAAGCTGTTTCCCTTTATGAATCATGAAAAGGACCTAGGCTAGGAAGATTTCTGTGCTTCTAAGAAAAAGATGAAAGATACATGATCTGAAACTTCAGACTTTCAAAATTTCAAGGACAATGTTTTACTTAAACTTTAATGTTATGAGGCAAATTGGAGCACCTTGTTGGAAAATCTCCCAGTAGGTCTATGCCTGCCTAGTCTTCACACCCAGAGGTACACAATTACCTTTATTTACTCAGAGAAGCCATCCCAATTCAAATAAATCAAATAATGACTTATATATTTACTGGGGGATAGCACATTATTTTCCAACACTAGTTACTGTTGTTTAGTAGATGTGTATCAACAACAAAATCATCCAGTATTTGTGGGAGCTCAGCAAATTTAAAAAGAGTGGTCAGTTTAACAAATGGTGCTGGGAGAACTGGACAGCAACATGCAGAAGGTTGAAACTAGACCACTTTCTCACACCATTCACAAAAATAAACTCAAAATGGATAAAGGACCTGAATGTGAGACAGGAAACCATCAAAACCTTAGAGGAGAAAGCAGGAAAAGACCTCTCTGACCTCAGCCGTAGCAATCTCTTACTTGACACATCCCCAAAGGCAAGGGAATTAAAAGCAAAAGTGAATTACTGGGACCTTATGAAGATAAAAAGCTTCTGCACAGCAAAGGAAACAACCAACAAAACTAAAAGGCAACCAACGGAATGGGAAAAGATATTTGCAAATGACATATCGGACAAAGGGCTAGTATCCAAAATCTATAAAGAGCTCACCAAACTCCACACCCAAAAAACAAATAACCCAGTGAAGAAATGGGCAGAAAACATGAATAGACACTTCTCTAAAGAAGACATCCGGATGGCCAACAGGCACATGAAAAGATGTTCAGCGTCGCTCCTTATCAGGGAAATACAAATTAAAACCACACTCAGATACCACCTCACGCCAGTCAGAGTGGCCAAAATGAACAAATCAGGAGACTATAGATGCTGGAGAGGATGTGGAGAAACGGGAACCCTCTTGCACTGTTGGTGGGAATGCAAATTGGTGCAGCCGCTCTGGAAAGCAGTGTGGAGGTTCCTCAGAAAATTAAAAATAGACCTATCCTATGACCCAGCAATAGCACTGCTAGGAATTTATCCAAGGGATACAGGAGTACTGATGCATAGGGGCACTTGTACCCCAATGTTTATAGCAGCACTCTCAACAATAGCCAAATTATGGAAAGAGCCTAAATGTCCATCAACTGATGAATGGATAAAGAAATTGTGGTTTATATACACAATGGAATACTACGTGGCAATGAGAAAAAATGAAATATGGCCTTTTGTAGCAACGTGGATGGAACTGGAGAGTGTGATGCTAAGTGAAATAAGCCATACAGAGAAAGACAGATACCATATGGTTTCACTCTTATGTGGATCCTGAGAAACTTAACAGAAACCCATGGGGGAGGGGAAGGAAAAAAAAAAAAAAGAGGTTAGAGTGGGAAAGAGCCAAAGCATAAGAGACTGTTAAAAACTGAGAACAAACTGAGGGTTGATGGGGGGTGGGAGGGAGGGGAGGGTGGGTGATGGGTATTGAGGAGAGCACCTTTTGGGATGAGCACTGGGTGTTGTATGGAAACCAATTTGACAATAAATTTCATATATTAAAAAAAATAATAAAAAATAAATAAAAAATAAAAAGAGTGGTCGGGCTGACTAAACACAGAAAATTTCCCTCAATGAAATAGGAAATTCAGTTTAAACTTACCATGAATTGGTCATGGTCCCAGACATCAAATAGAAATAAATGTAAACGATCTCTTGGAGATTTAAACCCAGGCCAATAAAATTTCCTGTTGGTTAACTACCACTGAACACAAACTAAAAATTTTAAAAATCATAAAATACACATGGAAGAAGTCATCATAAGTAAGAGTTATCAGACTCTTATTTATGAAATCCATGAAATCAATTCATCAGATCATTAACTTTTTATCTTTTTTAATTCCTTTCTTATACATTCTTTTGGCATATTTTCCATGTCATTTTCTGTATAAATCTTCCTTATTATTTTCATTATTATATTCAATTTTATTTATGTATTATAAATTATTTAGCTAATTCCCTATTACTGGACATGGTTCCTACTCTGCCATCTTCCCATAACCCCCTCTTCCTCTTTGACTTAATATAGATACCAACCTCTTACCACAGGTTACAAAGCCCTCTAAACCTAACCCAGTAATTCTCACTATTGACTGCAAGAACCAAATAAATGTGTGTGTGTGTGTGTGTGTGTGTGTGTGTGTGTGTGTATGTGTATACATACATACTGAGGATCAGGCACCATCTTTAAGAGTCGAATCTTTCCATTTTATCTTTTACTCTCTGTGCGCTAACTTTAATATTCTCTCCATTTCTTGACCATGTTTTGTAGCTGGGTGTGGTAGATATTTTGCAAATGGTAATTCTCTAGGAAGAAGAATCCCAATTTGCAAATTTTGCAAAATTTACACTATGTAAATACTCCCAACATGTCTGGTTTCCAGCTACCAATGAGCTATCACTGTTGGGAAGAGATGCTAACAATGGCTTGCATGAGCTGAGATGAGCAGGCTCTATCTTGTCACTGATAACCATGCTTGTGCTCCTGGTCTCTATGTCTGAATACCCCTTAATTTCCCCACCTCCCACTACAACCTTTCAATCTTCAGATCTCTAATTAAAATTTCTCTCATAAGGGAACTCTTTCCATAGTTCTTGGCTAGGCTTTATCTTCCCTACATATACCTATGCTGCACTGTATTTTACTGTTAATAATCATATTTTATGTTAATGTTGATATCAATCTTCCCTGTTAATCCACCAATGAGTGCAGAGGCCATGTCTTTCCTGTTCATCTCTGTATCATTGCTGTATTAGTTGGAGCCTGCCATGGCACAACACATGGACTGGGCTGCTTAAATAATAGATGTTTGTTTTCTTACAGTTCTGTAGGCTGGAAATCTGAGCTCAAGGCGCTAGCATGGCCAGGTTTTTGAGGTCTCTTATGCTGGCTTGCAGATGGCCGTCCCTTGTCCTTGTGTGCTCACATGATAGATAAAGAAAGAGAAGGAGCAAACTCTGTAGTGACTCTTATAATGGCACTATGATGGTCCTACTCTCATATCCTTATCTAAATCTAATTACTGCTCAAAGGCCTTATCCATAAATACCATCACCTTGGGATTAGGGCTTTAACATATGAATTTACAGCAGGCTGAATTATTTATTACTCTTGGGAGCTCAGCACCACCTCCTAGATTGCATATGCCCTGTAGACAGGCCTGGCATTCTTTGGCAGCTCCCCAGGTCTGGTGTATGTGACACTATTTCTGGTTTCCCTAGGGTTGTGTGGGTTTTCCTTTGCATTCCTGAGTCATGTCCTGAGCCCAATCTTCAAGAAACTGAACGATGAATAGTCTTGGTGATGCTCCCTGATCTGGAATCAGCTGTTCTTCTTTTTGAGTCCTTAGTTCTGGCCCCTAAATATTCGACCATCTCCAGAAATCCAGTCATCAGTGGTCAGGGACATAACTCTCTGGCAGAGCTGGTCTTACTTGCGAGGTTCTGAGATGGCATCTGGCTATTCGACAGGATCTGTTTGGCATCCAGCTGCCACCTGACAAGCTCATTTTTCTTCCAGTTTTAAATCTCCTGCCAACATTAATGGGTCTTTCAGTAACTTCCTATATCTGGATAGAAGACCAATAGTCTCATTTGCAGAATGGAAATAGTTGACTTGACCTGGATCCAATGTGATCAGCTCATTCAGGCTCATGTTACCTCTTACTTCCCCAGTTCCTTTGTTCATCTCACAGAGTCTTATTTATTTTTAGAGATGTGATATATTATAAGGAAAGTTTTTTTAAAATCTGGATTAGGTTAGACCATAGCCCTCCTGTGCCTACTCTAAGGATAGCATTTGTCACAATGGGTTCTAATTGCTTTTTTTCTACATGCCACAAACACTTAATCTACTGGACACTATGTTAAGTGTTACAGTGGAGAACAAAATGGATGCAGTTACTGTGTGAACGGAACTTTTAGTCTAAGGGGGTATAGACATTAATAAAATAATTATGCTAATAAATGTGTAAACTACAACTGAAAGAGTGATCGGAGAGAAAGGTGTATGTACTCTTCGAATTAATATAACCTAGACTCAAGGGGTGGTCGTCTGTGAAGGCTTCCTTGAGGAAGCAATGCTTAGCCGAACTGAGAGAAGAGTTGGAGTTAATTGAAAAGAGGGAAGATATGGGGACTCTGGAACATGGAAACAGCAGGTGGAAAAGCTCTGTGGTAGGAAGAAGGTGCACATTCTGACAAATTAGAAGAATGCCAATGTAACTAGAACTTAGAGTGAGAGCATAGTGAGAAATGAGAATGGAACAATAGTAACTTGGTAGACTATATTAAGGGTTTTGTTGACTATCTTTATGAAGGCACAAAATTATACCTACAATCTTCCTAGATCTACAGATCAGCCAAGCTCTCCAGGAAGTCTAAAAGTACCTCTTTATGGAAACAATCTTATTGTCCTGGCAAGCCTGAGTAGGAGAGATGAAACCCAGATTTATAGTTCTTGGCTCCAGGCCCTGCCAGAGATAAGCACAGGACCTTTGTTACCTCTGTCCATCACTTACATGCAGCAGCTGCTACAGGAATATCCAGAAAAGTTTTACCAAGAACAAATATCTGAGGATCTGGGGCACCTGGGTAGCTCAGTTGGTTAAACATCCAACTCTTGATTCCAGCTCAGGTCATGATCTCACGGTTGATGAATTTGAGCCCTGCGTGAGCCTCAGTGCTGGTGGTATAGAGTCTGCTTGGGATTCTTTCTCCCTCTCTCTTGCTGTCTCTCTCAAAATAAATAAGCTTAAAAAAAATCTCTGAGGAGCCAAATAATTGAAGAGCCTTACTCCCAACCCCAGAGATATTCTTGAGAATGAATAGTTAATCATCTAGGATGGATCCAGGTAATGAGATGGCTCTTAGAAAGTCAAGTCAAGTCAACCTAGGAACTTCAGAGTAAAGAAAATATGATTTGCTTTACATCCCCACAATTACTAACCATTCCTTCCTTCAGAGATGTGGTCTCAGTCATAGCAAATTCTTCCTGGAGAGTTGGCCCAATGATGAATCTCTTGAGAACCAAGTGAACCAGGAGCTCTGAGCAAGTGAATTCTCTGGAGGAATTTTCTAAGAGAGTGATCTAAAGATAGAATGAACTACCTCTGAAGATAGTGATATCCAAATTTCAAAAATAAGCTAGAAGACCATTTGGAGTGTTATAGAGGAGATTCACACATGTGGGTTGGTCTACATGAGCTTCTTCCCACCTTGAGAATCTTAGAGGCAGAAAGAATAATGTAAACAAGTAGCTATAGGATGAAGAGCGCTGAGAACTCAGAGAGAGATAGAGGTGTTGGTAAAAATCATTCAATCATGAGAAAGAACAGAAGGACTTAGTTTTGTTTGGAGTAGAAGTAGCCTATGGCATTGCACATAATCTTACCTGGGCTTGGGAACCAGGGGAAAGAATTCTGGTATTGCATCCTTTCTGAAAACTGTGGTTTCCAACTTGAACTCAGGTCTCTGTATCTAGCCACATGCCCTGAATATGATATCCAGATTTGGGGTTTGAAGTACAGTTATTGTGGTTTGAATGGATATTACTTATCCACAGCTGTGAAACAAATTACCTAAAAACTTAGCAGCTCAGAAGAACAAATATGTATTATCTCACACAGATTCTGAAGGTATGCTATCTGGGAGAGGCTCAGCAGGGTGGTGCTGGGTCAGGGTCTCTCTCGAGGTTGCAGTCCAGCTCTCGGCTGGATCTTGAATCATCTCTAGGCTCCCATGGGGCTGAAGAAGCCATGTCTGAGCTCTCTCACTTGGTTGTTGACAGGCCTCCATTCCTTGACACATGGACCCCTCCACAGCCTGCTGTTGAATTGAGTGGCCTCATTTCATGGCATCTGGCTTCCCACGACGGAGAGACTCAAGAGGGAGAGAAGTGTGAGCAGGTGAGTGAAATGGTGCTCCAAAAGGAAGCAGGACTTCTATCTAGAACACATTAAGATCTCTTACAGCTCAAGAAGATAATGTACTCAATTAAAAATGGGCAAAATAATGGAACTGGAACTTCACAAAAGAAGGTAAACAAATGGCTAATACATACATGAAAAGATCCTTGATTATCACCAGTCATTAGGGGGGGAAATTAAAATCTATAATGAGGTACTGCTATAATGAGAATGGCTAAAATTTAAAAAGGCTGAAAACATCAAGCCTTGTCAAGGGTGTGGGGAGCAAGGCAAATGATCATAAGTTTCTGCTGGGAGAGTAAAATGGCATGGTCATTTGTAAGCTGGCATAGTCTATTTAGTTAAAACAGGCATTTACCATATAATTTCTAGCTAATTGTCCAAGAGAAATGACTTCAACTGTTCATGAAATACTTGTACATGAATATTCATAAGTGTCATGCATAACAGCTGAAACTGGAAATAATACATGTGTCCACCCAACAAATTCTGGTATATAATGGAATACTATTTAACTACCCACCCCAATCCTTGAGCCAATTAATATCCAATTAATACCCTGAATAGTTGTATCTGATATATGCGGCAATATAAATAAATCTCCCAAACATTATGCTGAGTGAAAGAACCTAGATACAAGAGAGTACATACATATCTATCTGTAGAGAAATGAATCCAGAGAGATAGAAATCACATCAGTGACTGTGTGAGGCATAGGGATTTTGGGTATATTGGCTGCAAAATGACAGGAAAAACATTCTGGGATGATGGAAACATTTATACCTTTTGTTGTGATAATTACATAGGTTTTATGGAATACTTTAGGTAAAACTCATGGAAATATAAATCATGTATATAATTTTATATTCTATAATTTCACCTTATGAAAGTTGATTTTAAAAGTAAGAAAAAGCTTATAATACATAAACTAAATATTTTTAGGAATACAAGGGATAATTCACAAAAATTAAATAATACTTGGAAACTTTACTGCCCTCTCTTTGTCTTTGCAAGATCAACTACCCAGGCAAAAATAATATATAAGAATATTATAATTATTTGCTTTAATTACATATCCATAGCTAGCTAACTAGATACTGATATAAAAGTTGTTACCTCAGGAAATGTACTCTATTTTCTGTTATTTAAAACATTTGTAGGAAAGGATCACATCCTAGACCTGATAGAAAATCTTAAAATTTCCCAGGCAAAAATAGATCACTCTGTATCAAACCTCAATGCACAAAACCTGGAACTACATAAGTGAACGATAATTTTAAAAGCTATTTAAAATTTTAAATTTCTCTACTAAATTACTTTTGAGCTAAAGGTAGATATCAAAAGGAAAATTAAAGACAATTTTAAGAATGGCAACTTCACATCTCAGAACATGATGAATGGTTAAAGATGAAGTCAGAGAAAAACCTTACAGAGTTTCATTATTTATTTCTTCACTAAATAATATTTATTGAAGGGCTATATGTTATGCCCAGAATTCGTGATCCCCAAATACCGCCAGGGAGCCAAGTCCGATGTAAAAGCAAAAGAGCCTTTATTCGAGCTAGCTCGAGCTCAAACCCCTACCTGCACTGACGCAGCGGTGAGATACCAGGGAGAGAGAGTGAGTTTCAAAAGCACAAAGGTTTTATTGGGGCCTAGGGGCAGTTGGTGAGGTAATGGCTATGGCCTCAGCCGATTGGCTGGGGAAGGGTCCGAGTTCTGTTAGGCAGGTGGGGGAGGGGGTTGCTCAAGGGGAGGAGGTGTGGTCAAGGTGAAGGACACAGAACAAGATGGAGTCGGCCAGCGTAGGCCCGCCTTTTCATTCCCCCCTTGTCATGTAGCTTACGGACCCAATCATGGGACCAGCTGCATTTATGGTGACAAGGGGAACAGAGTTTGGAGGTTTACGCAAAGTTCTGGGAAGCAAGTGTCCCTGGGGTAGCTCTGGGAGGTCTGATTAAGTATTGTCCCTGAGCTGGTGTCTATGATCTGCCAGGTGATGTTTGGGGGGTGTGGGGACTCCCGGCAGCATGAGCAATGACAAGCAGAGTTAACAGAGTTACCAATATTAGGTGGGTCGAATGCGCTGTAGCTTGAGCTTGAGCGGGTTGTGTTGGTCCCGACTGATGGCCCATCGCGTGACAAAGTCCTTCCGGATCGAGGAGGGGTCCGCTGGCCGAACGTGGGTGTGATGGACCCAGGTCGCGATGCCGTCTACTTTGAGAGCAGTGGGGGTTGTCAGCACCACGATGTAGGGTCCCTTCCAGCGCGGCTCGAGGGTCTCTTGGTGGTGCCTCTTGACGTAGACCCAGTCTCCCAGCCTGTACTGGTGAGGGGTTGGGCCAGCCTCGTAGATGGCACGGAGGCGCGGCCAAATGTCCTCATGCACCCTCTGGAGCCCTCTCAAGGAAAGAAAAAGTTCTTGATCTTTAAACTCAGCAATAAGTTCAGCTCGAAGGCTGGGAATAACAGGGGGTGGCCTGCCAAACATGATCTCGTAGGGAGTAAAACCCAGAGTGTAAGGAGTGTTTCTAACCCGGTAAAGGGCGTACGGTAGGAGAGTCACCCAGTCCCCGCCAGTCTCCATGGTTAATTTGGTAAGGGTCTCTTTTAGGGTTCTATTCATTCTTTCTACCTGTCCTGAGCTCTGGGGCCTATAAGCACAATGTAATTTCCAGTTTGCCCCCACTGCCTTGGCTACTGCCTGTGTTACCTGCGAGATAAAAGCTGGTCCATTGTCTGATCCTACCATGGCAGGACAACCATACCTGGGTAAAATGTCTTCTAGTAGCTTCTTAGCCACCGTCTGAGCCGTTTCATGCTTGGTTGGGTATGCCTCCACCCAGCCAGAGAAGGTGTCTGTAAATACTAAAAGATATTTATAACCATACTTTCCTGGTTTGACTTCAGTGAAGTCGACTTCCCATTGGGCTCTCGGTCTGGTGCCTCTGAGCCTTTTTTATTTGATGTGGCTCTTGCATTGGTGAGTTGGCAGGTCTTGCAGGCAGATACAACTTGCTCTATTTTGGTGTCCTGTTGGTGAATCTTGATTCCAGCATGTCGGATTAAGTCTTTTAATTTTTGGGCCCCCATGTGAGTAGACCGATGCATGTGCTCTAATATTGAGACTCCGAGCCGGTCTGGCAGCACGTGCTCCTTGTTAGGTGTATACCACCGTCCCTTTATCTCCTGGGCCATGGGGAGTTTCTTGATCTGCTATAACTCCTCCTGGGAGTATTTGGGCTGGTCTGGTAAAACTGGGTCTCCCGGGTCTGGTAGTTGTATGGTCATGGTGGGGACTGAAGTAAGGGCGACTGCCTTGGCTGCCTGGTCAGCCTTTCAATTACCTCTAGCTACTGGGTTATCAGCTTTTTGGTGCCCTTGGCAGTGGATAATGGCTAGCTTGGCAGGAAGCCATAAGGCCGTAAGCAGGTTAAGTATCTCCTGCTTATTTTTTATAGTCCGTCCTTCTGCTGTCAGTAACCCCCTCTTCTGATAAATTGCTCCATGAATATGAGCTGTGGCAAACGCCTAACAGCTGTCTGTGTAGATGTTAAGCCGTTTTCCAGCTCCCAGCATCAGCAACTTGGTGAGGGCTATGAGCTCTGCTTGCTGGGCTGACGTTCCGGAGGGTAGAGCCTCCGCCCATACGGTGTCCGTTTCGGTGACCACCGCTGCACCCGCATACCTGTGTCCGTCTCGCACAAAGCTGCTGCCATCAGTGAACCAAGTAGCCTCGGCATCGGGGAGGGGCCGGTCGGTCAGGTCCGTCCAGAATCCATGTACTTGTTCCAGGATTCCCGCACAGTCATGTAATGGAGCACCTAGGTCAGGGTCGGGCAGCAGGGTTGCAGGATTGAGGGCTGCACTGGGGTGGAACCGCACTCGTGGAGGGTTGAGTAGGAGGCTCTGGTAATGAGTCACACGTGTGTTGCTCATCCATCTATCAGGAGACTGTTTCAGGGCCCCTTCAATGGCGTGTGGGGTCGTGATCCAGATCTCCTGTCCTGGGGTCAGCTTGTCTGAATCCTTGACTAGGAGTGCTGTTGCCGCAATAATTCTTAGGCATGGTGGCCAGCCGGCAGCCATTGGGTCTAGTTTCTTAGACAGGTAAGCCACTGGGCGGTTCCAGGGGCCTAAGGCTTGAGTTAGAACCCCTTTTGCTATTCCCTTATGTTCATCTACAAAGAGGTGGAAGGGTTCCGTAATGTCTGGTAGGCCCAGGGCTGGGGCACTTAGGAGGGCCTTTTTTAACTGATTAAAGGCAATTTCTCCTTTTTCAGTCCATTTGAATGTTTTCCCCTCTTTGGTAGCTTCATATAGGGGCCTGGCAATCTCAGCTAAACCTGGAACCCAGAGGCGGCAGTAGCCCGCTGATCCTAGGAATTCCCTCACTTCTCTTCGGGAGGTGGGAGTAGGGATCTTTAGGACAGTTTCTTTTCTGGCATCTGATAACCGCCGCTGTCCGCCCTCCAGGATATATCCCAGGTAACTTACCCTCTCCCTGCATATCTGAGCCTTCTTTGCGGATGCCCGGTACCCTAAGACCCCCAGGGTAGCCAGCAGGTCCTGGGTCCCTCGCTCACAGTCTTTGGCCGTGTCCGCAGCAATCAGGATGTCATCTACATACTGTAGAAGGGTGAGGCCAGGGTGCTCCCTTCTGTACTCACCCAGGTCCTCGTGTAGTGCCTCGTCGAAGATGGTGGGTGAATTTTTGAATCCCTGAGGTAGTCGTGTCCAGGTGAGTTGCCCACTGTAGCCCTCCTCCGGATCATGCCACTTAAAGGCGAACAAGGGTTGGCTCTGGGGTGCCAGCGGCAGACTGAAGAAGGCGTCCTTTAAATCTAGTACAGTATACCAGACCCTGGAGGGCGCCAAGGAGCTCAAGAGAGTATATGGGTTGGGAACAGTTGGGTGTATGTCCGCGACCCTCTTATTTACTTCCCGGAGGTCTTGTACAGGTCGGTAGTCATTTGTGTGAGGCTTTTTGACCAGCAGTAGTGGGGTGTTCCAGGCAGACTGGCAAGGAACTAGTACCCCTAGGCTTCGTAGTCTCCGGATGTGTGGCTGGATCCCCTTCTGGGCCTCCTGAGACATGGGGTATTGTTTGATCCTTACCGGACTCTCTCCTGGCTTGAGCTCTACCAGGACTGGGGTCCTGTGAGCGGCTAGTCCCATTTCCCCACCCCCCCCTGCCCAAACCGAGGGGAATTCTTGTAGCCATCTGTCTATATTATCCTCTCTCGGGAGCGCCTCCTGGTGAAGGCGGTATTCATCCTCCAGGTTCATGGTCAGTACCTGGATGGGGTGGCCCTTGCCATTGGTGATCTGAGGCCCCCCCCCTTGTCTGAAAGTTATCTGAGCTCCAATCTTGGTCAGTAAGTCCCGTCCTAACAGCGGGTAGGGGCATTCTGGTATTACCATAAAGGAGTGGGATACCCGGCCCGTTCCCAAATCTTCTGTTCTTCGGGTAGTCCATGAATACTGGCTCATACCAGTTGCCCCTTGTACCCAGGACTTCTTGCTGGCTAGTTTTCCTTGTGGGGTGCGGAGGACTGAATGTTGTGCTCCGGTCGACAAGGAAGTCAACAGGGGTCCCCTCCACTTTAAGTTACCCTGGGTTCGGGGAGAAGGTCCGAACCCCGACTCCCCTAATCACTTAGTTCATCTAGCTCTAGGACTTTTACTCGATCAGTCTTGCTTCCCTTCCCGCCGGCCCTTTTTGGACAATCTCGGGCCCAATGCCCTATCTCCTTGCAGTATGCGCACTGATCCTTCTGCAGCTTCTGCTTCCCCCCCTTGGTGGTTCCTTTACCTTTTCTTGCGTCGTCTGCCAGCTGCCGGAGATGGCGGTCTCGTTCCTCGGGGGAGTCAGCAGTGGTAACTAGTAGTATTCTGGCCAGGTCTCGAGTCTGCTTACTGCTGGCAGCCACCATGGCGCGAGCCTGCTTGTCCTCAGGAGGCTCCCGGTTATTATATACCTTTTCGGCTACCACCAGTAAGTCCTGCAGACTTTTTTCTCCTAGTCTATTTTCTGTAATTTTCTCCTAATGTCTATGGCCGATGGGTTTACAAAGGCCATGATAATAGCTGCCTTGCTTTCCGGAGCCTCTGGATCCATGGGGGTATAGGTACGGAATGCCTCCATGATCTGTTCTAAAGAGGCAGCCGGAGATTCATCTTTTCCCTGTTGTACATTTCCTACCTTGGCCAAATTGGTTGGCTTTCTATCAGCCATTCGGAGACCCCCCCCATTAGAGTCTGGCGGTAGACCCGGAGCCTCTCCTTACCTTCTGCTGTGTTGAAATCCCACTGGGGCCCAGTTAAGGGGAGGCTCTATCTGAGCCTGGTGGGTGGTGGGATTCCCATCTGCGCCCGGAACTAGTTTTCGGGCCCCATTGAGGATTCTTTCTCTTTCTTCAGTCGTGAACAGGACCTGTAAAAGCTGCTGGCAATCGTCCCACGTGGGCTGATGGGTAAAAAGAACAGAGTCTAATAAATCAATAAGCCCTGCCTGTTTCTCGGAAAACTTAGGATTCTGGGCTTTCCAATTGTAGAGGTCACTAGTGGCGAAAGGCCAATAGTGATGGGGCTGATTCCCCTCCGCGTCTGGGGGTCCGGTGGCTCGCAGGGGCAGAATAGTGGAGTCGGTGGCGGTGGCGGAGGCGGATTGCTCCCTCTGAGCCCTTTGTCTGGTAAAGGGCGGGCTTCCCACTGGAGCGTTTCCGCCTCCCGCTCTCGGAACAGCGTCTGCCTCCCCCAGAGGGGGAGGATGGTGTTCTTCCGGCATCCTAGAGGGGTTATACGGGGGAGGAAAAATTAATTCTTCTTCAGTATCCCCCTGTAAGACAGGGTAGAGGGGTGCTGAAGGCTGGATAAGACTTTTCTTCTTCTTTGTCCCCTGCAAAGCAAGAATGGGTTTTGGCTCTGGAGGGAGCCGGACTAGGAAGGGCTTAAGCCAAGAGGGTGGGTCTTCTACAAGGTCCTGCCAAGTGATAATGTAACGGAGCTGATCAAGATGGCCCGTCTTAGGCTGAAAGATGATACTCCTGACTCGGTGGATGGTAGGGAGGTCGAAGGTCCCCTCTGGTGGCCATCCGACATTAAAAGTTGGCCACTCGCTAGAAAAAAAAAAAACTGCCACCGACCTTTCGGACTTCCACACTGAGGTTGTTAGCTCTTCCCCTCACATCCTTAAAGTGATCAATCATAATACTTAGAGGAGTAGTCTGAGTCTGTCCCATAACGTCAGTCCAGTAAGTCCACAGAACAAAACAGAGAAACACAAAAACAGACAAACAGAGGGCCCCTAGAAAGTCTTCCAACTCCATGGAAGCAAAACTGAAAGCTAGCTTAGACCTTTGAGGGGATTCCACGTCCCTCCAAAAGCGATGAGGGGATTCCCCGTCCCTCCAAATATGACGGCCTCACACTGACCAGCGGGAGCGACCCGCCTCGTCTCAGACCTTTGAGGGGATTCCGTGTCCCTCCAAAACAGATGAGGGGATTCCACGTCCCTCCAGAAGGGAGAATCGGAACGTCTTCTGAAACTCCCGGCCCGTGGTCGTCCAGTGCGTCCACTTAGACTGCGTCGGGCACTACCAGAATTAAATGAGCTCACACAGAAAAGACAGAACAAACAGACAGACACTAACCGTGGCCAGTCAGACTCTCTGGGTCAGGGGTCCCTCGGGGGTCTTGGGGATTCCGGGCCGAGCCCCCAAATGTTATGCCCAGAATTCGTGATCCCCAAATACCGCCAGGGAGCCGAGTCCGATGTAAAAGCAAAAGAGCCTAGCTCGAATAAAAGCTTTTTTGCTTTTACATCGGACTCGGCTCCCTGGCGGCATTTGGGGATCATGAATTCTGGGCATAACACTATACTGTTCTAGAATTTTTTTTATGCTCCAGGGATATAGATTTAAAAAATTTTAACTTCCTTCATAGAGTTACATGCTAGTGGAAGACAGTGAACAACTCCACCCGCCCCCCCCAAATAAGTATAATATCTCATATAATGATAAGTTCTTTGGGTAAAATAAGGCTGAATAAAGAGGATGGAGAGTGTTCAGGAAGGAATGCTATTTTGTACAGTGGTCAGGGAAGCCATCTCTGAGAAGGTGATGTTTCAGCAGAGTTCTGCAGGAAGGGAGAGAGTCAGTCATGCAGACTTTGGGGGAAGAGCATTGCAGGCAGAGCAAACAGTAAGTTCAAAGGCCCTCAGGAAGCTGGGAGTGGAGCAGGCAGTGGGTTAGTTGGCAGGTAGGGAGATCAGAGAAATGATATGGGGTCGGATCACGCAGCGTCTCTTGGGCTATCGTAGAACTCTGACTTTTATTCTGAGTGAGATGGGGAGACTGGAAGGTTTTGACCAGGGGATAGACACAATGTGACTTACATGTTTAAAAGATCACTCCAGAATTGTCTATATAAAGAGGATAGAAACAGGGAGATCAGTTGGGAGATTGTTGTTACAGTTCATGTAAAACATAATGGAGACTCGGATCAGGAAGGAGTCAGCGGGGGGGGGGGGGGGGGGGGGGGCGAAGAAGTGGTTAAATACAAGTAATCAAGACAAAATATATGCAGTTTAACTTAATAATTCAACTCAGAAATCAAGGAAGAAACTTGCTCAACAAACTTTTCAACAATTATCTGGGAGAAGGGAATTGAGTGGTCAGCAAAGAAATTAGTGAATTAAAAACAAGGAAATGGTAGAATTGGAAAATATTAAAGCTCAGTCTTGAAAATTTCAATTAAATAGAAATTTCTGGTAAAGTAAGTGAGGGAAAGGAAAAGGGAAAATACAGATACACCGCATCCAGAATGAGAAGAAAAATACAATGTCAAATGTGAAGATTTTAAATTATAATAAAAAAGTACAATTTGCTAATATATGCAAAGAAATTTAAATAACAAATTTCATGAAGATACATGTAAATCAAGGATAGGTAGAATAACAATAGAATAGAATAACCACAGCAGAATTTAAAAACCTTAAGAACTCTGAGAAAACTTAAAACCTAAAGGAACTCTGTAAGAAAGTTTTACAGGTGAATTATATAAAACTTAAAGCTCAGATAGTTTTCATACTCCTTACATTAACCTGAAGCATTAAAAGTTCAAAAGCTTGCAAACTCATTTGATGACATTAGCATAGCCCCAATATTAAACTTAACAATGGTGGTACAAAATCCTTAATAAATCATAAGCGCATTGAATTTGCAAGTGTATTTTAATACATATCCTCTCACCTAGTAGAGTTCATGAAGAAGCAATGTAATGATTTAAGACACCTGACTATGGAGCCAGATAGCCTAGGAACAGGTTTGCATCTTGATATGGATCTGCTATCTGTGTGGCTTTGGTCAACCTGCTTCATGTCCTATATCTCAGTTTCTTCATAAAATGGAACTCTGACACTATTTACTTTATGCAGCTGTAAAGATTAAAGGAGTCAATTCTGTGAATCATTTATTACAGCCTAGCATGTAGTAAGCACTCAAATATATTAAATGTTATTATTAGTTTTTATGCCTGGAAATGTATTATCATTAAGAGGAGAAAAGCCATAAGATTATGTGGTTAGTACCAAAAGATATTTTGATAATATTTTATATTCATTTATGATCTTTAAAAACTCTTGGTAGTATACAGTAAGAAGAAAGATACTTTCTTTTTTTTAATTTTTTTTAATGTTTATTCATTTTTTGAGAGAGAGATGCAGACAGAGCGCGAGTCGGGGAGGGACAGAGAGAGGGGGAGACACAGAATCTGAAGCAGGTTCCAGGATCTGAGCTGTCAGCACAGAGCCCCATGCGGGGCTCAAACCATGAACTGGGAGATCATGACCTGAGCCGAAGCTGTTAACCGACTGAGCCACCCAGGTGCCCCAAAGAAAGATACTTTCTTAAGATGATGAAGAAGTTCCATTTGAAATCAATAGCCTTCATCATCAAGGGTACCTATTATCATTTTTATCTCAACATTGTCAGGAAGTTCTACATGATACAAAAAGAACAAAAATGTGAACTAAGATTTACTATTATTTACAGATGACACAATTGTCTACCTAGAAAACCCAATGCCATAAAAAATCCAAACCGCAAATTCTAACTTTCTTCTGGAAGAATAAATGTGCAAAAATTGCCAAGAGCATTTTGAAAAAGAGAAGTATAAAGTACCTTTGTTCTACTAGTAATAAAAGTGTATTACTAACATAGGTGATTATCAATACAGAAGAAAAGGGCAGAAGAATATTAGCATGTAAGAGCAGTGTTACAAATCAATATGAGACATATTGACTTATTTAATAAATGGTTTTGTGAAAAGTAGTCATAATCTTATTATTAATAAACTCTATCACCCCTTTGTGGTTGTAAACACTGTATGTTTTCTTAAATCTATCATATCGACAGGGGGTATTTGCAGAGCCAACTTTGAGCCATGCATTTTGGAGGGGATTCCGAAAGCTAATGGCTAATTGAGTGGTGTACATTATTAATTCCATAGTAAAAATTCTTGATATACATATTTCACCTGCAGTTTGGTCAGTTTTTGTTTCACATAATTTGAGGCCATGTTGTTGAATACATGTGTCTATTATCAATATATCTTCTTGCCATTTGGTTCTTTTTCCCATTATATAACACCTTTCCATTTCTAATAAGTTGTTTTTTTGCCTTGAATTCTATTCTAATCATATATTATGAACTTACTTCAACTTATCTTCTACTACCCATTTGTTTTAATTAATTCTGAGTCCTTTTGTTCTGAATGTCTTTTGTGGAAAAAACATTTTGGATCCTTTAAAATGATGCAGCCTGATAGTCTTGGCTCTTAATTGATGACTTTAATATACCACTATTCTAAAGCTATATGAGTATTTATTACATCTTTTTCTCAAGTGTGCATTTGTTATATATTTTGGGGGTCTTTTTCCTACTATCCATTGAGCAGAACAGATCATCTTTTTGTATTTAAAATTTATGCATTTGAAATAATTTATGGTAGTTGCCTTAAAACAAAAGACCCATATTTAAGGCATTTTTTCCTACTAATCACAAAGATAATGACCTATTCATTCATATATACTATTCATTCATTAATATATACTAACAGTGTAGCTTATACAATGAAACAAAACCTTCTAGGTGCTGGCTATACCCCTCTTATTGACATTTCCTTCCCACCCTGAAAAGTTACTTTATTTTTAAGTTTGCTTATTTCTTTAAAAAAATTTTTTTTTCAACATTTTTATTTATTTTTGGGACAGACAGAGACAGAGCATGAACGGGGGAGGGGCAGAGAGAGAGGGAGACACAGAATCGGAAACAGGCTCCAGGCTCCGAGCCATCAGCCCAGAGCTTGACGCGGGGCTCGAACTCACGGACCGCGAGATCGTGACCTGGCTGAAGTCGGACGCTTAACCGACTGCGCCACCCAGGTGCCCCTAAGTTTTCTTATTTCTTGAGAGAGAGAGAGGGAGGGAGGGAGGGCATGGGAGTGGGGGGGAGGGGCAGAGAGAGGAGAGAGAGAATCCCAAGCAGACTCTGTGCTGTCAGGGCAGAGCCAGATGTGTGGCTCAATCTCACCAACTGTGAGACATGACCTGAGCCAAAAACTAGAGTCAGATGCTTAACTGAGCCACCCAGGTATCTCAGTGTCACAGGGAGTACTGGAAATGCAGAGAAATGAACCCAGATCTAGGGGTTTCAGCTACTGGGAGTCTGTTCTTTCTCCAGACACTGGAGGGGGCACATTCTCTAGAGCAGATATATATCTATAGATATATAGATATCTTTATATCTATGTAGATATATAGATATCTATATATCTACCTATAGATATATAGATATAGATATAGATATATATATATCTATATATCTACATAGATATATAGATATATATATATATCTCCACAATAGGCCCACAGAGAGTTAAAGTGAGGACTGCACCCGTGCAATACCCAGTTTTCCTTCTCCCATATGATGGTACAAGGGCAGCCACCTTTCTGAAGTCATTACACTGCTCAAGCTCAAGTTCGCTGTGGTGATGGCCAAAGGCTTCGGAGCCCATACTGGTGGGACTGAAGGTGTTTTTCACCACATGCTCAGCTCTGGCTACCAAGCCTGCCAACTGATGGATCACACAGGAGGCAGAGTTGCAGGAGCTTTTCCGGGCAGTGATGCTGATTTCCAGGATGGAGGGAAAGAGGTCCATCAGTGAGGCTATCTAAGAGAGATCCCATCTGCCCCATGGGTTACTCATGGTAAAATTACTGCTCTGAGAGGCACCAGTTAACCTTGTGTCTTTCCTCAATCACAATTATCACTGCAGAAATACACAGGCTCTTGGGGAAAATGCCATGATCACTCCCACAGACACTCCCAGGGGTGTCAGAAACCCAAGGTGGCTCCTGGTGAGTGACCATGGAACACAGAGCTGTAACAGCCTGTCTTTCCTGTATAAATAAACTGCAAATCAAGAAAGGCTTATGAGACACAGAGAATTATGGCCCCAAACTGATCCTAACACGAGGATTGTCTGGAAGTCACATCCCACTCAAAGGCATCAAATATCCCTTGTTAGAAATACAAAAATTCCCCGACTTACCTGGAAGAAAAGGCGATTTTACAGCATTGGGTCCCCGAGGTGCTTACCTGTTCTTTATTGCTCCTGTTCTTCCTACTTGAGGTTGGTCCAAGGACTAGCTACTCCACCCTGCACCCAGCTACCACAGGGCTGAGGCTACTTCTAAGCACAGGTCCCTGAATCTGGGAATCCTGTGGTGTGGGCCAGAGCAATAACCACCACCGCTCAGGTCTTTTGAGAAATATACTTTTATTCCCCATCGGCAAACACATTCACAAGCAGGACTGAGAAGCCTTGCTGTGATTCCTCAGGGGAAGCACAGGGCTGCCCCCCCCCCCCAATCTCTTCCTGCATGATTCTCTTCTGGCCTGTTCCTCTTGCTCTCCTCCCATCTGAGGTTCCAGACATCCACTGCCATAAAGAAAGCCACCGATACCAGCAACCCGAGAGGACCACACGTATCACAATATAGGAAGGAAGGAAGAAAGGACATTAGAAAAGAGAGGGAGGGGTTTAATCGGCATCCTGGGTCATGCCATCGTGAGGGCCGTGGTCTCTGTCCAAGCTGCTGGCCATGACCCTTTTCTTGCCGGGTGCTCCGACCCCAATTGCAGTCTGAGGGAACGTGTGAAACTTGTTGAGGTCCTGTGTGTATGTGCCCAGCACACAGGTGCTCAGATTACTGCACCGCTTAGCTCGGAAGCTGTCCAGGCTGCAGGGAAAAGACATGCCAGGTGGTACCATGCACCAGGTCTGCCCCTGTGGCGATCGCCCAGAAGGTTAGACCAGGGAGGGGGCACTCTGAGTGGGGGCAGGAGGGGCAGGCAGGAGGGCAGCTCACACATCCTCCATTAGGAGAACTCCGAGGTTTGCTGAGCCAGGGCAGCGTGGGGCAGGGTTGCAGCGGGGAAGGGGTGCCCTTTCCTAGCCTTCCGCATGCCGCTCAGTCCTTCTTGCTCTGCAGAGAGGTCCTTAGGGTAGATGCAGGTGCAGCACATGCCAGGCAGTGCCGGGGCTGGGCCAGGGGCTGGCGTGAGCTCCAGGCTCAGGGGACACGGGGAGGTGGGGCTGGGGAAGGGCATCTGGCCCCATGACAACATGCACGTCTCCACAGATCCTACACATCTTAAGCCCCCAGACCTACCTCAGGTACTGCTCTACCTGACCCCACCCTGTGCAAGGCCTTTGGCTTCACCTTGCAAATGTGCAATGAAGGCTCCATGTGGATGCGAGAGAACGTCAAGTGCAGGTTTACAAGGAGAAACCAATTTCTAAAATCTCCTGGGATCTGTGGGGTTCATCTGCTGGCCTCACACTTACCAGTCCTAACTCCTCCAATGCTGGGAAGTCTCCTCAGTGCTTTCAGACCAGTTTCCGGAGGGAGGGATTTCATACCTTCCCCAATTGCTTTCAGAAATGGATCTTTTTACATGTGGTCTAACCATAGTCTCTGTGTGGGACCTCTGTTTTCAGTGGTGCGTGAGAATAGCTGGGCCCCAGGCCGAGGAGAGCCATGGCAGTGTGCTGGCCTCCTCTCCAGCCATGTTCCGTCTTACCTCTTAGGATATGCCTTCCTTGGCAGGACAGGAGGGAGGGGATGCCCTGAGCCAACTGGAGTGGGGATCCTCACCCTCTGGTTTCGATCAGCTCAGGATCTCACGGTTCCTGAGTCCCCGTCTTTGGCCTCATAGCCACGACCTCAGCTGGGGGAACGGTAGCAAACAGAAGTTTGTCCCAATGGCGTGCAGTCACAGCCCTGCGCCCACATCCCCAGCACTTCAGTCCTCCTCTAGAGAGCGGAGAACGCTTGCAGGTACTGAAGAGTCCCTGCGGACACTAACACTCACATTCAAAGCTTTCACACACACAAACTCATTTCTGTCTCCAAATCATGTGCCCACTCCCCAGAGCTCAGGCAGGCACAGGGGTCTGACACAGGGGACACCCTGTGGATTCTCTCTGAATCGCACCCCAGCCTGCCTCTGAGTCTCTCCCCCATAGGATCGCGTGCACACATGGCATGATGCTGATCTGCTCTCATCAAATTGCACTCACTCTCAATTTTCAAAAAATATTTATTTTGGGGAGAGCGCAAGCAGGGAAGGGATAGAGAGATGGGGACAGAGGATTCAAGGCGGGCTATGCGCTAACAGGAAGACAGCATTGAAACCGATGCGGGGCTTGAACTCACAAATCGGGAGATCGTGACCTGAGCAAGAGTCGGATGCTCAACAGACTGAGCCGCCCTGTGCCACCGGACTAACTCTCAATTTTAAGCGTTCTCTCTAACATGCAATTATTCAGCACCAGATCCTCTCCGGGACCTATCCCAGCTGGAGGGTTTTAGGACCCGCCCACCTGATCTTTCACTCCTCTCCTGCCCGGAGGTCCAAGGTCCTGACTTCCTGCCCTCCGCACGGAGAGTGCCGAGAAAGCGGCTTCTCGCTGTTGCGAGGATCTCCGGGTGTGAGCGAGCAGCGCGTCCAAGCCTCAGCCTCTACACACTTTCCCAGCGCGGCAAGCATAACCGTGGCGGCAAGTCTGGTATTCCAGCCACAGTGGGTGGGGACTGCATCACGGGCTGTGGCGGGCAGGCAGAGACCCGAGTTAGGTGGTTTTCCCAGGCAGAGCAGAAATCCTGCCCGGGTACGTCCTATGTGATCCGGGCAACGTACCCGGGCAACGGTGCATCCCTATCCTCAGTCCCCAGAAGCCTTGCGTTTCATAGAACACACCTGCTTTTTGCCATGTCTCTTTCCCTTCCAGTTTTGTGCCTCTGTGTTGGGGACACCTAACTTCCAAGATGCTCTATTCAGCATTCCTCGCTCTTAACTCCTGGTGGTGCCCCCAACGTGAAGGAGTAAGTTCGCGACTAGGGAATTGGGTGGCTAACAATCACTCTCCTCAGGGCAGACTGGTAGGGCAGCAGGTTCTTCCTCCTCATGTGAGCTACAAAACTGTTCTCTTCTGAGTCCATCCCTGATTTACCAAGTAAATTCAAGGAAATTTAGACCATCGTGTGTGCAGATTGCTGTCTTATCTCCAGGTATCCCTAAATCCTCTCCCAACTTAAGGGTAATATATAAATCGCCAAGGAAGGGGCACCTAAGTGGCTCAGTTGGTTATGTACAGGGACTCTTGGTTTCGATCAGCTCAGGATCTCACGGTTCCTGAGTCCCCGTCTTTGGCCTCATAGCCACGACCTCAGCTGGGGGAACGGTAGCAATGTCTCCTCCCTGCTGTCAGTTCCTGAGTACACAGGCTCTTGGCTGGACACAGAGCCCAGCACCAGGTCCCACAAGATCATCTCCCACAAAGCCCTGAACACTGCTGCCTGGAAGCCTGGGTGAACAAACCACGGAAGTGCATTCTCCAAGAAGTTTATAAGATTAACAGCCAACAACTTCCTGATCATCTTCTGAGCCAGTTCCAGCCCCCTTCACACAATCAGGGGACCCCTACAGCCATCACCGCCATGGTGGAAGGTATCTGCCAGTACAACTAAGACTACAGGTGCCTCACAGGTACCTCACTCAGATCCCTAACAAGGCCTTGTCCATGAGCATAGTGGATGCCTTCACCATAGGGGCACCTCCGACACAGGATACAGTAAGACCCCCTACACACCCCTCTCAAGAAGGACCATGGCACCGCTAGTACCCGCATTGTAGGTAGTCTGCAGGCTGTGCCCCAAGCGATCCGACCTATGCCCTCGTGGACGACAGACTGAGGACAGTCAGTTGGTATTTCTGGGTCCTGTGTGTCACCAATTTTGGACGGGGCTGGAATCCCCACTAACTTTCGTCCTGTCCTGCCTTGTTAGCTGAGCTGGGAATTTTCAGCGAGTCAGGGATAACTCAGTCCCGCTGACTATCCTCTCATTCTCCTTGCACGAAATAATTTAAAGAGAGAAAATAAATCCAAAACCATTTTCTACTGAGCTACATGCCTGATTATCAAGTGAAACCAAGGAACACATTCAGACCTTTCTGTGTGCAGATGGCTTAAACTGAGACAGGCAATCCTTGAAACTTCTCTGGGCTTCTCGTGGGATCGCCTGCACACACAGCCTGACAACGATCTGCTCTCATCATACCTGCACTAACTCTCAATTTTAAGGGCACTCCCGAAACACAGTTATGCAGCACCTCAACCCTCTCCAGGACCCAACCCACCTGGAGGCCTTTAGGACCCCTCCACCTGATCTTTCTTCTCCAAGCTCGCCAGGAAGGTCGGAGGTTCAGACTTGCTGCACTCAGCGGGTGGATTGCCTACAAAGAAGCTGTGCATTGTTGCCAGAATCTCCCAGTCTAAGAGCAGAGTGTGTGATTCTCAGTCTCTACACACTCTCCCAGCACTGCTGCAGGTGCGTCAGCAGCCACGGGCTGCAAATACCCCGCCCATAAGGCGGGCTGTGAACGTGGTTGGTGGGCCTGCATCACGGGGCTGTGCTTGCAGGCAGAGACCCCAGCCAGGCAGAAACCGCCCCGAGTGTGCCCTGAGTGACCAGAACCACAGTGCACCCCCACCCTCGGTCCCCAAGGATATTTTAGGACACATCTGCCTTGTGCCGCATCTCTTCCTCTCCCAGGTTGGTGGCCTCTGTGCTCAGGGACACCCTGCTTCCAAGATGTCTTTAATTCAGAGTGCCTCCTTTTTAACTCTTGGCGCGGCACTGCCGTGAGGGAACAAAAGCTTGGGGCTGGAGAACTCTGTGCAGGTTATGCTGGCAAGGCTGCAGGGGAACCCAGGAATGGTCAATAGGATGCAAGTGTGCTTAGGCACAGAGTAAAGATTGGTGAGCAGAGCAAGGGACAGGGCTCAGGATGGTGGATCCCAGGCTCAGTGAGTGCATGCCAGAGGCTACACAGACAACCACTGCTGACCCAGTCTAGGACCTTGGCTCAGCAGTTGAGGTCCTGAGCTTTCCACCTGGAGGTGCAGGGCCAAACTGGTGAAGGCGGCAAGCAGATACTGGATGGCAGGAGTGTTGGACTCTGCCACTTGAGGCAGTCATAGGGGACTTCTCTCAGGTGCCACATACTTTGACAGAAATGATTTCCACTCCAAGTCTTGAAGTTTCTAAATAAGAACCCTATGAAATCATTTGTAAATATGTACGTCCGTGGACTGTGTTTTGCTGATGAGAGAACTAGCCATAACTTCCTCCAGTGCAGTGGTGACGAATGGCTAAGAGATGACTACTGTAGTGGCCAACTTCATGGCTACCTCACTTTGCAGGCTCAGGACTTTCCCTCTGGCTGCCATGTGTGCCCTGAGCCCTCAAAGCCAACGTTCATTCCTCACTCGGAAATCTTTCATGGTTACAAACCACAGGCCGGTGGTGTGTGACAAGAATGAGGGTCTGTACCCAGAAGGTGCTAGAGTGACTTCCAGCCATTTCAAGTTTTATTTTAAAGGTCAGTCTGTCTGCAAATAGATGAATTTAACAGAGTAGAGAGCCCAGAAATAAGCCCACGATTATAGGGTTAATTAATCTATGACAAAGGAAGCAAGTATATGCAATGGGAAAAAATCGTCTCTTCAACAAAAGGTTTTGGGAAAACTGGACAGCTGCATGCAGAAGAATGATCCTGGAGCACTTTCTTACACCATACACAAAAATAAACTCAAAATGGAATAAAGACCTACATGTGAGACCTGAAAGCATAAAAATTCTTCAAGGGAGCACAGGTAGTAGTTTCTCTGACATCAGCCATAGAAACAGTTTTCTAGATATGACTCCTCAGGCAAGGGAAACCAAAACAAAAACAAACTATTAGGACTACATCAAAGGAAAAAGCTCTGCACAGTGAAGGAAACAATCCACAAAACTAAGACAACCTAGTAAATGGGAGAAGATATTTGCAGATGATACATCCATTAAAGGATTAGTATCCAAAATATAGAAAGAACTTATACAGCTCACCACCAAAAAGCAAAGAATGCAATTAAAAAATGAGCAAAAGACATGAAAAGAGAGTTCTCCAAAGAAGACATACACATGACAGAGACATGAAAAGATGCCCAACATCACTAATCGCCAGTGAAATACCAATCAAAACCACACTGAGATACCACCTCACACCTGTCATTATGGCTAAAATCACAAACCCAAGAAACAAGAGATTTGTTAGTGATATTGTCGCAAAAAAGGAACCCTCATGCACTGTTGGTGGGAATGCAAAATGTCACTGTGGAAAACAGTATGGAGGGTCCTCAAAACATCCAAAAATATAATTACCTTATGATCGAGTAATTCCCCTACTCAGTATTTATCCAAGGAATGCGAAGCATTAATTTGAAAAGACAAGTTCACCCCTGTTTATTGCAGCATTATTACAATAGCCAAATATAGAGGCAACCCAGTGTCCACTGATAGATGAATGGATAAAGAAGATGTGGTATAGGGGCACCTGGGTGGCTCAGTTGGTTGAGCGTCCGACTTTGGCTCAGGTCATGATCTCGTAGTTCATGGGTTCGAGCCCCGCATTGGGCTGTGTGCTGACAGCTCAGAGCCTGGAGCCTGCCTCAGATTCTGTGTCTCCCTCTCTCTCTGCCCCTCCCCTGCTCATGTTTTTTCTTTCTCAGTCTCTCAAAAATAAATAAACGTTAAAAAAGAGTTTAAAAAAAAAAAGAAGATGTGGTATATAGATACAATGGAATATGAATCAGCCATAAAAAAGAATGAAATCTTGCCATTTACAACATGAATGGATCTAGATGGTATAATGCTAAGTGGAAAAAAATCCTTCAGAGAAAGATAAATACCATACACTTTCACTCATGTGTATAATTTAAGAATCAAAGCAAACAAAGAAAAAGGGACAAACCAAAACATGACTCTAAAATATAGAGAACAAACTGGTGCTTGCCAGAGGGGAGGTGGGTGGAGAGATGAGTGAATAGGTTCTTACTGTGATGAGTAATGAATAGAGTTGTTGAATCACGATAGATAGATAGATAGATAGATAGATACATAGATAGATAGATAGAGATATGTATATGTATGTCCCTGAAACTAATATGTAATATGTAAACTGTATGTTAATTATACTAGAATTTAAAAAATAATACAGTTGGTATAAAATAAAATAAAATAAAATAAAATAAAATAAAATAAAATAAAATAAAATAGCCATTTGTCCATTTGACCTTTGATATCATGATCTTATTTCATAGCTTTATACCTGGAAATCAGGGTACATTAGAAACAATCTAGTTTGGGAAAACAATTTTACAGCAAGCTGATAAACTCTACCTGTACCATTTATTCCCATTCTTCTCAATCAGATTCCTGCACTTTTTTATTTAAAGTGTTTTAAAAGATGATTTATCAGGGTGTGCCAGAGTCTTGTACCTGGTTGAAAATTCTTATGTGAGTTTTCATGCATTTAAAAGGATTACACCGAATGGGTTGCTCCTTTAATTCTACACAGCTTGGGTATGATACAGACTCAGCAATGACACCAAAACCACAACAACAACGGCAGGAGCAGTAGCAACAACACCACAAATTCATTCTCTTTAACCTGGGGAAAAGTCAGAGCTGTCAAATTTCCTGGAGAATCTCCACTGAAAGTGGATGGCACTGGGTTCTCCAAGGAGGGAGCATGGAAGTTGCCACTCTGTCCTAACAATAAGTGAAAAGCTGAAGAGACTGAGGGGAAAAGAACAACCCCTGCAGGATGCTTAAGAGAGGTGAACACATAGCAAACCTTTGCCCTCAAGATTGGAGAGGCAGATGAATGCAGGGAGTAATGTCTTACCAGAGCAAACGCTCAACAAGGGTAGATCTCAGTGCTTGGAGCTAGTGCTGGGGTAGGTCACCGGCAAGCTGCTGGAGGCTCAGTGTGGGCAACTCTGAGAGTTAAAAACTCCAGTGACAGACACTCATTCATAGGAAACTCCCACAAATGTTCATTTTACCCCTACGAACTTGACCAGGTTCTCAACAGTACATGTGAGAGAAAAATCCACTGGTGGGATTTACCTCCTGGAGCTGTACCAGTTCTCAAAATGAATAACAGAAAAATCACCTAGTGTTGTTCCTAGAGAGGGAGGGGAAAGGAACCAACCACTTTTTTAACATACCAGAGCTCTTCTTCAGAAGGCCTGCCCTCAGGAGAAACCAGTTAACCAGAGACTGATGTGCTGAAATATCATCATCCCTAACTGACCAGGGGGAAGGGAAATACCCAGCTCTAATCAGCTCTAGCCTTCCAACAGCCAGAAGAGCCTAGAACCAAAGGGATGACAATCAGTGGATTTTAGAATACACAGGGAATGAGAGAGACATTTATGGCAGAATGAAAGAATGGGATGTTGTGTTCATGCGACCTTCCAGGACTCTCACAGTGGGAATATAAGAAAACCCAGCTGACTTTGCTGCAGAGTGGAGTCAACTTGCACCAAGGGCTGCTCTCCCAACCCTCAGGCACCTTCTTTGCTCTGGGCACCAGGGGAGGTTCCTTCCAGGTTCCAGAGACCACGTTTAGGGTGTCCTCAGCTGCCAGGGAAAGAACTGAATGTGGTGGAGGAGGACCAGGTCACTCGGAGAGGTGGATGGACTCAGCTGGTGACGTCAAGAAATTAATTCTGGCCGGGTTCTTCTTCGATCATTAAGATTCTCCCTTGGCTCAGACTCACACGATACAGAATGGCTCTCCTCTCCCTGGCTGAAAACACTGTTCCATGGAGAAGAGGGATAGAAATAGGAACCTTTCCACTGTACCAGAAAGTTCCTTGCAGAGGTGAGTCCTTTAGGGCACTGTTCAGGAACCATAAGGTGCAGTTAAGTGAATTTCCTTTCTAACCAGAGTTGTCTGGGGTTGGTAAGAGCATGGCTTTGGAATCTTATTGCAACTGGGGTTGAGTCTTGGCTCTGTCACTCCCTGTTGTCCTTGAGCAGATGATACTCCCCTGGAACCAGTGTTTCTCACCACATTAAATGGGAATATGTAATAACTACCTAGCAGGAGTAAAGGTAAAGATAAAGATAAAGATAAATGTTAAAGACCAGGCACGTTGCTTGGCACAGAGCAGAGACTTAAAAGTGGTGGCCATTGCTGTTTTGTTGTTGTTGTTGTTGTTGTTGTTGCTAAAGCTTATCTAACTGCATCAGCTCAATATGTTAAATTAAAGGAAATCAGTACATACTCTGCCTTCTTAAGAGGAAGTCACTGTATCTTTAATTCTCAAAATAAAACCAACTGCCAAAGCCACAGTAGAAGGAATCTGCTTTCCGGAAACCTGTCAGATGCATGCCTGGCCATGTTGCAGGCTCACTGTCCAGCAGGATTAATGACCATTTACCTTAAACACCTGGCACATTGCCTGGCATGGGAGAGGCACTCAAGAGTAGGGGCTGTTATTATCATTATAACAAAAACTTACCCTTGGAAGTGACAAATTGTACCAACTTGAATCGAAAACTAGGTAAAATGCATTGCACACTCCTCTCCCTTCTTAAATATAGTAAAGGGAACGTAATTTAAATCCTTTCTTGAGGATTCATTGATACCATCATAAAAAACATCACTTAATGTGTTGACCTGAATACAGTGCTGTCCTCAAGGGAATAACACATGTAGGGCTGATAACCCCAAACTAGATATCATGCTGTTGGTTCTTTTTGATGTCTAACAACTATATACTTTTATGTTTATTTTATTTTATTTCTTCCCATCGGGTTGTCAAGGATCTCTTCTAGCTGATGTCATTGTAACTGTCTTTAGCAACATTCTCCCCACTTGCCTTTTCATTGGGTATGCGGTGAAACAAACAACAAAACAGAAACTATAAAAGCCAAGGTTGGTATAATGGTATAGAAACAAACAGCCAATAGGCATTAACTGAAACCCTGGAAATCGCAGTCAAGAACTATAAAAGGGGTCTTTGTGGTCAACTACTCAATTAATCTGTACTCAAGAGAACAAAAACAAAACTTGTTGGAATTATGTGTAAATACAGAGCAAAGAGATGCTGAGTAAGCACTTAAGAAATCATGGTCAGAAAGTCATGTTTTGTGTTTTTTTTTTACATTTCGGCAGGTGTTTTCTTCCCACAATTCTGTGTGTGTGTGTGTGTGTGTGTGTGTGTGTGTGTGTGTGTGTGTGTGGTAAAACACATAAAATAAAATTTACCACATTAACCATTTTTAAGTGTACAGGTTGGTGGTGCATACATTCATGATATTGTGCTACCATCACCCCCATCCATCTCCATAACTCCTTTTCATCCTGTATAACTGAAACTCTGTACCTATGAAAGAATAACTCTCCGTGAGCCCTTCCCCCCAGTCCTAGCAACTACCATTCTACTTTCTGTCTCTATTTCTTGTAGTATTTTTAGCACCTCATCTAAAGAGAATCATACAGTATTTGTCTGTGTTTTTTTTTTTTTTTACTGGCTCCTTTCACTTAGCATAATGTCTTCAAGTTTCATCCATGTTGTAGCACATGTCAATTTCCTTCCTTTTTAAGGCTGAATAATGTTTCACTATATGTATATACAACATTTTGCTTCTTTCATTAATCAGTGGACACTTGAGTTGTATCCATTTTTTTAATCTATTATGAATACTACTACTATATGTATGAATGTAAATATCTCTTTGAGACCCTGTTTTTAGTTTTTTGGGGTATATACCCAGAAGCAGAATTGCTAGATCATGTGGTAATTCTATTTCTAAATTTTTTGAGGAACTATCACATTATTTTCCACAATGGCTATACCTTTTTACATTCTGGCTATATAGTGGCTATATAGCGGCTGTGCAGTCATTTACGGTTCATGTCGTGCACAAAAAGTGCACAGGAGTTCCAATTGCTCCACATTCTTGCCAACATTTATTATTTATTTATGTATTTTTTTTTTAGTATCCATTCTAATAAGAGACAGGTGGTATCTCATTGTGTTTTTGATTTGTATTTCCCCAGAGGTTAACTATGTTGAGCATCTTTTCATTTGCTTACTGGCTGTTTGTATATCTTCTTTGGAGAAATGTCTTTTCAAGTTCTTTGACCATATTGGAATCAGGATATTTGTGTTTTGTTTTTTCTTTTAGAATTCTCTATAATTTCTGCATTTAATTCTTTATCAGATATATGATTTATAAATATTTTATCCCATTGTATAATTTGCCATTTTGCTCTGTTGGTAGTTTCTATTGATGGACAAATTAAAAAATTTTTCATCACGTTAAACTTGGCCATTTTGAATTTTTACCTAGCCATTTGTGTCATATTAAAAAAATAGTGGCCGAATCCAATGTCATGAAGTTTTTGTTTTCTTATAAGAATTTGTTTTCTTATGGAGATAAATTGCTTTATGTCTTACATTTATGCCTTTGATCCATTTTAAGTTAGTTTTTGTATATGATATTAGGTAACTCATGTTTAGTAAAAATAAATGTCATAAGCATAGGTCTTTTGTATTAAGGCACATATCATAAAATTTAAAAAGAATGAATACATTTGTAATACTGAAACAGAATATGTTCTGTTCAGTGGAAAGTCATGTTTGTTGGGAATACAAGGTGGTACAGCCACTCTGGAAAACAGGATGGAGGTTCTTCAAAAAACTAAAAATAGAACTACCCTATGACCCAGCAATTGCACTACTAGGTGTTTATCCACAGGATACAGGTGTGCTGTTTTGAAGGGGCACATGCACCCCAATGTTTATAGAAGCACTGTCAACAGTAGCCAAAGTATGGAAAGAGCCCAAATGTGCATCGATGGATGAATGGATAAAGAAAATGTGGTATATATGTACAATGGAGTATTACTTGGCAATCAAGAAGAATGAAATCTTGTCATTTGCAACAATGTGGATGGAACTAGAGGGTATTATGCTGAGCAAAATTAGTCAGAGAAAGACAAATATCATATAACTTCACTTATATGAGGACTTTAAAATAGAAAACATGAACATACGGGAAGGGAAGCAAAAATAGCATAAAAATAAGGAGGAGGACAAAAACATAAGAGACTCTTAAATATGGAGAACAAACAGGGGGTTATTAGGGGGGTTGTGGGATGGGGTATGGGCTAAATGGGTAATGGGCATTAAGGATCTACTCCTGAAATCATTGTTGCACTATATGCTAACTAACTTGGATGTAAATTATAAAGTAAATTAAATAAAAATTTAATAAAATAATAAAGGTCGGTCTCTGCACACACATCAGTGGAACAGAGCAGAGAATTTTGATAGGTGTTGCACAGAATCTGCAGCTTGCTTTGGGTAATATGGATTTTTTAACAATATTAATTCTTCCAAGCCATAGACATGAAATATGTTTCTATTTATTTGTATCTTCTTTAATTTATTTCATTAGTGTCCTATAGTTTTGGGAGTACAGATCTTTAACCTTGGTTAAATTTGTTCCTAGGTGTTTTATCCTTTTGGATGCAATTGTAACCATTGTTTTCTTGATTTCTCTTTTTGAACTTTACTGAATTCATTTATTAATTCTAAAAGATAATTTGTTCGAGTCCTTAGTATTTTCTTCATTTAATAATATCCAGTCACCTGCAGATGGTCACTTTTAGGTTTTCTTTCCAGTTTAGATGCTTTTTATTGCTTTTTTGTTGTCTGAGTGCTCTAGATAGAACTTCCAATACTATGTTGAATAAGAGTGATGATAGTGGGCATCTTGGCTTATTCCTACTTTTAAAGGAAACGCTTTTAGCTTCTTACCATTGAGTATTAATTAATGGGCTTGTCATGTATGACTTTTATCATTTTGAGAAATATTCCCTCTATACACACTTTGTTGAGAGTTTTTATCATAAATGGATGTTGAATTTTGTCAAATGCTTTTTCTGCATGTATTGAGTTGATCATGTTATCTTTATCTTTCATTTTGTTAATGTGGTATATCAAAATGACTGATTGCTGAACCATCCTTGCATCTCTGCAGTAAAGCCTACCTGATCATGATATGATCCTTTTAATGTATCATTGAATTCGGCTTGCGAATATTTTATTGAAGATTTTTATATCTATGTTCATCAGGGTATTGGCCTGTCATTTTATTTTTTTGTAGTGCCATTGTGTGGTTTTGGTGTCTGGGTAAAACTGGCCTTTATAAAATGAGTTCGGAAGTCTTCCCTCAGCTTCATTTCTTTGGAAGAGTTTGAGGTAGATTGGTATTAATTCTTCTTTGGAATGTTTGGTAGAATTTGCCAGTGTAGTTGTCTAGTCCTGGACTTATGTTTGTGGGGAGGTTTTTGATTATTGATTCCATCTCCTTTTCAGAAGTGAGTCTGTTCAGATTTTCTGTTTCTTCCTGACTCAGTCTTGGTAGGTTGTATGTTTCTAGGAATTTATCCATTTATTTTGTTTGTCCTATTTTGGTATAAAGTTGTTCATGGTAGTCTCTTACAGTCCTTTGTATTTATCAGTGTAGTATCATCAATTTCATTTCTGATTTTATTTGAGTTCTGTCTCTTTTTTCCTTGGTGGGTCTAGCTAAAAGTTTGTTGATTTTGCTTGTCTTTTCAAAAAATCAGCTCTTAGTTTTATTGATCTTTTTACTTGTTTTTTTTTAGGCCTTCTTTCATTTATTTCTACTCTGATCTCTGCTATGTCCATCCTTCTAGTAACTTTGGGCTTTGTTTGTTCTTTTTCTAGTTTCATTAGGTATAATGACAGTTTACTTGAGTTTTTCTTGTTTCTTGATTCAGGTATTTATCACTCTGACCTTCCTTCTTAGAACTGCTTTTGCTGCATCCCATACATTTTGATATGTTGTAGTGTGATATTCATTTGTATTAATGTATTTTATGATTTCTCTTTTGATTTTTGTCTTTGACCCATTGGTTGTTCAGTAGCATGTTGTTTAATCTCCATATATTGGTGAATATTTCAGTTTTCTCCTGGTAATTTATTTCTCATTTTATAGCATTGTGTTCAGAAAAGATGCTGATATAGATAAAAGGTTAGTATCCAAAATCAATAAAAACTTACCAAACTCAACACCCACAAGACAAATAATCCAGTGAAGAAATGAACAAAAGACATGAATAGACAATTCTCTAAAGAAGACATCCAGTTGGCCAACTGACACATGAAAAAATGCTCCACAACATTCATCATCAGGGAAATACAAAACAAAACCACAATGAGATACCACCTCACACCTGTCAGAATGGCTAAAATGAACAACACAGGCATCAACAGATGTTGGCAAGGATGCGGAGAAAGAGGATCTCTTTTGCACTGCTGGTGGGAATGCAAACTGGTGCAGCCACTCTGGAAAACAGGATGGAGGTTCCTCAAAAAATTAAAAATAGAACTACCCTCTAACCCTGCAATTACATTACTAGGTATTTATCCAGGGGATACAGGTGTGCTGTTTCGAAGGGGCACATGCACCCCAATGTTTATAGCAGCACTATCAACAATAGCCAAAGTATGGAAAGAGCCCAAATGTTCATCGATGGATGAACAGACAAAGAAGATGTGGTATATATATATATATATATATATATATATATATATATATATATATATATATATACACACACACACACACACACACATACAATGGAGTATTACTCGGCAATCAAGAAGAATGAAATTTTGCCATTTGCAACTGTGTGGATTGAACTAGAGGGTATTATGCTAAGCGAAATTAGTCAGAGAAAGACAAATATCATATGACTTCACTCATATGAGGACTTTAAAATAGAAAACAGATGAACACAAGGGAAGGGAAGCAAAAATAATATAAAAACAGAGAGGGGGACAAAACATGAGACTCTTAAATATGAAGAAAAAACAGAGGGTTACTGGAGGGGTTATGGGAGGGGGAATGGGCAGAATGGGTGGGGGGCATTTGGGGGTCTACCCCTGAAATCATTGTCACACTGTATGCTGGCTAACTTGGCTGTAAATTGGGGAAATAAGTAAGTAAGTAAGTAAGTAAATAAATAAAAAGAAAAATGCTGATAATGATTTGAATCTTCTTACATTTGTTAAGACTTACACTGTTGCCTAAAATACAGCTCATCCTGGGAATATTCTATGCGCACTTGAGAAGAATGTGTATTCCATTGCTTCTGCTTTCGCATGGAATGTTCTTGCATAGAACGTTCTGTACATGTCTGTTAGATCTGGCTGGCTTCTTATGCTGTTTAAATCCTCTATTTCCTTTCTAGTCTTTTGTCTGGTTTTCTATCCATTCTTTTCAGTTTGGAATTGAAGTTTCCAACTATTATCATGGAACTGTCTATTTCTACCATTAATTCTGTCAGTTTTTGCTTCTATATTTTGCTAATCTATTACTATGTATATAAATAATTATTATATCTTCTTAATGCATTGAGATTTTTATTACTGTATAATGTTTCTCTTTGTCTTTTAACTTTTTAAATTTAGTCTACTTTATCTGATATTAGTGTAGCCACCCCTACTCCCTCTTGCTTACTATTTGCATGGAATATCTTTTTCCATCCTTTTACTTTTAACACATTTGTGTCTTTGGATCTAAAGTGAGTCTCCTGTAGCAAGCATATAGGTCAATCATGTGTTTTTATCCATTCTGCTAATCTTAGGTTTTGATTGGAGAAGTCAGTCCATTTACATTTAATATATAAGTCTAATAAGAACAGACTTACATCTATCATTTTGCTGTTTTTTCCTATATGCTTTATAGCTTTTCTTTTATTTCCTGGATTACTGTCTTCCTTTAGTTTTAGTTGATTTTTGTAATATATATTTAAATACCTTTCTCATTTTCTTTTTTTTATCTATAGCTATTTTCTCTGTGGTTATCCTGGAGATTCTCTTTAATAAGAGAATAGATCTTAAAAGTTAAAAAAAAAACAAAAAACAAAAAACAGGGGCATCTGGGTGGCTCAGTTGGTTAAGCATCAGACTTCAGCTCAGGTCATGATCTTGTGGTTCAGTCTGTGGGTTTCAGTCCCTCATCGGGCTCTGTGCTGACAGCTTGGAGCCTGGAGCCTTCTTCAGATTGTCTGTCTCCCTCTCTCTCTGTGCCCCTTCTCTGCTCATGCTGTCTCTCTCTCTCTCTCTCTGTCTCTGTCTCTCAAAAGTAAATAAACATTAAAAAAAATTTAAAAAGCAGTTAACCTTGTTGCTTCTATATAATTCATGTATGATATAGACTCAACAGCAACCACAGCAGCAGCACCATGACAACAACTGTAGGAGCAGCAACATCATAAATCCATTCTTTTCAGCCTGGGGGAGATTCAGAGCTGTCCAATTAGCTGTCTTGTTTCCACTGAAAATTGATTGTACTGGGTTCCACATGTAAGGAGCTTGGAAAGTCATAGTGACAAATAAAAAGGTGAACAGATTGAAAAATCATCAGCTGTTGTAGGATCCTAAAAAGAGGTGAGGACAAAGGTGAGAACCCTGCCCCCCAAGACTGGAGAGACAGAGAGGCAAATACCAGGAGTAATGGCTTACCCGAGTAGAGAGTCACAAGGGGCAAGTCAGCAAGAACCAGTGCCAGGAACTAGAGATGGGGTGGGATAACATGAATTGTGACAAATGGCCGGACAATTGTGAGAGCTAAAAATTCCAGGGACACCTGGTCCTGGTGGGGTGGAGGGGTGTTCCACAATTCTGTGAGATTTACCTCTAAGAGCTCCACTAGGTTCTCACAGTAAGTATCAAAGAAAATCCCCTTGTGATTCTGTAGAGGAGGAGAAAGGAACCCTTTTGAAATATACTTATTTCTTAATAAGATCTGTCCTCAGCAGAGACTAACTAGAGCCTAAACTGCTGGGGTATTATCAGAGCCTAACTGACCAGAGGAAGAGAAATACGCAAGTCCAGTCGGCTCAAGCCTTCTACATGGTAGAAGGGAAATCTCCAACTTTAGCTGATTCTAACAACCAAAACCAAAACACTGAGAACAGGTGAAGTTTATAATGAGAAGCACAGGGGCGCCTGAGTGGCTTAGTCGGTTAAGTGTCCGACTTCGGCTCAGGTCACCATCTCGCGGTCCGTGAGTTTGAGCCCCGCATCGGGCTCTGTGCTGACTGCTCAGAGCCTGGAGCCTGTTTCAGATTCTGTCTCTCTCTCTCTCTCTCTCTCTGACCCTCCCCCGTTCATGCTCTGTCTCTCTCTGTCTCAAAAATAAATAAACATTTAAAAAAAATTTATAATGAGAAGCACAGGCCCACTAAAAGTCTGAGCCCTCGCTGTAGGACTGTAGAATGCTTCTTCTCCCCCTCTGTTCCTAATTGCCACCATTTGGAAGAAACCAACATGTCCTTTGGAAGGTGAATGGATAAATAAACTGTGGTACATCCAGACAACGGAATAGTATTCAGTGGTAAAAAGAAATGAGCTATGAAGCCATGAAAAGAGATGAGAGAAACTTAAATGCATATTCCTAATTGAAAGAAGCCAATCTGAAAAGGCCACATACTATATGGTTCCATTGATGGGACATTCTGGAAACAGTAAGACTATGGAGATAGCCAAAATATCAAAGGAGTTTTAGAACAGTGAAAGTACCCCTTGATTTAAAAATTTCCAGGCACCCCTTGATTTAATATTTTTAGTGGGGGGTGGGGGGTGCCTGTGTGGCTCAGTTAGTTAAAGTGTCTGACTCTTGGTTTCGGCTCAGGTCATGATCTCACAGTTTGTGGGTGTGAGCCCAACATCGGACTCGGCGCTCCAGTGAGGAGCCTGCTTGGGATTCTCTGTGTCCCTCTCTCTCTCTGTGTCCCCCAATCCTTGTGCTGTCCCTGTCTTTCTCAAAAACTAAATAAATAAAGTTAAAAATATTTTTAAATTATGATTTTTTTTTAATTTTTTTTTTTTATAAGAGACTTTTTTTTTTTTAAATTTTTTTTTCAACCTTTATTTATTTTTGGGGCAGAGAGAGACAGAGCATGAACGGGGGAGGGTCAGAGAGAGAGGGAGACACAGAATCGGAAACAGGCTCCAGGCTCTGAGCCATCAGCCCAGAGCCTGACGCGGGGCTCGAACTCACAGACCGCGAGATCGTGACCTGGCTGAAGTCGGACGCTTAACCGACTGCGCCACCCAGGCGCCCCTAAATTATGATTTATTAGGGTGTGCAAAGTCTTGCGTCCAGTTGAAAACTGTTATATGAATTTCTGTGCATTTAAAAGGGCCATACCGATACATGTGCTCCTTTAATCTATACAATTTGTTTGTATGGCAGAGACCCAACAACAAAAGCAAACCACAGTAACAACTGTAGCAGTGGTAGCAACAACACCACAAATTCATTCTCTTCTTGGGGAGAAATTCAGAGCTGTCAAATTACCTGGAGAATCTCAATTGAAAATTAATTGTACTCTGTTCTACATGTAAGTTGTTCAGAAGACAATAACAAGTAAAAGGCTGAATGAACTAAAAAAATGAACAACTCTTCCACAATCCCTAGGAGAGGTGAGTACTTAAGGGCAAATGACTGCCACTAAGACTGGAGAGACATATAGGTGATTACAGGGA
Organism: Puma concolor; assembly: GCF_028749965.1. NCBI lineage: Eukaryota > Metazoa > Chordata > Mammalia > Carnivora > Felidae > Puma > Puma concolor. The sequence goes on along the minus strand of NC_141676.1, from coordinate 44,601,859 downwards.
AAAATGACTTACCAGAGAAGACACTCACAAGGTTAGACCTCAACCAGGAAGCACTGCTGGGGAGGAAAACCTGAACTGTCACTGAGCAATTGTTGGAGGCTGAGTGTGAACAACTCTGAATATCAAAAAACCCCCAAGGCATTCAGTTATAAACGCCTCTCTTCAGGTTGTGAGTTTTAACTCCAGGAGCTGGACCAGACTCTCACAGTAAAATATGGGAGAAAAATCCCCTGGTGCTTCCAGCAGTGGGAGGAGAAGAGGCACCATTTTGAAATACATCAGAGCCTTCTGTTTTTCTTAATAAGACCTGCCTCAGGAGAAACTAGTTAAGCAGAACTTAATTTGCTGGGGCATATTCAGAGCCTCGCTTACCTGGGAGAAGAGAAATCCCTGACTATATTCAGTTTTAGCCTCCCACATTGGCATAGGGAAATACCCAATTTGAACCCACTCTAGCCACCTCTACCACCTAAGGGGGGGAAAAAATAGAAACACTGGTGAAGTTCACAGTCTGGAGGTATAGACTCACTGAAAGACAGAGACTATAGAATGCTTCCTTCCCCCCCCCCCACACCTCACCACCACATTACTAATGTCTTGTTTAGAGCAGATCCTTTTACCTGGTACATCATGTCTGGCTATCGAGAAACAATTACAAGGCATACTAAATGGTAAAAAACATGTATAGAACAAGCATAAGAAGCAGTCATGGCAGAGATGTTGGAATTATCGGACAGGAAATTTCAAACAACTATGATTCGTATGCTGAGGGTTCTGATGGATAAAGTAGACTACATACAGGAACAGATGGTCAATGTGTACAGAGAGATGGAAATCCTAAGAAAGAACCAAAAGGAAATGCTAAATATCAAAAACACCATAACAGAAATGAAGAATGTTTTTGATGGGCATATTAGTAGGATGGACATAGCTGAGGAAAGAATCTATGGGCCTGAGTGTTTCTCAATGGAATCCTCCAGAACCAAAAAGCAAAGAGAACACAGACTAAAAAAATAGAATAGCCAAGCACTGTGGGACAACAAAAAAACTTTACATATAATGGGAAATATATCTTTCTGATAATGGGAATATCGAAGAGAAGAAAAGAACAAAAGAAATGTTTGAAACGATGATGATTAAGAATTTCTCCAAATTAATATCAGACACTGTATGATACTCTAGTGATGGATACATGTCATTACATATTTGTCCGAACCTGTAGCATATACAATAGCAAAAGTGACCCCTAATGTGAAATACAAACTTTGGGTGAATGTCAACCTAGGTTCATCAGTTGTAACAAACTTACCATTCTGGGGTGTGTCCTTTAATGAACGTGTAAGTACAAACAGAATATGGGGAAAAAAAAAACTGTACCTTTCTCTCAATTTTGCTGTGGATTTAAAACTTCTCCAAAAAATTAAAAATTTATTGTATTATGTTAAGAATGGTAGAAACCAGAGTGATTTTACTGATAAATATGGGAAGAGATACAAAGCTTCTGAATCAGTTTTCTAAAACATGTGTAGAGGTCACTGATACCCCTACTAGGGAAAGGAGGGCAGAATTGGTTGCCAAAGAGGTGGAAGTGAACCCTGGTGGGGATTTTCCTAGATCTTTAAACAAATGGATCTCTGTAAACATTGGAGGATGGGGACAAAAATGTTTTGTTAATAATCTAGATATAAAGTTATCTGAAAGAGGTACATGTGCAATTAGTATGAAAGGCTATATATAAAACAAAGCAAAAAAAAAAATAAACATTACAACTGCCATCATTTGAGTTCTAGCTATGTACCAGCCACTGTGTACTCAATATCTCTCATAGTCTCAAAAGTTTAATAGAATGGATATTATCTCTGTTTATGGGCAAGGTGACAGTAAGAGTATTTGGCTTGACTTAATTATATTTTCCAGTTGCCACTGAGGCTCTGAGATACCTGAACATGGCATATCTCTCTGGCCATATCCTGTAAGAGGTCTAGTTCCTAGCACTGACTCAGATGGGCATGTCTGTCTGCTTCAGGGCTGATGTGATTTGTAGCGACTGGCTCAATGACAAGGCATAAATCATTTACAATTCCTGGAAGAACATTTGGGAGATTGACAATTTTGCAGCAGGAAAATAAATGTTGGTGCTGCCATTTAAGATAGATAAGTGGCTAAAGAATAAGACCAAAATCAATTCATAACAACATTCATAAAATAAAAATTTAAGATGCTTCAGCGTTTAAACACAAACTTAAATGACTGAACTTTTTGTATTTTGCATTATTTACTGTTTCTCCTATTCTGAAATTGTGGTTGACTTTGTAAAGTGTTTCATTTTGCCAGTGAGTGCAATCAGGGAGCCGGTATGGAAAGAAAGCTGAGAGTACGGAGATAGAGTTCTAATTACTACCCTAATACAAAGGGTGTGACTTTGAGAAAATCACTGAGGCCCTTATTCCCACATTTGTGAAACAAGTATATTGGATCAAGAGATTCAGGAATTTCTAACTCTGATATTCTACAAATGTGCTTTAAATTTTATGCCATCTTCAAAAGACTTTTTATAATACTAGGTCACTCAATATTTGGCTTCTCCACATATTATCCAGGACAACTTCTCCATCTCAAGGTCCTTAATGGAATCACATCGTCAAAGTCCCTTCTGCTATATAAAGTAACATATTCTCAGTTTCCAGGGATTAGGATGAGGACATCTGTGTGTGAAGGGTGGGTGGGTCATTATTCTGCCTACCACAATAAGAGAAGACTGGGCTGATGGGCAAGGACTAGAAGTCTTAGATGCATAGAGAAAGAAGCTGCTGTGGGCTGGAGCCAGGAAGTGGCTAAATAAGTTACAGAGTCCCTGATAAGGGTGTGTGTTTATTAGGGTGTGGGGCAAGGAGTGAGGAGACAAGATAACTCCTCTTTATATCACAGCTGTCCTCTGTGCCTCCTCTGTTACAAAGGGAGCCCTCCTGGATATGACCCGTATGGCTGTCTGCATTCATTCCCCAGCGAGGTTGTGTCTAGAAATCATGAAATCTCAAGTATAAGATGTTCTTCCCTTAGCAACTTCCATATGTGCTGAGAAAAGGGAGCTGTGGAGGAAATTGGTGCCAGTTCGGTGCAACTCCAGTAGAGGTGGGAAATGGAAAGCTTTGCCATTATACAACTCCAGGCCTTGATAGGTCATTATGATGCTATTAAATAAATTGTGATGTGGACTTTGAGCCTCATGCTTTCATTACCTCTGCTAGACTTTTTTTTTTTTTTTTTTTGACAATAACCAAACAGCAAGACTGTTAACTGAGCACTGGATTAAAACCCACCAGAAAAAAAAAAATATGCATTTTTAAACCTGTATTCAGTATTTAGAGACCTCACTGAAGTCGGGCAGGCAGTAGGGAAGTATTAAAATATGTGGGGTGCACTGGAACCTCAAGATTTTCTACCATCCAAGGTTGACAAAGCTCTCTAATGTGTCCCTGCTCCCAGGAGAGAATGTGATAATTTTTCACACTCTGGTATCAGGGCCTGCGGAGGTTCGATGTATGATTCCCTGTCCCCTGGGACATATCAACTGCCATTAAGAGCCTCAAATCAAGGAGATGACATCAGTGGATTTTAGAATACACAGGGAATGAGAGAGACATTTATGGCAGAATGAAGGAATGGGATGTTGTGTTCATGCGACCTTCCAGGACTCTCACAGTGGGAAAATAAGAAAACCCAGCTGACTTTGCTGCAGAGTGGAGTCAACTTGCACCAAGGGCTGCTCTCCCAACCCTCAGGCACCTTCTTTGCTCTGGGCACCAGGGGAGGTTCCTTCCAGGTTCCAGAGACCACGTTTAGGGTGTCCTCAGCTGCCAGGGAAAGAACTGAATGTGGTGGAGGAGGACCAGGTCACTCGGAGAGGTGGATGGACTCAGCTGGTGACGTCAAGAAATTATTCTGGCCGGGTTCTTCTTCGATCATTAAGATTCTCCCTTGGCTCAGACTCACACGATACAGAATGGCTCTCCTCTCCCTGGCTGAAAACACTGTTCCATGGAGAAGAGGGATAGAAATAGGAACCTTTCCACTGTACCAGAAAGCTCCTTGCAGAGGTGACTCCCTTAGGGCACTGTTCAGGAACTATAAAGTGCATTTAAGGGGATTTCATCTCTAACTGGAGTTGTCTGGGATTGGGAAGAGTCTGGCTTTGGGGTCTTATGCAACTGGACTCCTGGTCCTATCACTCACCTATTGTCCTTGAGCAGATGATTCTCCCCCAGAGCTAGTGTTTCTCTCCATGTAAAATGGGGATAGTAATAACTACCTGGCAAGAATAAAGATATTTTATGTTAAAGACCAGACACATTGCCTGACATGGAGCAGGTATGTACATAAGAATGGTGGCTAGTGGGGCGCCTGGGTGGCGCAGTCGGTTAAGCGTCCGACTTCAGCCAGGTCACGATCTCGCGGTCCGTGAGTTCGAGCCCCGCGTCGGGCTCTGGGCTGATGGCTCAGAGCCTGGAGCCTGTTTCTGATTCTGTGTCTCCCTCTCTCTCTGCCCCTCCCCCGTTCATGCTCTGTCTCTCTCTGTCCCAAAAAAATAAATAAAAACGTTAAAAAAAAAAATTTAAAAAAAAAGAATGGTGGCTAGTAATAGGAGGAGGAGGAGTAGCAGTATTACAGAAGTGTATCCCTTCAAGTTCCAAATTATGTGAGCTTAATGCGGTAAATTGAACAAAATCGTTACACATTTCTCTCCTTTCGTAAGAAAGGAAGGAAGGAAGGAAGGAAGGAAGGAAGGAAGGAAGAAAGAAAGAAAGAAAGAAAGAAAGAAAGAAAGAAAGAAAGAAAGAAAGAAAGAAAGAAAGAAAAAGAAAGAAAGAAAATCTATAAGTCTTTAATACTCAAAGGAAAATCAATTGCCAGGACAGCAACAGAACGAATCTACCTTCCTAAACCATTAAGATCCATGTCTGACAATGTTGCAGGCTCACTGTCCAGCAGGATTAATGACCATTTATCTTAAACACCTGGCACATTGCCTGGCATGGGAGAGGCACTCAAGAGCAGTGGCTGTTAGTATCATTATAAGAAAAACTTACCTGTTCAAGTGCCAAATTATATCAACTTCCGTGGAAAATTGGATAAAATGCATTGTATGCCCCTGTACCTTTAATAAAATAAGCCGAATATAATATAAAGCCTTTCTGAGGATTTATTGACACCATCATAAAAATTTCACTTAATATATTGGGCACTAAACTGTCTGCTCTCAGGGACTATTAGATGTGTAGGGTCAGTTACCTCAAACTAGATGATATCATGCTGTCTTTCTTTTTTGAGGTTTAATATCTGTATCATTTTATGGTTGTTATATTTGATCTTTTCACATTAAGTTGTCAACAGTCACTTCTTCCTCATGGCAATGTAACTGTCTTTTGCAAAACTCACTCACTCCTATGTTCCTTGGTATGCAGTGAAATAAACAGCAAAATAACAAAAAATGAACTTTGCTGAATCCTATAGGAACAAAGAGAGCCTATAGGCATTAAATAAGAACTTGTAAATACCAGTCAATAACTATAAAAAGGGGTTTTTGGGGTGCTTGGGTGGCTCAGTCAGTTAAGTGTACAACTCTTGACTTTGGCTCAGGTCATATCCCACAGTTCCTGGGTTTAAGCCCCGCATTGGACTCTGTGGTAACAGTGTGGAGCTTGCTTGGGATTCTCTCTGTCTCTCTGCCTACTCTGGCCCTCCCCCATTTGCTCTTTCTCTCTTTCTCTCAAAATAAATAAACATAAAAAAAGGGGTTTTAGACATCGACACAGTTAATCTGTACTGAAGAGAACAGAAACAGAGCTTGCCAGAATTATGTGTAAACACAGAGCAAAAAGGTGCTGAGTAAGAATTTACAAACAATGGTCAGAAACTTTATGTCCTGCTGTAACAACAGCTTCATCCAACTAACCTGTGCTCAGGAAAACAACAGAAAGTAGCCAAACAGGTTAGAGGTGCGTGTGTGAATTAAGAGCCTAGACATTGAGTGAGAACTTAGTTGTGGTCAAGGTGGCAGTCATGAACTGTTGTGACAGCTATTTCAGTTATCCAGAGATGACTTTTGTTGGTCTCTTCTCAGCTTTGTCTGATTTAAGGGAGGTCTGCAGGCAAGGGACACCTGATGAGTGGGTGTTTTTGCAGTTTCTTTCATGAGGCACAATCATGGCGAAGACCCAAGTCCACCATGTGGGATGAGCCCAGCCATCCAGGCTTAATCCTCTGAGGGGTGTGTCCCTGGATAATTGGGCTCCGAGGGCACAAGTAGAAATCGTTGTCATTTCCAAGCAAGTATGTAATCGGTTTTTGAGGCTGGTGAGAGTTGGATCAGCTTTCAAATGTTCTGATCAAAGTCAGTCTTTGGCCTCAAAGCCAAAGATCCCCGAAGACATTAAAGGCCCTTGGAAACCCCTCAGCCCTGGGCCAGTTGTCTTCAGCACATGTTTAAGCAGTAGTCAAACACACTTAAGCAACCAGTGCCTAGCTTCTCTTCAACCCCAAGAAGTGCCATCCACAGGAAACCTACAGTTAAAATGATAATGTAGGATAGGCTCCTCAAGGAGCCCTAGTGTTGAGCAGGGACCACTGGTTAGATAATGGTTGGTTTCTCCTTGTCATTGCTTTGCCTTGTGATAAAGCTGGGAAGAGCTTGTTCCTTTTGCCTCAGAAGGTCAGGAGTTTTCACTGGCCAAAATGCTAATAAGAAATCCTTTCTGCTTTCTCTGCGGGAAGATAGACATTCTGGTTCTTTTCAGGTGATGAGGCAGGATAAAGGGAGGTGATTGAGAAACTTTATTGAGAAACTTTATTCCTATATTGCCATGTATGTTGACCATTAAGTGTCTAGAATTGCCTTGTGGAATTAATTTTTTTTCCTCTGCAGTCCCACTAGGGACTAAAAGTTACATTAGATTAAAGATAGAGTATATTAAGTAGTCATTAGATCAGAGATAGAGCATATTTATTTATTTATTTATTTATTTTTAATTTTTTTTTTCAACGTTTATTTATTTTTGGGACAGAGAGAGACACACATGAATGGGGGAGGGGCAGAGAGAGAGGGAGACACAGAATCGGAAACAGGCTCCAGGCTCCGAGCCATCAGCCCAGAGCCTGACGCGGGGCTCGAACTCACGGAGCGCGAGATCGTGACCTGGCTGAAGTCGGACGCTTAACCGACTGCGCCACCCAGGCGCCCCGAGATAGAGCATATTTAGAAAATCATTGTATTGATTTCGCCTCTTTGTATGTAGAAAAAGCAACATGTAACTTAAATAGCTGGAATCTAATCTTATTCTTTTTAAAAAAGGGTTTATTTATTTATTTTGAGCAAGACAGAGACAGAGCACACAAGCAGAGGAGGGGCAGAAAGAAGGGGAGAGAGAGAATCCCAAGTAGTCTCTGTGCTGTCAGCACAGAGCCCTACACGGGGTTCAATGTCTCGAACTCCGAGAGCTGAAGTTAAGAGTTGGGCGCTCAACCAACTGAGCCACCCAGGTGCCCCTAATCTTATTCTTTCATTTTATTAAAATGGTGAGTGCTGAAGATGATATAGAAGAACAAAGAATAAGTGAAGGACATTTGTGGTAGCAATGAGATTTACTTGGAGATTAGTTGGAAGACACTGATGATGACTGTATTGTATTTTTGTAAGAAAGTCCTGCTGATATACTTTTTTCAAAGAAGCAATTTTCAGGGAAGCAATCTTTCAGTCAAATATGAAACGGGACTGGATTTCTTGTGATCCTTGATGTCTCCCCATATTTTAGAGCACATGCTTTCACGAGGAATTTTATTCCCTCACCTTGCTTCATTCCCTCTCCCCATAGTCATGCCTATACACATCCATGCCAGTCCGTGTTCAATTTTCAATTTTAGAAATAGAAGCTACTGTAGGTATTTTAAGCAGAAAGGAATTTCATACAGGAATTAGATGCTAAAAAAATAATTCTTGAAGTTCTGAAAGATGCTAGATTTACCACAGTCACAAAGGTAGAGACTGAGAAGGCCACATGCTAGAATTATAGACATAAAAAAAACTCCATGGATGCTGTGATCCAGGGGTCGGGAAATTACCCCTGGAGCTGCCACAACTACCTGTCAATACCCGCAAAATGCTGGGACCTGGAATGTTGCTGTAGAACCCCTGATTTTTTATTTTGCTCACCAGCAGGAAACAGCAGAGCACAAAGATAGAACTGTTTTACTCTGCCTTCAATTCCATTTAAGGAATTTAATTGGAAAAAATTTATATTTAGACCTACCTTTAAGGAAGTATAGGGAAAATCAATGTAATCAATCACATCAACAGACTTAAGAACAAAATTCACATGATCATATCAATAGATACAGAAAATGCATTTGACAAAATCTAACACTCATTTACAATAAAAATTCTTAGTAAAGTAGGAATAGAGGGTAATTTCCTTAACTTGATAAAGACTATATGCAAAACCCTATAGTAACATCATAGTTAAAGGTGAGAAACCTGAAGCTTTCCCATTAAGATCAAGTACAAGGCAAGGATGTTTTCTTTCATCACTCCTTTTCAAAACCAAACTGGAAATCCTTGATCATGCAATAAGGTAAGAAAATGAAATAAAGGTATAGAGATTGGAAGGAAGAAAAAAACACCACTGAAACTGATAAATGATTATAGCAAACTTGTAAGATATAAGGTTAATATAAAAAGTCAATTATTTTCCTATAAGCCAACAATGAACAAGCAGAATTTGAAATTAAAATCATAATACTATTTACATTAGAAGCCCCCCTCCAAATGAATACTTAGGTATAAATCTAACAAAATATGTACAAGATCTATATGAGCAAAACTATAAAATTCAGATGAATGAAATAAAAAAACTAAGTAAATGGACAGATATTTCATATTCAAGAATAGGAAAACTCAATATTGTCAAGATGTCCATTCTTCCCAAATTGATCTGTTGATTCAGAGTAATCCCAATCAAACTCTCAGCAAGTTATTTCATCAATATTGACAAACTTACTCTGATGTTTTAATGGAGGGGCAGAAGACCCAGAATAGTCAACATAATCTTGAAGGAGAAGAACAAAGTTGGAGGATTGGTGCTATCTGACTTCAAGACTTATTACAAAGCTACAGTAAACAAAACACTGTGGCATTGGTGAAAGCATAAACAGATCAACGGAACAGAATAGGGAGCCCAGAAACAGAGCCCCTATAAATATAGTCAACTCATCTTTGACAAAGGAGCAAAGGAAAAACAAAGAAAGTGCACAAACAGTAATTTTTTTGTTTGTTTTCTAGCTGACTGGGAGAGTTGAAATGATCCATGGTAGCTGACACCATTCCCATTATAACAGCCAAGTGCTCTAGATATTCCCAATATGCCATGGGTAAGGCTTAGAGGAAAAGAATGGATCTCTAATAATGGAATTTCATCCTTCACTGAAAGAAAGTATTTTTTCTCTTAGTGATAGGAAGGCTCTTCAGATCTCAACACATAAATGATCTTCTACCAATTTTTTTTTTAGCTTTGTGGTTTTGAATTTCCAATAGAGGACAAAGCCCTTACTTACCTTTATTACTGCTCAGCAATGTGATATATTCTCATGTGTAATTTTATTATTGAGATTATCAACTAGGTTGTTCCATCTTAGGCTCTTATTTTTCTCTACTGTGATGAAACACAACTGTAAGTGCACATAGTGGAATGAGCAACGGAGGTAGATTTGTGCTGGTTGCATCACTCTGTGCTGGAGAAGCTCTGTGGGGTGAGCACCCTTGATCCAAGCCAGGACTGCTGCCATCCAAGAACTAGAAGAGAGCCCACCAGACACTCTCACCTGGTGCTGCCCTTAAGGATGAATCTTGGAGGAACGATTCCCAAAGGTCAAGAAAGAAGCTCTAACCTGAGCACTGCAGCACTGTTCCCTACTGAAAGTACTGACATTCTGCATACAGAAATGTCGAAGTTCTGAACTGGGTTTTCACATTTCTCCAGGCACCCATTCCACACTGCATACTGGGATCCCTTCCATGAAACAAACCCTTCGCTTCCTGTTGTACTGAACATCCTTTTTATGCTCAAATCCATAGACAAACATTACTGACCAATTTCTATCACTCTAAGAGCAAATTCAGGGAGATATTTCTCTTTGCTGAGCACTGAGACAGCATGATAAATGGTTACAGGGAAGGCTCTGTGTTCTGACAGACTTTTAGTGATTCCTGAGAACCACCCCCTCCTCACTGTCCCCTAAGGGAAGGTACAGGTGGGCGAGGAGGCATCACATCAGTGCTCTTAGTCAGGCTGGCTGAGTCATGGATTGAGCTCTCTCCTTTACTAATGTAGCCAGGGGAAGAATGCCAAAGAAGGAATGCTCTTTAATTTAAATGAACGGGAAGATATTTACAGGGTGGAAATCAATCTTTTGTGAAATTAAAAAATGATCTGACCGAGGATCTTCTCCTGATTGATGACTGGCTGGACTCGAGTCTTGTGACATGGATTTCAGGCAAGGGTGACCTCAGGATCATCCTTTTTGGACCAACTTCCTCCTCCTGCTGCCTCCTTTTTACCTAAGGTCCAATCTGAATTATGTTCTCATGGGAACTTCCTAATGGTCTTGCTCTAGGCTGTTATTTGGCATTTTAACAAAGTCCTCACCAAAGGCTTTATCTTAGGATATCAGTCAGTTTGACAGACAGTGAGAAATCCTCATTTGACACTATTATATAGACCTCTATCATATAAGCCTCTGTAATTCATTGCTGCCAAAACAATAGTAAAACATGGACTATATTAATCAATAAACATAAATAATATGAGCTCAATGAGCATGATGAATGTTCACAAATCTGGCTATATGTGTAGAAATGTGTTGCTCAAGATGTCTGAATCTCATTGAAACCATAATGCGCAAACCCAAGAAAAGTTGACATTTTTTAGTAGTCAGCGATTAGAGACGAAGGTAGGCATGTATCTTAGTCTGGTTCAGGCTGCTACAACAGAATACCATAGACTGGGTGACTTATAAACAACAGAAATATATTTCTCACTATTCTGAAGGCTAGGAAATCTAAGATCAAGGCACTGGCAGATTTGGTATCTGGTGAAAGCCCACTTGCTGGTTCGTAGATGGCTGTGAGGGAGTTCTCATGGTCCTTAATCCTATTCATGAGAGCTCAACCCTCATAATCTAATCACCTCCCTTAAGCTTTACCTTCAAATACAAACACACACATTAGGGATTAGGTTTCAACATAAGAATTTTTGGAGTACACAACATTCTGTCGACAGCAGCATAAATCTACTGAAAGGTAAGAATAAGGCCAGTTGAGTGACTTTAGGTTTTGCCTACTGTCCCTGTGTAACTATTAGTACTACCCCTTTTACTCTCAGAAAGTTACCAGTATGGAAAGTGTCTTAGTCCATTTGGGCTGCAGTAACAAAATACACAGGCTAGGTAGCTTTTAATCAACAGAAATTTATTTCTCACATTTCTGGAGTCTGGAAGCCCAAGATCAAGGTGTTACACATGGCCACGTGGGGACTTGTTTCCTGGTTAACAGATGACTGTCTTCTTGCTGTGTCCTCACATGGTGGAAAGGACTAGGGATCTTTTTGGAGCCTCATTATAAGGCACTAATCCCATTCCTGAGGGCTCCACCTTCATGACTTAAGTATCTTCCACAGGCCCCACCTACTAATATCATCATATTGCATTAGGATTTCAACATATGAATGGCGTGGGGGGACAAACATTTCAGACCATAGCTGATAATAAATGTTGTTGTTGACTAGTACCTTCATCATCAGTCTAGGACATGCGGTCAATCATCATGAACTCTGGAGGTGCCATCATTAGATGAGATCTAGTACTATAGAAGAAAGGAAAGATAGGCTGCGCTAGAGCTGGAAAGAGGAAGGCAGACCCCTTAAGACGATAAAGCTGCTGATAGGCAAGCCCTTTCTTTAGCCCTGTGCAGCAGGATCTACTACATTTCTGACATCTGAACTAAATGTGTCATATATGTGAAATGTTTGAATGTGAGTGTGTAATTTGTTAGGATACATACATATTTAACATTATGCAGCCTTTACTAAGTGCAATTTCTTGGCCTTTGGGAACAGAGATATGAACAACAACAAAAAAAGGATTCTGTTCTCAGAGAATACTAGGTCTACTTCAGCATGTATTAACAGGCCTTTCTCAATCTTGTAGTTCTCACAAGCCCCAATCACAGGAAAACTTGACTCCCCAAATCATTTTCCTTAAGGGACTCTACCATATATTTAGGAAAGGTCTTGCACCTCTGATATGTTTATAAAAATAAAAGAACATCCGGGTGAAATGGAAAAATTTCAGGCAATCATCTAGAACTTTTCATGCCACAGAACTTTGAATTTTTTTTTGTTGATGTAAATGTTTTGTACTTGACTTGGCTGATGCTATAGCCAATAGCCACATGTAGTTTTTGAACATTTGACATTAGGCAGGGCAACTGAGAACCTTATTTTATTAAAAGTTTATTTATTTATTTATTTTGAGAGAGGGCGGGGAGGGGCAGAGAGAAAAGGAGACAGAGGATCCCAAGCAGGCTCCCCACTGTCAGTGCAAAGCCCCACGTGGGACTTGAACTCACGAACTGAGAGAATCATAGGGGAATTAGAAAATATTTTGAACTGAATTAAAATGAAAAGAAAATGTACCACAATTTGTAAAAAAGAGCCGAAGAACTACTTCCTGAGAAATTCATAGGCTTACATGCTTGTGTTAGAAAAGAAAGCAGTTCAAAAAAACACAAGAAAGAAAGAAAAAAGGAAAGAAAACAAAGCAGTTCTAAAATCAATGAGCTAAGCTTCCATCTTAAGAAGATAGAATAAGAGGGCAAATTGAGCCCAAAGTAAATAAAAGGAAGGAAATTAAAGAGGTAAGAGCAGAGATCAGTATAATAGCAAATGAACAAGTGATAGAAAAAGTCAGTGAACTGCAAACTGGTTCTTTTTAAAGATATATAAAGTTGATAAATCTCTAGTGAAACTGATCAATAAAAAGGAAAATCACAAATTACCAATATCAGGAATGTTAGTGTGTCATTACTACAGATACTCAATATTAAAGGGATATTAAGAAAGGGCACCTGGGTGGCTCAGTCAGTTAAGTGCCTGACTCTTAATTTCATGATCTCAATGTCCGTGAGTTCGAGCCCTGTGACAAGCTCTGTGCTGACAGTAGAGAGCCTGCTTGGGATTCTCTCTCTCCCTCTCTCTCTGCCCCTCCCCTGCTCATGCTCTATTGCTCTCTCTCTATCTCTCTCAAATAAATAAACATTACAAAAAATATTAAGGAATATTGTCATGACCAAATTCATGTCAGTAAATAAAACATTTAAATTAAATACACACATGCCTTGAGAGTTACAAGTTACCAAACTGACAACCAAGAAAATTAAATAAATAACTAAAATTTTCCTAACAAAGAGAACTCAAGATTTGGATGGCTTCTTTGGCGAATTCTACCAAACATTTAAGGAAAAAATAATACCAGTCTTATACAAACTGATTTTATGAGTCTAAGTCATTTTCAGGGCAGAAGTACTCTGACACCAAAATCAAAGTCATTACAGGAAAAAGACCAAGCATATACCTAAATGAGTGCATTTAATTGCATGTAAATTACATTGCAATAAAGTTGATTAAAATAAAAAAAATAGTATGTGAGATAGTGATAGAGTTCACTGGAGAAAAATAAATCAGGGAAGAGAGACTGAGAATGGTAGGTGCGGTGAGGATTCAGTTTTAAGTTGACCAGGGAAGGCCTCAAGGAGAAAGTGACTTTTGAGCAATAACCTGAAACTTTAAGTGCTACAGACAGATACAAAGAGAGCAACAATTTACTCAACTTGGCCAGAGATAACAAGCACTTGGTAAGAATAATTCCAAACGTACCTTTATGAACATCCACAAAACTATGGATACATAGGTGGTAGGCAAGTAGATAAATAAAAATAGTTTCATAAACTAGGATCATACTATACAAGCCTTTTAAGTGTATTACATTTACCATACTTGAATTTACTAGAAAAAATATGCTGAAGGAATTGCTGGATTTGCAGATATTTATTCAACAACATGATCATAAAAATTACTATGAATTGAAGCTATGCTTTTCTCCCCATTAATTTCTTTTATTAATGTATAATTTGCATAAAGTAAAATTAATTCTTTTTATTTTTATTTTTTTGTGTGTGTGTTTTATTTTTTATTTTTTTTAATATGAAATTTGTTGTCAAATTGGTTTCCATACAACACTCAGTGCTCATCCCAAAAGGTGCCCTCTTCAATGCCCATCACCCACCCTCCCCTCCCTCCCACCCCCCATCAACCCTAGTTTATTCTCAGTTTTTAAGAGTCTCTTATGGTTTGGCTCTCTCCCTCTTTTTTTCCTTCCCCTCCCCCATGGTCTTCTGTTAAGTTTCTCAGGATCCACATAAGAGTGAAAACATATGGTTTATATACACAATGGAATACTACCTGGCAATAAGAAAGACTGAAATATGGCCCCTTGCAGCAATGTGGATGGAACTGGAGAGAAATTAATTCTTTTTAGATGAAGAGTTCTATTTTTTTAAAAGGCTTTAATTGTTAGAACAGTTTTAGTTTATAGAAAATTGATTGGAAGGTACAGAGGTTTCATATATATGTCTTGCTGTCCTGCATGCCTAGCTTCTCTTATTACCAACATCACTCTCCTGAATGGTACATTATTTCACCAAGGTTGAACCTACATTGACACATCATAATCACCCAAAGTCAATGGTTTACCTTAGGGTTTGCTATTGGTGTTGTGCATTCTATGGGTTTGGACAAAAGTATAATGCTTCATATCTGTCACCTTAATATCATACAGAGTATTTTCACTGCCCTAAAAATGTAAAGCTATACTTTTCATTCTTTTTGTGTGTGTATGTTTCCTTCTTAGATAATATGGGTTTTCTCTCTACTATAAAAATACTTCATACCTTCTTATTTTTGTTACATTATTTTTCTATTTATAGAATGTATGGTATGTTTTTCAATTAGAAGACAGGATTTAGTTAATAAAAAGTTTGAAATACACATATTTTATTTTTTTTAATTTTTTTATGTTTATTTATTTTTGAGAGGGGGGGGAGGGGCAGAAGGAGAGAGGGAGACACAGAATCCAAAGCAGGTTCCAGGCTCTGAGTTGTCAGCACAATTGACAAACCCACGAACTGCAAGAGCATGACCTAAGCAGGAGTTAGACACTTAACCCACTGAGCCACCCAGGTGCTCCTGAAATACACATATTTTAAACAAAAGCTTGCAGGAAATATACACATTATTTTTGGAGAAATTATATTCAGAATAAGATGTTATATATCTTTTTGTTATTTTCTTCCAATTTTACTGAGGTCCAACTTGCATACAATCAAATGCACTCACTGTAAATATATAATTTGATGAGTTTTGACATGTTACTACCACCATATTCAAGGCATGAAACATTTACATTTACATCACCTCCTACCTCTCCTTCCCAGCCAATCATTCTCTCCTGTTCCATATAGCCACTGATCTGCTATGTGACATAGATTCATTTTCCAGAGTTTTCAATAAATGTAGCCATATACAGTATGTACTTCTTTTTATGGCTTCTTTTGGGGACTTACCCATGTTGTGTGCAACAATAGTTTGTTCCTTTTTATTGTTGAGTAGTAGTTCATTGTATGAATAAGCCATGTTGTGTGTTTGGTCATTCACTTGTTGATGGACATTTTAGCTGTTTGTGTTTTTCGTCTGTCATTAAACAAACAAACCTGTGAACATTCTTGTACATATTCTTTTTGTGTGTAGAAATGTGTTTTAATTTGGGGGAAGTGAAAAAAGAAAGTGGAGAGCACCTGGTTGGCTCAGTCAGTTAAGTATCAGGCTCAGCTTGGGTCTTGATCTCAGGCTCATCAGTTCAAGCCCCACGCTGGGCTCTACTTTAAAAAATAATTAAATAAATAAATAAATAAATAAATAAATAAATAAATAAATAAGAGTGTACTTGCTAGGTCATTTAGTAAGCATATGTTTAATTTTGCAAGACACTGCTAAACCATTTTCTATAGTGACTATGACAGTTCATATTCCCACCAACCGTGTATAAGAATTCTACTTGCTTCACATGCTCACAAACACTTGGCATTGTCAGCTTTTAAAAATTTTGCCATTGTACTGTGTATTCATATCTGACCGTGGTTTAATTTTCATTTTCCTTATAACTAGTGATATTAGCATCTTTCAATGTGCTTATTGGCCGTATATGTTGTTTTGTGAAGTGTTTGTTCAAATCTTTTGCCCATTTTTAAACTGAGTTGTTTGTCCTCTAACATTGAATTGCAAAAGTGTGTATACATATAGTGTGTGTGTGTGTGTGTGTGTGTGTGTGTGTGTATGATATTAGTCCTTTGTCAGATTTATGTATTATGAATATTTTTTTCAAAAGGCAGGAGATTTTTTGAAGTCCAATGTTTCATGCTTTTTTTTTTTTACCTTATCTAAGGAAATCTTCACTAACTCCAACTCCAAGCTTACAAGATTTTCTTCTAGATTTTTTTCCCTCTATGTTTTATATTTTTAGTATTTATATGTAGGACTATGATCTACTTCAAGTTACTATTTGGGTATGGTATGAGATTAATATTTGTTTTTTACCATATAGATGCCTAGGTGTTCTAGCACCATTTGTTGAAAAAAGTATCCTTTTCCCATTGAATTGCCTCGGAACTTTGTCAAAACTCTCAGTTGACTACACATATGTGTTTATTTGTGGAATATCTATTTGGTTGTATTCATCTGTGTTTATCCTCACTCCATAATCATACTATTTTGATTATTATAGCTTTCTATTAAGTCTTAAAACCAGGTAGTGTAAGTCTTCTCAATTTTGTCTTCTTCAAAATGGTTCTGGCTATTTTAGGTCTCGCATAGTTCCATTTAAATTCATAGAATGAACTTGTTAATTACAGACAAACAGAATCCTCTGGTAGTTTGATAGGCATGGCATTGAATTTATAGATCAATTTGGGGAGAATTGAAATCTTAATGATATTGACCATTCTAATCCATGAACTTGATATCTCTCTCCATTTATTTGGGTCTTTAGTCCTTTTAGAAGTGCTTTGTAGCTTTCACTGTAAGTTTGTCCCTAAGTGTTTTATATTTGTTGATGTAATTATAAATTTCACTTCTCAATTGTTCATAATTTGAATATAGAAACAATTTGGGTTTTTTTTTAAATTTTTTAAAGTTTATTTATTTATTTTGAGAGAGAGAGAGCGTGTACTCGAGAATGAGCACAAGTGTGGGAGGGCAGAGAAGAGGAAGAGAGAGACTCCCAAGCAGGCTTCACACTGTGAGCACAGAGCCTGATGCGGGGCTCGAACTCAGGAACCTTGAGATCATGACCTGAACCAAAATCAAGAGTCTGACACTTAACTGACTGAGCCACCCAGGCACCACCAAAACAATATGTTTTATATACTGACCTTGTGTCCTGTGACCTTGCTTAACTCATTTACTAGTTCTCGCAGGTTTTTTTTTTTTTTTTTTTTTTTTAGATCCCTCAGGATTTTCTACAACATACATTGCCCTGCAATCTATAAAAAAAAGCAATTTTACTTTTTGTGTTAGGGAAAAACCCAATTCTCCTCTTGTGTATCTTCTTTACTCTTACACTGCTGCCACACTCACAACACTTCTGACACTTCTGGTCTCCAAATGTTTGGGATTTTTTCCATACCAAAACATTCTCTATGATACCAGCTGGGTGTCCTGTCATTTTACTCAATTCTGACACCATCTACCTAGAAATAACATCAGATCTGATAGGTTAAGGACTCAGTCCCACAAGACTGCCCCTCCCAGCAATGCGGATGCCAGTTGCAAGTAGGAGGTCCCCAGGTTACCCATGACTTTTGTCCGATTTGGCTAGGAATTGGAAGTTCCCATGACCTCCTCTCCTTGGATTTGATTATTTGCTAGAGAGGTTCACAGAACTCAGGGAAGAACTTATGTTTACCAGTTGATTAAAGGATATGATAAAGGATACAGATGAGCATCCAAATGAAGAGATAGATAGGGTGAGGTCTGGGAGGGTCCTGAATGCAGGAGCTTCTATCCCTGTAGAGTTGGGATGCATCACCCTCCCTATACATGAATGTGTATAGGAAGCTCTCCAAACCCCTTCCTTTTGGGTTTTGATGGACGCTTTAATACATAGGCCTAATTGCCATTGATGATGGACTCCAGCCCCATCTCCAGCAACTATCCGCTCTTCAGAGGTCAGGGGGTGGGACTGAAACTTACATCCCTCTAATCAGATGATTGGCTCCTCTGATGAATATCCCTAGGGTCTTTTAAAGTCACCTCCTTAACATAACAAAAGACAACTTTATTGCTTTTATTACAGGAAATTGCAAGGTGTTTTTAGAGCCCTGTTCTAGGGACAGGAGCAAGAATAAGAAATTCTTTCTTTTAAAAATCACAATATCACACTTTTTCCAATGTGTATCATTTTCATTTATGTTTCTTACCTTATTGGATTGCTGTGACTCCTAGAACAAATTTGAAGTGGTGGGTGTGGACACCCTTCCTTTGTTCACAATCTGGGTGAAAGCATTTATTTCTTCACAAGTGTGATGTTAGCTTTTAGGATATTGATGAATGGTTTTGATCAAATCCCTTCTGTTCTATAAGAAGTGAGAGGTTTTTTTTTTTTATCATGAACATCTGTTAAGTGCATTTTCTACATCTATTAAGATGATTCTGTATTTTTAAAAACTTTGTCAGCATGTTAAATTACATGTTAAATTACATTGATTTCCAAATATTCCAAAACCAATTTAGCAAACTGGGGGGTAAATTCCACTTTGTCAAGATATATTATTCTTTATACATATTACTTGATCTTATTTGTTGCGATTATTAAGGAATTGTTTTATCTATGTAGATAATGACATTGGTCTGTAGCCTCCTTTTCTTACAATGTCTTCATCTGGTTTTGATATCAAGGTAATGTTGGCCTCAGAAAATGAGTAAGGATATGGATTTTCTTTGTAATGTTCTGAAAGAACTTGTGTAGGATTAGCATAATACCTTTAAAATTTTTTGAGAAAAGTCATTAATAAAATCATTTTGATTTTGAATTTTTTTAGGGAAAAATTTCAGCTTCAAATTTTAATATCCTATTTTTAGGGTTATTCAGGTTTTTTATTTCTTGTTAAGTCAGATTATAATATTCACTTACTGTTCTTGTAATATTCACGGGATCTATAGTGAGGTTCTTTATTTTATTCTTGATATCCATAATTTGTGTTTTGTTTTCTTGATCATTCTACCTAAAGTTTTGTCAAATTCATTGATTTCTTTTTTCTTGCAAAGAACCAGCTTTTTTGGGGCACCTGGGTGGCTCAGTCAGTTGAGCATCCGACTTCGGCTCAGGCCATAATCTCGCAGTTGACAAGTTCAAACCCAGCATCGTGCTCTGTGCTGACAGCTGGGAGCCTGGAATCTGCTTTGGATTCTGTCTCCCTCTCTCTCTGCCCCTCCCCCACTCATGCTGTGTCTCTGTCTCAAAAATAAATATAAACATTAAAAAAAATTTCAAAGAACCAGCTTTTTTGTACTATTTATTTTACTCTGTTGCATTTCAGTTTTCTATTTTATTGACTTTAACTTTTTTTCTTTTCTAGTATAAGCATGTTAAGCCATAATTTCCAAAGGCATGATTTACATGCATCCTCTAGTTTGTATATACCGTATTTTAATTACGATTTAGTTTAGATTTCTTTCTTATTTTCTCTATTTTTTTTTTGAGATATGAGTTCTTATGAAATTATGTAATTTAATTCCCAAATATTTTGGGTATTTCCAGATGTTTTTTAGTTAGGAATTTCTAATTAAATTTTCTTATGATTTTGATCTTTTGAAATTTATTGAGACTTGGCTAATAGCCTAGCATCTATTCTGTCTTGATAAATGCTCCATGTGTACTTGAAAAGGATGCATATTCTGCAGTTGATGGCTGGAGTTGTCCAGAAATGTCTGACAATTCAAATTCTTTCAGGTCTCCTATATCTTTACTAATTTCTGTACTTTTTATATCAGTTATTGAGAGGAGAGTTTTCGATCTACCACTATAATGTTAGATTAAAAAAATGTTTTTTAACGTTTATTTATTTTTGAGACAGAGACAGAGCATGAACGGGGGACGGTCAGAGAGAGAGGGAGTCACAGAATCTGAAACAGATTCAGAATCAGAATCAGAATCAGAAACAGAATCAGAATCTGTGCTGAGCTGTCAGCACAGAGCCCAACGCGGGGCTCCAACTCACCGCGAGATCATGACCTGTGTCAAAGTCGGAAGCTTAACCAACTAAGCCACCCAGGTGCCCCGAATTTTTTTTAAAAAATTAAAAATGTTTTTATTTTTGAGAGAGAGATAGAGTGTGAGCAGGGGAGGGGCAGAGAGAGAGGGGGACACAGAATTCCAAGCAGGCTCTAGGCTCTGAGCTGTCAGCATAGAGCCTGCTACAGGGCTCGAACTCATGAACTGTGAGATCATGACCTGGGCGCTGGAGTTGGAATGACCTGAGCTGATGTTGGAAGCTTAACCGATTGAGCCACCCAGGCACCCCTATAATGTTAGATTTACCTATTTTTTTTTCTTTAATAAATATTACCATGTTTTAGCATTGTGCATTTTAAGGCTCTACTATTATTCCTTCAAGTACATTTTTTCTCTCCTCCTTTTTCTCTCTTTCTGAGATCCCAATTACATGTATGCTAGACTGCTTGCTATTGTTTCACACATTACTTAGGGTTTCATTCATTTTTATCTTTCCTCTTTGTGCTTAATTTTGAATGTTTTGTATTGCTTTGTTTCCAAGTTCACTGACCTTTTATGTCTAACCTGTGATTAATACAATGCAATGTAATTTCTACTTTAGATATTTTATTTTTCTTTTCTAACACTTCCATTTGATTCTTTTTTAAAAAAATCTTCCATTTCTCTCCATATTATGTTCATGTTTTTCTTTAAGTTCTTAAGCACATTGAACATATTTATAAGAGTTATTTTATCCTTCTTGTTATAATTCCATGAACTTTATCATTTTTGCATCTCTTTCTATGAAATTGTTTTCGATTTTGGTCACTTTTCCCTCTCTTTATATGCCTGGCAGTTTTCAACTGAATGCCAGACATTGTACATATTTCATTGTTAACTGCCATATTTTATTGTTTCTTTAAATGGTGTGGATTTTGTTCTGACAAACAATTAAATGACTCTTGATTCAGTTTGATATTTTCTAGGCTTTTTTTTTTTTCTTTTTGAAAGGTTTTTAAGGATATGTCTAGGGTAGATTTTCCTGTAGTACCAGTTTAGCCCCAGATGTGAGCCTATTTTTAGGCTCGCTTGTAAATGTCATGTACATTTAACAATGTCTTTCTGCTCTGGCTGGAGAAATTTGAATAGCCCTGGCCCTGTATAAACTATGACATTATGTGGCTTCCATTCTGTAGCAGTTTTTCTTTCTTCACATGTCTTTGTGCAGTCTTAATGAATTTCATGCTGTGCAGAGAAAGATTAATATTCAGTCAAAGACTCACAGGGATCCTTATTTAGATATCTGGAGCCTTTTTCTGAAGAGTTCCTTCTCTGTAGTATTTCTACTCTGAAAATTGTAGTTTCCTGGGCCACTCTAAATTCTAATATCTGTTTCTTCAACTGAGAGAGAACTACTCGAACTTTGTTCAGATTTCCCCTACCTGCACCCAAGGCCCAGAACTTGTCTACTGTCTGAAAACTGGGGCTATTGTATGACCTAGGTATTTATTTCCTTTCAGGCTCACAGCCCTTTACTGGATGTTCCTCAATGTCCAAAAACATTTATTTCATATATATTTGGCCAGTGTTTTATTTGTTCATGGTTGAAGAGTAAGTTCCAACCCATTTACCCCCTCATGGTTGTGAGCACAAACTATAGTATTTTGGTTGTCTTCTGGGGTAATTTTTTCCTAGTTGTTTGGTCTTAGTTCTTTGTTTATATGATGATCATCACTTACCACTGAATGTGTTAGGGTTCTTAATTTTGAATCAGCTTTTGGGTAACTGATTTTATCAGCGTGAAGTGCTTTTCATTGAGGAGCTCGTGGGTGCTATGAGTCGAGAGATTTCACATTTGAAAACATCTCCTAACCTTTTTATTTGATTGACAACTTGGGTTTAATATTTGTAAGTCATACCCATTTTCCCCTTATAATTTATAGACCTTTCTCCATTGTCTTCTGGCATCGGATGTTACTGTGAGAAGCCAGTCTGATTCTCAGCTCAACTTTTAAGTGATTTTATTTTTATTTTTTGCTGACATATATGAGGACTTTTGTTTTTATTCTTGAAGTTCAACAATAAGCGGAATCTGCCATTTATACCCAGTATATAATTATTATTATTTGATGTGTGGTGTACCATTTTTATGTGCATATTTTAATTTTCAGATTTGTTTATTTTAAGAAAATTTTCCTGTATTCTATTTTTAAATATATTTAAATATATAATAAGTATACATAATCTATAAATATACATAGTAAGGTAATATATAAAATATGATTTTATATTTATAATGTATAAACATAGTATATAAAATATGTAAAAATAAATATATATATTCGTATCAATTTGGTTTTCCTTGTAGGGTTCACTATTTCAGGGATATCTAAATATCCTGATGTTCTCTTTTTTTAAGTTTATTTATTTCTTTTGAGAGAGCGAGAGAGAGAGAGAGAGGAAGAGAGAGGGAATCCCAGGCAGACTTAACAGACTGAATCACCTGGTGCCCCTAAATATCTTACTATTCTAATATGAGATTGTTTCTGTGACTTCTATGCCTATATTATTACACCATTTGTTTTATTCTCTATATTTTTCTCTATTCATTCACCATTATTACATTAAACTTTTCTTCTGCCTTCATTTGAATTTTAGCTGTATGTGTCTTGTCCAGGCAGTTTATAATTTATAGGATATATTTGGATCTTCTTTTATTTCCTTAGCATTAAAATTTCTACTTTTCTTTCTATTCTGTGAAGTTATTTTTCATTTAGTCTTTAAACTCTTTTTTTATTGCATTCATGTTTACTAAAATATGTTCTATAAAGTTCTGTAAAGCCCAGCACTTGCTTTATCTCATCACATGTTAATTTTCAAACTGAGTTCTTTTGTCAGTTCCAGCTTACTTTCTGGATTGTTTGTTTTCTTTGAATGAACTCTCCTTGGTGTCTCTTTCACTTTATCTGAGAATTGTTTCTATTTGGTTTGATATTTACATATTTTTTTCCATCACTTTAATGAAGCCTATTTCTCCCTTGGGTCTTGACTTAAATGTTAGTTACTTAGAGAGGACTTCTCTTATTTCCCAGGCTAAACTAGGATTCCACTGTTATTCTTTCTCCCAGAATTCTGGTCTTTTTCCTTACAGCATTTATTGGAATGTGTGATTTGACCATAATTTGAACAAGAAATCTCCTTATGCTTTGAAACAATTTCTATTCCTCCTCAAAAGGTCTATTATTGCCATCAGAGTTTTTTGTTTTTAAAGCATTAGAAGTTTCGGTCATGCTACTAGATGGTCACCTGGTGAATAAAAAATAATTACTGGAAACTTTCAAATAATCTTAAAGAAAAAGAACTGCTTTATAAACCACACAGATGATATAGTTTTGTTGGGGCTAATTGGGATTAAATGTCTAACGGTCACTGGAAGGCTATTGATTTTCATGGTTACTTTGTGTGATTCCTTTTCTTAAAGCTCTTTCCAAGCACTACATGATCACCTCAATACCTTGATAAAACAAAAAAGATGATCAAAAGGACAAAGAATGACGGATGAAACAAAAATCGAAAGCCCTTTTGTGGTCCTCTCTAAAAGTAGATACTTATTTTACTTTATCTTTTAAATCTGTTCCATGCAAATCCTCCAAATTCTGCACTTGCTGACTTCATCTTTTTCACATATCTCTATGTAGTTATATAATTACTTTTTTGTGTTGTGCTCTCTGTCATTAACACAACTTAAGAGTTATGGTGAGACAAAGCATGAGAGGAATTTACATGGTTGAGGAAAAGACATTAAAATATCTTTAGAGTTATATTTAGAGCCAACTGAAAAGAATTTGAAATATAAACACAAGATTCAGTTAGGTGGAAAAGTGATTGGTTGACTCCAACCTGGATAAAGTGTTTCAAAAAACCATCTACCCAAATTGACTCATGGTAAAAAAAAAAGCCCAGCATATATGAGGAAAGATAGAGTCATTTTGGAAGCAAAGAATATCTTTTATTTACTATGGTTCATTCCTTTTAGAGTCTAAAAGGCTTTGGGATGCCAAAAGAGTTATTTGGAATTTTTGTTGCTGGTGTTGAGAAAGTAAATCTCTAGATACTGTATTAAAAAATCTGTGGATGGGGCGCCTGGGTGGCGCAGTCGGTTAAGCGTCCGACTTCAGCCAGGTCACGATCTCGCGGTCCGGGAGTTCGAGCCCCGCGTCGGGCTCTGGGCTGATGGCTCAGAGCCTGGAGCCTGTTTCCGATTCTGTGTCTCCCTCTCTCTCTGCCCCTCCCCCGTTCATGCTCTGTCTCTCTCTGTCCCAAAAATAAATAAACGTTGGAAAAAAAAAATCTGTGGCAAGTCAAGTGGTTTCTAATGATTTGTTTTCAACAAAATTGAAAAAGGACCTTATCAAGATGCTATCTTACAAATTATTAAGATTTGTTATTGAAGCTAAGTCTCTAGGTGCTTTCTGGCATTTAACTCAGAAGCAGTTCAAATAATTGTGATATTGCTATGATAAATTTTTTTCCATTCACTCTTCAACAAATGGTGTTGGGAAACTGGACAGATCCATACAGAAGAATGAAACTGAACCACATTCATACACCATACACAAAAAGAAAGTCAAAATGGATTAAAGACCTAACTGTGAGACCTGAAACCACAAAACTAGAAGAAAACATATGCAGTAATTTCTTGATATCGGCCATAGAAACATTTTTCTAGATATGTCTCCTCAGGCAAGAGAAAAAAAAAAAGCAAATTTAAACTACTGAGGCTACACTAAAATAAAAAAGCTTTTGTATAGCAAAAGAAAGCATCAACAAAACAAAAAGTAGCCTACTGAAAGGGAAAGGATATTTGCAAATGATATATCTGATAATGGGTTAAGATCCAAAATATATAAAGAACTTATGCAACTCAACACCAAAATAATAATCAATTAAAAAATGGGCAGAGGCCCTGGATAGACTTTTTTTTTCCAAAGAAGACATACAGCTGACCAACAGACACATGAAAAGATGCTCAACATCACTCATTATCAGTGAAGTGCAAAGTAAAACCACAATGAGATATCACCTTACACCTATCAGAATGGCTAGAATCAAAAGACGAGACATAAGAAGTGTTGGTGATGCACTGTTGGTAGGAATGTAAATTAGTACAGCTGCTATGGAAAACAGTATGGAGTTTTTTCAAAAAATTAAGAAATAGAATCACCTCTTGGTCCAGTAATTCCACTACTGGCTATCTACCCGAAGAAACCAAAAACACTAATTCAAAAAAGATACGCACTTCTGTATTTATTGAAATATTATTTACAGTAGCCAATTTATGGAAGCAACCCAGTGTCCATTGATAGATGAATGGATAAAGAAGATGTAGTATATATAGACAATGGAATAATGACTCAGCCATAAAAAGAATGAAGTCTTTCCATTTGCAACAACTTGGATGGACCTAGAGGGTATAATGCTAAGTGAAGTAAGTCAGACAGAGAGAGACAAATAACGTATGATTCATTTATGTGGATTTAAGAAATAAAACAAATGAACAAACAAAGACAAAAAGAGACAAACAAAAGAACAGTTTTGAATACAGAGAACAAGTGGGTGGTTGCCAGAGAGGGATACTGATAAAGAGGATCAAGAGTATACTTAACCTTGATGAACACTGAGAAATGTATAGAATTGTTAAATCATATTGTACACCTGAAACTAATATAACACCAAATGTTAATTATACTTCAATAAAAAAAGATTGTTCCAGTCTCATTCTCATTTTGTTTTATCTGAATGAGGTGTCTTAGCTCTTACTAATGGAAGAAAGACAGTCTCTTCAACAAATGGTATTGGGAAAACTGGACGGCAACGTGTAAAAGAATGAAACTGTATCACTTCATAACACCATACACAAAAATAAAATTACATCTTCTCACAACATCTTATTAACAACAACTATGAAAATAAGAATAGAATTGCCGCTGAGCATTTTTTTTCATTTTAGTAGTGAGAATTATCCACAGATACTGGAACTGATTAAAAAATATCTTATTCATCTTGTTAAAATGCATTTCCAGTAAAAATTCACTTTTTATATTTAATATTGATTTTTTAAAATCTGTAACAAATTTATAATGCTTAATCAATTCTATGATTAATATTATTTGTAATTATAATTTCTTTCAAAAGAAAATTTTATACTCAGAGTATTATAGACACAGGAAATAAAAAGATATTCATCTTTTTTTTTTCAGAAAAGGATGTAATGGACAAGTAGGAGACTATTAGCATAATGCATTATGCTAAAGTTCAAAGGAAGTAGAACAATGCAAAAAAAAATATTTTTTCATATCTAATATCAATCTTTTATTCCTCCAAGTTTTTATTTAAATTCCAGTTAGTTAACATACAATGTAATACTAGTTTCAGGTGCAGAATTTAGTGCTTCATCACTTACATTACAATACCCAATGCTCATCACAAGTGCCCTCCTTAGTCCCCATCACCTATTTAACCCATCCCCCGACTCACCTCTCCTCTGTAACTGTCGGTTTGTTCTCTATAGTTAAGAGTCTGTTTCTTGGAAAAAAATAAGAGTCTGCTTCTGAGTTTGCCTCATTTTTGTTCCCCTATGTTCATTTGTTTTGTTTCTTAAATTCCACATATGATTGAAATCATATGGTATTTGTCTTTCTCTGACTGACTTATTTTGCTTAGCATAATACTCTCTAACTCCATCTGTGTTATTGCAAATGGCAAGAATTCATTCTTCTTAAGGTTGAGTAATATTCCATTGTATATATAATACCACATCTTCCTTATCCATCCATTAGTCGATGAGCATTTGCGTTCTCTCTGTAATTTGGCTATTGTAGATGATGCTGCTATAAACAGTGGGGTGAATGTATTCCTTTGAATCAGTACTTTTGTATTGTTTGGGTAAATACCTAGTAGTGCAATTGCTGGATCATAGGGTAGTTCTATTTTTAACTTTTTGAGGAACCTCCATACTGTTTTCTAGAATGGCTGCACCAGTTTCTATTCCCACCAACAGGGTAACGGGGTTCTCCTTTCTCCACATCCTTGCCAACACCCGTTGTTAATTTTAGCCATTCTGACAGGTGTGAGGTGATATCTCATTGTAGTTTTGATTTGTAGTTCCCTGATGATAAATATCATTTCATGTGTCTATTAGCCTTCTGTATGTCTTCTTTGGGAAAATGTCTATTCATTTTTTAACTGGATTATTTGTTTTTTGGCTGTTGAGTTTTTTAAGTTCTTTATAGATTTTGGATACTAACCCTTTATCAGATATGCCATTTGCAAATATCTTCTCCCATGCCGTCGGTTGCCTTTTAGTTTTGTTGGTTATTTCCTTCACTGTGCAGAAGCTTATTATCTTTTTTTTTTAATATATGAAATTTATTGTCAAATTGGTTTCCATACAACACCCAGTGCTCATCCCAAAAGGTGCCCTCCTCAATACCCATCACCCACCCTCCCCTCCCTCCCACCCCCCATCAACCCTCAGTTTGTTCTCAGTTTTTAACAGTCTCTTATGCTTTGGCTCTCTCCCACTCTAACCTCTTTTTTTTTTTTTCTTCCCCTCCCCCATGGGTTTCTGTTAAGTTTCTCAGGATCCACATAAGAGTGAAACCATATGGTATCTGTCTTTCTCTGTATGGCTTATTTCACTTAGCATCACACTCTCCAGTTCCATCCACGTTGCTACAAAAGGCCATATTTCATTTTTTCTCATTGCCACGCAGTATTCCATTGTGTATATAAACCACAATTTCTTTATCCATTCATCAGTTGATGGACATTTAGGCTCTTTCCATCATTTGGCTATTGTTGAGAGTGCTGCTATAAACATTGGGGTACAAGTGCCCCTATGCATCAGTACTCCTGTATCCCTTGGGTAAATTCCTAGCAGTGCTATTGCTGGGTCATAGGGTAGGTCTATTTTTAATTTTCTGAGGAACCTCCACACTGCTTTCCAGAGCGGCTGCACCAATTTGCATTCCCACCAACAGTGCAAGAGGGTTCCCGTTTCTCTACATCCTCTCCAGCATCTATAGTCTCCTGATTTGTTCATTTTGGCCACCCTGACTGGCGTGAGGTGATACCTGAGTGTGGTTTTGATTTGTATTTCCCTGATAAGGAGCGACGCTGAACATCTTTTCATGTGCCTGTTGGCCATCCGGATGTCTTCTTTAGAGAAGTGTCTATTCATGTTTTCTGCCCATTTCTTCACTGGGTTATTTGTTTTTTGGGTGTGGAGTTTGGTGAGCTCTTTATACATTTTGGATACTAGCCCTTTGTCCGATATGTCATTTGCAAATATCTTTTCCCATTCTGTTGGTTGCCTTTTAGTTTTGTTGGTTGTTTCCTTTGCTGTGCAGAAGCTTTTTATCTTCATAAGGTCCCAGTAATTCACTTTTGCTTTTAATTCCCTTGCCTTTGGGGATGTGTCGAGTAAGAGATTGCTACGGCTGAGGTCAGAGAGGTCTTTTCCTGCTTTCTCCTCTAAGGTTTTGATGGTTTCCTGTCTCACATTCAGGTCCTTTATCCATTTTGAGTTTATTTTTGTGAATGGTGTGAGAAAGTGGTCTAGTTTCAACCTTCTGCATGTTGCCGTCCAGTTCTCCCAGAACCATTTGTTAAAGAGAGAAGCTTATTATCTTGATGAAATCCCAATAGTTTATTTGTGCTTTTGTTTCCTTTGCCTCGGGAGACATATCTAGTAAGAAGTTACAATGGCCAATGTCAAAGAGGTTACTGCCTGTGTTCTAGGATTTTATGGTTTCAGGTCTCACACTTAGGCCTTTCATCCAGTTTGAATTTATTTTTGTGTATGGTGTAACAAAGTGGTCCAGTTTCATTCTTTTACATGTTGCTGTCCAGTTTTCCCAACACCATTTGTTGACTGTCTTTTTTCCATCGGATATTCTTTCCTCCTTTGTCGGAGATGAGTTGACCATATAGTTGTGGGTTCATTGTTGGGTTTCTTGTTTGTTTGTTTTTCCATTTCTCAGTTTTCTATTCTATTCTATTGATCTATGTGTCTATTTTTGTGCCAGTACCATACTGTCTTAATAACTATAGCTTTGTAATATAGCTTGAAGTCCAGAATTGTGATGTCCCCAGCTTTACTCTTCTTTTTCAGGATTTCTTTGACTATTCATGGTGTTTTGTGATTCCACACACATTTTAGGATTGTTTGTTCTAGCTCTGTGAAAATGTTGGTGGTATTTTGATAGGGATTGCACAAAATGTGTAGATTGCTTTGGGTAGTATAGACATTTAATGATATTTGTTCTTCTGATCCATGAGCATGGAATGTTTTCCGTTTCTTTGTGTCTTCTTCAATTTCTTTCATAAGTGTTCTATAGTTTTCAGAGTACAGATCTTTTCCCTCATTGGTTAGGTTTATTCTAGGTGTCTTATGGTTTTTGGTGCAGCTGTAAATGGGATCAATTCCTTGATTTCTCTTTCTGCTGCTTCATTTTTAGTGTGTAGAATTGCAACACATTTCTGTACATTGATTTTGTATCCTGTAATCTCACTGAATTTGTGTATCAGTTCTAGGAAATTTTTTTGCAGAATCTCTTGGGTTTTCTACATGGAGTATCATGTCATCTGTGAGTAGCGAAAGTTTGACTTCTTCCTTGCTGATTTGGATGCCTTTTATTTCTTTTGTTGTTGTTGTTGTTGTCTGATTGCTGAGGCTAGGACTTCCAGAACTATGTTAAATAACAATGGTGAGAGTAGACATCCCTGTTTTGTTCCTGACCATTGGGGAAAGCTCTCAGTTTTTCCCCATTGAGGATGATATTAGCTGTGGGTCTTTCATAGATGGCCTTTATTATGTTGAGCTATATTCCCTCCATCCCTACTTTGTTGAGGGTTTTTATCAAGAATGCATGCTATATGTTGTCAAATGCTTTTTCTGCATTTATTGAGAGGATCATATGGTTTTATCCTTTCTTTTATTAATGTGGTGTATCACATTGATTGATTTGTGAATATTGAACCACACTTCCAGCCCAGTAATAAATCCCACTTGATCATGGTGAGTGATTCTTTTAATGTACTGTTGGTCTTGGTTTGCTAGTATTTTGTTGCGAGTTTTTGTATCAATGTTCATCAGGGATATTGGATTGTAATTCTCTTTTTTTAGTAGTCTTTGTCTGTTTTGGAATCAAGGTAATGCTGGCCTTGTAGAGTGAGTTTGGAAGTTTCCTTCCATTTCTACTTTTTGAAACAGTTTGAGAAGAATAGGTATTAACTGTTCCTTAAATATTTAGTAGAATTTACCCGTGAAGCCACGTGGCCCTGAACTTCGTTGGGAGATTTTTGATTACTGATTCAATTTATTTGCTTATCTGTCTATTCAACTTTTCTATTTCTTCCTGTTTCAATTTTGGTAGTTTATATATTCTTAGGGATTTGTTCATTTCTTCCAGGTTATTCAATTTGTTGGCATATAACTTTTTATAATATTCTCTTATAATTGTCTTTCTGTGGAGTTGGTTGTTATTTCTCCTCTGTCATTTGTGATTTTATTTATTTGGGTCTTTTCTCTTTTCTTTTTTTAAAGTATTTATTTATTTTTGGGAGAGTGCAAGCAGGGGAGAGGCAGAGAGAGGGAGACAAAGGATCTGAAGT
This sequence comes from Puma concolor, assembly GCF_028749965.1. Classification (NCBI taxonomy): domain Eukaryota; kingdom Metazoa; phylum Chordata; class Mammalia; order Carnivora; family Felidae; genus Puma; species Puma concolor. The sequence goes on along the minus strand of NC_141676.1, from coordinate 44,570,755 downwards.
GAGCTCTGTGCTGACAGGCTGACAGAAGCTAGCCTGATGTGGGGCTCAAACCCATGAACCGCAAGATCATGACCTGAGCCAAAGTTGGAAGCTCAAATGACTGAGCCACCCCAGTGCCACTCTGTTCTCTTTTTGGTAAGTCTGGCTAGGGGTTTATCAATGTTATTAATTTTCTCAAACAACCAGCTCCTGGTTTCACTGATCTGTTCTACTGTTTGTTTTGTTTTGTTTTGTTGCCTTTTTTTGTCTGTTTCTATATTATTTACTTCTGTTCTAATTTTTTATTTCTTTTCTTTTGCTGGCTTTAGGCCAGCAGTTCTTTTTCTAGATCCTTTAGGTGTAAAATTAGGTTGTTTATTTGAGATTTTTCTTGCTTCTTGATACAAGCCTGTATTGCTATATACTTCCCACATAGGACCAATTTTTCTGCATCCCAAAGGTTTTGGACCATCATATTTTCATTTTTTTATATGTGTTTTTAAATTTCTTCTTTGATTTCCTGGTTGACCCATTCTTCTTTAGCAGCATGTTGTTTAACTTCCATGTATTTGTGGTCTTTCCAATTTTTTCTTATGATTGACTTCAAGTTTCATAGTGTTGTGGTCAGAAAATATGCATGGTCTGATCTAAATCTTTTTCTACTTGTTGAGGCCTGATTTGGGACCTAGTATGTGATTTTTTCTGGAGAGTGTGCCATGTGCACTTGAAAAGAATGTGTATTCTGCAACTTTAAGATAAAATGTTCTGAATATATCTGTTAAGTCCTTCTGTTCCAGTGTGTCATCCAAAGCCATTGTTTCCTTGTTGATTTTCTGCTTAGATGGTCTGTCCATTGATGTAAGTGGGTGTTAAAGTCCCCTACTATTATTGTATTATTATCAATGAGTTCCTTTATCTTTCTTATTTGTTGTTTTATATATTTGGGTGCTCATTGTTTGGGGCATAAATATTTATTGTTAGATCCTCTTGTTTGATAGTCCCCTTTATTATGATATAGTGCCCTTCTTTATCTCTTGTAAATATATTAATCTGTTTTTTTTTTTTTGAGAGAAGAATATGATAGACAAGTAAAAGACTTTTAGGCATAAAATGTAATGCATTATGTTAAAATTCAAAGGAAGTAGAACAAGTAAAATTTCTGATCATTTGGAGAAGAGCCTGTTGTTTTACTTTTTATATAGATGATGTCATTATACATTGCTATGGTGTCTTCCCACCTAATTATATAAAAGGGGACCATTCCTTAGGTAAGGGTCCTCAGAAGCAGAGCCTGAGATGGGGATTTTTCTACATATGATTTATTGAGAAAGTGCTTTCAAGAAAAACCTGTAAGAAAATGAGACTAGCAAGATAGGACAGGGGAGGAAGTCAGAGATGTGAATTTAGCTAAAGTCTAGTCTAAGTCTGATCACATGAGGAGCATTGTCGGTATAAATGGCTCCACACAGTTTCCTTACCTTGAGGTAAAGGGCCTGGGCTTTTGTATCAGTCATTGGCTGAAGACTGCCACTTCTGGGCAAGGGGTAAATAAGGCATCTCCTAGGAAGGTAGCAGCCATCAGCTGAGAAATCCTCTGGAGAGGGCTGTGGCTGTAAGATATTAGTCAACACTCAGAGCCACCGGTGAGGGAAATCTGGATAAAGCACCAGAAGTATATAGTTCAGAGAAAGGGAAATTATTCTATTATATAATTGTTAAGTAAGAAATGAGTGATCTAGATATAAACAAGTTGTTCTAGGGGGAAAATGGGGGATGGGTATTTTTGGTGGAGGTTATTCCTTGTGCCCTCTCCAACTTTCAGTGGGTATAAGAGGCCAACCCCCTTTACTCAAAGTAGAAACAACTCTGTGGTGTATTTCTTTCTCTAGAGCTCCTATGGGACCAGGCTGAAGCTAGTGTCCAGCTGAGACAGCATGCTAGCTTAGCTTCCTCCCTTGCCCTATCCTGCTTTCCTCACATCTGTTCTCCTGAAAGCATTCCCTCAGTGAACCATTTCCCTACATGTCCTGCCACAGGCTCTGATTCTAGGAAACCTAACTTTACACTGGAGAGGAGAAGGGAAAATATTAAAATGTAGATTTCATATTTTTTTTAAGGTTGAGTAGTGGTAAAAAGATAATAAATTCTTTTCTTGTTCTCTATTATGTTAGAGAAATATATCCATAATTTCTAAAACAGAAAGAAATCTAGTGAAGGGGAGCAAAAGATATTACATGTAATTAATCAGGAATTCTGACAGCTATAAGAAAATAAATCCAGGATTACTTCTCTTCACATCTTCTGGTACCATCCTGGTCTGAGCCATCTCTGTCTCATGATGAGATAATGACAATAGCTTTCTAATTGGCTTTCCTGATTTCACTCATATCCCCCACCTCATCCCATAGGCTATTTGCAACACAGAGTGATTCTATAAAAATATAAATAAGATCATGTTGTTCTATTTAAATCTTTGAATGATTTTCCATATTCTGCAGAATAAAAGTCAAAGTCTTTAAAAGGGCATCTTGAAGGCCCTACATGTTTGACTGCTGATATCTCTTTAACTTCTCTCATGACCCACTCTCTTGCTCACTCTGTTTAGCCATCTTGAGGCTTCTCAAGCATGCAAAGATGCACTCTCATTTCAGTTGTTTCTACTTTTATCTCTGCCTGGAAGGTTCTTTTACCAAATATATGCATGACTTCCTCCATCACCTTCTTCAGTCTCCACTGAAATGAAACTTTTTCAGTGAGACCTTCCCTGATCCACTCTATTTAAATTGCAAGTACATTTCCATTCCTGACTTTATTTTTTCCCATAATATTCAATAGCATCTAACATTCCATGTTTTACTTTTTTATTTACCTGTAGGGATATCTTTATAGTAGGTAGGGAACCCCTAAATCTTAGTTTCTTCCTGATGAGTGAGGGTTTGGATCATACATCTACTGCCTCAACTTCTGGCTCTAAGACCCAGTGGGGCTCAGCATTCACAAGTTTCTGAGGACCACATTCAACAGAGGTGATTTTAAAAGGTCATGTGACCACTTTCCAAGGCAATCTCCCCAGGTTCAGTACAGAGGCAATGGGCAAAAATGCAAAGGTCTCAGTTTCTCCCTGGAAGGGGTTAGACTTCATACGTTCTGAACTGCTGCCCAATGATTAGGCTCCTAGTCTGCTTGCATGTGAGAACTGTTTGAGATCCTCCCTGGATCATGGAAGAGCTGTGGGTACTTCCCCTGTCATACTGAGACATATTATAATCAAATTGTCAAAAGTTAAAAACAAAGAGAGAATATTGAAAGCAGCAAGAGAAAGCAAAATGTTACATATAAGGGAACACTCATAAGACTATCAGTGAAATTTTCAGCAAAACCATTAGAGGCCAGAAATCAGTGGGATCACATATTTAAATACTGATAGAGAAAACTTGCCAACCAAGAATACTCTGCTTGACAAAGTTGTCCTTTAGAATTGAGGGAGAGATGAAGATATTCTCAGACAAAAAAATTGAAGGAGTTCATCACCATAAGACTTCTTACAAGAAATGCTAAAGGGAGTTCTCCCATCTGAAATAAAAGTTGGAAACGTGAACATATGAAAATATAAAACTCACTGGTAAAGGTAACTATATAGTTAAATTCAGAATGCTTTAATACTGTAATGGTAGTGTGTAAGTCACTTATAACTCTATGAAAAACGTTAAAAGACAAAAATATTAAAAATAAACATAGCTATGATAATTTGTTAATTGATACACAATAGAAAAATGTAAATTGTGACATCAAAAACAAAGTTGGAGTAAAAGTGCAGAGGTTTTGTATGCAATTGAATTGTTATTAGCTTAAAATAGACTGCTATAAGATGCTTTCTGTAAGCCTTTTGGTAACTACAAACCAAAAACTTATAGTAGATACACAAAAGATAAAGAGAAGGGAATCAAAGCAGAAAATAGCAAACCACAAAGGAAGACAGTAAGGGAGAAAGAAAGAAAGAGTTTCTACAAAACACCCAGAAAAATAATTAACAAAATGACAATATTAAGCCCTTATCGCTCACTTATCATTTTAAATGTAAATGGACTAAATTATTCAATCAAAAGACATAGAATGGCTGAATAGATAAAAAAGCAAGAGCCATCAATATACTACATACAAAACATTTCAGCTTTAAAGACACACATAGAACAGGATGGTATGGAAAAAGATATTCCATTCAAATAGAAATTAAAAAAAGAGCATGGGTACACATACTTATATCAGAAAAACTAAACTTCAAGTAAAAAATGTAATAAGACAAAAAAGCTCACTGTATAATGATAAAGGGATCAATTAATCAAGAAAGTTAATTAATCAAGAGGTTAATTGATCAGGACGATATAACAATTATAAATATACACTCAACATCAGAACATTTAAATATATGAAGCAAATATTAACAGATATGAAGGGGAAAATAGTAATAAAGTAATAATAGAGGACTTCAGTATTTCACTTTCATCAATGGTTAGATCATCTAGACAGAAAATCAATAAAGAAACACTGGACTTGAACTATGAGTTAGACCAAAAATACCTAACAGCCATATACAGAATATTCTATCCAGCAGCAGAATACACATTTTTCTGAAGTACACAAGAAGCATTCTCCAGTATACAACATATGTTAGGCCACTAAACTAGTCTTAATAAATTGAAATAATATCCAGCATCTTTTCCAACCACAATAGTATGAAACTAGAAATCAAAGAAAGATTTCTTTGGAAGAAAACTGGAAAACTTGTAAATGTATGGAGATTAAGCAGCATGCTCCTGAACAACCAATGGCTGAAAGAAGAAATCAAAAGGGAAATTAAAAAAATATATCCTGAGAGGAGCCTGGGTGGCTTAGTTGGTGGAGCATGCAACTCTTGATTGCCAGGTTATGGGTTCAAGCCCCACATCAGGTGTGGAGATTGCTTGAAAATAAAATCTTAAAAAAAAAATCCTAAGACAAATGAAAATGGAAACAAAACATACCAAACTTCTGGGATGAGCAAAAGCAGTTCATAGCAATAAATGCCTACAGTAGAAAAAGGAAAGATCAAATAAGGAATCTAACTTTATACCTCAAGCAACTAAAAAAAGAACAAACCAAGTCCAGTGTTTATAGATGGAGGGGAGTAACACAGATCATAGAAGAAAGAAATGAAATAGAGACTAGAAAGACAATAGAAAATATCAATTAAACTACAAACTTTTGTAAAATAGGCAACAAGGACAAACATTTAGCGAGACTACGAAAAAAGAAAGGTGACTCAAATAAATACAATCACACATGGAAGAGGAGACACTACAACTTAAACCATAGAAATACAAAGGATGACAAGAAACTACTGTAAATAGTTAAATGCCAACAAGTGTCACCTAGAAGAAATGGATAAATTCCTACAAACATACAGCCTACCAAGATTGAATCATGAATAAACAAAAGATCTGAACGGAACAATAATGAGTAAGGAGAGTGAGTCAGTAATCAAAAATCTCCCAAGAAAGAAATTTCCAGAGCCAGATGGCTTCTCTGGTAAATGATACCAAACATTTAATGAAGAATTAATACCAATTCTTATCAAATTCTTCCAAAAAGTTAAAGAGATGGGGGACATTTTCTAACACACTTTATAGGGCCAGCATTACCCCAATACCAAGGCCAAACAAATACACTACAAGAGAGGAAAATTATAGGCCAATATTTCTGATGAACATAGATGTAAAAATCCTCAACAAAACACTAACAAATCATATTTAACAGCACATTAAAAGAATCATACACCATGCTCAAATGGAATTTACCCCTGGATGCAAAGATGGTTAAACATTTGCAAGTCAATAAATGTATATACTACATTAAAAAATGAAAAATAAAAATCATATGGTCATTTCAGTAGATGCAGAAAAAGTATTTGACAAAATTAAACATCCTTTCATGATTAAAACTGTCAACAAACCAGGTATAGAAGGAATGTACCTCAACATAATAAAGGCCATATATGACAAGCCCACAGTTGATATCATACCCATTGGTGAAAGCTAAAAGCTTTTCATCTAAAATCAGGAACAAGACAAGGATACCCACTTTTATCACTTCTATTCAATAGATTACTAGAAAGTGTAGCCATTGCAATTAGGGAAGAAAAAGAAATAAGAGGTATCAAAATGCAGAGGAAGAAATAGAATTGCCTGTTTTCAAATGACATGATCCTATGTGTAGAAAACCATAAAGACTCTACCAAAAAACTGTTAGACTTATAAATGAATTCAGTAAAGCTGTAGGGTACAGAATCAATATTCAGAAGTCAATTGTGTTTCTACACACTAACAGTGAATTATTAGAGAAATTGGGAAAATAATCCAATTTAAAATAGCATCAAAAAACCCCAAAATACTTAGGAATAAATTTAACATAGAAGGAGAAAGAATTTATAAAATAAAATATCGGTGAAAGAAATTGAAGAAGTCACAAATAATCTGAAAGATGTCTTATGTCTGTGGATCAGAAAAATTAATACTGCTAAAATGTCCACATTACCCAAAGTTATTTACAGATTCAATGCAATTCTTTTCAAAATTCCAATGATGTTTTTCACAGAAATAGAAAAAACAATCTAAAATTCATGTGAAAACACAAGAGACCCTGAATAGCTAAAGCAATCTTGAGCAAGAAGAACAAAGATGGAGGCATCACTTTTTGATTTCAAACTGTATTACAAAACTACACTAATCAAAATATTATGGTATTGGTATAAAAACAGACACAAAGATCAGTGGAACAAAATGGAGAGTTCGTGAATAAACCCATATATGGTCAACTAATTTTTGACAAAGGTGCAAGAATACAGAATTAGAAAAGTATAGTCTCTTCAATAAATGATGTCAGGAAAACAGGATATTAACATGCAAAATAATGAAATTGAATCTCTATTTTACCCTATGCACAAAATATCAACTCAAATGGGTTGAAGATTTTAATGACAGGCTATAAAACTCCTAGAAGAAAACATAAGGGAAAAACTCCCCGACATCCATCCTGGCAATGAATTTTTGGATCTGACACCCAATGCACAAGCAACAAAAGCAAAACTAAACAAGTGAGAGCACATCAAACTAAAAAGTTTTTGCTCAGCAAAGGAAACAATCAACAAAATGGAAAAACAAGTTATCGAATGGGAGAAAATATTTGCAAACCATAATTCTGAGAAGAGATTAATTTCCGAAATGAATAAAGTACCCTTACAACTCAGTAGCAAAGAAACAAATACCCTGATTAAAAAACGGGCAAAGGACCTGAATGGACATTTTTCAAAAAAGACATGCAAATGACCAATAGGTGTATGAAAATATCCTCAACATCACTATTATCAGGGAAATGCATACAATGAAATATCATTTTACACTTTTAGGATGTTTATTATCAAAAAGACAAGAGATAAATGTTGGCAAGGATGCAGAGAAAACGGAACCTTTGTACACTGTTGGTGGGAACACAAATTGGTATAGCCATTATGGAAAACAGTATGGACGTTCCTCAAAAAATTAAAAATAGAACTACCATATGATCCAGCAATCCTGATCCTTCATACCTATCCAAAGGAAATGAAATCACTCTCTGAGACATCTGCACTGTCATGTTCATTGCAGCGTTATTCGTAATAGCCAAGACATGGAAACAACCTAAGTGTCCATCAATGAATGAATGGACAAAAAATATGTGATATATAAATATCTCATATATACACCTGTGTGTACACACACACACACACACACACACACACACACACACACACAATGGGCTATTAAGAAGGAAATCCTGCAATTTGTGACAACATGGATGAATCTGAAGGCCATTATGCTAAGTGAAAAAGTCAGAAAGAGAAAGAAAAATAATGTATGACCTCACTGATATGTGGAATATAAAAAATCCAAACCTGTTGAAACAAAGTAGACTGGTGGTTGCTAGGGCCTGGGGTTGAGGGAAATGAGAGATGTTGATCAAAGGGTACACGTTTTCAGTTATAAGATGAATAAGTTCTGCAGATCTAATGTATACATGGTGACTATAGTTAATAATACTGTATTGTATACTTGAATTGGTTAAGAGTAGAGCTTAACAATTCTCACCAAAAAAAGGGTAACTATGTAAACTGGCAGATGTCTTAATTAACTTGATTGTGTTAATCATTTTACTACGTACATATATATCAAATCACCAGGTTGTACATTTTCAATATATTACATATAAAAATACAGTTTTAGGGTCGCCTGGGTGGTTCAGTCAGTTAAGTGTCTGACTTTGGCTCAGAATCATGATCTCACAGTTTGTGGGTTTGAGTCCTGCTTCGGGCTCTGCGCTGACAGTGTGGATCCTGCTTGGGATTCTTTCTCTCTCCCTCTCTCTCTGCTCCTCCCCTGGTTGTACTCTCTCTCTCAAAAGTAAATAAATAAAACTCTAAAAAATGTAGTGTTTATATAATATAAATATTGTATAAATATCTACAGTATATAATATACTTTATAATTTACAAATATATAATTTATATAATACATAAATACATTATAATTTATATATAATACTCAAGTATTATATATGAATATAAGTTTATTTGTCAATCATACTTCAGTAAAGATGGAAAAAATAAAAGCATTACTAATTACATCAGTATATGAAATGAGGTTGCAGAAGAATTCATAAGTGAAGGGCTAGATCATCTGGATGGTTGCTTGGAGCACCAATTTATAAGGAAGCTAAAACATCTCTAGATAGTTGGAAATATGGTGCCTGTTCATTCTGCTTTCTAGTACCAGATGGAAAAGGGTGAAAGGCACGTTGTTCCCACTTCTCCTGAAGCAGATAGTGCCCTCTAGTGGAAATTAAAAAAAAATACCCTCCTTCTTCATGTCAACACACTATATGTGCATCTTCCACCAACCACTGTGGCTATTTAATTTTAATTTCCTAAAAATTAAGTTAAATTAAAAATTCTATTTCTCAGTTCCAACAGCCACATTTGAAGTGCTCTATAGATACATGAGGCTAAATGGCAACTGTACTGGATAGCGCAGATACAGAACGTTTCCATCATTGAATGTCATGTATTATAAGCTATGCCGCTAACTCTGAGCCAACTGGATGACAAGCCTTAAGTCTGTTGTCATAGTCAACTGAAGTTTCCATACAACTAAAATACATGCCGTTGTGATTTTTATCAGGAATAAGTGATTTACTTTGTTGTCCAATTTTTTAATCGTTAAAATCTCTCTCAACAAGTAATCAGTTTCAGAAAATCACAATTCTGAACACTTAAACTGTAAGTAAACCAAAATATTACAAGTATAGTTTTTAGCATAAATATACATAGCAAGCATTGCTATTACAAGAACAGAAATTCTATCCCCATCAATAATACTGAACAGTTTTTAAAAAAGAATTTTGTTGAAGTAGTATTATATTTTTATTCTCTGTATATTCCCCCTCCTAGCCCATTCTGGGTGAGCTCTACCTTTGCTCATGACAGCAAGGAGTAGGATGAGCTACTGAGATTTCAGTCCTTTATTTCTGGGAATCTGAGTTATTCAAAGGGCCATTTAGGAAGCTTGTTTTATCATATACAATTCGTGGCATTTCCCCTGCACAAAAGCTAAGTAGCACAAAAAAACCAATAAGGATTCACAAATATTCGTCCTTTTCATGCTGGTCATGACCATAGCACAGGAAGAAACAAGTAGCACCATGTCTCAGAAATTCTCATCAATTAAAATTTTACATACTATTATAACAATTCTTTCTAAAATCCCAGTCACTGTCCTTTGCACACACTTCTTTTAAAATCCCCCTCAAATATGCCCTCTCTCTTGTAATAGGAAAATAGTAAATGTGTAATTTCTGTTTTCATGCTTTTGCTTTTAGGCGTCTTGTTGGCCAAAATGTATTTTTCATGCTTATTAAGTTGTTTCTTTCCACTGAGTCAATTCATGCTATTTCTGCCATAAAACACAGCATGCAAAATGTTCACAACAATGTATACCCACATAATTATATCCATACTAAATCTTTTACAAAATGCCTCTTCTTCATGTCTTCACTAGCCTAACAATTTCCTCCTATTTTAGTATAATATATTTCCTCTGGACCAGCACTTTGAGAACTGGCATTTCTTGATCAGGCCTTCGGGAAAATGAACATGAAGAGAAGAGAAGTTATCTCTAATAAATCTAATGTAAGACAAAAAAATAGAACACTGCAATCTGGTCTCTGAAAGCTACCTGTACATATATGCAGAAAAGTTTGGGGTGACATGGTTGTACAGATGCAGTTGTGAAAAATATTTAGTAGTTGTAATTACTCTTGATTTTAAGATATATTGGCAATGTGACCGTGTAGTAGATACCAGCTAGGATGACTGTCTGTCCCTCCTTCTGTCTGAGAACAACATTAATGAATAGGGTTAGACCAATGTCGGTCATGTCTGAATTAAATTACCCTCAGGCCAATGGCCCTGAGGGCATCTGATAAAGACTGGCCAGCCACAGTTCGCTTTCAGGATTTGTCACCTAGAACTATGGGAAAAGACTTAGTGGTTTCTGTTATTGATATGAGACATGGCACCTGTCAAGTCCCTATCTTTCCTGGGATGAGAGCCCTGGAAAGATTCAGTCTTGCAAGGAGCTAGTGTTTGTACTAGCTGTTTTTCAGCCTTTTTTTTCTCTTTCTATGCCAGTAAATAAGATTTTTAATCCCAGTTATTTGTCCTCTGTTCAGACTTCTTTTAAAATCCTTTCCTTTCCCCTTCATTCATTAAAATCCCTCATCTTTTCAGTAAATTTCTTTTTTTTAAAGATTGTTTTTAATGTTTTATTTATTTTGAGAGAGAGAGAGAGAGAGAGAGAGAAGAGGGGCAGAAAGAGAGGGGGACAGAGGATCCAAAGCACCATGGAGCCCCTGCCTGGGCTCAAACTCAGGAACCATGAGATCATGGCCTGAGCCAAAGTCAGATGCTCAACTGAGCCACCCAGACACTGCTCGATAAACTTCTTTTTGCTTAAGTTCATTTCATTTGAGTTTCTATCACTTGCAACCCAAGTTGAGACTATATGTTGTTGTCAAAGAAACTAGTGCCAGACGCCCGGGTGGTTCAGTCAGTCAGCCTCTGACTTCCACGCAGGTCATGATCTACCAGTTTGTGAGTTCATGCCCCACATCGAGCTTTGTGCTGACAGCTCCGAGCCTGAAGCCTGCTTCGCTTTGGATTCTGTGTCTCCCTCTCTCTCTGCCCCTCCCCTCCTCATGTTCTAGCTCTCTCTCCCTCAAAAATAAATAAACATTAAAATAAAATTTTGAAAAGGAACAATTGCAATCTTAGTTTATAATATTGCCATCATATAGGACAAGCTAAATGATACTCACATTTTATTCTAAACAGTAGCATTATATTAATTCTGGATGGTAAAGAGATTCAAAGTCACATCATATAAGAGGAGGTTGAAAGAGGGGTGCCTAGCTGGCTCAGTCCGGTAAGTTTTTGACTGACTTTCGCTCTGGTCATGATCTCACTGGTTGTGAGTTTGAGCCCCGAGTTGGGGTCTGTGCTGACAGCTCAGAGCCTGGAGCCTACTTCAGATTCTGTCTCTGTCTCTCTACCTCTCTCCCACTCACACTCTGTCTTTCTCTCTCTTAAAAATACATAAACATTAAAAAGAAACTTTTAAAAAAAAGGAGGTTGAAGGAATTGGGAATTTAATTGATTAATTAATTAATTTTTAAAGTTTATTTATGTATTTTGAAAAAGAGAGAGCAAGAGAGAATGGAGGGCAGCAGAGAGAGAAGGAGAAAGAATCCCAAGCAGGCTCCACGCTGTCAGCACAGAGCCTGGCATGGGGCTTAATCCCATAACCATGAAATCATGATCTCAGCTGAAACCAGAAGTCTGACACTTAACCGACTGAGCCACCCAGGCACCCCGGGAATTTAATTTAGAGAGGAAGAGATCACTGGGACAATGATAGCCTGATATAGGGTGGTTAGATTTGTTTTGTACTGTTTCAAAGGCCTTAAACTTTATTGAAAGTTCAACATGCTTTCAGTGACTAAATCTCTATAGAATAGGTGTCTACCTCATAGATATGTGACATTTTCTTGACACATCCAGAGATTTAACAATTATTCGACAAATAGCCACTGAGTACCCACTATGTGTCACTCAAGATACTCGTGTTTTAGCAATGAGGAGAGATGTCTCTGCTTTCATGACAACTAGGGTCTCACTAAGAATTTAACAACCATTTAAAACATTCCATCTTCAGACAATCCAGAAAATTCTTTCTGGGGCCAATGGAAAGACATTGTGAAAATATGCAATTTTTTGAGTTGTTTGAAAATGGTTAGATCTGAATGGGAGTAGATAGTTAGGTACATTTGGTAACTTTCCAGTCCTGAGATTATATGAGAATAAGAATACCCTTGATACCAGCGATTTATTTTCTTCTTTTAAGTTTTATTTATTTATTTTGAGAAAGAGAGAGCCAGAGAGACAGAGAGAGAGACAGAGAGAGAGCTCATGGAGGAGGGAAAGAAAGGGAGAGAGAAGTGAGAGAGAATCCCAAGCAGGCTCTGTGCTGTCAGTAAAGAGCCCAACTCAGGTCTCAATCTCAAGAACCATGAGATCATGACCTGAGCTGAAATAAAGAGTTGGATGCTTAACCGACTGAGTCACCCAGGAGCCCCACTACCAGTGATTTCTAATCTTTGAGCTTCAGACCCCAAGGGATCCAAGGAACTGTTTCAGAGAGCTCAGCAATCCATATGTGCTTCAATAATTATTTAAATTAAATAAATAATGTTGTCACTACTATCACGTAGTAGCCATTGAAATTTTTATTCATTCATCCATTCAATATGTATTGATAACCCACTAGGTTTCAGGGACTAATATAAAAACTAGGAGAAAAAAAAAACAGAACAAAAAATATTTTGGAAAGATTGGTAATCACTGCTTTGTGTTACTTGCAATACTCAACTTTATTTACTATATCAAAAGAACAGATGGCAAAAACATAATTCTGTTGATTCTGTTTTTTGTTGGAGTTAGAGGAGTCTGCCTTTCACATACAAAGCTGATGTACAAGTTATTAAGATATAAATGATACACTACAAGCTATGTGATCCAAGACAATCTTAAAAATTTTAAGAATTTTATCCTGCACTGTGGTTATGAATAAAATTTAATTTGACTGAAAGCTACATTATTTTTCTATTTTATACACACACACACACACACACACACACACACACACACACACACACACTTCTTCCTTTTATGGCAGTTAAAGTGAAACAGAGCTGTTCGGAAATAATAAGATCTCTGTTTCCATGGTAGTAATACAAGAACAGAAAAGAGGAAGATTTCAAAAGCTCCCGTAACCTGACCTCAGAATTCTGTGGTTGATAATAATATCAGGAATACCACGGAATCCTATGACATATGGTATCAGCATGCGAAAAGCAAAGATTGAGCTCCATTCCTTGCCCCTTCTTTTACACAATGCTATATGTGAAGGCAAGACTATGGAGAACCACTAGCCTCATATCCTAAAAATAAGATAGTCAAAACTAGTGAATGGTGCTGACTATCTTAGTGCTATAGAATGGACATAATAGCAGTGCCTTCTTCCAGCATCCCCAGTTATACAGCTAAAGTAAATCTAATAGATGATATCTATGCAAGTCCTTTTAAAGACAGAATGTCTTCTAGGCTATGGACAGATAAAGAAGGACTTAACAGTATTTATATACTTAAAAGAAGAGTATGTCAAAAGAATGGAGAGGATCAGCATGAAATGTAAACATGGAGTTGAAGACGAAGGTTTGGGCAGCATTCATCGAGTGCTGTCCACGAAGTGGAGAGAGACTGAATCTGAAGGAGAAACACTGAATCTGGAGAAACTACCAAAATGGTAGTTATATATCTCTATTGTGTAGTAGAGATTTTTTAAATTAGTTTTTATTATGACTTGAATGAAATATCTCTCTGATTTATATAGTTTCTGTGCTTGCCAAGTAATTTTTAATTTCTGAATTTCCATCTCAATTAATGAGCTGCCAAGAAGGAAATACAAATATACTATTCATGGTGGAGGGATCCCCTCTGTTGTCAATTAATATATTTTCATGGGGTTAGAAGATCTGATTAGTGTTTTATAACCATGATTTCTACTCTAAATTAGTATTTAGACCCATATTTAGGCCTAGTATTTGACGTTTTGGCTTATGTATCATTCATTTAGAATTTGGGTTCCATCTGTTTGGATTCACGGATAAAATCAAGTGAGGAAATGAGATCACAACCTTGGATAATGATGCTATCTCATGAAGCTCTGCCTAAGCAATTTGCTCTTAACTCCCCGTGAGTCATCTTCTACCCACTTTCAAAGTGGTCCTGTGACCTAGAGATAAGTCAGATCATTGGAAAAGTGGAAGACTAGTCTCTTTTGTTATTTGCTTGGCAAAAACAAAATAAAAGCTGAAAAGTGATCCTTCGGTTCAGATACAGTTTTATCTCTACCCTACCTGTGAAAATCCAGTTTACAAACTGTTATGCTTATATGCATAGATGATTCAATGTAGTATGCATCTTATCAAGAAGGATTGCATCTCTGCCTTATAGAAGTCAATTTAGAATTCTCAGATTTAAAAGATTTATCTTTAATGAACTTTAGAAACTTGTTTTCATTGTTGTTAGTTAATACTCTAAGTGATTTGATTAAGGGAATTAGGAACAATGAGTAAAAAACAAGTTTTGAAGATTTTTTCCAGGCTTAACTCCATTGCAAGTCTGGCTTAAGTTGTATTGATCGTAACAGATTGTCTATACATTTACTTCTGCTATGACAAAATATGTTAGATCTAATGAGACATCTGTAAATAACTTTTAACTGTAAACAGTTAATAAACAGGGTGAGGGGTCCAGTACAGAGGGTGTTTTCCCTGGATCAGGAAGCTTAGGGGAGTTCTTTTTATTGAATGCTTGGCGTTTGATGGGAAGGAGCATTAAAAGCAAAAGAAAATTCGTGCCAGAGAGAAACTTCAGGTATCTCACTATATCTCAATGGGATAAAAATGACAATAACCCACATTATATGTTCAGAAGAAAACTAGATTGTTCATTAGAAAATTCTGTTTCTTGGAATGACTGTCAAATATCTTTTTTTAATGGATTTTATTTTCAAAAATGAAAAAGGCTTTTTGTTTGTTTCTGATTATAAAAGTAAGGGATTAATTGGGAAGATGATGGTATAAATGCACATTTATCCGTGCCTAATATTTACTGAAAAGAAGCACAAGATAAAGAAAACTTCATTAATGCTGAAACTAGAGCAGGCTTTATTTTCATAAGACAACATTTAGATAAAGGATGCCAAGGCCAAACAGGCACATGAAAAGATGTTCAGCGTCGCTCCTTATCAGGGAAATACAAATCAAAACCACACTCAGGTATCACCTCACGCCAGTCAGAGTGGCCAAAATGAACAAATCAGGAGACTATAGATGCTGGAGAGGATGTGGAGAAACGGGAACCCTCTTGCACTGTTGGTGGGAATGCAAATTGGTGCAGCCGCTCTGGAAAGCAGTGTGGAGGTTCCTCAGAAAATTAAAAATAGACCTACCCTATGACCCAGCAATAGCACTGCTAGGAATTTATCCAAGGGACACAGGAGTACTGGTGCATAGGGGCACTTGTACCCCAATGTTCATAGCAGCACTCTCAACAATAGCCAAATGATGGAAAGAGCCTAAATGTCCATCAACTGATGAATGGATAAAGAAATTGTGGTTTATATACACTATGGAATACTACGTGGCAATGAGAAAAAATGAAATATGGCCTTTTGTAGCAACGTGGATGGAACTGGAGAGTGTGATGCTAAGTGAAATAAGCCATACAGAGAAAGACAGATACCATATGGTTTCACTCTTATGTGGATCCTGAGAAACTTAACAGGAACCCATGGGGGAGGGGAAGAAAAAAAAAAAAAAAAAGAGGTTAGAGTGGGAGAGAGCCAAAGCATAAGAGACTGTTGAGAACTGAGAGCAAACTGAGGGTTGATGGGGGGTGGGAGGGAGGAGAGGGTGGGTGATGGGTATTGAGGAGGGCACCTTTTGGGATGAGCACTGGGTGTTGTATGGAAACCAATTTGACAATAAATTTCATATATAAATAAAATAAAATAAAATAAAAAAAAAAAAAAAAAAAAAAAAAAAAAGGATGCCAAGGCCAGACCCATGATTCTCCTGCTCAAGAACACAGTGAGCTGGGCTATAGGAAGTGAGTGGAGATGTACAGAAAAACCTCAATAGTTCTTCTTACCTAGAGGAGCAGATAAAGGTGATATGAGTGGGCTGCAGGAAGGATGGAAAAAACTTTTGGGGAGGGTAGGGGATCATGGAAGAAAAGCAGTATGACTAAATAGTACCGTTCTGTTTTTCTGACCTAACTTCTTCATCAGTAGAGATCTATTATAGATGAACTTTTATTGCAACCGTGGACCAGAAATAATAGCACTGACTCATAAAGTTAGGTGTGCACTAACCCTTTAAAAGGTTTCATATTGAAAATAGACTCTATATCAGAAGTAGTAAAGGAGGTGCTAATTTAAGGAGTGCCTCCTCCACACTGAAGAGGGGAAAACACAAAAAGGAAGATAATGAAGGATTTTCAATAAATTTATAAAGAAAATGCAGAGTCAAATTTTACAGACTACAATTGTTCACAGGTACAGTTTTCTAGCCATCCATTCACCCATTGACCATAGGCAGCTAAGTAGTAAAATAGAATATTTACTATAAAATGCATCTCTTTAGCTCTAGTGCTAATAGAAAGACAAAAATAATGCTTGATTAACTAGGAAGAAGAATCAAGGAAATTCTATCCATACTAATCTGGGACAAGTATTAGATTTACACTATAAGAGGAATATGCAAGAAAACACCAGTAAGCAAAACAAAAACAAAAAAAACAAACAAAACAAACACACACAAAAAAACAAAAAAATATATATATACCACACCAAAAACAAACAAACAAACAAACAAAAAACCCAAAAACAACCAAACAAAACCCACACAATAACAACAACAACAAAAAAAACATTTTAGAGCTAAAAGCATCATAGGGATGTTTAATGAAAAAGATGAGTGAAAATAATGTTTGCACAATGTTTGGGAACATTCCTACAGTCCTAATTGACTGTAGGAAACAGAGAAAATTTCAGCTGTAAACACTTTGTGCTTTCATGGAAATTAAAGAAAATGGATTCAAGCAGAAGATTTTATAATAAAGTAGAATGAAAAAGCCACTAGAAAAACTATGGTAAGAAAAAAAATCACCTTTTAGACATAATAATATTATAGCGATGTTAATTTCTTGTTTTTGATATACTAGGTTATGTAAGTTTTTAACATATATATAACTTATAAACAATGTGTCTTAGAACATTGGGATATATATAGTAGGTACTAGACATATATTTGTTGAGTGAATGAATCAATTTCACCCACAGTGGTATGGCATAGTGGGAGACAGTGATCATTCGAATTACGCAGGAAGCTATTTAAAAATACAGAAGTTTAGATTCCATCTCATATCTATTCAATTAGGGTCTGTGAGAAAATAATAGAAGTTGATAACACCATAGCAGTGAGAGATTTCAACAGATCTTAGTCCTTGACACATTACATAAATAAGCCAAGCCCATAGAAGATCTTAATCATATAATTAACAAGCTAAATCTACTATCGTGACTTATAAACATTTTTAAAGCCATGGATTTTTTTCTTCAAAATAAATCTTATATAAACTATCAAGGATTAAGAGATGCAGTTCTGATACCTATTATGTGGCTATTGATTTAGCAAATACATTCTTTTCAATACTCACAAGTAAAGAGCATCAGAAGCAGTTTTCATTCATTTGGGATGAGCAATGGTTCACATTTATGAACTTGCTCTTTGATCTGTGCTCACCCTCTGTCACAACATAGTAGTCCAAAGGTACTTGGATCATCTAGACATTCTGTAGGACATCGTATTAGTTTGATATATTAATGACATCAACGTTTGGGCCCTGATGAGCAGGAAGTAGTAAATGCTTTAAATGCCCATATAAGACATATGTGCTCCAGAGGTGGGAGATAAAACTCCATAAACACTCAGGGGTTTGCCACAATGGTGAAGTTTGTAAGATATCATTGATCTCACATAGACTTTGGCATCAGACAGAATTGGCTTGAGTTCATGTCCCATTATTTCCTAACTGTGCATCTTTGAAGATGTTCTTTAACCTAAGTCTAAGTTTTAAATGATTAATTTTATGAAGATCTTAGAATGGTGCCTGGCATATAGCAAATGTTTAATGTACATGAACTTCTTATCATTATTACTCCGTTTAGGGACTAGAATCTTGACTGCAATTGTTATTTGGGTCTATCAAGTTCAGAAATCTATTTAAAATAATGTCTAGAGCATTGTTTAAGTCAGTGTTATAGAATAATAAAAAAGGGTAAGTTGAAAATATATGAGCCCACATTATGAAATGGGAAACTGAAGTGAGCTTCATTATATAGATGACTTTAGGATAATTTATTTTTATCATTTCCTATTATTTTTAATTCAATTTACTACTAACCATTTTCTCAGGCAGGTTGGAGCCCGGACTTCTCTCTCTCTCCTTGTTTTTACTTACTCCTTCCTATAGCAGAAAGAGTGAATTATCTGATGGATGTAACTTAAGAGACTATAACAGCGGTCAGATTACTTCCGTAGGGGCAATAGCACTGTAATAAAAAGTGGGTTTGTCTCTCTTCCTCTCTTGGGCTCTTTGCTGATAATGAGTCAGCTTGTAGAAAGGATGCCGAGTCCTGCAAGAGGAAGGCAGATCAGGTTTCTACTCTCTGGGTTTTGGCTTCTTTATCTTGCCTGGACGGTTGAGTCAAGTTAATCTCCAATTCAGGAGAAAGGTCCATTTTGGCCTCTAGTGTAAACCATTTTCTCCAATCTTTAAAATAAAAACCCTGATTGATATTTTGATTTAATTCTAATGTTAACCTATAACCATGTTTACTATAAAATGAGATTCTGATATTCATTTCGATTTCTTTAGCCATTGATTGATCATTCATTAATTTATTCACCCACTTACTCATCCATACATTAATTCTGGATATTTATCATTCAATATTTATTGAGTGCCTACTATGTGCCAGAGACCCTTATAGGCATTTGCAGCTGCAAAATGCACAAAACAGGCATTTGCAGCTGCGAAATGTACAAAACACAAAATGCACAAAATCCCTGCCTCTATGAACCCTATATTCTAGTAGGGAAGTCAGACCATAAACAATATAAAGAAAGAAAGAATAGAAGTGTGGTAAATACAAAATATAGGTGGTGATGAAGGCAACTGAGAAAGAAAATAAAGCAGAAAAAAAAAGGGCTGAGGAATGTGAGTTGGATGGAGTTGAATTTTAAGTTGAGGTTTCCAGGGAAGATGTCACTTAAATGGTAAAAGACTTAAGGAAAAGAAAGAGCAAGGCCTTAGGCTACCTGGGGAAGGGTTCCAGGAGGAAGGACCCTGATATAGAGAACAGAGGTGGGAGTGTGAAGAGATGGCCTGTGTGACTGATAAGAGCTTAGACACTGTGAGTGCAACGGGGAGACTTTTGGAAAGTTTTAAGCAGAGGAGTGATGTGATATATCCTGCATGTTGAAAGTGCCCAGAACAGACAAAATTCCTGCCTTTGTGAAACTTACATTCTAGGAGAGGAGGCAATTAAAAAAATAAATAAGTGGGGCCCCTGGGTGACTCAGTTAAGTGTTCAACTCTTGATAGCAGCTTAGGCCGTGATTTTGCTGTCTGGGGTCGAGCTGCATGTCAGCTTTGTGCTGAGCATGGAGCCTGCTTGGGATTCTCTCTCTCTCCCCCCCTCTCTTTGCCCCTCCCCTGCTTTCTCTCTCTCTCTCTCTCTCTCAAAAATAAATCAATAAGCTTAAGAAATCATTGGAATCTATGGAATGGAAGGTCATAAGTGTTACTGAGAGAGAATAAGGCAGGGAAAGAGGACATTCTGGCTGTGGCAGTAAGAACAGATTGCTGGGAGTCCTGGACAGTGGACGTAGTTAGAGGTTCTTGCAGTAATCAAGGCAGGAGGTGGTGAGAGTGAGTGGGAGTAGGGTGGTGGTGGGACCTGGCAGATTCAGGACATATTTAGAAGGCGGAGCCAATCAGAATTTTTTGATAGATTGGCAATGTGGTGTGAGAGAGAGAGAGAATTCAAGGATGACTCCAGGGGTTTTTTTTGGCTGAGCAACTAGAAGAATGGTGTTGTCATTAACCAAGATGGGGAAAACTATGGGAGCAGCATGTTTGGGGAAACTTTGAGAACTCACTTTGAACCTGTTAAATTTGCAAGGCCTATTAGACATCCATGTAGGGATGTTGAGGGGGCAGTCTGGAGTCAAGATAGAAAAGTTATGGGGTGCCTGGGTGGCTCAGTTGGTTAAGCATCAGACTCTTGATCTCAGCTCAGGTTTTGATCTCAGGGTCGTCAATTCCAGCCCCACGTTGGGCTCCCGGCTGGACATGAAGCCTACTTTAAATAAATAAATAAATAAATAAATAAATAAATAAATAAATAAATAAATGTAGAAAAGTTAGCATGGATTTTTCCTTTTCAGGTCATGGTTATCTTGAGGCATACTTTCTCACTGGGAGGCAATGAAAAACACTGGGTCTATACCTTGATTACCTGGGCTCAGGTCTGACTCTAAGATACCTCTGTGCTTCTGGGCAATTATTTAACATCTCTATGGCTCAATTTTGTCATCAGTAAAATGGGAAATAATTGTGTAAGTCATGGGATTATTCTGATAATGAAATGAGTTAGTCTCTCTCACAATATTGGCAGTGTGCCTGACATGAAATAAGTATTCAAAACAAAAATTTTAAAACGTCATAATAGTAATAGCTCACACTTAAGTAGCCCTTACTTTAGTTGCCAGGCATTCTTCACTCTTCTAAGAACTTTATGTATGTTACCTCGTTTTTCATTCACAAAACCCTAGGAGACCGATACTCTTACCTCATGTCATGGAGATGTGTAGATGGTTAAGTTACAGAGTTAACAGGTGGCAGAATTGGGGCCAATTCCAGGCAAACTGGCTTCAGAGTCCGTGCATTCTGGAACTCTGAATATGCATATTGTCTATGGGTATTTTTTCTCTGGGTTGTTCCTTCGTTGAATTAGGACATTTGTTCTTAATCTGTTTATGAACCCGCTCAAAGTTCATTAGACTCTGGTATTTATCAATTGTACTTCTAAGGAGTATTATTACTGCCAGTATACTTTGCAAAGTATAATTTCTAATTGCCCTAGGAATGACCTATCTCTCCACTTGCCAGGTCTTGTTGCTTCCTTGCTTCCTGTCCTTCTCTAATTTGAGCACTCTGTCTTCTGTAGCTGGGTGATCAGCATCCTGCCTTAGTAGTAGCAACACAGGGACTCAGTTCTGCCTGACTTACTGGGAAGTGTGGTTCCGGGTTGAGATTCGCTTTCCCATGGCTGCTGCCACTTGGGGGCATTCTTGTTTTGCCATTTCATATCCATTCTCATGTAGACAATAGTTGCATAGCTAACTGGCAACTCAAACACTTGGGTTGACTTTTGTCACAATCACACAAATCATATATAAAATATATTATTTCAAACAGGTATTTATAAGAAAGCTATCTAGGGTCTTATTAGATACAATGACCTTTTCATAATTAAAATAATATTTTTGGTAATTGGTAACATATTTTATATTCACTTATTCTTTCTTTGATGCTCCTTCTTTTTCTTAATGTAGAGGTGAGTTATCTTCTCTCTAAAGAACTTCTTTTAACATTTCTCGTAAGGCAGGTGCACTGGCAACAAATACTCTCAATTTTTTTTTTTTAACTGGGAAAGTCCTTATTTCTCCTTTAGTTTTGGGGGATAATTTTGCAAGGTACAGAATTCAAGATGGCAGAGTTTTTTGGTTTTTTTGTTTATTTGTTTTTCTCTCAACACTTTAAATATTTCATTCCACTTTTCTTGCTTGCATGGTTTCTGAGGAGTCAGATGTAATTCTTATCTTGGTTCTTTCTAAGGAAAAGAAGTAAAGTCTAAAGTCTTTTTTTTCCCCTATGGCTTCTTTCAGAATCTTTATCTTTGATTTTCTGTAGTTTGAAAAGGATATGCTTAGGTGTATGTGGTTTCTTGGTTTTGTTTTGTTTTGTTTTATCCTGGCTCGTGTTCTCTGGGACTCCTCGATCTGTAGTTTAGTATCTGATCTTAATTTGGGAAAATTCTCAATTTTTTCTCTCTCTTTTTTTTTTTCTCCTTCTGGTCTTCCCATTATGCATATGTTACACCTATTGTAGCTGCCCCACAGTCCTTGGATATTCTTTTTTCTTTCCAGTCTTTGTTCTCTTTGCTTTTTAGTTTTGGAGGTTTCTGTTGACATATCCTCAAGCTTAGAGATTCTTTAGCCATGTTTAGTCTACTAGTAAGTTTATTAAAGGCATTCTTCATTTTGGTAACAGAGTTTTTTGATCTCAAGCATTTCTTTTTGGTTCTTAGAATTTTTACCTCTCTGCTTAACATTGCCCATCTGTTCTTATATGCTGTCTACTTTATCCATTAGAACAGCCATTAGGATATTAATCATAGTTGTTTTAAATTTCCAGTCGGGGGGGGGGGCTCTTGGGTGACTCAGTCGTATAAGTGTCCGACTTTGGCTCAGGTCATCATCTCATTGTTAGTGAGTTTGAATCCCACGTGGGGCTCTGGGCTGACAGCTCAGAGCCTGAAGCGTGCTTCGGATTCTGTGTCTCCCTCTCTCTTTGTCCTTCCCTGCTCACACACTCTCTCTGTCTCTCTCAAAAATATATAAACATTAAAAAGAAATTTAATTTACAGTCTGGTACTTCCAACATCCCTGCTTTGTCTGCTTATTATGTTGGCTCAGTCTACTCATATTGTATGGTTTTGTTTGTTTGTTTGTTTTTGCGTGTTAGTATGCATCGTAATTTTTTCTCGATAGCCTGGGGTGATGTACTAGGTAAAAGTAATTGCTGTAAATTTAGTAATGTGGTGGTGAGGTGTGGGGGTAAGCAAAGTGTTTTATAGTATTATGATTAGGCTTAGACTTTTAATGAGCCTATGCTTCTAGATTGTGAATGTCAAAAGTGTTTCTTAGTTTTTTTTTTCACCCCCTTAGTGGGAAAGGGTGGCTAGAATAGAAGGCTAGAGCTGACTATAGTTGGGCATTTCTCTTCTTCTAAGTCAGTTAGGCTCTTACAATACCCCAGCAGGTTAGGCTCTGGTTAAGTAGTTTCTGCTGAGGGCAGTCCATATTAAGAAAAACAGAATGATCTGATATATTTCAAAATGGTTCTTTCCCCCTTCCCTTGCCAGAAGCACAAGGTTTTTTGTTTCTGTTTTTTTCGCCAATATTTACTCTAAGAACCTAATCAAGCTCCTGAAGGTAAATCACACAAAATTGTGCCTTCCCCATGACTAGGTCTACCTGGAGTTTTTAACTCTCAGAGTTGTCCATACAGAACCTCCAGCAATTTATCAATTACAGTTCAGGTTTTTCCTCACTTGGCCCCGATTCCCAAGGTAGTTTCCCCTGCTAAGTCTCTGTTCTGGTAATTGTAACTTCCTATATTTGCCTGTCTGTCTCTCCATTTTTGGAGGCAGCACTTTTCCCTGTGTCCTCACTTGTCTTACGGATCCTAGAAGAGCTGTTGATTTTATAGTCTGGTTAGCTTTTTGCTTGTTACAGTAGAGTGGCAACTTTCAAGCTCCTTATATGCTGAACCAGAAACTGGAAGTGACAATCAGTAACTTTTAATCACGTAAAGATTCTAAATATTTAGGCATAATCATAGTATAAATACAGTAACAACTTTAAGCATTGGCTTTAATACATGTTTCTAAAAAAATAGAGCTATATTTTTTAAAAATAAAATTCCAGGGGCGCCTGGGTGGCGCAGTCGGTTAAGCGTCCGACTTCAGCCAGGTCACGATCTCGCGGTCCGTGAGTTCGAGCCCCGCGTCAGGCTCTGGGCTGATGGCTCAGAGCCTGGAGCCTGTTTCCGATTCTGTGTCTCCCTCTCTCTCTGCCCCTCCCCCGTTCATGCTCTGTCTCTCTCTGTCCCAAAAATAAATAAATGTTGAAAAAAAAAATTTAAAAAAAATAAATAAATAAAATTCCATATTATATAGTTAATTGAGAGTAAAAGTCTACTCTTTGAGCTATTTATAAAAAATGATATAAATCAGAAGTTGACAAACTGTAGTCCATGAGCCAAGTTCACCAGCTGTCTGTTTCCTTATGGTCTGTGAGCTAAGAATGGTTTTTCACTTTTAAATGGTTTTTCACTTTTAAATGGTTAAAATAAAAAGATGAATAATATTTTGTGACACATGAAAATTATATGCAAAACAAATTGCAGTATCTATAAATAAAGTTTTAATCAAACTGTTTACATTTTGTGCATGGCTACCTTCAGTCTACAATGACACAGTTGAGTAGTTCGACAGAGATTTTATGGCAGAGCCTAAAATATTTACTATCTGCCCTTTGCAGTAAATATCTGCTGAGCCCTTAAATAGACTGATAAGGAAATAATGCCATAGGCATCTTTGGTAAGGGCAGAGTCCTGTATCACCTGATCAGGTTCTGTTTCTCTTGTGCTTATAACATGCAGAACTGTCATTTGACTGTGGATGCTGATTCCAATCAAAGGAGACAGAGAAAAACATTGAGCCTAATCCCATACAACACTCCATTTTTATCTTAATATGCATTTCCTTTGAAAGATGGTTCTCATATAATGTTGACTTGTTTTCCAGAAACAAAACTGTCACTGAATGTGGAATTGCATTTTGAAAGCCTAGGCAAAAGAGGACATTTTTTTTTTTCTGGAGTGAAAACTGTTTTATTACTTATTTTACTCATTATAAAAGTATGAACTTAATGTCAAAAGTTACAAAAACACAGAGAAGCATAATATGAATGTAAAAATAACCTAAAATCTCACCTCTCTGAGATAACCACAATTTGACCTCAGTTTATTCTGTGGCTTAAGAGAAAGAGCTGATATTTATTTTTCAGTCTGCAAAAGGCTACCTGATGCTGGCCCAGATATAGTTGAGGAGCCTCTTGTAAGGGGCAAGTGGCAGGTGGCCCATAGGCCACCATAGGAGAACATATTGGCTCTTTGCAAGTAGTTAAGGGTTAGCTCAACTCTACCAGGCTCCAGCCACTGAAGCCTCAGGTGGGAGGTCAGTAGATCTGGCTGCTGTGTAGATCTCAGGTAGGTCAGCTTATACCAGGGATCAAAGTGGGAAAATGCCCTACAGAAAGCATTGCAATATGCATTTATTCATTCAACCATTTGATCAGCCAGTCAGTGAAAAGGAAGCATGTTAGTTTCCTATGGCTGCTGTAACAAATGACCATGAACTTAATGGCTTAAAACAACATAGATTTCTTCTTTTATAGTGCTGGTGGTCAGAAACCTAAAAGGGTGTTGGAAGGGCTGTGTTTCCTCTGGAAGCTTCAGGGAAGAATCTGTTTCCTTGTCTTTCCTAGCTTTCTAGCTTCTAGAGGTCAACTGTATTCCTTGGCCTTTTCCTCCATCCTCAAAGAATATCACTCTAACATCTGGTTCCATGATCACATCTCTTTTCTCACTTTTTCTCAACATCTTGCCTCCTTCTTATAAGGATGCTTATGATTGCGTTGGGCCCACACAGATAACCCAGGATAATCTCCTCACCTTAAGATCTTTAATTTAGCCACACCCACGAAGTTCCTTTTGCTATGTAAGGTAACATACATCACTCATAGGTTCTGAGGAATAGGATGTAGACATTTTTGAGAGGCCTTTTTTCTATCTACCACGGTGTGTAAGCACTTGCTTTGTTTCTAACACTAAACTGGGTTCTGGGAAATCAGAGATGAATGATCCTCTCGCCTTGCCACCGAATAGCTGAATCCCAGTCCAGGGGAAAGAGCGTGGGCAAAGGCACAGAAAAATGAAGTGATGATGTGCGAGAAATGGTGATCAATTTAGCATTCAGGAAATCCTGTATATTAGTTAGTGCTCTTCGGACAAAGCCTTAGATGCCAACTTGATTGAGTTTAAACAAAAATGATTTTCTTAAAAGAATGGAAGGTGACAAATGGAACCAAATGGCAAGAATGCAGCCAGACCTCGGAAAGGTCCGGACCAAGAGCTGGAAAGCAGATAGAAACCCAGGCAGCTTCTCTCCATGTGCTTGCTCCTGGTACCCAGGTGTGGCTAAAATGACCACACCACACCTTCTGAGATTTTTTTTTTAAAACAAACAAACAAACAAACAAATAAATAAGGAGAAAAAAATATAGTCATGTCTTCACATTGTTTTTGATTCTTAGGAAAGAGTCCAATTTATTGTTGATTCTTGGTCCAATTCACTCTGGACTTGGTGATATCACGTAGTGATGTCACAGGGGAATCTTTGAGAAAGTTTTCACCGAGGGAGTTTGAGCATCATATTGCACTGTCACATAATGATTTTTTCTTTTTGTGGGGATGTAGGTTATTGATTTATTGTCATTATTCTTAGATTATGGAGGGCCTAAAATCAGGATAAATATCACTATACGCTTTGTAAAATATCTGATTGCTCTGAGAAAAAAATAAATAATATATCCTGATTCTGTTCATTTGTTTAGGAATTTTGCTAACTCACCTTGTTGAATATATGTCTCTCTTGAATTCAGTGGTTCCCAACCTTCACTACGGAGCTGCCTAGGGAAATTTTTATAAAATATTTATGCTCAGGCTCCACTGGAGACCATTTGAATCGGAATCTGAGGTGGTAACAGACACCTGTGTTTTAAAAAAAATTGCCTTGGGTGAAATGATTACATGTAACAACTGGTGACATTGAATAAGGTGTGTAGTTTAGTTAACAGTATTGTACTGATGTCAGTTCCCTGGTTTCGTCATGGGAGGAAGCCGTTGAAGGATGCTGGGGAACTCTCCATACTGTTTTTTGCAATGTCTTATGAGTCTAAAATGATTTAAAAACAAAAAGTAAAATAAAAAATACGAACAAAACTCCAAAATAATCCTACCCTTCCTCAAATAGTTATCAGTTAGACAAAATTATTTTTGAAAGTTTTAAGAACAACAAAATATGCCCTAGGTGATTCTGAGGCAGATTGAGAATGGTTGCCTTAATATATTTAGGGGAAGTGAGTACCTTTGTGTAAGATCAAATTGGATTCCCCTAATGAGGACTTCAACCAAACAAGGTTTTGATGGCATTAAATTTAGGAGAGTTTATGGGTAGAATTTATCTTCTGTTTTCAATCTCAGAGAATGTAATAAAAGGTCAGAGTACCTCTTTTACTGTACTGTAGAAATGACTCAGAAATTTCCTACAGAGGCTTGGCTTCTGGCTTCAGACATTCCACCCAATGTTATATGCCCCCACCACGAATGAACAATCTAGCTTGGGGTTCAGGCTGCCTGAATAATTGACATTTCCTGCCTCCAGGCAGTGTGTTGAATGCTAAGAAGGTGATACAAAAGGATTATTGGACACTAACTTTAATATGGAATAAAGGGCACGTGAAACCTTCTGCCCTGGTTTTTCCTTTTAGTGTCCTGAGATTTCTGTCTCAAAAGCAATTTAACAAATCAAAGTGTATTCAGGCCCAGAAAGGAGGAATAATTCTTGATCTGGGCAGATCCTTAAATACAGGGAAGATCTTTGGGTGAAGAAGACATTTAAGGAAGTTATTTTGATCTTAACGTATAATAAATTTCATTTCTGATAGAGCTGTAGTGTTAGGAAGGTTCATGTTTTGTATTAAATTTCAGACTTTACAAGCCAAAAAGTTGGTATAACTATTTAAGTGCATTAGTCAGGAAGTCTTTTTATTTTAAAGTGACAGAGTAGTTTAAAGGAAAAGGAAAGATTTACTGACTAACTAGAAAGTTGAAGGCATCCCTGCCTTCAGGTATGGCTGGATTCAGGATTGAAACAAAGTCATTGGACTGACTCTATTTCTCTACTTGACTCTGCTTTCTCAGCAGATTTTCCCCAGGTGGTGGCAAAGGTGTATTCTAGTAGTCCTAGGATACATTCTTCTTTCAGCTAATGTTCCCCAAACAAAAAGAGCTCTGTTTTCCCCATGGCTCCAGGCAAACTCCCGGTGTGGCTTTCATTGTACTGGTTAAATCTCAAGCCCATCTCTGAAGAAATCCCTGTATAAAGAAGAATAGAGGCTTCTATTGGTTAGGACTATGTTATGTACTTACTGCACAACCAAGATGTGAGGTTAATTTTCCAAACTATACATGGACTGAAAATGGAGCAGAGTTGGTTCTCCAAAGAGCTGCTGGCCAGATAGAAGGTGATGATTCCCATTGGGTGAGATCATTTATGGGCATTGGTTGCAGCAATAGGCATCACCAAGTGGATGCCAAAGAGGAATGTGGTGGATACCCTGTAGTAACTAATATTTCTTATCTGTGAACATGCGTGAGAAACCCCCCACCCAGAGTCCTGGCAATACCATGCTCAGGTGGACATCGTTGAAAGCAAGGGTGGGTGTCTACTAACAGATAAAGAGCCTATAAAACATGAGTTACAGGATGAAATCATAAATGAAAATCAAAGTGGGAATCCAAAGTCAGACATTGTATAGTAGGGCTTACGAGGCAATTGTGTCAAAAGCTTCATTTTGAATGTTAGCCTGCTTTGTAAACTTTCCTTTATACTTTATACACTGCTCTTTGGGAATATGGAAACTGATTTCTTGTGGTGGAGAGGGGCAAGTTAGTGGGGGAAGACAAAGAGGGAATGTGGAGGGGAGCTGGAGAGAAGAGAAGAGATACGATGTGTATTTGGATCTGATTTATTAAATGTGAAATTTACGAATTTTTATGAATGAATGTTACACAGCAATGAAAAGTTTAAACATGTTAGTCTTTGGTTTATTGGTTCATCTTTAATAGTTTCCCCATTTATTGTCCATAGGCCAAAATGTTTCCACACATTTGAAAAAGTACCCCAAATAAGCATCATGTGCTCCTGCTGTCAGTATGAGGGTGGGATGAAATGAAGGGATTCTTGAGAGTTAAATTATTGAGGGGCATGAAGAAAACCAGAAACTCCAATTTCCAAACTTCCACAAAGGATGTCAATAGCACGTGTTACACGATATGTTATACCATACTGACAGCTTCATAATAACTTAGAAAAATTTAGGAATGTTCAAAAACAAAACAAAAACAAAACAAAAAAGAAAACTTTAGGAATTTTCAAAAAATTGGGAATAGTCTTTTGAGGCACATATAGAGACTATTGCAATCTTTTTCTCAGATCAATTCAGATTCAAGGTTTTTTTTTTAATTTTTTTAACGTTTATTCATTTTTGAGAGACAGAGACAGAGTGCAAGCAGGGGAGGAGCAGAGAGAGAGGGAGACACAGAATCCAAAGCAGGCTCCAGGCTCTGAGCTGTCAGCACAGAGCCCAACATGGCTCGAACTCACGATGGCGAGATCATGACCTGAGCTGAAGTCATATGCTTAACTGACTGAACCACCCAATACTTGTAAAGATGGCTCAATCAACCCTTTCTAGCTCTATTTGTTGACTTTTCTTGGGCACCGACTTTCTCACTAAAATATCCTCCACTCTATTTATAGGGGTCTTTTCAAGCAGTTCCAGGTGAGTCGGTAGGGGGAGAAGCTTGTTTTCTGGGAAGATTTTCTGTTAATTAGTAGTGGTGGGGTAACTCTTGGATTTAATGGATCCTTTTGGGTCCAGTTGGCTACTTCTATAATGTTTTAAGCCTTTGGTCAATTTAAGAAGCAGCTGCATTTGGTGGCAAGAGAAACAGAACAGAAGGATAAGAGTTCCCTTCTTGGCTTTACCATATACTAGATATATACCTTTGGAAAGTTAATTAATGTCTTTTAGCCTGGACATTCCAAACTGTAAAGTAGATATAATAATACCTACTGCAGAGGCTTTGAACATTAAAGGTGGTAAAGAACCTTGCCAAATGCCTGGCATATTTTAGGAAACAAACATGGACAAAATCTTTCATGGCATCATAAGAACAATAATCTCACATTTCAGCTGTAGCACACATTTCCACAGCTCTATCTGTGGTCTGGTCTTTTTTGATGAATTTCCACAGATCCGGTGATTTACTACCTGAAGTCCCCGAGAGTAGCAAACTCAAAGAAGCTTTCAGGAAATATACTCACCACAGGAATTTTACTAGCCTGTACATTGCCCCAAACCTATTTAATCAGGGTTAAAATGATGGGCCATCAATCTGAATATAAATACATACTTCTTTTTAAAAACCCTGGAGACAAATCACAAATTATGACCTATAAATGAACCCAGGGTATTTATGGTTCTTCTTGGAAGATTTCCAAGGTGCCATTAAAGAGACTTATTGGTGGATTTAAGCATTATCCTCCCCCGACTCACCATGCCAAGGTATAGTGGTTAAGAATTAATCTGTTTGTTCCAAATGGGCCAGCAAGAAATACTTCAAAAACCACTCTGGGAAGGTGGATGTAACCATGTGTGTGATGTTACTGAAGATGGAATTTGTCTTAGTCTGTTCTGGTTGTCATAACAAAATACCATAGACTGAGTGGCTTAGATAATAGAAGTTTGTTTTTCATGGTCCTGGAGGCTAGGAAGTCCAAGATCACGATACTAGCAAGGTAGGTTTCATTCTGATGCCTCTTCTCTTGGCTTGTAGCTGCCACCATCTTGCTGTGTGCTCACATGACCTGTTCTTCATGTATGGAGAGAGAGAGAGTACTGGTCTTTCTTTTCATAAGGACACCAATCCCATGATAGGGGCCCTACCCTTAAGACCTCATCTAAAACTAATTACTTCCCTGCGGCTCCAACTACTATCTATCATATTGGGGCTTAGGGCTTCAACGTATGAATTTGAGGGGGACACAAATATTCAGTCTTAACATTTAGGAATGTCAAAGATGTGGGAAATATGGCTACAAATCTAAACGACACATAACTTCTTGAATCTCACTGCTCATCCCTCTACAGCAAAGTTAATTGTTACCTTTCTTCTCTCCCTAACCCACCTAAACAATTTAAAAACCTGTTCTATCTCATACCCAGAGAATTATCTTAGACTTTACCCTATCACTCAACCACCATTTGCTCATCACCAAATATTGTAATTTTGACTGACAGTATTAACCTATTTTTTGGAGGCAGGGCACATAGTATTTGGTTTGCAAATTTTCGCAAAAAATAAATATTTACATAAATAAACAAATTCTACAAACTGTTTTGAAGTTGTGTTCTGTAGGATTATCCTTTGTAAAGTCTATAAAAAAGGAAAACTAGAAGATAAGAATTTGTCACTATTGGGGCACCTGGGTGGCTCAGTTGGTTGAGCGTCCGACTTCAGCTCAGGTCATGATCTCGCGGGTTGTGAGTTCGAGCCCCGCAGCGGGCTTGGTGCTGACAGCTCAGAGCCTGGAGCCTGCTTTGGATTCTGTGTCTCCCTGTCTGTCTGCCCCTCCCATGCTCATGCTCTGTCTCTCAATAATAAATAAACATTAAAAAAAATTTTTTTTTAATAAAAAATAAAAAAAGAATTTGTCACTATTGTTTCAGCATTATCCAAGGGGTAATATGACTACATCTAGCAGAGGACTCTGATCAAATGAGAAGTGACCTTTGTTGGGAGGCAGGATCTTACCAGGTTTTGCCTATGATTAAATGAAATATCCCTGTTGGCCATCAAATTTCTTACACCTCAATTTTTTCTGCTAAGGAAGATCCTAATAACTAATTTAGCTCCTCAGGTATCTTAATGAGGAAGATCAATCTACAGAAAAATGACATAAAATTTTGGTCCTTGGAAAGAGAAAGGCATATCTTTCATTGTAAATTATATACATCAGCCTTTGGTGAGTTAAATTCACGGGGGCGGGGGTGTCAATTCCCCAGGCCTGGTTGACTCTGAGTGCACTGGAAAAAAAATTGAACTTCTAGACTTCAAAGTTTAGAATTAGAGCTTGGATATAGAGAGCAATACCAGCCAGTATATCCATGTGTCCAAGTCTTTTCACTTGACAAGTCTGGATGGGCATGTCAGTTGCCGCTTATTGTGTCGTCTTCATATACACAGCAGGTTATCTCCTGCCACACCCACAGAATAGCTCTACCCCATGAATAGAATATTTGCCAGCATACATGGTAACTGTGCCTGAATGCTGTGGGACATAAACTAGAATTGTATTTTCAGGACTGTTCATAATTTCTTTAAAAGCAACATTCCACCTACCAAAATAGTCTGTATAACAGCCTAATTTGAAGGAGACACTTTTCATACCAACAATCAGTGAATGTTTTTAGAAGCTTTAAGAAAGTTTGAACACATTTGCGTATTCCTCCTTTGAGTGGGAGTTTATGTACAATGCACTGAACCCAATAGGACCTGTCTCTCTAAGCACGGTTAGCACCTGAAGTTAGAAACTGTACTCTGGGAAAAGATTCTGGCTGGAAACTTTAAGTCAAGTTAAACAGAAGGCGTTTTCATGCATTCATATTTCAGATTAGACATCCAGGTAGTTCTCTGGCCACTAACCCATTTAATGTGGACACTTTCAATTCACTCTTTTTGCTGGGTCTTTTGGATTTTTTTTTCCTGTTCTATTAACAGAATCTTGCTGTAGATATGGTTTCTGTAATTCTTCAGAGTACAAGTTCCATAGAACTGCATGCATTAATATAACCCTATAATTTTAAAGAGACCTTTGTCCTTAGAACAGCTGTCTCTATGAATATTTCAGTAGTGAATGTTTACTAGTAATACTTTTCAAATTCTCCTTTTATTTTAAACAACTTCACTGGTTCTCCTTTGTTACTAGATTTATGTATCTTTTTCCTTAAAACTCTTGCCAGAGACCGTCTTTCAGATATTCTAGGAATTTATAGGTACAGTACCCATAAATTTTCTCTAAGTAGAGATGTCAGTGGCATTCTATGTATCATTCACTTAAAATAACTACAAAAAAATGATTCCTTGAATAATGGAATAGTGAAGTATTTAAACTGAAAAAAGAGAATTTGGGGCACCTGGGTGGCTCAGTTGTTTAAGCATCTGACTCTTGGTTTCAACTCAGGTCATGATCTCATGGTTTGTGGGTTTGAGCCCCTTGTCGGGCTCTGCACTGACAGGGCAGAGCCTGCTTGGGATTCTCACTCTTCCTCTGTCTCTTTGCCCCTCCCCTTCTTGCTCTCTCTGTCTCTCTCAGGTATGGACATTAAAAATATAAATAAATGAACATTAAAAAAATAAAATGAAAAAAGAGAATTCAAGAATACATTTTCCAAATAGACAAAAATTAGGGTGCTCAAAATGTCTTTAAATGTAAGCATATTGATGGGTCTGGGTGGCTCTGTCTGTTAGGCATCTGATTCTTGATCTCAGCTCATGGTTTGTGGGTTTGAGACCCACATGGGGCTCTGTGCTGACAGTGTGGAGTCTGCTTAGGATTCTCTCTTTCTCCCTCTCTCTCTGCCCCTTCCCTGCTCTCTCTTTCTCAAAAATAAACATTAAAAAAATAAGCATATTGACAGAAAGCCTTGATCTCAGCTTGCTGACTATACTCTTCCCAAAATGTCAAGGTAAAGTTCAAGCTCGTGCTAACCCTATCTGTTATCTGGTGATAAATGTTCATTCCTTCGAACACCAGAGAGTCCTCTGAATACTTTTGTATTTCTGTCAGGCAAGTTTTTCAGTAGATATATCCAAATCATTGATCCAAATGCTCATGTAGCCTTAGACATGTAACTACAAATCTCTCCAAGTTGATGTCAATTGATCAGTACACTTCAGTTTTGCCTTTTTTTTTTTTTCCATTTAACCAGTTGTCCTCCTGACATTGCAAATATCTATTTGTTTGTTCACCATGATTTCATGAGATCCACAGCAGAATCTCAGGTTGCAGAGACAGGAAGCACAAATTTATAAGTAGGTCACTGGGGGAAATGGTGAGAGGACACGACACAACACAACATGTAAATTATTGATTTAATACATATGTTGTATCCCGGAAGGAAGTGCCCAACTTGGCAAAATGGCCCTGATATTGGTGCCTTACCTGAGCCTTTGACAGTCCATTCCATCGTTCCATAAACTGGATACTTTTGGAGATGGGTATGTGGGAAGCCAGTTGCTGCATTTTTCTTTGAGTTAACATGGATTTCTTAGTTCCAGGGAATATTAGGTGGGACACAATATCAATAGATCCAGCATTCTTCTTTTTTTAATAAATGTTTATTTATTTTTGAGAGAGAGAGAGGGAGAAAGAGAGAGAGCGCACGCAAGCGGGGGAGGAGCGTAGAGAGAGGGGGACAGAGGATTTGAAGTGGGTTCCATGCTGATAGCAGAGAGCCTGATGCAGGGCTCGAGCTCATGAACCATGAGATCATGACCTGAACCCAAGTTGGACGCTTAACTGACTGAGCCACCCAGGCGTCCCAGATCCAGCATTCGTAAGCCCGTGAGAAGTGGTGCTCAGTGGAGAAGGCAGGCTCCTGTCCTCTGTAGGTCTCAATTGCAGCAAAGACAGATAGCTGCCCCCTCAAGGGTATGTGGAGTATTCTCTAGACCCTAAAACAAATTAACCCCGTGAGATTATACCAGTCAAGTGAAAGAGCCACTGGATAATCTCAATACCAGATTTCCTGCTGTTCTGTCTTCCATTTAACTACAGGCGAAAAAAAGTGTCAGTAATTGTGATTGCCTAAAAGCCAGGAGTCATTTCCACCCTGCTTACTGCCTCCATGGGCTCCCTGTTGCCCTCAGATCAGTGAAAAATCCAACTCCAAATCCTGTTGTGAGGTTGTTTTCCCAGGGCCACGGGGACTGTCTTAGCATGGGCTTCCTAGAAAACAGGCTCTGTGGCAAAAATGTCCATCCTAACCTTTTAGGGAAGAGTTTAATCCCAGGAAAGTAAAAGTGAGAGGAAAACAGATGTGAGGCAGGGGAAGGAGGGATGGCAAACCCAGGGATGTGCTGCTGAGCTGGCCACCACCTCGTGGATAACAAACGTAGTTAATTGTTCGGCCTCATAGGATGTCTTCAGAGAGGCCAAAGAAGCTTTTACTGCACCTTTGAAACAGTCCATGGTGTGGGCATTGGACAGGGGAAGGGAAGGAAAGGGAAAGGAGGGTAAATTTATTTGCTCTCTCCCGTCTTGTCTTCTAGTGCCTTCCAGGAGGCATCACTTCCTCTGCATTTCTGGTTTGTGCTGCCTCACCTCTCCAGGCACCTGTTGGGAATGCAGAGATTTTACTGGTCCCTCCTTCCCAATAAGTCCCATGTCTGGGGCCCCTTGATCTGTGTGTGTGGGGGGTGGGGGATTGGAGAAGCTTCAGTGACACATTTTGTGAGCGTAGGAACTGTGTTAAGCATGCTTGGTTGAGGGTGGAGGTGGGCACAAGCAGTGCAAAGTAGGTGTGGCCTGAAGAATCTGGGGTAAGGCATAAACTGGGTCTAGTATGAGTGCCTTCAGAAAATAATAATCTATCCCAGGCCTACACCCTGCTAGACTCCTATCTGACTGGAAAATTCCACAGGAGTAATTAGGAATACATTTCCAGCATGAATTCTTGTAAAACATTTATACTTCTTGCTTTCACTAGGGCTCCTAGCAAAGTGCCTGCCACATAAAAGACTTGGGGCAATTTGGCTTTAGAAGCCTTATAGTTCTTTTGAAGCCATCTCCAGTTTCTGATGGATCCAGTGGACAAATTACCTCACTGGTCTATGGAATTGGCATCTCACAAAGTGCACATATTAGTCAAGAAAATGAAAAAAAAAACCCCACTGTTTCAGACATTTAATTACCTGGTTCATTTCTATAACTTAAATCTCAACCTACTGACTGATTTTTTTATCCTCTTTTGAACAGCTTTACTATCTTTTTCCTTTTAACATATAGGAATTTAAGCCATGTTTCCTACTTAAGGTCTTTCAATTCGTATGCCCTTTTATAATGTAGAGCTGTTATTTTTGGATTTAAAAGAAGCAGGAAAACCCACTGACTCAGATTATGTGCTTAGTAGGTACATTTAATGTTTAGTTTGTAGGGAAGAATGAGGAATGAGGGATGGTAGAAGATAAGAGGGAATCCAAGGAGCACTAGAAATATATTGATTTGTATTTGGAAACGGGGAAGGTTTTTTTTATTCTTTCTTTTTTAAAACCAGGGTATCCTATATTACAACCAATTAAGATATTAAGATTTCTTGCCAGCATTGATAAATTAGTTTTTCAGTCAATATTTCAAGGGCTTGAACTATCATTTTGTGAAATTCAACCCACATGAGGAAGTTATATCCTTTGAGAATTAATATATCAATAGAACAAACAAAAACAATCCCTCATTGGGATTGTTTAAACAGTGCTAATCATCTGCAATAACTCATTTTAAGTAAAGATCTTCACTACTCTTTCAGAGGTGAGGATATGTATGGACATGGAAGGGGATGCCTGCCTAGTTTACTTAATTAGACAGTAGTTAGTTCTACCTCATTCAGGTATTACTTATTAACACCAATTTGAAAGGTCCTTAAAATATTTTTCTTAATAAAGACAACAAATTTTTATTTGGCAAGGGTGAACTATATGAAAATGGAAACTTTTGAGAATTTACTTACATGTTTATTGCATATATAAGCTTTATGATATATACTATATGTAGTTTATATTATAAACAATATATATTATGTGTATTTCAAATATTGGCTTGTGTTACAAATACTGCTTAGGCACTCCTCCAGTGTATATTGGGGCCAACCACCAATACCTTCTCATTAGGGCATAAGTGAAGCCCTTAACCAGAATTGTGAGAATTGCAGGTTCTTTCTAGTCCTTTCTTGTTTCACTAACCAAGTTAGGAATTTCTATTCCATGTTCTACAACTTAGACCGATCCTCCTAAACTGCATACTTCTTGGTATTGTTGATAACCCACTTATTACTGAGAACTCTCACCCTATTTGTCTGCAGTTATCCAAAGTTCCACCCCTGATACAGAGAGTTTATCAGCAACAAATGTATGCAATATAGGACATGGGGATTCAGATGTCCTCCCCTCCAATGCTCGACAAAGCCCTCAGCGATGTGCCACCGTGTGGGAGTTGTTTCCACAATTAATTTATTCAATATCTATCTATCCATTTATCTATCTTCTTCAGCTTTATTGAGGTATAATTGACAAACACAGTTGTTACATATTTAAAGTGTACAGCATGGTGATTTGATATACATACACATTGTGAAGGGATTCTACATCCAGTTAATTAACACACCCACCACCTCTCATAGTGATATACTTATTTATTTTTCTGTGGGAGGTGGGTGTTGAGAACTCCATATGTATTTTTTGAGTGCTCACTCTGTGCCAGGGGTTGTGATAAGTGTTGGAAATACAGAGGGGATTAAGATATGCCTGGGTCCTGCCCTCCCAGACCTTACACTTTAGTAGGTGTTATGGCCAATGAACTGAACAGGTACAGTAGGTGAATGCTGGAGTAGGGGAATTATAAGGGTGCCTTAGGCTTAACAGGAGTGGGGGCATCATGAAGGCTTCTTGTGGAGGGGCATCTGATATGTGAAGGATGAGTATGTATGGTTAGCTGGATGTGGAGCACTTTATAGTTCACAGAAACGTAAGTGATTCAAGAAAGTTGAGTTAAATGTTGCTTGTTAGAATTCCCTATATTTAAGCTGTCCTTGCCTCTCAGTAAAACTCAGGTTAAGTGTTGGGCTCTAAGTCAGAAGAGACTCCGTTTGAATCCTAGCTCTCACGGTGATTATTCAGGGTTTTGAGCTGTAGATGACAAAACTCACTCTTACCTATTTAAGCACAAAGTGTTTGTTAGTGGAGATTACGTAGGTTAAAGGAACTTTGGAGAGCCCAAGGAACCAAGCCTAGTTCCTAGGCTTGAACCATAGCTAAGAACACAACAGCTTGGAGAAATACTCAAGCACATCACAGGACTATTTTAGGGGAACCCCATTGCTTCAACTGTTGCCGCAGTTATGACATTGGGGACCAGAACTTTCCACACAGCTGCTCTGGAAGAAACACATGAAGAAACCACATACAATCTCTGCACCTGGAGGCTCTCCTAGTCCCTTCTGCCTCCAGGTGTTACTTGTGAGAACCTAGTCTGCACATGGAGCCCAGTTTCAAGGGGATCTGGTAATGTAGTTTCTAGTTTTCCAGCCTCTATGATACTGGGTGTTATACCAGAAATAAGTTGGAGTACTGAATGAGCCCGTTTTCTTTATATGTCACATGCAGTTACTGGCCATGTGACTTTGGGAAAGTTGCTTAATTTTTCTGAGCCTCTGTTTTTTCTCATCTGTAAAATGGGACCAGTAATGGGACATATCTCATAGGGTTGTTGTAAAGATTTACACAATAGGTAACGAATGCTAGCCCTTAGCTTAGATGTAGGAATTTATGAAATAAATGTTGACATCCATTGTTATTATTGCTTTTATAAGTGGCCCTACTTTAAAGGAACTGTGTGCCCTGGGAAATAATGAAGTCAGTTTGTCTTTGGGCTTTGCTGTTGAACCACTTTTGTACTGAACCTACACATTACTTCGCTGAGCCCAGAGACTCAAGTGCCTAACTGGTTGACAGAATAGTAGAGATTGGGGGTAGAACAGGGAAGGGTGGGCAAGGCTTACAAAATGCATAAAAACTCCTGACTGCTTGTTTAGTGCTCTAAAATTCAACCAGGAGCGTTTTTAGTCTTTTGGGTCTTTGGGGGTTTGTTCTTGAGTTCTTTAAGAATTATAACAAAACCATTGTCAGCCTCTGTCTTATATTTCCTGTTTGCCTGTTTTAATTATGAATCCTCTCTGGTAGAATAGTCTCGCTGTGCAGAATAGATCTTTTTTGTTTTTTAATTTTTCTTTTTACATTTATTTATTTTTGAGAAACAGAGTGAGACAAAGCATGAGTGGGGGAGGGGCAGAGGCAGAAGGAGACACAGAATCCGAAGCAGACTCCAGGCTCTGAGCAAGTGGTCAGCACAGAGCCTGATGCGGGGCTCGAACCCACGAACTGTGAGATCATGACCTGAGCTGAAGTAGGACGCTCAACTGACTGAGCCACCCAGGCGCCCCAGAATAGATCTTA
Organism: Puma concolor; assembly: GCF_028749965.1. Taxonomy (NCBI): domain Eukaryota; kingdom Metazoa; phylum Chordata; class Mammalia; order Carnivora; family Felidae; genus Puma; species Puma concolor. The sequence goes on along the minus strand of NC_141676.1, from coordinate 44,531,415 downwards.
ATAGTGTCTATCCTACCACCTTAAAGGGCCTGGAATTGTCATGATCCGCAGACTATTTGCCAGCTGCTCAGTTCCTATTTGGATCCTTTTAGATCCTCTCCTGCAGGCCACCTTTATTTTTTATTTTTATTTAAAAATTTTTTTTAACATTTATTTATTTTTGAGAGACAGGGAGAGACACAGCATGAGCAGGGGAGGAATAGAGAGAGAGACACAGAATCCGAAGCAGGCTCCAAGCTCTGAGCTCACAGCTCAGAGCCCGATGCGGGGCTCGAACCGATGAACTGTGAGTTCATGACCAGGTGCCCCCAGACCACCTTTATTTATTTGTTTGTTGGTTGGTTGGTTTATTAAATGTTTTTATTTATTTTTAAGAGAGAGAGAGAGAGCACGTGAGCGATCAGGGGAGGGGCAGAGAGAGAGGGAGACACAGAATCCAAAGCAGGCTTCAGGCTCCGAGCTGCCAGAACAGAGCCCGACATGGGACTCGAACCCATGAACTATGAGATCATGACCTGAGCCAAAGCTGGACGCTTAACCGACTGAGCCATCCAAGTGCCCCTATTTTATTTTATTTTATTTTATTTTATTTTATTTTTATTTTTATTTATTGTTATACCTAGGAGCCAGCGTTTCAGGATTCTCTAGTAGCTAATTAGTACTCTCCTTACTTCTCTTATGACCCTACACAGTACTGAACTTCTATGTTGATCCTCATTGATTAGCTGGCTAGCTCTCTACTCCATCATGAGGATACAACTCTGATACTCTAATTTTCAGCTTCACCTTCAGAGGGTTGAGGTGGGGGAGGTTGGCTCCAGTTCCACCAAGTTTCTGGTTAGGTGTTGAGGTGTGATCCATACTCTGTGACTTGAAAAACTTCAGATTCTTGAGTGGTCCCTCCTCCCCTTATAGGTTCCTTATCACTTGTTTCACCAATGAGATCTGATAGTGCTGATTACTTCTGCAATTAAGAATCCAGCACGGTGTTCTCTCTGACTAGGCTAGACAACCTACCTCTCCTCTGCCAGTCTCTGTATTTAGGTTGTATTTCCTCAATCTCTATATAGAAGTCCCTATCCCAAAGTTTTCAATCTGGATCCACTGAGATTATGACCAAAGTGAAATCTTTAAGAGCCCCCTATTGCAAGTCCTAGGAGAATGATATGGAAACAGGATAGATACCTTTGGAGGAAAGGTCCATCAAGCATATCTGAGAAGATCTTTATTTGCGTCATTGCGCTGCGGCCAGCCATGGCGATATTGTTGTTCAGAATTTGATGTACAGGGCAATTTGTATATACAGCATCCTTCCATCTTTCATTTTCAAAAAGGATTTATTTTTATCCCCCAAATATCCTTCAATTTACTTATCCTAAGGAGCCCTGCTTCTTTGGCAGTTTTCCTCTGGCTGCATTAGTTGGAAATCTCTCAGAGCACCTCTCCTTTGCTGCTGATCTCTGTCTGACTGACAGCATCTAAAAGATGACCTCTCTCCGGGAATAAGCAGAGGGATTTCTCAGGAATGACTGAAAGTCTTTTAGAAAACAAAGCCTTCTTCCAACCACTTATAATTTTCCTCTGAGTGCTCAGCAAAGAGAAATAGCTCATAGAAATTTCCCTCCTTGTATTTGCCCTTTGAGGGCCCCAAACCATTTTCTGTCCATTATTTAGGGCTGTTCAGGCAGAATAGTAACTTAGAGATGTCACCTTTTCATGGAAGGGTCCTATCTTTAATATGCAGAGTAGATGGAAACCTATAGAAATCTGAGCACGGTGTAGAAGGATTTTACATTGCAGCGTGAATGATGACAACATTTTTAATCGAGAAGAGCATTGCTGTGCATGAGCCAAGAGACTCTCTGGCTGTTGGGAACTATTTCCTCCAGGACTCATCCCACTAGTCCGTCATCAGGTGAGAGTGTTTCTTGGGCTGCATGCCAGTTCTTGGATGGCTGAAACACTTGCCTGGAGGACTCTGTCTACTCGCCCCACAGTGCTCTTTGAACACAGTGTCACCCAGAGTGACTCACATAGAAAGCTGTTACCTCACTTTGTTGACTTCCATTGTGCGGGCTGAAGGTTGAGTTTAGCTGAAAGAGAGGAAAATGAAGACCAGAAATGAGGCAACTAATTGACAATCTCAATTACCAAATGACACATGAGAACATTGGAGCTCTTAATAGGGAAGGGAAGGTGAGAGCTTTGCCCTCTACTCGATTTCTTTTGCAACAAGGTACTTGTAAGTCACTGAGCTGGGGGCAGGCATGGCGAGTCCAAGGGGGTTGATGCAAGGCCATGAAGATTTTCCAGTAAACAACTCCTAGTGGGATCTCATAGGAGAGAAGGATGGGGGATGACTCCCATTCCTACTAAATGGAAGGCAATAACCTTGAGAAATCTCTTCATTGAAGGCTGCCCTGATGCTGGTGTAGCCCCAGATGTGAGATGAGCTCTACCAACCTGTTCCAGCTCCCTTACAAGGTAGAGTCAGCTCAAACCCTGATTTTATCCTCATCATCTCTAGGTTACAGTTTTTATGTGTGCTGTCTTTGATTCTTCCTCATGTGGAGTCTGAAATAAAACTCAAACTCTTCCTGGATTTCCTCAAAAATATCCAGTTCATAGGAATGCAAGCTGGTGCAGCCACTCTGGAACACAGTATGGAGGTTCCTCAAAAAATTAAAAATAGAACTACCCTATCACCCAGTAACTGCACTACTAGGTATTTATCCAAGGGATACAGGTGTGCTGTTTCAAAGGGACACATGCATCCCCATGTTTATAGCAGCACTATCAACAATAGCCAAAGTGTGGAAAGAGCCCAAATGTCCATCGATGGATGAGTGGATAAAGAAGATGTGGTATACACACACACACACACACACACACACACACACACACACACACACACACACACTGGAGTATTTCTCAGCAATCAAAAAGAATGAAATCTTGCCATTTGCAATTATGTGGATGGAACTGGAGGGTATTATGCTAAGTGAAATTAGTCAGTTAGAGAAAGATAAAAATCATATGACTTCACTCATATGAGGACTTTAAGAGACAAAACATATGAACATAAGGGAAGGGAAACAAAAATAACATAAAAACAGGAAGGGGAACAAAGCATAAGAGACTCATAAATATGGAGAACAAAGAGAGGGTTACTGGAGGGGTTGTGGGAGGGGGGATGGGCTAAATGGGTAAAGGGCATTAAGGAATCTACTGAAATCATTGTTCACTATATGCTAACTGATTTGGATGTAAATTTAAAAAAATAAAATTAAGTTTTATGTTGTGAAAAAAAATAGTGACTGTTTCTGAAGCATCTCCAAGATATAAATATGGTAAGCTATCATGTAATAATCAATTTGGCAATAAATAAAAAGCCTTTGGTATTAAAAAATATCCAGTTCAACCAAACAGAAAAAAGAATTATAATCAATTATATTAAAGATATAGGGGTAAAGGGAGAAGTCACATCATAGCTTGCCAAATAACTAAACTAAATTTTCATATGAAGGATTTTTGTTCTTTTCCTTTTTTTCCCTCCATTTTGTCCTTCATTTCATCCCCTAACTATCAAGAAATGTTTCTCACTAGCTCTTTACCCCTGTGAGACTGAGCTTGAGTTGTTTCTTCTCTTTTCATGTATCCCTTCAAGACTGCCCAAAGGGAACTTCAGTTTTTTTTTGTCCCTCTGTTATGCAAAAACAATGCCGTTTTTTCCTAAGTTCAGATCACAAACTTGGATATACAAACACATCGATGATCCAACAAGGCACTGGTGATCATGGATAAGCAAAACAAATTAACAAACAAGCAAAAAAAGTTGCTATACCACTGTTTTTCATTTTAACAAATATATATCTAGTGACTACTGTGTGCCAGGCACTGTTCTAAACAGGTCCATCTCTGAACAGAAATTTGCATAGCATTTTTACCTTCTTAGGATTAGAATCTGGTTTCAATTGGAATATCACATTTGTTGCCCTTGGGTCAAGATTTTTGGTAAATTCTAACTCCTATACCTGACACTTCATTTATTCACTCCATTCTGAAAAATGAACATCATCTCTGACCCACATAATCCATTCACTGTGGAGAAGTAGTCAACTAAGGAGAGATGGGGCTCTGGTCTTGGGACTGGAGGCTCCCTCTCTGAAAATTTCACAGGTGGTGCCATGGTCTTCAGATATACTGACAAGATGAAAAGAGATGACCAAAGGAATGTGATGGTCTATAAAAGAGTGAATTTGATCCCCCAAGAGCCTTCTCTACTAATTATGTCTGGGTACCTGGGGAGATAGTTGGGTCTGCCTAGAGTCCACTCTAATCTCCATGCCTATTTGAATTAGTTGAGCTCAGAAGACCATTTATCTGGAGCGTTCTGCTACTCCATAAATATCTACAATTGCTATGAAAGAGGAAAATAAACATAAATATTTAAAGTGTGGACTCTGGAGTCAGACTGTCTATGCTTAAATCCTGCTCTTAAGCTTATTAGATGTGAGTGACATTGGGCTAGTATTTAACTTCTCTACCCTTGGTTTTCTCAAACGGAAAGCAAGGATAACAGTATCTACTTCATAGAGTTGTTGTGAGGTATCATGGTTGATTTTGTGTCTCATCTTGACTGGGCCACAGACTGCCCAGATGTTTGTCATACATTATTCCTGGCGTGTCTGTGGGGGTGTTCCTGGATGAGGTTAGCATTTGAATTGGTTGACTGAGTAAAGCAGATTGCCCTCCCCAGTGTGGGTGGGCTTCATCTAATCCATTAAAACCTGAATATAATAAAGGCTGAATAAGAAAGAATTCTTTCTCTCTGACTGGCTCATTTTGATCCAAGTATTTTCCTGCCTTCAGGCTTGGATTTAGACTGGAACTATACTATCTACTCTCCTGGGTCTCCAGCTTGCTGACTGCAGATCTTGGACTTCTCAGATTCCATAATCATGTGAGTCAATTCCTTATAGTAATCAGCTATAACATTTACTATTGATTCTGTTTCTCTGGAGAACACAGACTAATACATACAGATTATGTAAAATTATCTCAGTAGAGCCCTTAGCACACTGCTAAGTTTTGCAGAGTCAACATTCATATGCTTCCATGATTCTTCAGATGTTTATTAGGCCAAAATTTGTGCTGAGCCCTTTCAGGTACTGGAGATACTGGCAAACAAGATATGCAAGAAGGCTGCTCTCAAGGAGCTAACATTCTAATGAAAAAAGACAAGTAATATACAAATAAGTAGATTTCAGGGATAATTTCAAAGAGGTGCAAGTTCTGAAAGGAGGTAAAACAGATTAATATCATAAAGAGACTGAAGGGAATTCTTTAGATGGGGGGGCCAGGCGAGGTGTTTTAAGTGGATGATATTTAAGGAGTGATAAGGAGCCGGCCATCAAAAGAGTGGGGGGTGTGTGTGTGTGTGTGTGTGTGTGTGTGTGTGTGTGTGTTAGGTGTGGATGTTGTCATAGAAGGGTAAGATTGACAGATAAGAGGGGCGCCTGGGTGGCGCAGTCGGTTAAGCGTCCGACTTCAGCCAGGTCACGATCTTGCGGTCCGTGAGTTCGAGCCCCGCGTCGGGCTCTGGGCTGATGGCTCAGAGCCTGGAGCCTGTTTCCGATTCTGTGTCTCCCTCTCTCTCTGCCCCTCGCCCGTTCATGCTCTGTCTCTCTCTGTCCCAACAATAAATAAACGTTGAAAAAAAATTTTAAAAAAAAGATTGACAGATAAGAAAGACTTTTCTAGGCACAGGAACCAGCAAATGCAAAGGCTCTAGGGTGAGAAAGCTCTTGGTTTGTCAGCTTAGGACTTTTCAGAAAGCCAGTGTGGGTATGTGGGTGAGGGGAGACTGTCATCAGAAGATACTAGAGAGACAGATAGGAGGTAGATCACATCTCTTTTAAAAGCTATATAAAAGTATTTAAATTTTTATTCTAATTATACTGGGGAGTTGTAAGAAGAGAAATGACTCAATACAATCTATGCTTTTAAAAGATCACTGTGAGAGTTATGTGGAGAAGGGATTAGAGAGGCAACAGTCAAATCCAAGAAACTAGTTCGGAGATTCCTGGGATTGTACAGGCAAGAGATGATGGTGGCTTGGACAAGGGTCCCTAGTTGCTATGGTCTGAATTGTTGAGTCCTCCCAAAGTTCATATGTTGAAATCCCAACACTCAGTGTGATGGTACTAGGAGATGGGGCCTTTGGGAGGTGGTTAAGTCATGAGCCCTCATGAATAAGATTAATGCCCATGGAAAAGAGACCTCAGAGAGCTCCCTTGTCCCCTTCTGCCATGTGAGGATACAATGAGAAGTCTGCAACCCAGAAAAGGGCCCTCCTCTAGTCATGTTATCACCTTCATCTTTGACTTCCAGCTTTCAAAACTGTGAAAATAAATTTCTGTGTTTTATAAACTACCTAGTCTGTGCTATTTTGTCATAGTAACTCAGATAGACTAAGACTCTAGTGGAGATGGAAGGAAATGGATGGATATGGGATGTGTTTGGGGTGGGGAGAATAGACTTAGTAGGACTTACCAATGGACTGGATATAGATGAAAAGAAAGGAGGAATTAAGGATTATACCTAAATTTTGAGCTGAAGACACTAAGCTATTGGTGCTGCCATTTACTATTCTGGGTAAAACTAGGGGAGAAATAGATTCGGATAGGAAAAAACCCTAAAATTTCTTTTTGGAGTTGGAGTTAGAGAGGATTATTAAACATCCAAGTGAAGCTGAATGTGGCTTGCTCAATAGCTACCCAAAATCCTTCTTGCAAGCCTTCTTTGAGACATTAGAAAATTAAAAACATTTCCTCTCAGGTCTTCTTGCAGCTAGAGTTCCACAAAAAATTTAGGTTCTGGCAATCATTCATGAACAGGTGGACATTCATGAACACTGGGAAGGCAAGCTTGAGCATTTTAAGATATGGGCTGTGTAAGAGGGGACAGGGTATTTTGGGGGCACTCACAGAGTAGTCACCTAGAGTCAAAACTGCTATAGGTGAGCACCAATGGACTTCCTACTGGGGTTGGTTTCTCCTGGTTGTGTGGCCTCCAGACCTGATTCCTTGGCCTTTGAAAAAATTCTGTAAGCTACTCACTACCCTGTAGCAAATACCATCCTGTTTAAATTAGCTGAGAGGATTCTGTTATATGACACTAAGCACCCTGATGAATACAATGTCAAATGTTAACAATTGGCATTATTGCTAAGAGTCATCCTACCATCTCCCATAGCCCTCCATCCTTCCAGGAGTGAGTGTGAAAATTTAATTTTAACCCACCAAGGTTGAGAGCTGAAAACACCTATTTACCAAAAAAAAAAAAAAAAAGGAAAAAAAAAAAGCCTGATATAATTATCTTCAACAATAAGCAGAAGAAATTCTCCAGTAATTTCCTGGCCAAGGAAATCTCTAAGATGTGAGGTTTGAGGGGCGCCTGGGTGGCGCAGTCGGTTAAGCGTCCGACTTCAGCCAGGTCACGATCTCGTGGTCCGTGAGTTCGAGCCCCGCGTCGGGCTCTGGGCTGATGGCTCAGAGCCTGGAGCCTGTTTCTGATTCTGTGTCTCCCTCTCTCTCTGCCCCTCCCCCGTTCATGCTCTGTCTCTCTCTGTCCCAAAAATAAATAAACGTTGAAAAAAAAATTTTTAAAAAAAAAGATGTGAGGTTTGAGAAAATACGGTCTGTTCAACAAGAAATAACAATTTGATCCATGAAAACTAATAAATCATGATTGAGAGCCTCCCCCTCCCCACCCCCCTCCCCCACACACACTCTCCCACTGCCACTGCTGGCCTTTACCCAGCACAAATAAGTCTCTAACAGCATATCCTTTATATTTTTCTTTGAATGGCAGGCTTCTGTATGGGTTTGATTTATTTCTGCAAGAGGAGAGAGAGCACTGATTTTTTTCTGTGTGTTTGTCTACTGATGAAAGGGGCACTGATGTTTACTGGTCCTAGGACTCAGGGGCTGCCAAAGGGCTTTCTAGATACTCTGAGAAAAGACCTTAAAAATGAAATGGGTGAGGGTGACACCAGCATATAAACAGCTGTTTGCTAATCTCTCACGACATATTATGGGTGAGAAACTTATCCCTCCCCGTTTCTAGGGAGGATCATTAAGGAGTGGCAGACTCTTTATAATATTATTATGATTATAGCAGACTGTCTTTGCGGCCCACCACTGTTTACCAGTCCATTTACACCTATACGTTTCTACTGCAAGCCCCTGTGACTCTCTGCCTTGGAATTTTCTCTGGCTGCAGAAGCTTGGCCATGCAGGACTGGCTAGATGTGCTGGGGAGTTTGTACTCTGGAAATCACCCTTCAACTGATAAAGGACTGGAGTTGGCGGATAGATAACTTACCATTTGTTGGGTGGGGCAGTTATGAGGCTTTCTTTCTACAGTGTTCCAGAAGGTCTCAAGCAGGATAAAGCCCCAGTTGCCTGAAGCTGTAACCTGCTTCTTACCATATTCTGTCATGGTTTATCTTCCCTTCCCTGTCTCACTTCCTCGTTCCCTTACTGACACAACTCTCAAATGCTTTGTACTCAAATTCTTGTCTTGGGTTATGCTTCTGGAGAAACCCAATATGAGACAATGGTTAACATATAGCACCTACTAGTTGTCATACACTCTTCTTAGCACTTTATATTTATTACCTATTTAATCTTCACAGCAGCCCTATGAAATAGGCAATATTATTATCCTCATTTTACAAAGGAAGATCACAGAGAGTTCAAGAGGCTTGTTTGTGGTCAAACAGCTAATAAGGGTGAGAGCCAGAATTTGAACAACAGGCAGTCTGGCTCCAGAATCTATGCATTTAACCACTACTCGATTCTGTCAACTGTGATGTCCAATACTAGCTAAATATGGCTATTTACATTTAAATTAATTAAACATAAATTAAATTAAAAATTCAGTTATTTGGTTATAATAGCTATATTTCATGTGCTCAAGAGCCACATGTGGCTAGTAGCTATTGTATTGGACAGCACAGATATAGAACATTTCCATTCCTGTGGAAAGTTCTATTGGACAGCACTGTTATGCAAGACCCTCTTTTTATACCTATGGCCTATCTCATATTTCTTTAACACCATAGAAACACTTACCCAGAAACATTCTCTATATAGGACATACCTGAGGGCCAAAAAAGATAGGAAAATGAATTAGAGCTTTCTAGCATTACTCATAAGAGAGATACTCAGATCTTTCCCTTAATCCTCCTTTTGATTTGCTTCAGCCAGTTCTATTGAATCTGTTCCTTTTGTTTTCTTGATGGTGTTGAATTCGGGTAAAAATTCAGGTGGTGAAAATTTGGGTAGATGGGCCCTGAGGCTCGGGGCAGATATATTAATAGTGACTGGAAGAAACTATCAAAAATCAAAAACATGATCCTGAGATGCTGAGTAAGAGGATCTCATAGGCAACTGAATATGAGTAACTACCATGCTAAGATGAATCTAGAATAACTGAAAATGATGGTCCAAGAGTTAAAAATCACAGCATTTGGGGTCAGCAGGTATGGAGGTAAATAGCCTAGCTAACTCAGACCCTTCCTCAAGATGCAGCACTGTGACCGATGTTTTTTTTGATGATGTCTGTGAGTCATCCAGAGAAGGTTAAGAGGAGAATGTATGCATTAAAAAGGGTTTCCATCCAAAGTGACTTTTTAAAAGGTTCATTTTTCATTAAAGTATGTTTCATTTACCTGATAATTTACCAAAACTCTCATTTTTTCTGAAAGTGCTGAATGCAGGAGATTTTACTCTAATTAGCTTTACAAGAAAGTTTTAAGGACCTGTATTTCTACTTCCTTTGTAGTGTGGAACAATGCTCTCAGACAGGGAGAAGACAGTCAATTTTGGTCCTGCAAGTCTGAGCCAAGAGAGAATTTTAATCATCTCAGAGGAACCCAACCTGAGTAATTCCTTGACGTCATTCACTGAGTCTGTCCACTTCTCAGAGTGACCAGCTTGGGTCCGGGCCACCATGCTTTGCTCATTCTCTGGCAGGGACAGACAACTCTAAAAATATTCTCTAGAAGGGACTTCTGTGGGTTAAATATTGGCATCTATGTTTTTCTGGGGTTTGGGAAAAAAGCCTTTAGGCAGGTGGCCTGTGATGGGGAGTGGGAATCAACTGAGGTCAAGTGCTCAATAAATTGAGTCTAATTTGAGGGCTCTGCAAAGATGTCTGGATCTCCCATTCTTCAGCCAGTCTTCTTAACTGGCTTAGTAGAAGAGAAAACATTGTTAAGGCATATATTTCTAGTATAAACTCTAATAGGGTAGGGAAATCCATCAAGAAGAAAGGACCCAGGACAAACTCAGGGCTTTGATCAGTTGGTTGCCTCTGTTGGTGGAGATACAAGATGGGCTGAAGATTGGAGTGCTTGGAAGCCTTTAAGCGGAGTACTTAGACCCAGGATTTCTTTCTATATCCTATACAGTGAGATGACTATCCCTCCTCGGTGCCAGAGAAGAATGGAGGATTACCATAATGAATGGTAAAACTCAGCCTCCTTTCCTACTCATTGGCTTATACTCTACCTCAGCCCCCATCCCACTGACCCATTCAGGAGATTGGAAGACTCTTGGGACATATCAAAAGCCAAGGGAAAGTCTTATAACTACTCATAGTTTAGGGTTCCCCCCTCAATAAAATGGGGAGCTTGTTTCCATCTAATCACTCTATTTTCAGGCCCACTGATGGACAACTCTGCCATTTCCATATTCTGATTAGCAGTTTATGACTTTCCTCTTAAATAGAAATCAGCAGTCAAGGAGAACTAAAAATGTGAAGCTACCCTTTAATGTGAGAAGCACCAAACAAGTTTGAACTTACTCTCTGTTTTCTTTACAAATTTCCTAGGAGAAATATTCCTTAGGGGATATTTCCACTAGGGAAAAACAAAACCTATGTTTAACAGCTTCAGAGACCTAGGAGAAGATGTTGTATCCATTAAATAAAAGCAGGAGGATATAAAAAGTAACTGTCGCAGAATAAAAACGAAAAAGCTCTTGGAAATTAAAAATATGATCACGATAATTTAAAAGGCAATGAAAACTTGAAAAAAAAACCCAGAATGTTGAACCAAAAAAAGAAAAAAAAGGAAAAAGAAAATAAATTATCAAAGAAATAAAGCAAGAAACTTTCCTTGAAGTGAAGGACATGAATTTTCAGATTATGAGTGTTCTGTCAGTACTCATAATAAATAAAAATGGTCTACACCAAGGCACATGATCATGATATTTTAGAACATTGATGAGAAGGTTCTGAGATAGAGAGCTCAAATGCCTATGCCAAGAAGAAAGAAAGAAAGAAAGAAAGAAAGAAAGAAAGAAAGAAAGAAAGAAAGAAAGAAAGAAAGAAAGAAAGAAAATAGAAATAGAAAACAATGGACAATATTTTCAAAATCTGAGTGAAAATGATTTCCAACCTAAAATTCCATCTCCAGAAAAATCTATCTATCATATAATGGTGAATGTGCTCCACCAAAGTGAGAAAGGAAACTGAGAATGAGGAACAAATAGGATCGAGGAAAAAGGAATAAACTGAGATGAACAGAAAGAAAATTAAACAAGTGGAAAGTGAGGGAATTCCTGATGAAAAGTGAAAGAAATGTATAAGGAAATATAATCAAAGTACACTATGTGCCTCAGCTGGGAATAAATCATATTTACGTGGCTTAATAATGTAAACCCTGAATATCCTTCTATCAAATGCATATCTGATATTATCACATTGGGAGAATGTAAATAGGGTAGGGATATGTTTTATTTGGGTAGAGGGTGATATCCAAGTATTTCTGTTAAATACATCATTTTAATACAAGCATCAGGAAGGTGTGAGTTTTTGTTTTGTCCACCATGAATTGCTAGTACCTAGAACAATGTCTGGCACATAGTAGGCCCTCAATAAATATTTGTAGCATGAATGAAACTTTCTTCTAAGGAATATTTCTCCTAGGAAATTTGTAAAGAACACAGAGTAGGTCAAAGTAAATGAAAATAAACTTCAAGAAGGTTAGTACATGGAATCTGTTTCTCTCTAAAATTGTAAGACTAGCAGTTTCAAAATTTAAAAGTAATTACATAAGATAGTTAAACTGAGCATCAAAATACTTGAGACAATTTAAAAGCACAAGAAATTTCTATGAAATTATTCTTTATAAATCTTTATGCCAGCTGGTTTGATTGGAGATGCCTTGGAGCTCAGAACAGTTCCAGGGAAGTCAAAATGTAATTTTCTCAATTTAGAAAGCAAGTTATTGTATTGACTTTTTCTTCCATTCACTCACTGATATAATACAAGGATGGGGTGAGGAAAACTGCCTTGTGTGCTTCTCGAGCTGGTGAGCTTCTGAAGAGAAGAAGCCCTCAGTACTTGCTCTCATAACAGATTCCAGGACACTGATTCCTTCCATTCAATAAAGAGGTGCGTCTTTGGACCAAGGATCTGTTTTGCCATCTAATGGATCTAAATTGGGTCTATTTAGTTCAACTTGGCTGCGAATTCACTGCCGACTCTTACTGTAATGAACCCATGGAACTCTTCACTCATTCATCCTCTTGCTCACTCCCCCTTCACTGGACATTTGCTGCACACCTACTGTGCGCCAGGTACTGTGCAAAGACAGGAGGAAGAAGATTATGTCAAATAATTCTGGGTGCTTGGAGCTAAAATAGCCGGCCCTATTGGAGCTCGCAAGAAGATGTTCAAAGCGCGGATCCAGGTATATTGGTGTTAAGATCTGCCTCTGGGTCGGGTGCACACTCCTGTTAGAGTGCAGGCAGCTGATCCCAGTTCAGCCCTCTCCAGCCCTCAACCCCAAGGATTCAAAGTTGCCCCCAGATTCATATTTGTGGGCCTCCCGGGGAGGCCAAACCCCGACCTCACTCCTCCCGCGCGCCTCGCCAGCTTCCCCCGCTCAGCGAGCCACTAACTTCGTCCAAGCTGAGCAGCTTGGGGCTCTAGGGTCCGGGGCCTTACGGATCTTCTCTCTGACCCCTCCCCCCTCACCTTCTCCCGACATGGGCCCAGCTATTTCTCCCAGTCCCCAGAGCTCAGGGGTGGGGGTGGGGGATGGTCCAACCCCGAAATGCTAGAGCGGGCTACATGCTCTGCCAGACCTCAGAGACGGGTGGCAGTGGTCCGGAAAGAGGCGGTGTGGAGGGCAGAGGCGTCAGTTAGGTAGTGTCTCCCAGCCGTGCCTTTCCACTCCTGCTGGAATCAGGGGACAGCGACCGAGAGGTCTGTCCTATTTGCAGGGCTTTGGAAAGAGGAAGGGCCCTGTCCCCCCTCCGCGTCCGCTATGGCCCTGGGCCACGTTGTAGGTGCCACGCTGCGTTCAGGGGTTAGGGGCGACTCTGGGTCATGAAGCCACTGTGCACTCTGCCTGCTGGCGTAGCAAGAAGGCCCCGCAAGAGCGGCTGGCTTTGAGGGTCAGGATTCTTTGGGATGTTGCCTGGAGTTTTTGTTGCCCAGGTGCTAGAGGACAACCCGTCGTCGCTCCGAAGGCAGGGTCCTGCAACAGCAAAAGACAGACCCACAGGGCAGCCCCTGAGCGCCTTTCTGAACTGCAGAAGCAGGAAGCACCAGCGGGTGGGATGCCGCGAGCCTCTGGGCGAGGCTTCTCTAGAGGCTACCCGAAGTTAGGAGGGGCCCGAGGGCGCTTTGGGGAGGCACAGCCCCCATCCCAAGAAAGGGCTAGCCTAAGGTCCGGAGGGTGGGTGATACTTCTTCACTTTTTCCCCACTGCCTCTACCTACCAGTCCACTCTGCGCTCCTTTCCGTAAGAGCCCGGGATCTTTTCCCCTCGCCCGGTGCTGTGAGTACCCGCAGCGCCGACTCCGAGAAACTGCCTTTCCTCAAGAAAGAAGGTAGAGGCTGAGTCCATGCGCCCGGATGTGCGTGCTTGGGGAACAGTGTGCACCCGTGTGTGTGTGTGTGTGTGTGTGTGTGTGTGTGTGTGTGTGTGTGTGTGTGTAAAACGTGCCTGTTTCCTAAAGCAGAAACTCTGGGGGCTGCTTTCGGGTCTGGGAGAAGTTGGTTTGGGTTGTTGCGCGCGCGCTCACTTGCAAACAGCTCGCGAAAGCACGTCTGTTGCAGCAAGTGCTGGCTATTGACAGAAGTGTCCGTGTGTGAATGTGAAAGGCAGAGCTGGTGGCTGGGGACCAGGTGTATGAGCCCGGGACGTGCGCCCCGCGGGCAGTGTGAGAGCGCTCACCAGCGGCCTGTAGCTGAGAGGGGCGCGTGTGTGAAAGTCTGAAGTCTGCCCTTAAGGCTTGCAGCACGGGCTCTCCTTTGCGGGACCGCTCAGGACGAGCGCCCACTCGACAATGAAGCGCTTCAGAGAAGTGGGGCAGGGGTATGGAGCGAGACGGGCAGAAACCTGGGCACAGGCTGTCCCAGCCCAGCAGCTTAGCAAACAGAAGCCAGAAGCACAGGACAGCTGTGTAAACCAACTCCGGCGGCGCCGCAGTGCAGGGTCCTGGGTTAGAGGGGGGCATGCTGAACCCACAGTCGAGGTTTCTGGAGTAGGAGGGAAATGCCTAGCACTACTTGTAGCCAGTGGCAGCTTAGCCCCTTCCCCAGTCCTCCTGACCACTCCTACCGGTCCCAGAGAAGTGAGGCGAAGGAGGCTTGGCTGGCTGCCAGACTAGAAGCAAAACGACTTTGAGGGGTGCAGGGTGCCGGGGCGCAGGTGGCCTGGGGAGTGAGGAAAGTGCGGAGGTTATCTCAGGGGCACCCAAGGTGGTCCAAAGAGATCAATGTTTCAGGGCCCCTCTTCCCTCCCTCCCCCAGCCCCTCCCTGCTCCATCCAACTCCTTCACAGTGGGCTATTTCAGCTGAGATCCCTTTTTAGAACCCAGGACTCCTCGGGGTCCAGGTGGCCAGATGGGGTCCTTACTGGCATAGCAAGAGGGGCTTCAAGACTAGAGTTCAGGCACCAAGACAGTGAGAGAAGCTCTGGTCCCTCACTGTGGCTGACTCCAAGCTCTCCTCCATTGGCCCTCATTTTCTGGACGTCGTCGAAAGCTCTCCACCCCTCCCTGCCCTCCCGCTCTCCAAGCAATGACCTCATTGCAAAAGACAGCCAGAGCGGATGGTTCCCCTCCCTAGAGAACCAGTGCAGGGAGAGCGAGCAATGACGCCACTGGAGCTGGGTCGGTCCTGGCTACTTTGGATTGGCCGCGCGGACTCGTGGGGACCCCCCTCCCACTGTCGCTGGAATAAGAGCCGAGAGCTCCGCGGGGAAGACGCCCGCAGCAGGCGTTGTGTCCAACGGGGTGGACCGGCCGCTCGCGCTCTCCAGAAACTCGTCTCCAGGTGAGGAACTCCCCCCTCTGCCCACTCTAATAACTTGCCTCTGGATTAGTTCATCTAGTTTGCTCCATCTGTCTGCCTTTCCTTTGCCTCTCACGGGCATCGCGGCCCACCTACGGCAGGTGCTCCTAGCTCTCTGTCCCGCTCAGGGGAAGGGGGGCGGTTGAGAGGAGAGCATTTTCTTCTAATTAGCACAGATGGAACTTCAAGCATTCCCAGGGCTTGCCTGGGCGCTGGAAGCTCCGCGAGCTCAGGTAGGCGGGTCTGCGGCCCCTTCTTAGAACCCCTGGGCGTGCAGAATCCTGCTCGAATTTGGTCTGGGAATGCCCTGCGCGGTCTGTGTCCTGAGGGATCATGTTTGATTCTCGGGACGGTGCAGCCTTGAGCTTTCTTGTGAGGCGCCGCCAGCCCACGAGCGTCCCTGGGGCACGGAGGGGACCTGCGACTGTGCAGTCAGCCGCGCAGGACAAGGGGGCTCACTTCCAGATGCTGGCGCCCAGCACCCACTGCCAAACTGCGCTCCAGCGTAGACGGGCTGGGCCGGCAGAGCCCTGACACACCGGTAACTGCACATTTAAAATCTTCCTCCAATCCAAACCCAGATACTGGGTGGATAGACCAGTGCTCCTTTCCAAGGTACCCTTCCTGCTTTCCTGTCCCATGCGTTAGTGCCAAGTCCAAAAGAAAGGGGTAGGTGGTCCTAGATTTCTCAGTTCCTGAGAAGACTAGAGCAATGGGAGAACAAATTGACATTAGGGTGGGTCCCCGCTTGTTTTCTGCAAAGGGCGGAAGGAAGGTGTGGGTTTGTGTGCATGCATGCACTCGTTTGTGGCTTCTCCCCGATTTCCACAGAACTCCACCACACCCTGAGACACTTGTTTCTGCTCTACAAAACCATTCATTGCACTGTATCTTTTGAGATTCACAGCAGCCCATCTGGCAAATGAATGGAGATATGGGGAGGTGGGGTAACCTGAGGCCACAAGACCTGCGCGGGAGAGCAGGCACTTAGGTCTGTGGGCCCCAGGCCTTGGCTGGTCTTGGCGCAGTGGTAATATCATTCTCTCTTTACAGAGAGGCATCATGGGCTTCGGGAAGTCCTCCCCCTTTCTGGCTTTCAGCATCTTGGTCCTGTGCCAGGCAGGCAGCCTCCAGGCGGCACCATTCAGGTGAGACAGCCGGAAGCCACAGAACACTCCCCTTCTACTGCCCCTGGGCTGAGGCAGTTCTGTGCCTCTGAGGTCACAGCAGCAAGGCTCCTGGTGCATTAAGACCCTCAGATGGACCTCAGATTGGGCCTTGTGGGTTGGGAGTCGGGGGAGGGGGCACATCCTCAGGGTAGGTCACAGGGACCGGGAAGCCTTGCTACTTGTCACGGGGTAGAGGCAGTCAGGGGCTCAGAGCCTCTCTTGGATTTGCTTCCCCCCTGAAGGTCTGCTTTGGAGAGCCTCCCAGACCCCACCACACTCAGTGAGAAGGAAGGGCGCCTCCTGCTGGCTGCCCTGGTGAAGGCCTATGTGCAGGGGAAGACAAATGAACTGGAGCAGGAGCAGGAGCAGGAGGAGACAGAGGGCTCCAGGTAAGGCTCCCACCCTGCCCTGGCATATACCCCAGGAAATACAACATCTGGCCAGGGCGCCAGCAGGCTGTGGTTGTTCATCAGGCCCTAGGGCCCAGTCATTCTCAAGCTCTGAGGAAGACAGAGGTCCAGGTGTAGCTGAAGAGACTGTGGTTAGACAAAAAGACACATTCCTGAAAGCTTTTAGGAAATGAAATGGGGAGGTACGGAATCACTTACTCGGGGGGAATTTGTCTTGCCCTAAGGAAACTCCCAGCATTGGCTGACTTGGGACCGGTAAGTGTGAAGCCAGGGGATGGACTCAGCATATCTCAGGATGTTTTAGAAATTTAACCTGTGTGTGTTGTTCTTTCACACCCACAAGGAGCCTTCATTGCACATTTGCAAGGTGAAGCCAAAGGCCTTGCAGAGGGTGGGGTCAGGTAGAGCAGTACCTGAGGTAGGTCTGGGGGCTTGAGATGTGTAGGATCTGTGGAGACGTGCATGTTGTCATGGGGCCAGAAACCCTTCCCCAGCCCCACCTCCCCGTGTCCCCTGAGCCTGGAGCTCACGCCAGCCCCTGGCCCGGCCCCGGCACTGCCTGGCATGTGCTGCACCTGCATCTACCCTAAGGACCCCTCTGCAGAGCAGGGACTGAGAAGCATGCGGAAGGCTAGGAAAGGGCACCCCTTCCCCGCTGCAACTCTGCCCCACGCTGCCCTGGCTCAGCAAGCCTCGGAGTTCTCCTAATGGAGGATATGTGAGCTGCCCTCCTGCCTGCCCCTCCTGCCTCTGCTCCAGGTGCCCCTCCCTCGTCTAACTTTCTGCATGACTGCCCTCAGGGGCGGGCCTGGCGCATGGTATTGTCTGGCATGTCTTTTCCCTGCAGCCTGGACAGCTTCCGAGCTAAGCGGTGCAGTAATCTGAGTACCTGTGTGCTGGGCGCATACTCGAAGGACCTGAACAACTTTCATACATTCTCTGGCATCGGCTTCGGGGCTGAAACACCTGGCAAGAAAAGGGACATAGCCAGCAGCTTGGAGAAGGGCCAGTAACCCCGCTTTGGGGTGCCCCAGGATGGCAACCAGACTCCTTCCACTCCTTCCTGATTTCCCTTCTTGCTCCCATTTTTGAACTAAATGCATGCAGATTCCACTTTGATTGCTCTTCAAGCTGGTATTGGTAGCTTTGCTTATCACAGAGAATATGGGGGACCTCAGGATGGAAGGGAAGAGAGCAGGACTCATAGGCCAGGTTAGAGGCAAGAGTGAGGGAAGCTTCTTGAGATCCCAGAGGATTTCATGGTAGAGTCCCCAATTTCTGCTGCATCCTTCATGTTTCATCATTGATGAATAAACCTATTTTCTAAAAGGATTTGCACTGTGGTGGTCATTACTCTGGTCGTGTCCAAGGCTTGAAAGTACCCAGAACCTATGCTTAAAAGTAGCGTTAGCCTCAGGGTAGCTGGGTAGAGGGCTTGGTGAGTGGTCCTTGTGAACCAGTTCCACCATCAAGAACAGGTGTGCTGAGAAACAGGTAAACACTTCTGGGGGAGGATGCTGTTTCCCTCTTCTCACAGCCTCTTTCAGGTAAGACGTCAGGGAATTTTCCTTTCCCATGGAAGGTGGTTTTGATGGTGCCTGTGGCTGCTCTATGGTTTCTCTATGCTCCTTGCATGTCTTGGGATTGGGCTGGGCCTTTGGTGACCACTTCATCCTGGTTCTAAAGAGACTGTATGTGACGGTAAGTACTGATTTCAGTACATGCCTCATGGCTTGACACGGGGTTTTTCCTTTTTCTTTTTTTTTTAAAGTTTTTACTTAAATTCCAGTTAGTTGACATACAGCGTAATATTAGCTTCACGTGTATGATATGGTGAGGCAACACTTCCATACAACAGCCAGTGCTCATCACATTGGCACTGGGTTTTTTTTCACGAAGGTCTTTGGGCAGTGCTCCTAGCAAAAGCTGCCAGGCCACTTCTCCTAACAGCTTTGATAATTGCATTTAGGAGAAACACTTATTCTTAAGCGGTATGTCGAAGAGCTGAAATTCTCTTTATGAAGGCCTCAGGGGCAGGCTCCTGCCCCTCGCCTCTCACTGACAGACCTCTTCTTCTCCATCCTGCAAATCAGCGTCACTGCCCAGAAGAGATCCTGCAACACTGCCACCTGTGTGACCCATCGGCTGGCAGGCTTGCTGAGCAGATCTGGAGGTGTTGTGAAGAACAACTTTGTGCCCACCAACGTGGGCTCCGAAGCCTTTGGCCGTCGCCGCAGGGACCTTCATGCCTGAGCAGCTCAGTGACTCCAGGAAGAAGGTGACTGCCCTTTTCCGTTGGGTCGGAGGGGAGGGGATTTGGGGGTTATGAGCCACATTATGAAACCCACTGGACCTGGGAAGGGTCTTCAGATCCCTTTTTTCCAATTACATGCTTCCTTCTCAGTGGTGAGATTCTTCCACAACTCAGCCTGAAATCAGAGCGTTGACACAGGCTGCAGACATGCAGCGTCATCTCTCTGAGAAGAGAAATGAGAAATAAAATGCTTGCCAAATGATAATTGCTTTTTTTCCCGTTATTTGCCTTAAAAGTCTGTCTACATCTCATACCTATAGGTTGTAAATGCTGTTTTCCTGTACATTTGTGTTCTTTTTATAATAATTGTGGTTGTTTCCTTCTTGTCCTTCTTATTCGCCAACACCTCCTTCTTCTCCTTCTCTACTTCCTCTTCCTTCTTCCTTCTTTGTCTTCTTTTTTTATTTTATTTTTTTCCCATCTCAGGTCACCATGAAGCTGAACTCACCACTTCTGTTAATTTCTGTTGACAACACTTGGTGGGACGGCCCCATGGAAGATATACATGTTTGCATCCCAATAGATACTGAAAAAAGCACCTTTGTCACTTACAAGGAATGAAAGTGAATGCAAAATAAGCTAATTCCATATGTATCGTGTATCCTTTTTATATTTGACTCTGTGTGTGTCAGTGTGGTGGTGGCATCTATCGTTGGCTTATCTGGTAGCAAACTGGTTCTTTGAGAGCTATCCTGTTGATCACAGCAGCTCTGCAAACCTTAGGGGGACAATAAGTCATTGCCTTTGTGGCCTCTGGGGACATGTGGTAATGGTGATGCTTTGCCTTGTTGTCTAAGAACATGACTGTAGACTTTATTTAAGGAAATCTCAATGTTGTATCATTTGTGAACTTCATCAAGATTAAAAACATATTTTGGATACATGTGTTTTGAGACCCTGGTGATTCATTTCAACTTGTTTCCCTATGTAATAATTCCCTATGACACTAACAGTTGACATGTTTTGAGTGCTTACTCAAATTGGGATAGTTGATATTCTAAGACAGTGTTTTATATGTATTAATTCATTTAATCTTTATGACAACTCCACGAAGGAGATACCATTGGTATTTCCACATTGCCTCTGAAGAAACAGAGGCCTGGAGAAGTGAAGTCCAAGGTCACAGAGATAGACAATAGTAGACTCAGGTGTTGGTTTCCAGAGCCTACAGTTGAAACCACTGCATTAAATGCTTCTTGACAATGGCTTCTGATGAGTTCCAGAGACCTGTGAGCCGTTCTTTGACCTAACTGCCTCACATGGCAGACCCTCAGATTTTGAAGACAAATGGACCGTGTTAAAACATACAAACAACCTAGTCTTTATATAATAAAATGGATCCCTTTTACCCATTGCTTGGTGCTACATGTTGGAAAGTTTGTGTGCCCTCCCTCCATCCCCACCCTACCCTGCCTAGCCAAAAAATTGTATATTGAAACCTAAGCCCCAAAGTGATGGTCTTGGGAGGTGGGAACTTGGGGAGGTGATTAGGTCATAAGGGTCATCCCCTCCTGAATGGGACCAGTGCCCTTTCAAATAAGGGTGGAGAGAATTCCCTTGCTTCTTTTGCCATGTGGGGCCACAGTGAGAAGAACTGCTGTGAGGAAAGGGGCCCCCACCAGATGTGAATCTGCCGGTGCCTTGAACTTGGATTTCCCAGCCTTTAGAACTGAGAAATAAATATTTGTTGTTTATAAGCCACCTGGTCTGTGGCATTTTGTTACAGCCGTCCCAGCGGACTAATGAAGACACTTGGCTTCAACACGTGATCCTTTTATGGTCAATGTTATTACACCTATGTGCCATCTCTTACACCGCCCAGGTGTATTGTAACATCTATAGATCCATAAATATTTCCCCGTATATGGGAGGGATGTTTAAACATAACCACAGTCCCATTTAACAACTAAAGTAAATTAACATTAATTTCTTAATTCCTTCATCTCACATCCAGTCATGGTTCAAATTCCTCCATTATCTTATATATGTGTATGTTTGGTGTCTATAAAATCAGGGCTCAGATTAGGTCTCCACATTGCTGCTGGTTTATATGTTTTTTGTTTTTGCTGGTTTATATGTTTTAAGGCTCTTCTAATCTAGACGTTGCCCTCCATTATTTTTTTTTCCCTTTT
Organism: Puma concolor; assembly: GCF_028749965.1. NCBI lineage: Eukaryota > Metazoa > Chordata > Mammalia > Carnivora > Felidae > Puma > Puma concolor. The sequence continues at coordinate 44,510,009 of NC_141676.1, read as the reverse complement.
GCAATTTATTTGTTGGAGGAACTAAGTTATTTGTCCACTGGGGTTCTCCACACGTTGAATTCTGATGACTACATTTCTTTTTTTTTTTTTAAGTTTATTTATTTATTTTGAGAGAGAGAGAGAGAGAGAAAACAGGGAAGGAGCAGAGAGAGAAGGAGACAGGGAATCCCAAGTAGGCTTTGTGCTGTCAGTGAAGAGTTCAGTGTGGGGCTTGATCCTACTATCTGTGAGATCATGAACTGAGCTGAAATCAAGAGTTTGACACTTAATGGACTGAGCCACTCAGGCACCCCTTGATGACCACATTTCTATGGTGAGATTTAACATGTTTCTTTATCTGCTTTATTTGTTGTGAATCAGTGAATGAGGAGAAAGAGAAGTTGGAAGCGAGGTCTGAGAAGTAATGAGGAGGGAAGATCATATCATGTAGGACCTTGTAGGGCATAGGAAAGACGTTGGTTTCCTACCAACGTTTAGTCAGTAAAACAGACACCACATCAATAATTTTAATGGAAAGAATATAAGAAACTGGCCAAGTAGGGGCACCTGGGTGGCTCAGTTGGCTAAGTAAAAAAGTGTCTGACTCTCGGTTTCAGCTCAGGTCATGATCTCATGGTTCTGTGAGTCTCAGCCCTGTGTTGGGCTCTGCACTGACAGTGCAGAGCCTACTTGGGATTCTCTCTCTCTCTCTCTCCCTCTCTCTCTACCCATCCCCTCTTACACTGTCTCTGTCTCTCTCAAAACAAATAAATATATTTTAAAAAATGGAAAAAAAAGAAACTAGGGTTTAGAAAAGATGAAAGAGAACAAGAGTTAGTGCAGAGATAGGAAGTGAGGGAGGCAGCTACCATCCTCAGGGCTGGGGGAACAAAGATAAGAAGAGGTCAGGCACTGACAATCTAGAACCTTGGAGAAGGATGCTCAGATCACTGAGAAGAGAGGTGGGCAGATGTGGGATCTTTGAAAGGGTGCGACAAAACTGTTGGAGGAGTATGGGAAAATGGAACCAAACTGGAAATTTGGAAACGTCTTCTCTGCCAGACCACCGGATGAAGGAAAATGCAGCTTGCAGAGTCCCAGCTCCAGCATCTCTTTTTAATTTAGGCATAAGGTTTTAAATTTGCACAAAGAAAATCCATTCTGTGCACAGTTCTGTGAACTTTCACAAATACATTGACTTGCGTCATCACCTCAATAGATACAAAAGTTTCATTGCTCCTCAAAAGTCTGCCATGCTTCTCCTTTGCAGTCAATTGCACCACTGCTCACCCCCGGAAACAACTGTTATGTCTGTCTGTATAGTGTATTTTTTATATTTTAAAATTGAGATATAACTGACACACAACATTGTATTACTTTTATGTGCACGACATAATAATCTGATATTTGTAGATATTGTGAAATGGTCACCACACTAAGTCGAGTTAGCATCCATCACTACACATTGTTACAATTATTTTTTCTTGTGATGAGCGAGACCTTTTAAGATCTACTCTCTTAGCTACCTTCAAATATGCAGTACCATAGTATTAACTATAGTAATCATGCTGTACATTACATCCCTAGGACTTATTTAGCTTATAACTGGAAGTTAGTACCTTTTGATTCCCTTCACTAAATTTGCCAACCTCCCCCATCTCCCACCTCTGCCAACTGCCAATCTGCTTTGTTTCTGAATTTGGCGTTTGTTTTTGTTTTTGTTCTCAATTCCACATATAAGTGAGATCATCCACTATTTGTCTTTCTCTTTCTGACTTATTTCACTTAGTGTAATACCCTCAAGGTCTACCCATGTTGTAACAAGTAGCAGGATTTCCTTCTTTTTTTGGTGAATAAAATTCCATTACACCTATATCTATATATTTCTCTCTCTGTATATATAAATGACGTGTGTGTGTGTGTGTGTGTGTGTGTGTGTGTATCACATTTTCTTTACCCTTCATCTCTCCATGGACACTTATTTCATTTCCATGTCTTGTGTATTGTAAATAATGCTGCAATGAACATGGGGGTGCAGAAACCATTTTGAGATAATGATTTCATTTCCTTCAGGCAAATACTCAAAAGTGTAATTGCTAGATCATATGGTAATTCTATTTTTAATTTTTCGAGGAACCTCCATACTGTTTTCCGTTGTGGCTATACCAATTTACATTCCCAAAAACAGTGCACAAGGGTTCCTTTTCTCTACATCATTGCCAACATTTGCTATTTCTTATCTTTTTGATAATAGCCGTTCTAAGAGTGGTGACATAATATCTCATCATGGTTGTGAATTGCATTTCTCTAGTGATTAGTAACGTTGAGCACCTTTTCATGTTCCCGTTGGCCATTTGTATGTCTTCTTTGGAAAATGTCTATTCATATCCCTTTGCCTTCTCCAGAATATCAAATAAATGAAGTCAGTATATAGCTTTGAGTCTTTTACTTAGCATAATGCATTTGAGATTTATCCATGTTGTTGCATGTATGAATAATTTGTTTCCTTTTATTGCTGGGCAGTATTACATTGTAGGCATGTACTATGGTTGCTTCATTTATCCCTTGAAGGATACTTGGATTGTTTCCAGTATTTGGAATTTATGAATTCAGCTGCTATAAATTTCTGTGTATAGATTTTTGAGTGAAAGTAAGTGTAGTGGGCTGGATGCCCCCCCAGATATGTCCATGTTCTAATCCCCAGAATATGTGAATGTTACCTTTTTTGGGAAAAGGGTCTTTGGTGATATAATTTACAAGGATCTGAAAATGAGGTCAGCTTGGATTGTATAAGTGGGTGTTAAATCCAGTGATATAGTCTTATAAGAGATACACAGAGAAGATACACACAGAGCAGAAGGTGAAGAGAAGACAAGAGGCAGAGAGTCACAAGGTGAGGAAGCCAAGTTAACCTGCAACCATCAGAAGCTATAAGAGGCATGGAGTGGATATTCCCCTAGGGTCTCTGGAGGGAGGAGAGCCCTGCTGTCACATAGATTTTGTACTTCTGGCCTCCAGAATGAAAGAATAAGTTTCTGCTGTTTGAAGCCACCAAGTTTGTGGTAATTTGTTATAGTATCCCTAGGAAACTAATGATTTTTTATTTCTTTTAGGTAAATACCTTGGAATGGGATTGCTGTCATTTGGCAAGTATATACATATATTTTTTTTCCTTAAAAAGTCTTTTATTTTCAATTTATTTTATTTTTTTAATTTAAATTCAAGTTAGTTAACATACAGTGTAGTATTGGTTTCGGGAGTAGAACCCAGCGATTCATCCCAACAAGTGCCCTCCTTAATGCCCATCACCCATTAGCCCATCCCCCACCCAACACCCCTCCAGAGACCCTCAGTTTGTTCTCTGTATTTAAGAGTCTCTTGTGTTTTGCTTTCTTCTATGTTTTTTTTTTTTTAATTTTTTTTTTCAACGTTTTTATTTATTTTTGGGACAGAGAGAGACAGAGCATGAACGGGGGAGGGGCAGAGAGAGAGGGAGACACAGAATCGGAAACAGGCTCCAGGCTCTGAGCCATCAGCCCAGAGCCCGACGCGGGGCTCGAACTCACGGACCGCGAGATCGTGACCTGGCTGAAGTCGGACGCTTAACCGACTGCGCCACCCAGGCGCCCCTATGTTTTTTTTTATCTTACTTTTCCTTTCTTTCCCCTATGTTCATATGTTGTGTTTTTTAAATTCCACATAGGAGTGACATATATTTTTGTCTTTCTCTGACTGACTTACTTCACTTAGCATAATACACTCTAGTTCCATCCATGTTGCAAATGGCAAGATTCTATTCTTTTTGATCACTGAGTAATATAAAATATATATACAATGGAATATTACTTGACGGTCTTTTATTTTTATAAATACCTTCTAATTTCTGTCCATATACATTTACATTCTTGATTATTGCTACCAAATAATCTACACATATCATGTATTCTGCTTGTTATTATGTGTGCTGTAATAAACATAATGATATTGCTTAATCAAGTAAGAAAAACAAATTACAGAAAATTTGAAAAATCAAGACACAATAAAAGATTTCAATAGGTTTAATTCAACCACTGTGATTTTTTATTGCCTTCTTTATGTGTATATTTTACGTAGTTCTGTACTGTATATATTACGCTGTATTTTTAAAATAAAGACTTTATTTTTTTAGGGCAGTTTTAGGTTTACAACAAAAATGAGAGGAAGGGACAGAGATTTTCAGATACCCCCTGCCCCCACACATGCATACCTTCTCCCATTATCAACATCACTCACCAGAATAGTATGTATATATGTATTGCCAAGGATGAACCTACATTGACACATCATAATCACCCAAAGTCCATAGTTTACCTCAGAGCTCACTCTGGTGTTGCACATTTACGGGTTTGGGGAATAATGACACATCTCCATCATTATAACCATGAGGAGTATTTCACTGCCCTAAAGATTTTTCCATGCTCTGCCTGTTCCTCATTCCCCTGGCAACCACTGATCTTTTTATTGTTTCCATGGTTTCACCTTTTCCAGAAAGTCACAAAGTTGGAATCATACGATATGTAGCCTTTTCAGATTGGCTTCTTTCACTTAGTAATATGCATTTAACGTTCCTCCATGTTTTTTTTTTGGGTTTAGCATGGAATAACCTTCCATTTATTTATTCATTCACCCATTTTTTTTTTAAATCGTTTTTATTTCTCTGCTAGTCATAGCTATCTTTTCCTTGATTTTAAGAGTGTTCACTATTACCTCACACAGCATGCTGTTGCACGGGCTGAGTTTGTGGCTCTTGAGTTACCCTTGGGCAAAGTGTCAAGAGAAAAGCGAGGAAGAGGAAAAAGAACCCCTGCCCCCCGCCCCCCCCCCCACAGATTTTGGCACTCAAAGATCCACTTTTATGGTGCCTTGTCAAAGATACAGGTTTTAGCTGCCTGCACTGCCACTGCACTTTGGATGCGGAGTGTGGACGCTGGGGCTGGCACTGGAACAGAGCTGGGAGCAAAAAGAAAAATAAAAAATAAGGGAAAAATCTAGATTGAAGGGGCTCTGGCCAGAAAGAGGGGGATTCTCTCAGAGTTTTGTTTTCTGTGCACAATTCCATGATGGAGACAACCCTTGGGCTAAATGTAAAAGAGAAAAGAGGGGGAAGAAAAACCCCAGAGAACTTACTGGTGTTTTTGCCATTCTTTTGCCCTCCCTCCCCAATAACGTACCTGCCACTGATTACTTTTCTTTTTAATTTGTTTTCAAGTTTATTTCTTTATTTTGAGAGAGAGAGAGAGAGAGCAAGCAGGGGAGGGGCAGAGACAGAGGGAGAGAGAGAACCATAGGCAGGCTCTGCACTGTCAGCACAGAGCCCAATGTGGGGCTCGAGCTCACAAACTGTGAGATCATGACCTGAGCCAAAACCAAGAGTCGGACACTTAACTGACTCAGCCACCCAGGTGTCCCTGCTACTAATTTTAAGAGCTCTCAGGTAGATTCTTTTTGTATTCTGTCTGCAGGTTTTATCTGCAATTAGTGTGAGAGGCAGGTTGTAGTGGCTGACTCCATCTTGGCCAGCATATTTATTGACCATAATGCAATTAAGATAATAATAATGATAGTAATAATAATTTTGCATAGCATATTATTATTATTATTATTATTATATTTCAATACTTGGAAATTATGTAAGATTTTATTTTATTTTAAAAAATGCTTATTTATTTATTTTAATTTTTTTGATGTTTATTTATTTTTGAGAGAGACAGACAGAATGCGAGTGGGTTGGGGCAGAGGGAGACCGAGGCACAGAATCTGAAGCAGGCTGCAGGCTTCGAGCTGTCAGCACAGAACCTGACACGGGGCTCGAACTCACAAGCTGTGAGATCATGACCTGAGCCAAAGTCGGACATTCAACTGACTGAGCCACCCAGGCACCCCTATTTATTTATTTTTGAGAGAAAGCATGCGCAGGCAAGGGGCAGTGAGAGAGGGAGAGTCAGGGAATGCTAAGCAGGCTCTATGTTGTCAGCCCAGAGCTTGACACGGGTCAGACTAACAAACTGAGCAAAAATCAAGAGTCAGATGCTGAACTGACTGAGCCATCCAGGCGCTCCTTATGTAAGATTTTAAAACAAGCCAGAAATCAAAGAAGAAATCATAATGGAAAATTTTAAATTTAAAATATCTAGAACTGAATGATAATACCTCACATCAGAATTTGAAGATGTAGTGAAAGCAGTAACTTTAGAAAATTTTATAGCCCTATATAATAATGTCAGAAAAGAAAAACAGGTAAAATTTAAGTTGCATTTTATTTTTTAAATTGATCTATTTTAGTATTTGTTTTAGTTTCTATTTAACTTATTTCTTTTTGAAAAATTTTTTAGTGTTCATTTATTTTTGAGAGAGAGAAAGACAAAGTGTGAGCGGAGGAGGGGCAGAGAGAGAAGGAGACACAGAACTCAAAGCAGGTTCCAGACTCTGAGCTGTCAGCACAGAACCCGATGTGGGGCCTGAACTCACTAACTATGAGATCATGACCTGAGCCAAAGTGGGACACTCAACCAAATGAGCCACCCAGGTGCCCCACTATTATAATTTACTTCTGTTCAAGCCTTGTCATTTCCTTCCTTCTGCTGGTTTTGGGTTTTGTTTGTTCTTTTTCTAGCTTCCTGTAGGTGTAAGTTCAGGTTGTTTATTTGAGATTTTCTTGCTTCTTGAGGTACTTGTATTGCTATAAACTTCCCTCTTGTGACTGCTTTTGCTGCACCTCAAAGATTTTGGACCATTGTATTTTCATTTCCATTTGTTTCCATGTAATTTTTATTTCTTTGATTTTTTGGTTGATCCATTCATTGTTTAGTAGCATGTGATATAACCTCCATGTATTTGTGCTCTTTCCAGATTTTTTCTTGTGGTTGATTTCTAGTTTCATAGTATTGTGGTCAGAAAAGATGCATAGTAGAACTTCAGTCTTTGTGAATTTGTTGAGACTTGTTTTGTGGCCTAATGTGTGATCTATTCTGGAAAATGCTCCATGTGCACTTGAAAAGAATATGTATTACCCTGGCTTAGGAGGGAATGTTCTGAATATATCATTCAAATCCATATAGTCCAGTGTATCATTCAAAGCCACTCTTTCCTTGTTGATTTTCTATTTGGATGATCTTAAGTGAGCTGTTAAAGTCCCATATTATTCTTTTTTTATTTTCTGAGTTTGTGTGTAATTTCTTTTACTTTTTTTTATCATTTAATTTATTTTTTAAATTTATATCCAAGTTAGTTAGCATATAGTGCAACAATGATTTCAGGAGTAGATTCCTTAATGCCCCTTACCCATTTAGCCCATCCTCCCTCCCATGACTCCCCCCCCCATAACCCTCTGTTTGTTCTCCATATTTAAGAGTCTCTTATGTTTTGTCCCCCTCCCTGTTTTTATATTATTTTTGCTTCCCTTCCCTTATGTTCATCTGTTTTGTATCTTAAAGTTCTCATATGAGTGAAGTCATATGATATTTGTCTTTCTCTGACTGACTAATTTCGCTTAGCATAATACCCTCTAGTTCCGTCCACATAGTTGCAAATGGCAAGATTTCATTCTTTTTGTTTGCTGAGTAATACTCCATTGTATATATATCTTTATCCATTCATCCATCGATGGACATTTGGGATCTTTCCATACTTTGGCTACTGTTGATAGTGCTGCTATAAACATTGGGGTGCATGTTTACAGGTGCTTCGAAACAGCACACCTGTATCCCTTGGATAAATACCTAGTAGTGCAATTGCTGGGTTGTAGGTTAGTTCTATTTCTAATTTTTTGAGGAACCTCCATACTGTTTTCCAGAGTGGCTGCACCAGCTTGCATTCCCACCAGCAGTGCAAAAGAGATCCTCTTTCTCCGCATCCTTGCCAACATCTGTTGTTGCCCAAGTTGTTAATGTTAGCCATTCTGACAGGTGTCAGGTGGTATCTCATTGTGGTTTTGATTTGTATTTCCCTGATGATGAGTGATGTTGAGCATTTTTTCATGTGTCTGTTGGCCATCTGGATGTCTTCTTTGGAGAAGTGTCTATTCATGTCTTTTGCCCATTTCTTCACTGGATTACTTGTTTTTTGGGTGTTGAGTTTGATAAGTTCTTTATGGATTTTGGATACCAACCCTTTATCTGATAGGTCATTTGAAAACATCTTCTCCCATTCCACTGGTTGCCTTTTAGTTTTGCGGACTGTTTCCTTCACTGTGCAGAAGCTTTTTATTTTGATGAAGTCCCAATAGTTCATTTTTCCTTTGTTTCCCTTGCCTCCAGAGACATGTTGAGTAAGAAGTTGCTGTGGCCAGAGTCAAAGAGGTTTTTGCCTGCTTTCGCCTTGAGGATTTTGATGGCTTCCTTACATTTAGGTCTTTCATCCATTTTGAGTTTATTTTTGTGTATGGTATAAGAAAGTGGTCCAGGTTCATCCTACTGCATGTTGCTGTCCAGTTTTCTCAACACCACTTGCTGAAGGGACTGTCTTTATTCCATTGGATATTCTTTCCTGCTTTGTCAAAGATTACTTGGCCATGTTTGTGGGCCCATTTCTCTGTTCTGTTCTCTGTGGGCTCTCTGTTCTGTTCCATTGATATGAGTGTGTTTTTTGTTTTTGTTTTTGTTTTTTTTGTGTGTGCCAGTGCTATACTGTCTTGATAATTACAGCTTTGTAATACAGCTTGAAGTCTGGGATTGTGATGCCTCCAGCTTTGGTTTTCTTTTTCAAGATTGCTTTGGCTATTTGGAGTCTTTTCTGGTTCCATACAAATTTTAGGATTGTTTGTTCTAGCTCTGTGAAGAATGCTGGTGTTACTTTGATAGTGATTGTGTTGAATATGTAGATTGCTTTGGGTAGTATTGACATTTTAACAATATTTGTTTTTCCTATCCAGGGGCATGGAATATTTTTCCATTTTTTTGTGTCTTCTTCGATTTCTTTCATAAGCTTTCTACAGTTTTCAGTGTATAGATTTTTCACCTCTTTGGTTAGATTTATTCCTAGGTATTTTATGTTTTTAGTGCAATTGTAAGTGGGATCAATTCCTTGATTTCTCGTTCTGTTGCTTCATTATTTGTGTATAGGAATGCAACCAATTTCTGTGCACTGATTTTATATCCTGCAACTTTGCTGAATTCATGGATCAGTTCTAACAGTTTTTTTGTGGAATATTTTGGGTTTTCCATATAAAGTATCATGTTATCTGGCAAGAGTGAAAGTTTGACCTCCTTCTGGCTGATTTGGACTTTTATTTCTTTGTGTTGTCTGATTGCTGAGGCTAAGACTTCCAATAGTATGTCGAATAACAGTGGCGAGAGTGGACATTCCTGTCTTGTTCCTGATCTTAGGGGGAAAGCTCTCAGTTTTTTCCCCATTGAGGATGACATTAGCGTTGGGTCTTTCATACATGGCTTTTATGATCTCGAGGTATGATCCTTCTATCCCTACTTTCTTAAGGGTTCTTAACAAGAAAGGATGCTGTATTTTGTCAAATGCTTTCTCTGCATCTATTGAGAGGATCATATGGTTCTTGTCCTTTCTTTTATTGATGTGATGAATCACATTTTTTGTGGATATTGAACCAACCCTGAATCCCAGGTATAAATCCCACATGATCATGGTGAATATTTTTTTTTAATGTATTGTTGGGTCCAGTTGGCTAATATCTGGTTGAGGATTTTTGTATCTATGTTCATCAGGGAAGTTGGCCTATAGTTCTCCTTTTTAGTGGGGTCTTTGTTTGGTTTTGGAATCCAGGTAATGCTGGCTTCATAGAAAGAATTTGGAATGTTTCCTTCCATTTCTATTTTTTGGAACAGCTTCAAGAGAATAGGTGTTAACGTGTCTTTGAATGTTTGGTAGAATTCCCCTGGAAAGCCATTTGGTCTGGTTGTTGAAAGGAGCTTGATAAATTCGAGAAAAAAGGGGGGAAAAGGGAAAACATTTGAAAATTCGTAAAAATGAATACAATGAAAAAGAATAAAATGAAATGATGGAAGTAAAATAGAATTTGAAAAATTCACAAAAAATAAAAAATATAGTAGAAAAAATTAAAGAAAAATATTTAATAAAAATTGAAAAAAATAAATTTTTTCTCTTTCTGTATTCAAGAAAAGGAAACAAAAAAGAAAAAGAAATTGAATCAATGGACCAGTGAACAGACTGAAATACGATTGAAATTGCATCATTTTCCCCAGAAGTCAAACTATGAAGCACTTTATAGTCCATAAACTAAGCAGGCAGAGAGACTTGTGGTGTTTCTGAAGAGTGAGGTTGGCCCAGTTGGGTGGGGCTTAGTGTAACAGCTCTGTTCTCCACTAGGTGGCACTGCTTAGCTTACTGGGGTGGATTGCTGTGACACTTGTAGGTGTGTATGCACATGCGCGGGAGAGGTAAAAATGGTGTCACCCAGCTACCTAGTCTCTAGTATTGGAACTCTGTTCTCCCCCATCAGCAATTGCACACCCCTCTTTTGTCTCTGGCTTCTGTACACTCCCCGCTTTTGCACTGTCCCTGACCAAACCGTCAGGTTACCAGGCGGCACCTCCGTCCTGAGTTTTATCTGAAATGCAGCAGTGTTTCTCGACCCCTCACTTCCGAGGGACTGTGGCTTTGATCCGTTTTGACTCTCTGCGGGAGGGTCTCACCCAGGAATGGCTGGGTGCCAGCTCGCCCCCTGGAACGTTCGGGAGACCTCGCTGTTGCCGATGCCCAGAGACTGCAGCTGGGTGCCAGCCCGCCCCAGAAGAAGTTCACACAATCATGTAGCAGCAGCGTTTCAGGGATTACGGAAAATCACAACACACATCTGGCGCCATGCTTCCCCCTTATCGTCCTTGTTCCAGCACCAGTGAATGTGGTTGTTCTCCAGAGTCCAGTGGGACCTGTGGCCTGAGGAACCTTGGGACCTTACTCTGCTCCTGGGGATTCACCCTTCTCACCAGAGCACCGCCAGGTATGGAGCTGCAGAGTTTCAGACTCTGCATTCCCCGTTTATAGAGTCTTAATGGAATTTAAACCCTCTGCTTTCTCTTTTCTCCCTTTTTGGTTGAGTCCCTGTGGCTGTTTCCACTCTTCCACTTTCTCTCCAGCCACTTGGGGGGGGGGTGCTTTTCCTGTACTCCACCCCCCACGCCACCCCGTCTCCATCCTCTCTCCACAAGCAAGAACAGCTTCCTGCCCTCTGTGGCTTCAATCTCCTCCAGTCTACCTCTCTGCACCACATACCTGCTGAATTCTGTGGTTCAGGTTGTGCAGATTGTTGTGTTAATCCTCAAATCGGTTTTCTAGGTGTGCAGGATGGTTTAGTGTTGATCTGGCTGCATTTCATGGACACCAGATGCAAAACAACTTCCATGCTGTTCCACCATCTTGGCTCCTCCCTCCTCCCATACTACTATTGTATTACTGTCAATTAGTTCCTTTATGCTTGTTATTAATTGTTTTATGTATTTGGGTGCTTTCATGTTGGGTGCATACATATTTATAATTGTTATGTCTTGTTGGATTGTCCCCTTTATGATTATATTTCTTTGTTTCTTATTACAGTCTGTGTTTTAAAGTCTATTTTGTCCGATATAAGTATTGCCACTCCAACTTTCTTTTGACATCCGTTTGCGTGATACAAGTTTCTTCATCCCCTCACTTTTAATCTGCAGGTGCCTTTAGGTCTGAAAAGAGTCTCTTGCAGGCAGCATATAGATGGCATTTCTTTTTTTATCCACTCTTTCACCCTAGGCCTTTTGATTGGAGTGTTTAGTCCATTTACATTCAAAGTTATTATTGATAGGTATGCGTTTATTGCCATTTTATTACTTGTTTTGTGGTTGTTTTTGTAATGAACCAAATTTTGAATTTTCAATTGCACACCTAAATTGAGGTGTTCAATTTGAGAAATTAGAAAAGAAAAATGGAGAAAACTCAAGGAATTTGAAAAGGAGATAATAAAACAGACGTTGATTATCTATAAGATGAGGATTAAACCAAGAGGATCAGCAAAGGCAAAACTTTGTTATTTGAAGACTAATGAAATTGGAAAACCTCTAGTGAGGTTGATCAGGAAACAAAGAGAGCAGACACAAAGAATACCAAGAATAAATCAGAGAACTTGCCCATAGATACAGCAGAGATGAAATGATAGTAAAAGAATACTACAACTATATGCCAATAAGTTTTATAATGTAGATGAAATGGGTAAATTTCTAGAAAATATAAAGGTCCTAAAACTCACTTGAGTAGGAATGGAAATCCTGAATAGGTATATAACTGTAATATATTGAATCAGCTTTGTAAAATCTTATCACAATGACAGTATAGTATTGTTGGAATTACAGATATATTCTCCCAAATATTCACGGAACCAATTCCACTTATATACAGAATTTCCCCCCAAATAAAAAAGAGGAACTACTACCTAATTCATTTTAGGAGGCTAGTGTGACAAACATAATAAGGCCAGAAAATAAGTTTATGAGAAAGAAAAAAATTCAGTTCCATTTCACTCATGAACATAGACGCAACTATCCTAGACAAAATGATGGCAAACAAAATATAACAGTATACATAAAACAATGCATCATGACCAGTAATTGCTTGTTCCTCAAACATAAGAGTGGTCTGACATTTGAAAATCCATTAATCCATAAAAAATTAATAAATTTAGTAATATTATGATTAGCTCAGTAGATAAAATGGTCTGAGAAAACCTCAGAGTAATCATGCAATGGAAAGGAAAAATCTATTTTTTTTCTTTTAGTTTTATTTATTTATTTTGAGAGAGAGAGAATGCAAGCTGGGGAGGCGCAGAGAAAGAGAGAGAGAGACAGAATCTCAAGCAGGCTCTGCACTACCAACTGTGGAGCCCTATGTGGGTCTCGAACCCACAAACTGTGATATCATTACCTGAGCCCAAATCAGGAGTCAGACAGACACTGAATCGACTGAGCCAACCAGGCACCCCTGGAAAGGAACATTCTTAACCTGATTATAAGTATCTATCAAGATCTGCAACGATTAATCAATTTTAGGGAATAAACATTAGAAACAATCCCTTTACAATTAGGTAAAAAGTAAAGAAGTCAACTATCATTGCTTCTATTCAGCAATTCACACCAGGTTCTAGCTAGTTCACTAAAATAAGAAAGAGAAAAGAAGGTTTAAAGGTAAAGGGAAAAAGTTTTCATAATTTTATATACTGAATTTCCCAAATAGTATACAAATAAAATTATTAGAATTAAATAAGAATATTTCTAAAATGGCTGGCTATTAGATCAATAAACCTTAAATAGACTGATTTATAGTAAATGTATTTGAAAATCTAGTAAATAAGAGATACCAATGACAATAGCAAAAAAATATATATGTATATAAAGGGGCGCCTGTGTGGCTCAGTCAGTTAAGTGTCCGACTTCACCTCAGGTCATGATCTGACAGTTTGTGAGTTCGAGCCCCACATTGGGCTCTCTGCTGTCGGCACAGAGCCTGTTTCAGATCCTCTATTCTCCTCTCTCTCTGCCCCTTCCTGCTTGTTCTCTCTAAACAAACAAACAAACAAATAAACAAACAAACTAAAAAATATAAAAAGAATTTAGGGATAAATTAACAAAATATGTGTTGGGAAATCATCAGACTTTTACTGAGAGACACTAAAAAATAAATAATAGGAGAAACATGCTACAGGCATGACTGAAAAAACTCAGTGTTTGAAAGGTGTCAAATATTTCCTAATTAAACTCAATGCAAATTCAATACATATCTCAATAGGGTTTTCCTTAGACTCTGGCAAGTTGATTCTAAAATTATTTAGAAAAGAAAATGATGGGGCACCTGGGTGGCTCAGTCGGTTGAGGATCTGACTCTTGATTTTGGCTCAGGTCATAATTCCAGTGTTGTGGAATTAAGCCCTGCATTTGGCTCTGCCCTGAGCATGGAGTCTGCTTGAGATCCCCCCTGCCTTTCTCCCCCACCCACATGTGTACTCTCTCTTCCTCTCAATATAAGGAAAAAGAAAAGGAAACGGTTAAGAACAGGCAAATGCTTCTGAAAAATAATAAAATTTTTGGAGGACTGCTTGCCCTATAAACCTATAGTCATTAAGATAAAGAAGTATTGATTCAGCAATTAGCCAATGGAAAATCATCAAGATCCCAGAAATAGAGCCATGTATATGTAAAAGTTTGGCCTATGACAGAGGAACTACTCAACAAATGGTGTTTGGGAGGTTGGTTATGCCTGTGGGGAGAAAAAATGAACTTGGATCCTATCTCACACCTTGAAAAATATCAATTCAAGATGGGTTAAAGATTCTACTGTGAAATGCTGATATTTAGAACTTTTAGAAGAAAATATAAGAGTAAAGAAGCCATCTTAAACAACCTCAACAGTGTTAACCATAGAAGAAAAAGTCAATAAATTAAAAAACTTGTTTTTTTTAAAAGGATGCAATAAAGAGATTGAAAAAACAATTGGCAAACTAGTAGAGGTATTTGCCACACATATAGTCAATAAAGGATAGCATTGTATTCCTATTTATAGAGATTATCTGCCTATCTATCATCTATCTATCGATCGATCTGCCTACCAACCTACCTACCTACCTACCATCATATATAGTAGATATGAGGGAAACAGGCCTTCTCTTACAAAGTAAAAGTATCTTCCAGCAAGGGAAAAACAGCCTCTGACCTGGATATGGGAGACTTTATTTCTGAGGTATAGGAGCCTCAATAGAGGAGTAGAGATTTAAAATATTTAAATCCTCTTGAATCTATTCAGATATCTCCTTTCAAAAATCTCAGGAGTATCTTCGTTTCTGATTAATGTCTTCATTTCATGTAAGAAACCTGGTGATCATTTGATATAATTCCATAAAGGTAGGCTCAAACTTCAAGTTTGGATTTTGGTCATCGTGGCCCTACAACTGATAAGTTTCTTTAGCACTATCGTGGAAAGTCCTGAGCTTGAGAATGTTGGGATTTTTAGGGACACAAGCATCCACCTCCACTCTGAGGTCCTTGGATTCTCCAGATATTTACACTTTATGGGAACTTGATTCCAGGTAATCAGTTTTTTTACTGCATGTCATAGTTGCTGGATTTCTGTTATGGAATACAATGGGCTTTTATGCTATTCACCATGTATCAGCTAAATAAATATCCTAAATTTCCCTATTATGAACATTTCCCTGAGTATCTGTCTCCTGCATTCCACTCACGGCATCAGTCTGTGTATCAGCAAAAGTTCTTGGCTGCAAGCAATAGAAATGGACTTGGGTTCTGTCGTGCAGGAAAGCAGTATTTTTGGAAGAATATTGGAACCTCACTGAATTCTTGAATTCTCAGAACGTGGAGATGGCTTAGCTGAGTGGCCCTGGCTCAGGGTCTCTCACGAGGCTGTGGTCAAGGTGTCAAGCAGAGCTGCAGTCTCCAAAGACTTGAATGGGGCTGGAGGGTCTTCTTTAGCCTCACCCATGTGACAGTTGACAGGTTTCAATTTCTTGTCATGTTGGCTGACCTCTTCATAAGGTTGTTCATGTCCTGATTTACCCCAGAGCAATTAATTGGAGGAGGAAGATAGCTGGGTGGGGAGAGACAATGAGAGTGCAAGATGGAAGCTGCAGTGTCTCTTATATTTGAATTACTTCTGTGTATTCTGCTCATCACACAGACCATTCCAAGTACAACGTGGGGAGGAATTACACAAAGGCATGTATACTAGGAGCAGGACCTTTGGGGGCCATCTTGGAGGCTTCCTACTACAATGGAAGTGGAGGACAAAGCTGGGAAACAGGAAGAAAACAGGGATGCTCTTGAGCGCCAGCCAGTAAAACTTCAGAAAATATCACAAAGTGGGAACAGAGATCTTTATGTTGTTGCCACTGAGATAAATATGACCTTCAGTCATTCTACGATGTTGGGTCATTCACTGATGATTTAGAAACGTGAGAGATTTGTGAACCCGCTGCATGTGCTTGCATCCCCACTGTGATGCGTTAAGGAGACATTCAGCTTCCATCCTGAGAAGCAACCACAACCCTCCACCAAGGCTACACGTAACAAGGAATTCTTCAAACAGGAGGTCAAGGTACTAATAGGAAAGAACTATTTAAAGCTAGATGTCTCCCCTCCCACTCAAAATAGACATTAGACACATTAGTCAATAGACAATATTCTATATAGTCATGTAGAGTTGAGGACTTCTAAGCGACTAACACAATCTATAGCTCTTATTGCCCTATGCTGAATAATTAGATATGGCAGCCACTGGAATTTGCAAATGTAACAAGTGTCTTTCAGAGTTTGTTTTGGGGAATAACAATCCTTTCTAAATAATGGCATCCATCTGTGATTCTTCAGTTGCCACAGATCCAAGTCTCTAGAAAGATAGTAGAAGTCATTATGTGTTGATCCGTTGCAGATAAAGAGACAAAATTTCCAATGTTTGGTATGGCTTGTGTCAGGGAATGATATTCTACTTGTGTAACTTTTAATTCTTATCCAGTGAATATTGTGCATGAAGCTCACCTATAGGGATATGACAGTAGAGGATAAAGCCAGAGCCCTTCTGTAGGAGATAAGGTCTCTCCTATAGGGTAAGCTTATTCCTTGTTCCAGTTATCTGGGGGACAGGGCTGCTTCTCAGATAAAACTAGTAATAGGGAGGAGAGTCCCAAGTAACCGGAAAGGAATTGATCTTGTCTTTGGTCTTGATTTCAGGGAAGGGATGTTAGGATGGCTAGAAGGAAGTTCACTGATGATGGCTGTTAAGATGACACTGGTAGACAGGGAGCTGAGAAGGCAGGGGCCCAGGGAAGGTGGGCAATCTTTTGAAGCTAGTTGATAGTAATTTCCCTAGTATGGAAGTAAAATGTTACCGGCCTTTGAGCCATGGGAATGAACTCCTTGTGATAACCTCAGCCTTGACAGTAAAGCCAGACTTCTTATTCCCTCAGGTTTTATTTACCTGTTGTTCTCCATCTGGGTTCAATAAAATCTGTGAAAGTTCTGGACAGTCTCAGATGGCTGTCTAAAAAGAAGAGCCTGTGCTCTGAATGAGCTGGAGAAGCCATATAAAGAGAAGACTTTATTATTTTTTTTTTTAAAGGGGAAGCCATAGTCTACTTTCTCTTGATGAGTGGGGTATTTGCATTGGGAATGCAGAATGAGGAAGTAAAATTTATTGAGAAGCATGAACATATACCATACCTTTCCATGTACAACTGAGGCCATGCCTGGAACCTCATCCCATCTGTGTGGGACTTCACCAACCAGACTGTGGTCGAGTTCTGGTCCTTGCTGCTGCTTCCTTGAGATCCCAAACCTGAGCTGTTAACTACTGGACAAAGGATCTGAACTTCTTATCACTCAGATACCAAAATGATGAGCTAAAGGCCTAAAAAAATTTTAAGGATCCATGAAAAAGTTTGAGTTTTCCAAAGTGATTGGCTTCAAAATATGAAAATTTAAAATAGGTTAAAAAATCATGTTTATTTAAATGTCTACATGTCCATTGGTCTACTTCAACTCAACTCAACTCTTGTGTAGTTGTATATAAATTATATTTAATGTGATATACAGGTACATTTTAATCTGATGTAGGGTTAGGATGTCAACAATAAAAGTATAGAGGCCTAGGAGCATCTTAAAATACCGTCTCCCCCAGTCCCTCCCTCCGAACGCGAAGCAGCCCCTTCTCCACCAGAGGGCGCACGAAGCAGGCACTTAAGGTTTACTTTGCCAGGACCCCCTCCAACCAGTCTATCCAGCTGGTCTCCCAGATTCACCTCCCATTCTTCCAGTCTCTGGGCCTTGGTTTTCTGATCTGTAAATTTGGAATAATGATGTCTTCGTCAACATCCTGATGAAGGCACTCAGGATTCTGAGATATATCCTTAGATGGTAGTCTTTAGAGAGGAAGGAGACTGGAAGTTTCTCCTTGTCTAGGGGCCTTGCCCGAGACAACTAGGGACTAAGAAAAGGGCAGCCATAGTGAAGCCCATTTTGTTGCCTTCTTATTTCCCTCAAAGGACACTGGCTGGGGCAGAGATGGCAGAATGGTGGGAGTGGGGGCCATCAAGGGCATGAACTGGCATCCTGCATTCTGACACAGGACTGGTCTTCCTGAACCTGTCTTTTCTAAGATTTGTTATTTCAAAATTTTGTTGGAGCTCAGAGGACACATAGAGATCTCCTGGCTGGAGTTGGGGGAGTGGGTGAAGACAAAATTAAGGAGTTTTTATGGAGAAGTTAGTATTGAATTCATTGTGGAAGAGTTGGCAGGTTTTTTTTTAATTAAAAAAATTTTTAATTAAAAAAATTACCAAGAGGAGCCTAAGGAGACATGACAATTAAATGTAACATGGTATCCTGGATGGGATCCTACAACAGAAGAAGGCATTCAGTGAAATCTAAGGAAATATGAATAATATGGGATTTAGTTAATAATAATGTATCAATAATGGTTCGATAAGTGTAACAAATATGTCATACCAATGCAAGCTGTTAACAATAGGGGGAGCAAAGTACAGTCTTTGTACTATCCTTGAAATTTTTCTATACATTTAAAACTTTTAAAATTAAAGGTTTATTTTTAAAAATTCAATAAATTCTTTTTGTAATCATAAAATTGCAATAATATAGAAAATTTAGAAAATATAGGAAAGCCAAAAAATTAGAAGGGGTGTGTTTGTTAGTTATCTCATTATGTTATCTCTTATGGCAGGGAAATACACCATTAATAATTTGGTGTATATTCTTTCTTTTATACTCTATGTATATATTTATGAAATTGTATCCCCCAAGCTTACTTCTTTGAAACCAGCCGTTTTCAGTGTATATCTTTCTATACCATTACATATTCTTGTGTTGCATCATTTTTTAATGTCTATTTCACATTCCATTGAATAAATGTGCCAAATTTTATTTAATCAATCCCTTATATACATGTAAATTGTGTACTTTTATTTTTAGATAGATTTTTATTTTTGCAAAAATGCTGTAATAATCAGCTTTGGAGCTATATTTTGCAAAATATTCACATTTATTTCCTTAGAGGGAGGGTGCATGGACAATCTGAGATCATCTTTGATACCATTTTTTAATGTGATACCATTTTTTATCTTTTCTAGAAGTGGGATTGTAGAGTCAAAGAGTAAATTCACATCTAATTTTATTAGATATAGGCAATAGACCATTTTAAATTCCTGCCAGCCATGTGTGAGGGTTCTTGTGTTCCCTAGCCTCACCAGCTGAGTATGTTGTCAAATTTCTGGATGATCTGACACAGGGAGAGATAGAGCAACATAAACAACAGACAACAGAAACAGATATGGAGGGTAAAATATAGGAGGAGCAAATAGGAAGATAAATGCTGGCTCAATACAGGGAAAGACTTTCTAACAGTCAGAGCTATATAACGATGGCATGGGCTTCTCAGAATGTGATAGGCTCCCTGTCACTGAAAGTGTTCACGAAGAGGTCAAATGACCATTCAACAGAATTTGGTGGAAAATATTTCACCAACTTGGCATCTGAACTAAGGGTCTTCAATGCCTGGAGAAAAACACACAACCATATTCATTGATTGCTTCATTTTAAATCTATGAATCCATGAGCATGAGCCTTAACTAGGTTTTTATTGCTGCCGGGAAGTCATATATATTTTAGTCCATTCACTTTCCCATATACATCTAGATCATTTCACATCTTCTCCTCAAAACCCAAACACTTCCTCCACCTTGCTTATTCTCAGCTCCTGACCTTGCTTCCTACTTCATTGAGAAAATGACATCAGAAGAGACCCTTCATGGACTCCACCAAACTCCTATACACTGGTATCTGCTTCCTGGTACCCTGTTGCCATAGATGAACTTTCTATGCTTCCCAACTGGAGCCATTTCTTCCATTTGTGCACCAGATCCCATTCTGTTTTCACTACTCAAAGGCATTGCTCTAGCTATTCTCTACTTATCTCTGCTCTTATCCCCTCCTGTACCCCTCTCCACCCTTGTTTACTCTGTTTCACTTCACTAGTCTCTTTGTTCTTGCTCAAACACCAGATTCATGCTTGTCTTAGAGTCTTTGCTTTGACTGTTTCCTTCTCTTGGAAAGCTCTCCTCCCAGATAGTCATTTGTGTAACACCTAATCCCTTCACCTCTGTTTATGTTGATTGGATTAAAAAAAGTCTAACTGTAGGTTCTTTACAAGAAGTATCTAAAATTTAAGAATATAGGAAGAGGAAAAGTAGGAATGAATAATTTATCATGCAAACAGTAATTAACCAAAATAATGTCTGTATAGCTATATTAACTTTGAAAAAAATTGACTTTAACCCAAAAACATCACAGAGATCATGGGGCCCTTATAATAACAAAATTTAACATTTTATGACAAGATGTAAAGATTCTAAATGTATATGTACCTAATAACATAGCCTCAAAATATATAAAGTGGAAATCCACAGAGATATTTTGATACACTGCTCTTATTAATTATCTCCTAGTATGGGAATACTTTATGTTTCTTTCTCCACTATTAGACTGTGAACATCCCAATGTCAGAGACTGCCTTGATCACTTGTATCCCAGGTGATGTGCACAGTGCCAGGTATAGGACTGGCCTTCATTCATTGTTCGCTGGACTAAACTTCCTCCAGCAATAGTGAGATCACTATGTCCTGAAGTAGCACATTCTTTCTTTGAGAATATTCTTACTCTTAGAAGGGTCTTAGTCTTCTAGACTAACCCTGTCTTCCCCACTCTTTTCAGCTTTTCTAGTGGGGCTTGGGCATGGATGGGTTCTGGAGAATTTCCCTTTAGGAAGAATGGGTGTGCCTGAGGCCAGACTCTTTATGTTTTAAATTAATTTATTTTAAAAATAATGTAACAGACACATACTTTCCATTTTACTTTTAATTTTGAGAAGAAAGTTTATCATTTGAAATATGTAATAGGGGGTAGAGTTGCATATTTGAAATATTTTCTTGTAGAAATAGACAGAATGACTTGGGTGTATAACCAAACCCAAGTTTGTCTGCCTGATGCACAGCAAAGATAATTACTGAGACATCAAGGATGTGGCAAGGGAAGGGTTTATTTGAGAGGGCTAAATGAAGAGATGGGACGGCAAGCCTCAAATCTGCCTCCCCCAAGGAGGAGAGTCAGGGAAATTTAAAGGCAAGTGAAGATGATCTGGGTAAAAGTTGCAGCTGAGCTTATTAGTCTGCAGCTTCGAGCAGTCCCACTAACCCTTTGGTTACTGGTTTCAATCCCCACTGTCTTTTGAGCATTCCTCATTCTTCTTTTTTTTTTTTTTTTAATTTTTTTTTTGAGAGAGAGAGAGACAGAGCATGAACAGGGGAGGGGCAGAGAGAGAGGGAGACACAGAATCTGAAACAGGCTGCAGGCTCTGAGCGGTCAGCACAGAGCCCGACGCAGGGCTTGAACTCACGGACCGTGAGATCATGACCTGAGCCGAAGTCGGACGCTTAACCGACCAAGCCACCCAGGCGCCCCGAGCATTCCTCACTCTTGAGGGAATTGAGATGGTGACCATTCTAGTTACTTCCTGCTGAGACGAGGCAAAGATCAGAGTTTAGAGAAATGGAAACTTTCTGCACTTATTTAGAGATACTCTTCAGTCCCAGGTTGAAACACAACATTCTGCATTACTAAGAGTTTTGTACTTTAGTTATTAATTTTTCTACTGTATTTTATGTAGGGTCTTATGGGAGATTTATTGTAACCAAGTAGAATGGGTGTGTCTGAGGCCAGAACTTTTAAACCATAGGTGGGTATTAATTGCAGGCTCTTCTCCCCTACAAAGTCCTAGACTGGATATGTTTTCTATTAGAAGGTTTCTTTCTGGCTAATTATCCATTCATTCTCCATAATGCATCTGGAGGTTGGCATTAAGGCTTTTCAATTATTCAAATTGTCAGAGTTTTCATTTACTAGTGAAATTTTTCTGGAAGCTCTTGTGGCAGCCGTTGCTTATGCTTGATAGCATAGCTAAAGTTCTTGCCTCGATCTTTGGCAAGCTTTTAGCCAAAAGCTGCAAATCTGGACCTGTCAAGACCATTATGGCAATTTAGTGGCTTCCTGGACAGTTCAGTGCTTCTATAGAGAGATTTAAATGAGAGGGAAGATGTGGAGATTGAGAGCATTTGTAGGTCTTGGTTATTTTCTGGGTTCTGGTTATTTTCCATTTGCATCGTGCACCCTCTTCTGCTTTGCCTCCTGAGGAGCTGGGCCTCATATCACACCACCAGGCCTCTCTGGTTGGATTCTGTCAATGGAGGCTTTGGAGATCAGAGAAAGGAGAAGAGTGAGGTTATGGAATTTCTTCCTTGCTGATGTGGTTTTTGAGATTACCTCCTCCATGACTGCACAGTCTCTTCCATGGTTCCACTGGAACACCTCCCTGTTTCTCCGGGCTTAGCAGTGATAACAGCTTCCCCACTTATCAGTCCTTGGGTGCCTCAAAACAGTTGTTTTACTCTTAACCCTGACATAAATAGCCCTTCATTAAATAGTCTTCTAAATACCATTTGAGTGGCTTTTTTTCTTGCTAGTACCTGCCTGGGCTGTGAAAATGGACAGAATATACATTCTGCCTGAAAGATGACCTCTTTCCTTGGTTGTTGGTCTCAGAGTCCTTGTCATACTGGGAGGTCTCTTAGACCAGATCTCAGATGGTATAGACTCTGCAACCCAGTGAAAGAAAGACACTTACTTAGGGTCACAGAGGTAAAAGATAAGTCTAGGATCCTTATCTCCTGTGCTGTGTTCTTCCCACTAACTGCTGGACCTTCTCTTTGTTCTGTGTTTTCCAGGTAGACATAGGGAGGATGTATAAATTTAGACTTTTTAACTTGTAAGCAAAAGAAACAAAACTCAAGCCAGCTGAGGAGAAATAAGAACAATGTTGTTAGCCTATAGGGGTGTCTCATGGGAATTCCAGGACAGAAAAGCTGTTAGGTCTCACAAACCAGGGGTGCAAATGCTGTCTCAGGGAAATTTTTTGGAAACCCAAGATCTCTTGCTTTCATGGGCTGGGTGTTCTGTCTGGCTCCCTTTATCTTTTTAGCATCTGTTTTCCAAATGATCTCTGCCACTTCTCTCTATTACATGGGGCTTTACCATGTTTGAACCATTCCATAGAAGTTTCTAGAATTTCTATTATGTGCCAGGCACTGCACCAAAAGATAGGGTCTCTGTTCTTATGGAGTGAAGAGTGAGAGAGATATGTAGTAATCAATCAAATAAATAAACAAGGAAATTTCAGAGAATGGTAAGTGGTATTAACAGAGGAGTGACAAGGGACGGTTCTTTTAGTTTGCGTGGTCAAGGAAGACCTCTCTCAGGAAGATGACATGACCTGAGACCCTAATGGAGAGAAGAGCCATGTAGAGTTTTGTGAGACAGAGCAAAGGGTCTAGAACTTTTATTCTAAGTGCAACAATAAGAAGCTGCTGAAGACTTTTAGGTTGGAGGAGGATGTGATCTCATTTATACTGTTAAAGGGTGACTCTGCTGCTTTGTGGTTAATGGAGTTTAGATGGCTAGGGATTCAATATGGAGGCAGAACAGACAGGATGGATGGACCATCTGGATGTTGGGGGAGGGGGATGAATGATGAGGTAAGAGGAATAAAAAGATGACTCTTAGTTTGTTTTTGATTTGATGTATTTGTTTTTGATCAGCTGGATAGAGGTGGTGCCATTTAATGACTTGCCTTAATTCCAACTCACCACCAGGTCCAGAGCCTTCCACTCCCTGGGTGGGGAGAATTCTCTCCTTACCAGGATCCACGGCTTCCTCAATGGCTCCTGGTGCCTCTATTGATAGACCCTGTTCTAGCTGTGAATCTAGGCCATGTTCTTCCAGGGCTGGGAGCAAAGTTCTTCAGAGCAGTGCCACTCAGTGTCCCAGTTAGAGTATCCCCTGACCATACTAAGGCAGAGTCCTAGCCGCTTCTCCTTCTCCCAATAGATGGTAAGCTCCTTGAAATCCCCATTTGGGACACCTGTCAGTCCTCACCTCTTCCAAACTGAGATCTAGAGTCACTGAGTCCTGGCTTGTGTAATTGTTCTTGCTGGCTTCATTTCAAATATATGTTTTTCAACTCTAGCCCGGCCACAATTGTCATTCCTAATTTGCTTCATCCCCTGAATCCCAGGGAAGCTGAGCTGTTCCTTCCTTGATGGATAAGGTCCTGTCTCTATTTTGGCCACTTTGTTCACCATAAGTCACCTGGCATCCCACTTTAAAAAAGGACCCTGCCCCCTCTCCTTCCCCATCCTATCTGAGCTAGCACCCAGCCATCTGTCTTAGCAGCAGGTGTACATCCTCCTGTCCCAGGTGAACCTCTGCATCTGTGTTCCTGTGTTATACCTTGTGAAATTTGTAGGGCCTAGAGTCAGTCAGACCTGGGTTCGAATCTTTGATCTTCCACTCACTGGCTGTGTGATCTTGAGAGAGCGACTTAATCTTCTTAGCCCATTTCCTCACCTCTAAAGTGGGAAGTGTAATAACTGTACCATTAGATTCTGGTGAGACACAAATGAGATAAACCATGATATACAGGAAGGAGTCAATAATGCCTGTTCATATAGTCACAGTTCTTTTTATCATTATTTTGTCCCTCTTCCCAAGGCCTCACTTTTTAAATTACCCTCAAATCTCATTTTCTGCCTGAACCTAGGAGCACGAGAAGTGGAGAAAGTAGTGGACTCACACAGGAGAGGCTGAAGTGGCTTCCATTGCCAAGTCTTTGGCAAGCCTCCTTATAGAAAGATACCTGAAGCCGTCCCTGGACAGCCAGAGCAAGCTCCTGAGAATCCAAAGGGCCAGACAGTGTCCACTGAGTCATTCCCTCAATTAGATACCAGGACAGTGACAGAACTTTTTTCTGCTGTATCCCTGATGAATTTGTCCCTCTGTTTTTGGAAAGATATTGACCCCTTAGACTTTGGAAAGAGGGCTTCTGTTTTAGCTCAGGATGCATGGCCACCGCTCCGACACCTGAGATTCCCCGGGAGCAGGGGTTAAGGAAGCTGGTCCAGAAGGAGTGTGACACAGCTGGTGCTGGTCTGGTACCCTGATGACCTTTCCTCCTGAGTCAAAGAGCTTTTGATTCATGGTCAGGAAGGCAGAAACTACAGTCCCTCCTACTAGAATGGCAGTCGTTGAAGTTTAGTGGGCATCAGAATCACCTGGAAAGTTTGTGAAGCCATAGCTCATTGGACCCCAGCCACAGAGTTTCTGATTCAGCAGTTCTGAGGGGAGACCTAAGGATTTGCCTTTCCTGTACAATCCCAGAGTCACCGATGCTGTTGCTCGGGATCAGTTTGGAAAACCATTGCCCTGGGGAATTGCAAATTTCCATCCTTGCTCATTCTTTTGCGTCCTATCTGAGGGCTGGATGTAGGGGCAAGACAAAGGGGAGAGAATCTCGGGTTCTTATTTCTATTAACTCATTCTGTGGCTGTATTTCTGAAGGTGGTTTTGGTTGGGAGTAATGGAAAATAGCTTATTACTTTAAGTAAGGCAGGGAATTTGTGGGGAGGATGCTTGGGAATCTCTCTGAATTCAATGCAGAGATGAACAGTTCGGTCTTGGGAAGGGCGGGACAGCCCTGAGGCACTCAGCACCTGGAATTCTTGTACCTGCTGTCCAGTCCAGTGATCTGGCAACTGATAACCTCTAGTTCGGCCTATTAAAATTCCAGATGCTGACAAGTGGTAATGTGATTGGCCCACAAGGGGCAGGACCTTCTTGCCTTCCCTCATTTAACCAATAAGCTACAGCAGGTGTGTTGGAAAGGCCGCAGAAGAGGGTTAAGGAGACAGGCAGGGCTGTCCCAAGCCCCCACAGCCCTGAACTGAGCATCTGTGATCCCACAAGGGTTCTACCATAGTAACGGTGACCACGATTCTTCCCTTCACTGGGCCTCAGTTTCTCTATCTGTAAAATGATGGGTTTGAGTTAGAACTTCATTACTGGGTCAGTGTTTCTTTCTCAAAATGGGCCTGCATCATAATTCCTTGAGATCCTTGAAAACAGACACCCACCTGCTCTGTGGTGTGCTAATTTATGGTCCACAACAGACTTGCCAAAACAAAGTATAACAAAACACCCTGATTTGTAACGTTTGTCCAGTTTCTATGGTGTAAACAAATATTCCCGCCATGGCCAGTTTCAAGCTAGCAGAGTGAGGTCACTGAACAGGGAGCTGGGAAGAGAGGGGCACCTGGGCTCCAGCTCACCCCTTGCCTACAGAATCAGAGCCTCTAAAGGACCCCTGGGAATCTGTATTTCATCCACAGGCCATTCTGGTAGATCATAAAATTTCAGAAGCCCTGCACCCAGAGATCTGTGAGAACCTTTCTAGCTCCTACGTTGCCTCATTTTAATTGTATCACGAATTTTCACACTGGCTCTGGGAATCAGGGAAAATTTTCCCTTGTGAGAGCATTGCAGAAGAAGCCCTGGGGAGATGGGTGGACTGAGTGGAGCAATGGTGTGTCTGCGCCAGCCTGTCTGGTACTCTGGGACGGGACTCACCTCTCCCTGTTCTCCCAGAGTGCCCTCTTGTGCCATGCTCCTGGAGGCAGGGTTGTATGGTGACGTGCATGCCTCAGGGATAGAGATAGGGGTTGCAGGACAGGAGGCGGCAGCTGTGGGTTCTGGGACCCTTGCCCATCTCTCATCTCTCTGGGTATGCTGGCCTTCCTGCTCCTGTCATCATGACCTTGTGATCTGTATCTCTAGCCCCAGAACTGAGAGACTGCCTGGTCGTCAGCTATTTTTGGGCAGGTCCTCATCTAGATAACCTTCTGTGAGCAGCGAGATCACAGAGTGGAGGATGTCATGTCTTACTTGAGAAGTGCCGAGGCACAGGGCCATCTCAGAACCCGCAGGAGACCAAGTCAGTGACAGTAGGGCCTGAACAGAAGCTGGGGAGATGGAGGTTGGGGGAGGGAAAGGACAAACAACTACCAGGATGTGAATTCTTTCTTCAGGGACCTTGCAGAAGAAACCATTTGCACTCTGAAGTTAGGTCACACGTTTACTTTTGAGCTGGAATGACCTCTGACTTTCTCTTGTTCTATAAAGCAGGAGTTCTCATAGTATGACACCCAGGCTGGTAGCAACTGTGGGGGAACTTTGTAGAAATGCAAATTCTCAGACTCAAAATGTCTCCATTTCTTAGAGCCCTTGCCTGACAATGTGATCCCAGGTTCATTTGTGAGGGTTCAGCGATCCTCTCCTAAAGACCTTTTCCGATCCAGATGCCTCCTGGGGCTGCCCTGTCGAGCTATTCCCGGACCACAGAGTGGATGGGCTCGTGGCAGCACAAACAGGGATTCTGGGATGGGGATATGGATGGGAAACCACAAGGGACAGTAGAGATGGGGCCTTTCTGGGTGCTCTCTTGTGGGGCTGCTTGGGAGGAGGCCCAGGGCCAGCACAGGCCCTGCTTGGAGATGTCCAGCTTAGCATGGGAGCTTCAAGCAGTGGACAAATTCTTGGATACTAAACTCCTCTTTCTTTCCTCATGCTTGTTCTCTCAACTCTCTGGGCTCTGGATTTTGCCTACATCATGGCCCTGCCCTGTCTTTTCCTCCATTTCCCCTCCCACCAAAGTCTTGTCACATGTGCAATATGGCTCTAGCTCTCTTAGGCAACACATGCCCTGTTCTACCTAAGGCTCTCGTGCTGTGCTGTACCCTGTTTTATGGGTCTTGTCCACCTTCATCTGGTCCTGGAGGCTGGGAGCCCTCCTAGGCCAGCTCCTTGACAGAGTCTCTGAGGTCCCTACAGATCCCTTCAGAAAAGGGATCTGAGCCTTCTTCCACTGACCTTGTCGTGTATGCTGGGCAAACCAGATGTGGGGCTGAGGTGGGGTTCACTATTGACCTGCCTGACTGAACTGTAAACCTGAAATCTTCCCTCCATTTAGGTCCAAACTTGCTCTTTCTAAAGTGATTTGTGAAGTTGGTGGAGCTGGAAAGGAAAAACATGGAGTCAGACTACAGCAGACCTTTGCCTGAGGCAGCTCTGAATAATCCCTGAAGCTTCTTTTGGTTGTGCCTCTGAGTGTGTGTGTGTGTGTGTGTGTGTGTGTGCATGTATCTCTTTACCTGTGTGTTTCCATGTTCATCTGTGGATTCCCATGCATATCTGTGTAAAATCTTCCTGCATCTCACAAGCTGTGAGGTCACAGGTGGTGATTTAAACCATTTGACCTTCATTTTCCTTGTCTGTATAATGGGGATAATAGTACCTTCCACTAAAAGTGAGTACAGTGGCAAGATGAAAATGCACATAAGCCTCTTAACACAATTTTTAGTATTCCTGTGTTAGGCTATTGTTACTAGATGCCTTATGCAAGTTACTTAGCCTCCCTGTGCCTCAGTTTCCTCATGTGTACATTGGGGATAATACCAGAACCCAGTGTTGTTGGACGGATTAGGGAAGTTGAAATCTGCAAAGTACTTAGCACGGTGCCCTAAGTTTTAGTGATTGTAATGCCTATTATCTTTCCATGCACGGTTGTGTCTGGGTGAGAATCTCTGAATCTGTGAATGTCTCTGGGCAAGTCTCTCTGCTCATGTGTGTATATATGTATGTGCATATGGTTGTATCTGTGTTTATATGGCCAGGCAGCCCCGGGCCTCCTGTCTCTGGGTGGAGTTTGCTGTTGGCCCAAACCTGGACTCCCTGAGCCAGCCAGGCCGGCGCTAGGGATGGAATTTCCATTAAGAATTAAACAGGACAGTACTGGGAAGCCAGGCAGACAGAGGGGAGGGGGTCAGGGGGGATGATGTTCCAGCTCTGAGTTCCCTTGGGCAGCCTCAATTCTGAACTGCCTTAGACAAGGTCTCTGCCACCTTTGCCTTCGAGTCGCAGGCCTTGCTGGAGCCATGGCCCAGAAAGATGGGCAAGGAGAGAGGAGTTGCCTGCGGTGGCCTCTGTAGGGAGATTTGGAGTTGCTGCAGCCAAGACTGGAGCCATGAGGCGGCCTCCCGGGAATGGAGAGGCGGCCAGCGAGGGTATAGGCGGCTGGGGCCTATGGGGACGACAGGAGGCCAGGAGGCTCGGCTGTGCCGTATGTATCTGGGAAAGTGTGTGTGTGTGTGTGTGTGTGTGTGTGTGTGTGTGTGTGTGTGTGTGTGTGTGGGAATGCACGGTGGGGGACATTCATAGAGGGAACCTCTAGCAAACCAAGTCTGTTCCTCTCTTCCTTGGAAACCCGGGCACAGAATTTGGTCCTGGAAATAAAAGATTTCTGAGGTTTTTGCCAGTATCTATCGTGTTTATGATCTAAGCCTCATTCCATTACTAGCATGCTAAAAAATACCTTCACTTTCCTGGTACTTTTACATTCCTGATCTCATCTCATGTTTTTAACAACCTATGAGCTAGGCAGAATTACTATGATTCCCACTGTAAATATGGGAAAGCTGAGTCTCAGAGAGGTTAAATGACTTGTCCAAGGACACACAGCTAAAAAGTAGTAGAGGCAAGATGCAAAGTCAGGTCTCTTTAAGGAGAAAGTCCAGACTATCTTTATTATACAACCCAATTTACTGGAAACGGACTCAGAGAAAAGATTCTGCAACCTTTGCCCATCTGAGGAAGGCTGTGGCTCCAGTGTTAATGCCCAGCCAGGTGGGCGGCTGGAGCCTAAGTTCTGTCCCCAGGCCCTGAGACAGGCTTGGTTGAGACAGGAACTGAAACCCCTCTCAAGGGCCTGGGGAATGGAGTCAGGCTGTCCTGGATAGATGCAGGCTGTAGGTGAAGCTGGCTCCTTGGAGTGGCTCGGACACGCAGAGTCTGGGGTCCCCAGAGAGCTGAGGCAGTTGGGTGAATGTCAGGAGCTGCAACATGTCCAGGGTCAGGGTGCAGTGGCCATTGTTAGCCAGGGCCTGAAAAAGGGCACGATGGTGTCAGCATCAAGGAAGAGAAGGCTGAGATGGGACCTTGGAGCAGTCATTGTGTTATGGGGATGGAGCTGGCCTCCTCCTCCTCCTAGAACACGGAGTGCAGGCATATTGACATAGTTTGCACATGAGGGATTTAGGTTAGATGCCAAGGAGGACTTCCTGCCAACTAGAGGGTGCAAGCTTAGGAACAGCGCCCAAGGGAGGCTAGGGTTGACTTACCTTGGTGATCCCCCAGATTGGGTAGAGGCCCTTCTGGCGCCCTTGGATTCATGGCAGAGTGGAGGGGGTTGGATGGAATGACCTTGCAGCTTCCTTCCAGTTCAGGAATGCAACATTCCTGAGCTTTTGGGGAGGAATCAGCCTTCTTTTCTAGATGGGCCATGGGGAACAGAGAAGTCCAGAGGGGAAGTCTGATGTGCCCAAAGTGGGAATGAGTCTCTCCAAACACCCTCTGTCATTTTTGGCAGGTCTGTGATCCGGAGGTCGGTGATCTTATACGGGTGACTCGGATTCCTAAGGGAAGCACCTGTGGTGAATAAACCAAGCTCATTCCGGGCATTTGGGGACTGCTCAAAGTTTGGCGGCTCCCTCCGCGGAGCTTGTGAGCCGCACCCAAACCCCTCCCCGTTTTGTTTCAGCTCCGAGGGAAGCGCTCGCCGCCCCTTCCCTTCCCCTCTCCAGATGTTGGCGTGCGGGGCACACGTGGGCACCCCGGTCTGGTGGGCTCCTCCGGGTGCTTCCCAGCCCTGACTCCCACGGGGGCCCCGGGGTGAGCCAGGTCTCTAATCAGGCCTGACCGCGTCCCCATTCCGGCGCTCCCCGCAGACCAGAGTGCGACGTTTCCACTGCCAGGGGGCACCAAAATAGCTTCGCGGCCCGGCGGCGGCGGTGGCTGACGCGGGACAGAGGCTTGGCAGGGGGCGCGCTGTCGTGGAAGGTCCTGGGGCCGCCCGGGGAGTGGGCGGGCTGGGGCCGCGCGGGGCGGGGGCGCGGGGCAGCGGGCGGCCCCTCGGCTGGCCCGGCCTCCGGAGCCCCAGCTGCGCCCTGCCACCGCTGGCCGCCGCGCACACCCGGCTCGCCCGCTCCCTCGGAGTAAGTAGACCCGCTGGGCGGGCTCCGTCGGCGGCCCCGCAGGGTCCGCCAGCCCTAGTCCGGGACAGAGCATGCCTGTGACTATTCGGACAGTAGGTGTAGGAGTGCCAGTTGGAGGGGATGTGTCTGGGCCAACGTGTTAGCCTGTAGAACTCTCTAGCATGTGTCACAGGGTATGAGTATGGGTGAGAAAGTATATCAGGGTGTGTGGGAACTTGTATGTCGGTGGGCCTGGAGTATGCCCACGGGGGCACGTGTGTGTCTGTGCACAGCCCTGTGTAGACCCTGTCTGCTTTCCTGGAAGTACATTCCTGTGGGGATAGGAAGGCTCCAGATGGGCTGAGAGAGCACATGTGTGGATGGATGGATGTGTGTGAGTGAGGCGATGAGGACAGAATGAGGATAAAGCATGCTGTCTGGGGGTGCCTGGGTGGCTCAGTTGGTTGAGTGCCCCACTCTTGATCTCAGTTCAAGTCTCGATCTCAAGGTTCTGAGACTGGCATTGGACCCCCTGCTGGGCATGCAGCCTGCTTAAAAAAAGGAGTGTTATCTGAACTCAGATTTTTCTAAGGTGACTTGACTTGCCCCCAGCTGGGGTGTCTTCTCTGTGGGTCATTTGGCGGCTTTGGTTTCTCAGGACCGTAGGCAGGGCAGGAGCTCGGAGCCTTTGCCCAACACTGGAAGAGATGGGGCTCTGAGGGATCCCAGCTGGCTGGCCAGGGTGAAGAGACGGCTTGGGGAACCCACTGTAATGCCAGAAGAGTCAGGAGGACAATGAGAGGGGGTGAGCAGACCACACAGTCATGCCCACCCACAAACACTCATCGGGCACCCACACCCGCACACTCACAACTGCGCATGCGAACACACATTCCTGCCCACACACGCCGCTGTGCGCCAGTCTTGTATGCCCTTCCACTCAGGACATCCATGCAAACACTCACATGCTTTCAACATGCACACCCGTGGACAGTGACATGTATGCAGCAGGCACCTATGTGTGTAGAATGTGCATATGTACACACACACCCCCTGGCTTGCTGCGCTTTCAGCTTCCAGACACCCTTTTTGGGTCTGCTTTAGCTTACATATGTCACCTGGGACAATGGGTCCAAGTAACAGGCCGCCGTAGGGAGTATCTTAAGTCAGAGGCTTTGGCTGTGGGTCCAGGGCAGATGGTAACACGGTCCCTTGGTGGGTTTCTCATGTGATCTAGGACCAATTCTTCCCGTGGAGCCTGGGGCTTAAGGGTCTAGACTTAGAAGCAGCTCTTAACCCTCTTAACAAATGAAAAGGCCGGGCTTGCAGGCTGAGGCACCGCACAGCACCTGTAATTTGCGCCAGGCTGTAGTTGCACTCTGGATTCCCCCTGCTGTAGAAAAGCCCCAGGAACCTTTGTGGCCTGAGGCCAGGGCAGGGGCAGTGAGTGGAGCTGAGCGGATTCCTTCTCTTTGGTTTTAATCAACCCTATTTGAGTGTCTCCCGTCTCAGGCTAGGCTGGAAGAGCTACTAGCTTTGACTTTGCTCCTCTCCCTTCCCCCAATGGTTATCTCTTTCCTTCACAATCTTGTTCTCCCTGATCTCCTTTCCCTGGGGATCCTAGGGGACACACTAAACAGTGCTTGGAGGAGTGGGTGACCCAAAATATCAGGTTGTTGTTATTGTTATCATGGCTTCTGGACCTCTTCTACCTGGTCATTCTCCTCTGGACAGGCTTCAGTGGGGTGCCCAGACTTATGTGTTCCTTCAGCTGGGAGGTTAGAAAGATGACATTGACCGTCTTCTTACTTAGTGTTTATGGTTTGGTCCAAGGAGTGCCTGAGCTCTCACCCCACCAAGTCTCCTAACATGCACGGGAGAGATGATTTTCAGCCATTTCCTAAGCAGGGTGCGGGGATCTAGTCTCCCCTACCTGACCCTTAGGGATGGTTAAATAAGGGGAGGCTGTGTTCCCCCCCCCGCCCCCCCCCCCCCCCCCCCCCCGCAGCCTTCTTGCAGAGTGAAGGGGGTGGTGGGGAGGAAGTCTGCATACCTTCCCAAGCCTTACCTTTATAGGAGCCCCAGCCACCTTAGGACTCAGGAAAAGACTGGAAAACCGGAGGACTCATGGTGACTCAATCCTGGCCTCTTTCCTCCCCTGCAATCCCCACTCCCCCCCCACCCCCAGCCTCTTAATCAAGTGCATATATCTGTCAATCAGAGCTTAGAGCAACAGTGGGTTATCACAGAGCATCAGGGTAACCCCGGTAAGTTAACAAACTTCCAGTTCAAGGAGGAGAAATCAGACAACAGCCTAATGGTAATAATGACATGTGTAATCATGCATAAAAGCATGATAAAAGGTAATAAAAGCATATTTACTGACTCTCTAGTATATGCTTTGTCTCATTTGCTTTTCACAACAGCTTTTTTAGGCTAATATTCCCACTTTTTTTTTCCTGATAAGGAAATTGAAGCTTACAGTGCTCAAGAGATTTCTACAGGTCTGTGTGACTCCTGAGCTCATGACATAACCTGTGTGTTTCTCTTCTTACTCTGGCTGCTGGGAAGCTCTTAGTCCATCATATTGCTCCATCTTAGTCACTGTGTTAATTGGAACCCTGGCTTTACTTTTCATTTATGCTTTGACACCTTTATAGTATACATTTAAATGTAAACTCCCACATCCTTTGTGATAATCAGGATAAATAAATGAAAAGCCAGCCTTAAGCATTTTATTTGCCTATGAGGATGGGAAGCATGTTGCATAGATTTTTGAGGGGGACAGCTCCAGTTTCAAATATTTCACTTGGTTTTCAAGCCGTGTCTCGATTTTTGGCTTCTGTATCTTTGGACTCAGTTTCGTGACCATGTCTTGGGGCTTTTCTTTTTAGCGGCTCTGGGAGATAATGTCCATCTCTGTGCTGGCTCAGACAATGGGGATTGTTGAGAATGAATTGGGCCATTTATAAATGCCCCTTGCTCTGACTGCCTCAGCTGCCAGCTCCTCCCTGTCTCAAAAGCCTGAGTGTCTAGATGCCCAAAGGAGTTTGACCCCTGCCCTAAGTCTGGCCCTGGCCCCATGGCCACCCCTTCTTCATGTGACCCTGCCTAGGCCCAGGGCTCTGCTGGAAGGTCTGTGTCTCTTGGACTTGAGCTCTGCCTCCCCCGGCATGGACCACATGGTCTCTGATCAGGATGGCTCTTCTGGAACCAGAGCTCAGGATGAGGGGTCTGGGGTCTGGAATGGGGAGGGACATACAAGGGGACTTTTCTGTCTCCTTTTCTGGACCTGTGAGGCCATAGAAAAATGCTCACTTTTTTCTCCTTCCCAATGGGGGGTGGGTTCTTAAGTCTTCCCAGTGGTTAGGGAGTCCTTTGTCACCTCTTATCTGTAAGAGATGTGGATCACCAGGGGGCCTCTGCATGCCGCACTGAAGGTTGGTAAGACTTCTAACTGATTGATTCCAAGACTGATTATTTTATTCTACCCAAGGCTCCTAATGTTTGGCAAGTGCAGCAGTGGGAGGCAGTGTTTAGCACTAGCGAATGATTGGAAGGATTCTAATGGTGGCCTTTCAGGCGTTGTTTTGGGATTCTGCTTCTCAGTAAGCATTAATTTGCACCTCCCCCCACCCTCCCCACCTGGTGGCTGTTAACCACATTTAAGATTACTCCTCCCATAAGCATTTGGTTACAAAGTGGGAAGGAGGAGTCCTTGGCCCGAGGCCCCCAGGAAATATCTGGTCCTGGGTGATGTGCTGGTGGCTGGCGCAGGTATGGGGCTTGCTCCTTCCCGGGGAAAATGTCCTCTCAGAAAGGTAAGGCTAAGATTTGATTGTGTCTCTGCTGAGGATTCGGGGTGTTCCCTGGCCTTTAAGCTCAACTAAGTGAGAACAGGTTTAAAATCCAGCAAGAGTGCGTCAGGCCTAGCAGTTGCTGGAGCCACTCACGGTTACTCCCATTTATTTAGTACCTGCTACAGGCCAGCCCAGTGTTAGGTTCTTTGCATCCTTTGTTTCATGGAAGCTCTGGAACAACCCTATGAGACACTGAAGCACAGTGAGGTTAAGAGCTGGCCATGACTCCATTCCAGGTCTGTCTGACGTCAGAGTCGGTAGTCAATGTCCGCCAATGACCCCTCCTGTTCAAAGGCTTTAAAACAGGAAAACCCACCCCTTTAGGCCACCTGGGGAAGGGCTAAGGATCTGACTTCTCTGGCCCCAGAACTTGAACATCATCAGCATCATTGGCCTTTGCAGCCTCAGATGGAGACTGCCGCTTTGTGGGAAGCAGGGGTGGCGTGGAGCCTCCACCCAGACTCTGTGATCCAGCCAGCTCGGTCTCCCTCCCCCAGCTCCAGGGTCCCCTCAGCGCCAAGCTCTGGGGGAGCCCAGGATCCTCTGAGGACGTCTCTGGGCAGACCAGACCCTGTTCAGCATGATGCAGTGTCTGTAGGCATCAGCAATTTGGCCGAGTAACTGCGTAGTGTTCACTTTCTGCTGGGGAAATGGAGGTTTTGTCTTACAACCCAAATATCCTGGGTTTGGAAACCATGTGAAGTGCAGCCTGTGGTCTGGGTGTGTGGGCTGCATTGTGGGCCCATGTGTGGTGCTGGTTTAAAGGACAGAATGATGGACTCAGGCTGCCTCCCTGCCTTTGATAGAGGGTCAGATGAAGGCTGCACATATCAGCAATGTGCAGAGGAAAGAGCATGGGCTTTGCAGTCAGACGGATCTGACTTGGAGCCTCGGTTTCCTAGTCTGTAAAGTGGGGTTCCTCCTTACGCTATGGTGTTGCCAGAACTTGAAAGTTTATTGAAGTGGAGTGTCTGACATAGAATAGGGGAAGCCTGAATGGCATATCCTTCCTTCTTATCCCACTCACCTTCTGGGAAAGAACCCTGGACTGATTGG
This sequence comes from Puma concolor, assembly GCF_028749965.1. NCBI lineage: Eukaryota > Metazoa > Chordata > Mammalia > Carnivora > Felidae > Puma > Puma concolor. The sequence continues at coordinate 44,474,081 of NC_141676.1, read as the reverse complement.
CTCGACTGACTCCAGCTCGAGCTCAGCCTCTGGGTACACTGTGTTATCTTACTTTCTCTGGGCCTTACTTGCCATGTGTGTAAAACAAGGGCAGAACTAATTTCCCTCACTCTCTGTAGTTTTTGAGGATAATGAAGGCAGGGGGACCTCTCGGAAGATGCAGAAAGGTCACTTACTATTATTCGTTCATTCATGCCTCAAATATTAATTGAGACCCGGTGGTGTGCCAGAATCTTTTCAAGGCACTGGGAATCTGGGAGTGGGGCATAGCCTAGTCTCCCAGCTGCAGTCAGACCATGTGGCTTGTAAACAATGAGGCCTATAAGCAAAGAATGGCAGGCCTGTCCCCGGGGACAGGATTACAGCAGATACTGAAGGTATTGGCGCTTCAGAAGAGGAAGTGTTATCTCATATTGGGGCAATCAGAGAGGCCTTCCTAGAGGTGAAAACTCTTGGATCCTCAAGATAACAGGAAGTTTCTAGGAGGATAAGAGGAGGGCATTCTAGGCTGAGAGACCAGCGCATGCTAGGCACAGAAGCATTGTCTAGAGTGGTAAGCTTGGGGGACTGGAGTGCGTGGCATGGGTCATCGATAGTGATGAGAAATGAGGTGAGAGACATTTCAAAGTGCTACTGAATGATGTCAGGCCTTGAAAGCTGTGTTGAGGTGTTTGGATTTTATCATGCCAGTTATGGACAGCCACTAGGCGCTTTAGGCAGTAGGCAGGGGAGGATCATGGATGTGGGCTCACTCATTCATTCAACAAACATAAAAAAAAAACAATTTATATGTCACTTTTAATTTTGATATCATATCAAATTAAGGGAAGATTGCAAGACTGGTGAAAAAAAAATCCCTCTCTATCCAAATCCCTTAGCCACTTAGAGGATGCTTCATTTACTTTTTTGTTTTTGTTCCGTCTCTCTCCAATAATATAAAAATTATTTTTATTATTTGTGTATATTTTAGTTGTCTATAATGTATCTTATTGTTGTTTATTATATTCATTGTTTTATGGTATATATGTATATATGAATATATATAAAATATTCATATTTCTGATATATTTAAGAGGAAGTTAGAGGCATGATACCTGTTCACCCCCAAATACTTCCGTGTGTATTTCCTTAAAAAAAGAATAGTCTCCTACCACAGTAGGCTTTTTCTTTCTTGCTCCACTCAGGATGCACTCCACAAACTGCATTTTGTTGTCATGTGTCCATGGTCTCCTTAAATCCACAGCAATTCCTCTGCTCTGTCTTTCCTGACCTTTATGTTTTTGAATAGTACAGGTCAGTTATTAGGCTGAATATCCCTCCATTTGGACTTATCTGATGGCAGTGCATGGTTAGAGTATGCATTTTGGGCAGGAACACTAGTAAAGTGCGGCTATCATATTCGCAAGCCCAGGATGTGGGGACTGTCCCTGTGCTGGTGATGGAAGCCATCATCACTTGCTTACGGTGATGTTTGCCAGTTTCTCCAGTGTGAAATTACTGTTTTCCCCTTTGTAATTAATAAGTAATTTGTGGAGAGATATTTTCAAAGATTATGCAAATATCCTGTTCCTCGTCAAACTTTTACCCACTAATTTTGTCATCACTGACACTTTTGAATGCATAGTTTCTTCTGTTTATTAGTTGGCACTCTACCATTGACAAGATCTTTCCTTTCTCCTTTTCTCTCTCTTTCTCTCCCTCCCTTCTTTCATCACTATGAACTCAACGGATTTTTTAATTTATTCAGTGGGTTCTAACCAATTAATGTATTTTATTTTGATATTCAAATTGCCCCAGATTTGATCAGTGGGAGGCTTTGCAAACCGACTCCCGTTTCTTTGTGCCTTGTCTCCATGATTCTCTGTGCACTTGCTTACTCACTGCTGTCGCAAGAAGTTCTAGGCTTATTTTATTTTTTCTTGCTCTGGACCTGGAATCAGCCATTTCTCCAAGAAGCCCTGGATCCTCTTGGTGGAGAATGGTATTTAGAAACCAAGTTCTGGGGTACCTTGCTTTTGGTGTATCATTGGTTCTCTGCCCTCTGAGCAAACGGAGCTAAGACATGTACATATATGTGCATATTTATTTTTATAATAAAAAGCACAACAGGTTATTTATTATATGTTTTCAGAAAGAAAAAAAAAACAAGTGAATAAAATAGAGAGTAATAGGGTGAGGGTACTTTAGATTGGGTGATCAGAGAGGGCCTCTTTGAGGAGGTGATATTTAATGAGAGCCTGGATATTGTTTAAATTATCCAGGAAATAATTACAAGGACTTTAATTATGACAGGATGGAAAGGAGGTAGAATCAGGTGACTGGTCAAATGTAGAAAGTGAGGGAGATGGGGCTCCTGGGTGGCTCAGGTCATGATCTTGCAGTCCGTGAGTTCGAGTCCCATGTCAGGCTCTGTGCTGACAGCTCAGAGCCTGGAGCCCGCAGCCTGCTTCGGATTTTGTGTCTCCCTCTTTCTCTACCCCTCCCCTGTTTGTGCTCTGTTTCTCTGTCTCTGTCTCTCTCTTTCTCTCTCTCTGTGTCTCAAAAGTAAATAAACATCAAAAAAAATTTTTTTTAGAAAAGGAGGGAAACAAAAAAGTCACTCCCAAACTCCCATGTCCAAAGGGGACCCCCAAACTCCACATGTCCAAAACGGAATTTCTGGGTTCTTCCCCTGCACTGTCCTATTCCTGTATGGTCCTTCAGGTCTGTCAGATCTCCTTGAACAGCTGCTTCATCTACGCAGCCACACACGTCAGAGTGTGCCAGCAGTCATCCTCAGCACCTCTGTCCCAGAGCCCGTGTCCAATCTATCACCAAGTCTGGTTGCTGTTCTCTTATAAATATCTCTCAAATTCATCACTTTCGTTCATCTCCACTAGGATCATCTGGTTCAAGGCACCATTTTCATCTTTCTGGAGTACCACAGGGCCCTGCTAACTGGTCTGGCTGTGTCCGTGCTCTATCCAATTTGTTCTCCACACAGCAGCCAGAGTGCCTGTCAAAACACAACTTGTTCATGTCATTTCCCTCCCTAAAAATACTTCAGTTGCTTCCTATTGATCTGCAGTAAATCCTCCCAGGTCTTGTTTGTCCAACCCTACTACCATCTCCCACATCCTTCTACCCAGCAACCCCCCACCCCCTTCTGTCACTCTGGCCTTGTCTGGGTACCTTGGGCTTGTCAGGCTCCCTCCTGCCATTGGTCTTTGCACTTGCTCGTTCCTCTGCTTAGAACTCTCTTCCTTCACCTCTTCACATACTGAATCCCTACTTACCTCTCAGTTCTCAGCTCAGTTATCACTTCCATGACCTCCATGACTAGGTCAAATCCCATTTTATAAGGCTTTAAAACACCACGTACCTCCTTCAAAGGTTTATCATAGTTGCAACTTTACATTTATTTACAGTTATTACATGATAATGCCTCTTTTTCCGATTTGATGATGAGCTCTGTGAGCGCTGGTGCCATGTCTGGTTTTGCTCATTGCTTTATGCTAGCAGTTAGCATGTTACTGACACATGCCACAAATATTTGTTGGATGGATGAATGAATGAGTGAATGAAGTTTTATCAGCTGAACAACCAGATAGATGATGGTGGCATTCAGTAGAATAAAAATTCTAAGGAAGAAGTAGATGTAGGGAAGAATATAATAATTCATTTTAGGACATATGGCCATTTGAGATGCGTGCCTATCAGCCTTCCCTCCCCCACCCCGCCCGCCGAGATCTTACCATTTTCTGGGCAAACAAAGTAGACCTAGTCAGCAACATTTGGGGGACTGGTGATAGATGACATCTAATTCCTAGATTATTCTAAGGAGCTCCCTGCAGAAGGGATCTAGGTCAGAAGGCATCCGTGAGCTGTGGTTTCTCCATCTCTGGTTTGTAGAGGATACAGGAGATCTAAGGGGCCTCGAGGTGGTTCTGACTTGGCTCTATGGCTATAAAACTTATACGAAGGATCTTTACAAACTTATGAAGAATCCTTGGAGGTTGAGAGTTATTTGCATAATACATTACATGGGTCAGGAGCTAACACTCTCCTCCCCACCCCTAAGACTGCCCTAGGCTTAGGTCTGCAAGAGAATTCAGACAGGTGTCTTACTAAGCCCAGCAAGCCATCCTTGCAACAAGACCATTAACACTAGGACAGACAGCCTATTCAGTCACAGTGGCTCACTCACGCTTGCATTTCTCACTCATTCAATGATCTATTTTGCCTTCATTCAGTCTTATGCACCGCCCCCCCCAACACCTACTTGTCCAGACACAAACAAGAATTTATATTGGATTTATGGCAGGACTCCAGGCTGGTGAATCACCTGCATCCCCCTCTTCATCCATCTCTCACATGGTCCTCACAGCCCAGAAGCTCAGGTGAAGAGAGACCATCAGGGTGGGGAGATGTCACTGAGCTGTTTGAGGGCCTATGTGATTACAGGGTGTCATCACGAAGAAAGGGAGACCAGAAGCTGCCACAGTGATTGCTTCTCTTATCTCACTTTCTGCTCTTCTAGTGTCCTGTCCCCTCTTTCTGTGTGATGAGAGTTTAGGAATTAGGCTCCTTGATCAGATAGATGGAAGGTGGTAGCTGGGCTCTGCAAAGGTGTTTGGGACTTGGTCCAAAGAGAAAGAGAAACGCAACTTATTGTGAGCTATACCAAGGAAAAGAGGATGCTTTCGTTTTCTTCTTCATTTTCTCCTAGAATTGCACTTTTAACTGGGTAGAATCTGCAAAGAGGCTGGGGGGAATAGGGAGAACAGGATTTTAAAATGTGGCATTAGGAACCAGGCAGTAGACTAATCCTGCCCTCCCCTCCGCCCACCCCCAAGAAGATGCTCCTTCAGTTCTCTTAGGTTCATCATTTACAAAAAAAAAAAAAAAAAAAAAAAACCCAAGAATGTGTGCTGTCCATCTGTTGTGACATGGGACAGGGCTGGAACTGAGCAGACAGGATAATGGCAACCGCATCAGATAAGAGCATCTTAGAAAAATGACCAAAGGTGCCAAAGATCTCAGTTACAGACTTATTCACTCAACCCCTCACTCATCCAGTCAACAATTACCCACCTAGTACCCATTGTGTGCCATGCATTGTTCTAGGCACTGGGAGTACAGCAGTGAGCAAAACACATGCCCTTGTAGAATCTGCTTTCTGGTGTGTGAAGACGGACAGTGAATAGGTTGACATACAGTATGCAAATGATGCTGAGCGCTATGGAGAAATACAAGAAGGGCAAGGAAGTCCCAAAGGTGGGGGAGGGTTTATACATCTATATAGGGTCAAGACATTCTGATAAGTAGATATTTAACCAGAGGTCAGGAGGAAGTGAGAGGGCAAGCAATATGAATATTTGGGGCAAGAGCAGTCAAATGGAGGAGTAAAGGCAAAAGCCCTGACATATGCTTGAGGAAGAGCATGAAGGTCAAGATGCCTGGAATGAAATGAAAATCAGAGGAGTTGAGGTCAGTGCAATAATTTGAGCCAGACCACGAGGCCCTTGTGGGTTATTTGAAGAACGTTGGCTTTGAATCTGGGTGATATGGGTGGACATTTGAAGGTTTTGAGCAGAGAAGTGATATGCTCTGGCTGCTGTGATCACAGATTGTTGGAAGTAGGCAGGAAGGTATGTTAGGGGCCTTTTGTAGTAATGCAGGTGAGAGATGGTGGTGGCCGGGACCAAGGTCCACTTATTTATTTCTCCATCTGTTTCACTTTTTATTGTACCAATGTAACATGGCCTATGTCTGAAGCTTTTCACCACTGTTCATCCATTCCTTTGTCCCTCTGTGATCTGTCCAGCTATCTTCACTGCACGTGAAGTCTTTAGAAGTTTTTACTTGTCTTTAAAGTCTTTAACTGCCAGACATAGAGCATTATGCTAGATGCTGGTTGATGTGGGCATATTCTTCTGGGACTTGGGCCCTAACCCGGGAGGCTAGATGCATCCATGGGAGTTTACCTGTCAGTTAGGAAACCAAGTTGGCCCTGGCAAGCCCAGAATGAATAGTGTCAACACTTCAGTATTCTGGGTGCCCTGTGATCTGGGGGGGGGGGGGGGTCCTAGTTTACTTCCAGGAGGAGGCCAAATTTATGCTGAATCTTGATGTGTAGGGGCATCAAATCTTTTTTTAAATTTTTTTATTACTGTTTATTATTTATCTTTGAGAGAGAGAAAGACCAAGTGTGAACAGGGGAGGGGCAGAGAGAGAAAGAGACACAGAATTTGAAGCAGGTTCCAGGTTTGAGCCATCAGCACAGAGTCTGACGCCAGGCTCAAACTCACGAACCGCGAGATCATGACCTGAGCTGAAGTTGGATGCTTAACTGACTGAGCCACCCAGGCACCCTGATAGCAAATCAGTTCTGAAGAATAGATCTGGAACATGCCTTAAAGCTTGAACATAAAGGATGTACCAGGCAGTATAGGGTGGTAATGCCAAAACAGGTAGGATGGGCTGGAGACAGGGTCTGGGGAGTCATGAGTGCCAGGCTAAGGAGTTCAGACTTGAGTTAAGAGATACTGGGGATACATGACAGGCTTTCAAGGAGGTATTATGGGAGCTATGTGTTAAGAGATTGGAACTAACATCAGAGTGACAAAGGTAGGCTGGGGGCTGGGACCAAGCAAGAAAACAATTGCCTTGTGCAAGCCTTCTTAGGCTTATGACCCACAGGGTCCCTGAGGTTGGGGAGACTGTTGGGGTGGCCCCCAGATGTGCAGTGGGCTGGGATGCAATGATGTGGGCGCTCTAATGGCCAACACTAGCAGCAGATAATGTGAGCAGATGTTACTGGGACAAACTCCAGATGTCTCCTGCAACTGGAAGCTACCTTCGAGCAAAGAACACAGCAGCCTGAGTTCTGGGAAGAGCAATCTGGAGAAGAGTTTGGATCTGGCATCTGGTCATGAATGACTCTTGTAGAAGCTTCTGGGGAGGGGATCATTGGATTATAGGAACATTAGGTTCTGAGTAGAAGCTCATCTAATCCACCCCTCTACTCTTACAGATGGATAATTGGAAGCCCAGAAAGGGCATAACATGTTCAAAACCATGTGGAACACATGCGGCAAGAGAAAGTTCAAGCATCTTATTTGAACTCCTGTTGGAAGAATTACTAGATTGAATTACACATTTATATATCTCTTTTGGTGGAAGAGGAAATTCTAAGAAAAAGAAAATTGTTTTATTCATTTACTTCTCTATCATTCTCTATCATTTAGCTGGGGCCTGATACAGAGCAGATGCTTTGCCCAACCCCATGACCACACTGTCTCCCATCTTGACCCAGGCCAAAGAAGGTGTTAGACTGGTCTCAGAGTGGGCCACATGTGGGCTTAGGAAGAGCTGCCTGCAGATGGGGGTAGAGCCTGGCTCTGGATCCCTCATATACTCATCTGGCCTGGACCATGACCATTTCTACCTCACTCATACTCAGAGCTCTTGGCAAAGGCTTCCTGGGGGCCATAGGTGTGAGTGAGTAAAGGGAGCAGCTGCCGTGAAAATGACTGCTGAAAGGGTGAGGACACAGGTGTGGGATGGGCCGAGGTGGCCTGTGCCTAACTAAGGCCACTGTAGGAGACAACGTCCCTGTCCAGCTGGAGATAGAAAGCATCTCATAGGGGGTCTTGAGCAGCACCCATGTAGACACCTGGAATGCATATTTGGGGCTTAAGTCCAGTGCTTGGTGTGGCCTGAGGGTAGGCCCCCCAGGGACCTCACTAGATCCACTTAATTGCTCCTCTGTTGTCCCAACAAGCTGAAGACCACTTCTTTATGAGCACATCCTGTTCTCTTCCCCACAGCATGAAGAAGTCTGTGCCTTAGTGGCAGAATTACATATGAGATTGTCCTTTAATGCCCCTTCATCCCCACATTCAGGATCCTGGTGGGGAGGGCTGACCTGGAGACAGTTTTCTGAAGAGTCACAGAGATTTGGGCCACAATTCCTGGCAGCCCGGGCCCTGTGGTCTGTGTCAGTACTGGACTGGTAATTGGTTCTTAAACTCTTGGTCAACATGTTCTGTTTGTCTTGTGCTGAGAAGTTGGCAGAGGGATTTCCACACAGAGAAGAGTGATGAGTTATAAGTGTGAGCAAACTGAACTTGTAGACACAGGAAAACAAGTGCCCCCAAATTCAGCATCCCATAGTGAGTACCCTGGGGAAGGCAGTGGTTTTCTTCAGGTGTCAGGTCATAACACTGTCTCTCCAAGGTAGCATCATGGACCAGAATGGACCAGCATAGCTTCATGGACCAGTATCATGAGAGGGAGGGAAGAAAGAACTCGGGTTCTAGTCTGGATTCAGCCATAAATTTACTTTGTGATTTGGATAAGTTATTTACCACGCCAGGGCCTTAGTTTCCCTTCGCATAAGCTGCAGGATTGGAAAAGACAATTCCCAAGGTCCTTCTATTATACTCCAGGTTTTCTAAAATTTTTTTTTAATGTTTATTTATTTTTGAAAGAGAGACAGAGTGAGAGGCAGAGGGGCAGAGGGAGAAGGAGTCACAGAATCCGAAGCAGGCTCCAGGCTCTGAGCTGTCAGCACAGAGCCCGATGTGGGGCTTGACCTCACGGAGTGTAAGATCATGACCTGAGCTGAAGTCAGACACTTAACCGACTCAGCCACCCAGGTACCCTTATACTCCAGGTTTTCTTGCTTACATTATGTTAACAGAAATTTTAGTTAGGCCTCAACTTTGAGATTTCTATCTTGGCCCAGGGCTCATTTTTCCCTTTGCCTAAAATTTCACTGTTACACATTCATTCCTTTGGGTCTTTTAAGAGATTCTTATTTCCACAGACAGTATTGCCTAGCAAAATACCTCTTACTTTTATTATTTCATGTAAAGACCCAGAGCAGTGTCAACTCCAGTATTTTATTTCAGTCTTTACAACAATTGTGCCAGGTTATCAGAGACATATTATTATCTCCAGTTTGCCTATGAGAAAAGAGGTCCAGACAGGTTAGTAACCTGACAAAGTTCACAAATTCAGTTACTGGCAAAGCAGAGAGGTGGCTGTTGGTTTCTTGGCGACTGGTCTGTTTTTTCTGTGCCACCTTTTGGATTTAGCAAGGGGTCCTAAGGACTGTATGGCACGGGGGCTGTGGTTTTTAGCACATGGCAATAGTATCAGGATAAGAGCATCAACCCCCACACACCAATGCCATGTAAGGTTGAAGTGTTCTCAGCCAGGGCAGCCCTAGGCACTGTGCTGAGGGGCTGTGCTGGCCCCCCGCACCTGGACGTTCATAGGTTGGCCAGGGCAGAAAGCAGGTCCTCTACAGCTTTCATACCGGATCCTGATCTGCTGTCTGTCCTAGACTGTGTTAGCAGGGTGGTGGGTATCTGGCCAAACTTGGGTATCTGGCCGAACTTCCTACCCCCCCCCCAGATTTATTGAGATATAATTGACATATCATATTGTGTAAGCTTAAGGTATACAATGTAAAGATTTGATAAACGTATTTATTGTGAAATTATTACCACCATAAGGTGAGTTAATACATCCATCACCTGATGGATGACAGTTACGCTTTTTGTAACTGTGATGAGAATACTGAAGATCAACTCTTAGCCGCTTGCAAATATACAGTATAGTGTTTTTTAAAAATGTTTATTTATTTATTTTGAGAGAGAGCATGCGAGCAGGGGAGGGGCAGAGAGAGACGGGGAGAGAGGGAACCAAGCAGGCTCCACGCTGTCAGAGCAGAGCCCAATGTGGGGCTTGATCTCACGGTCAAGTGAGAGCCTGATCTGAGCCAAAATCAAGTTGGATGCTTAACTGACTGAGCCACCCAGGTGCCCCAACAATATAGTATTGTTAACTATAGTCACCCTCCATGTTGTATGCTAGATCCCTAGAACTTATCCATCTGGCATTTGTAACTTTTGACTAATATCTCTTCATTTCCCCCAACCCCTAGCCCTAGGGAACCACCATTCTACTCTCTGTTTCTATGAATTCAGCATTTTTAGATGCTACATATAAGTGAGGTCATACAGTATTTGTCTTTCTCTGCCTGACTTATTTCACTTAGCATAACGCTCTCAAGATTCATCCGTATTATTACAAAAGGCAGGATTTCCTTTTTTATGGTTGAATAATATCCCATTGCATATGTATGTATGTATATGTACACACGTATATAAAGAAAATGTGTTATTTCCATGTCTCAGCTATTGTGAGTAATGGTGTAAGGAATGTGGGGGTACAGATAGCTCTTTGAGATACTGATTTCATTTCCTTCAGATATATACCAAGAAGTAAGATTGCTGGATCATATGATATATATTTTTTAATGTTTATTTATTCTTTTTTTCAAATACACAATTTTTATTTTTGTTTTGTTTTGTTTTACTTTGAATTAATTTTTTTAATTAATTTTTAAAATTTACATTCAAGTTAGTTGTCATATAATGCAACAATGATTCCAAGAGTAGATTCCTTAATGCCCCTTACCCATTTAGCCCATCCCCCTTCCCACAACCCCTCCAGTAACTCTGTTTGTTCTTCATATTTTAGAGTCTCTTATGTTTTGTCCCCCTTCCTGTTTTTATATTATTTTTGCTTCCCTTCCCTTATGTTCATCTGTTTTGTATCTTAAAATCCTCATATGAGTGAAGTCATATGATATTTGTCTTTCTCTGACTAATTTCGCTTAGCATACTGCCCTCTAGTTCCATCCATGTAGTTGCAAATGGCAAGATTTTATTCTTTTCGATGGACATTTGGGCTCTTTCCATACTTTGGCTATTATTGATAGTGCTGCTATAAACATTCAGATGCATGTGTCCCTTCGAAACAGCATACTTGTATTCCTTGGTTAAATACCTAGGAGTGCAGTTGCTGGGTTGTAGGGTAATGTTTATTTAATCTTGAGAGAGAAAGAAGAGAGAGAGAGAGAGACAGAGCATGAATGGGGGAGGGGCAGAGAGAGAGGGAGACACAGAATCTGAAGCAGGCTCCAGGCTCTGAGCTATCAGCACAGAGCCCGAGGCAGGGCTTGAACCCATGAACTGTGAGATCATGACCTGAGCCAAAGTCAGACACTTAACTGACTGAACCACCCAGGTGCCCCAATAGTTCTATTTTTAATTTTTTGAGGAGCTTCCATACTATTTTCCATAGTGGTTATACCAATTTACATTCCCACTGACAGTGCATGAGGGCTCCCTTTTCTTGATGTCCTCACCAACACTTACTTATTCTCTTGTCTTTTTGATGCTGGCCATTCTGACAGGTGTGAGGTGATGTCTCATTGTGGTTGTGATTTGCATTTCCCTGGTGATGAATGATGATGAACACCTTTCATGTATATGTTGGTCCTTTGTGTGTCTTCTTTGAAAAAAAAGTGTCTATTCAAGCCTTTTGCACATTTTACAATAGATTTTTAAATTAAAATTTTTTTTTGCTCTTGAGTTGTATGAGCTCCTTATATATTTTGAATATTAACCCCTTATCAGATATACAGTGTGCTAATTTTTTTTAACCATTCTACAGATTACCTTTCCATTTTGTTGACTGTTTCTTTGCTGTGCAGAAGCTGTTTAGTTTGATGTAGTCCCACTTGTTTATTTTTACTTCTGTTGCTTGTTTTCTTTCGCTCTTGTTAACTTTAATGCTCCACATTTATCTTGATCACAATGGCGGTAACCTCTTCGTCAACAACCTTGTGAATTGACGAGTTGGCTCTCGTTCTTCTGTCCATCAGGCAGATACACTCTCCTCAGCTGGTCTGACTTAGGTATGGAGCCTCCAGTCTTCTTCTTTTTGTTAATATAATTTTTTATCAAATTGGCTAACATACAGTGTGTACCGTGTGCTCTTGGTTTTGGGGTTAGATTCCCGTGGTTCATCGCTTACATACAACACCCAGTGCTCATCCCAACAAGTGCCCTCCTCAATGCCCATCACCCATTTTCCTTTCTCCCCCCACTACCCTCTCCCCAATCAACCCTCAGTTTGTTCTCTATATTTAAGAGTCTCTTATGGTTTGCATCTCTCCTGGAGCCTCTACTCTTCACATGACAAGACAGGAAAGCACAGATTGCTGGGTGATCAGCCTTCTCAAGTGGGATGTTGGCTTCTAGGCACATTTTCATAAAGTCCCAGAGAACACTTTCTCTGTGTGCACAGTACCTTTGCACCGAAGGGATGCAGTTAGGAGCCTCTGCTTCTTCCTCACCTTCTGCTCTTCAAATTCTGCCTTCCTCTTGGTATGAGTCTTTGACTTAAGGTGGTCACTAATGGTGGACTTGCGAACATGATTCAGAACCACGATGTAAGAAGTGCAGCAGAGTTTTCCTCTGTCTTTGTGCAGCTCACTTCGAAACTCAAAGTCAGTGGCTGGATCCAGGGGAGTCCCATACAAAGCAATCTTAGAATGGTTTGTAGCAGGTGGTGCTTTCCATTGTGACTTCGAATAAGGTTCCAATCAGTTTCCAGTTTTTTTTCATCTTGACACTTAGTGCAAAACCAGGGATGCTTGAAATCCTGACATTTTTGTTTGCTCAAACTTGGAGATGCCTTCAAATCAGTTTTTTTAGAAGTGGTGATGGGGAGTTAGTTTCTGGGGCTGCACCATATTTTCCGTGGGGTGCTGGGAAGTCATGCCTTTATGTAGGATTGGGGATGCTATTAGGGGAAGTGGATGAGACCTGGTGGGAAGAGAAAGCAGAAGGAAGAAGAAAAGGATCAAGAAAAGGATCAAGTTAGGGAGAAGGAAGAGCCTTGCTGCACCTCCCCCCACCCCTCCCCATCACCCCTGCTATTGACCTCTAGGGGTTTTACAGTTTTGGGTCTGACAATTAAGTCTTTAATCTATTTTGAGTTAATTTTTGTGAGTGGTGTAAGATAGGGGTCCAATTTCATTCTTTTGAATGTGACTAGTTATTGAAGAGATTCTCTTTTCCTTATTGAGTGTTCTTATCTCCCTGTGAAATATTAGTTAACTATACATATGGGTGATTATTTCTAGGCTCTCAGTTTTTTGCCACTGGTCTATGTGTCTGTTTTTATACTTGTCCCATACAGTTTTGATTCGTATAGCTTATAATATAGTTTGAAATCAGAAAGTGTGATGTCTCCAGCCTTGTTCTTAAGATTGCTTTGGTTATTTAGAGTCTTTTGTGGTGCCATTTGAATTTTAGGATAGTTTTCTCTTTTGTGAAAAAAAAAAAACGCCATTAGAATTTTGATAAGAATTAGATTGTGTCTGTAGATGGCTTTGTGTGATATGGACACTTTAACAATACTAATTATTCTCAGCTGTGAATATGGTATGTCTTTCCATTTATTTGTGTCTTCTTCAATTTCTTTAATCAATGTCTTTTTTTTTTTTTTTTTTTTTTTTTTTTTTTTTTTTTTGAGAGAGAGCGAGTAGAGGAGAGGGGCAGAGGGAGAGAGACAGAGAGTCTTAAGGAGACTCCATGATCAGCATGGAACCTGATGTGGGGCTCGATCCCACAACCCTGGGATCATGACCTGAGCTGAAATCAAGAGTTGGGTACTCCACTGACTGAGACACCCAGGCGCCCTTTCATCAATGTCTTATAGTTGTCAGAGTATGTATTTTTCACCTCCCTGGTTAAATTTATTCCTAAGTATTTCATTCTTTTTGACGCTATTATAAATGAGATTTTTTTCTTTATTTCTTTTTTAGATAGTCTGTTATTAGTGTATAGACATGTAACTGTTTTTTGTATGTCGATTTTGAATCCTGAAACTATACTGAATTCATTTATTAGTTCTAACAGTTTTTTTTTTTTTTTGGTGGATTCTTTAGGGTTTTTAAAAAATATATAACATCATGTCATCTGCAAACAAAGCCAGTTTTACTTCTTCCTTTCTGATTTGGATTCCTTTTATTTCCTTTTCTTAAATAATTGCTCTGGCTAGGACTTTCAGTACCATGTTGAATGGGAGTGTTGAAAGTGGGCACCATTGTACTGTTTTTGACCTTAGAGGAAGAGATTTTAATCTTTCATCATTGACTATGATGTTAACTATGAGTTTGTTAAATCTGTTTTTTATTATGTTGGGGTATGGTTTTTTGGTACTCAATTCATTGAACACTTTTTTTTCACAAAAAGACACTGAATTTTGTCAAATGCCTTTTCTGTATCTGTTGAGGGGATCATATAATTTTTTATCCTTCATTTTATTAATGTGGTGTAAAATGTTTATTGATTTCTGTATGTTGAACCTTCCTTGCATCCTAGGGATAAATCCCACTTGATCATTCTAACTGAATTCAACAACACATTAAAACATTCATATACCAGGTCATCTTAATTAACCTTTCCTTTCTCATTTTCAGAAGCTTTTTCATTGGCTTTTCCTGGAGATGGCTGTTCTTTTTGGTCTGCAGAAGGGGACTTTTAGAGCAACGCTTTTGCCTGGTTCTCTCTGGCTCAAACCAACTAGATTTTTGCTCTGGGACAAGCAGGAGCTTCAGGGAAAGGAGTGTGTGGGCAAGAAGGAGCTCACCCCTCATAGACCAGGCAGGAGCAATCACCCCTCAGCCCCCAACACACATACCCTCATTCACTTTCTGCTTGTGATTTGGGATGTGCTGTGTGCTCTGACTCTGACTCCCTCTGTTTCCCCCTCCACTGTCATTAATCACATTTCTACAGTTGCTTTGGTCTATTTTGGGGCTTGCTACTTGATTCTCTAAGTTTATCCGGGGTCAGTATCACATGGTGTATACTACTTGAAAATAAGTCTTGTTATCTGGCAGGAAAAGTCCCTTAATTTATTTTTCTCTTTCAGGAATAATCTTGGTTATACAGTTCAGATTTAACTCATGAAGTTCTAGGGGAAAAAATCCTGTGAGGATTTGGTTGGGATTACACTGTATCTATATATCAGCTTACGGTAAATTTACATTTTCGTATCTATGTCTATCTATATGCAATAAATTTTCATTTATTTTGGGCCTATTTAATATCTTTTCATAAGTTTTGTTTTTTTCATTAAGGAACTTGTACATGTTAAGATTCATTTTTATATACCTTAAATATTTTTGTTGCTCTTGTTAATGCTTTTTCTTCTAAATTTCACTTTATGTTTGTGCCAGTGTCTAGGACTCTACTTGACTTTTGTGTGTTCCTTTCTGTCCAACTTTCTAAGCCATTTTATGAATTAAAATAGTTCGTTAGTAGGTACTTTGGAGTTTTCTATATTGACAACGAGAGTGACTTACCAGCTCACGCTGCATTTTAGGAACAATTAGGGAAAGCCATGTCTCCCCAGACGTGACTGGTGGATCCAGTCGTGTGTAAGGTGTGTGACAGGAGGGCACAGCAGAGGCCTGATACAGCCCGCACTCACTCCCCTGGCTGTGTGCACTGGCTGATGTGGCCGCCCATCGTATCAGCTGCAAATGATGACAGTTTGGGTTCTTTCCATTCTTACAAATTCTCTTTCTTTCTACACTAGCTAAGATCTGTAGTACAATAATGAATAGAAGTTAGTGGGAGCTGGGCATTTTTATTTTGTTTTTGGTTTCATAGGGAATGCTTTCAACACGTCGTGATTAAGTATGGTATATATTTTTTTCTGGGCAGATGCCCTTTAATCTATTTAGGGACGGTCTATTTCTTTACTAAAAGATTTTATTATAAATGGCTGTAGAATTTTACAAAGTTGGTTTTATTCATCTACTGAGATGACCATAACGTTTTCCTTTTTTACCTTATTAATGTAGTGAGTTTCCTTCATCTATTTTCTAATGTTAAAACAGCCATGAATTTTGGGGCTAAACCCAACTTGGCCGTAGTATATTATCCTTTTCATATACAGCTGGACTTCTTGCTAATATTTTGTTTAGTATATTTTCATCTATGTTCTTACATGAAATTGGCCCATGAATTTCCTTTCTTGTGATTTGCTGAGTTTCAGTATCAAAATTATGTCAGCTTCCGAAAATGAATTGAAGTGTGCGTTCTTTTTTCTTGTTCTCTGTAAGAGTTTGAGTGAGTTTGTCTTTTTTTTTTTTTTTTTTTTTTTTTGATATGATAGAAACTCATCTGTGAACTTCTCTGTGCCTGGTGTTTTCATTATGGTATGCTTCTAAAGTACTGATTAATTTATTTGGTAGTTATAGATCTATTTCTTCCTGAGTCAATTTTGGCTAATTGTATTTTTCTATAAATTTGTCTAGAGCAAGTAACTTATTTATTTAACTTGTTTATGATTTCAGTGATATTGCACAATATTCTTGTCCATATAATATTATCCATAACATTCTTTTATCTCTGCTGCATCTGTAGTAATAAACTCCCTTTTATTGCTAATATTGATTATTTGTGTTTCTTTTTTTTTTTTTCTGATCTCTCTCCCCCCGCTCCCCACTGATCTTTCCAAAGGTTTGTCTATTTTATTTGTATTTTCAAAAACTAACTTTAACTCTGTTGATCCTTTTATTTGTGTGTACATTTTGTTTTGTGTCTTTGTTGTGTTTTGCTTAATGTTCCTATATTAACTATTTTTCTTCTGCTAATTTCTTTGGAATTATTCTCCTCTTGTCTAAAATTTCTTATACTGTTAGAAGTTAAAAATCTAATTTTTATATTTTCTTGTTTTCTAATTTAATGCTTCAATTTTTGCTTTTAATTTTACTTACCTGTATACTACATTATTTTTGTATATGCATTTTCATAATCATTTGGGTTTGTTTTCTAATTTCTGTTATAGTTTCTTCTTTGACCTCTAATTTGTATGTTTAAAATATCTAAATATATGGGGGTATATGTATTGGGGTAGAGATTGCAATCTATAGGATACCACTCATTTGAAATTTGTGGAGGCTTGCTTATGATCTAGCAGTCACTGGTCATTTAAAAAAAAAGAAAAAGAACGATTCATAAATCCTTGAAAAGAATGTGTATTCCTGATAACTTGAATGCAGTGTTGTTTATAAACACTAAATCTAATCTGTGTCATTCAAATATCCTATACTGTTACTAATAATTTTTCTGCTTCAGCTATCAATTAATGACAAAATTGTGTTGTAATCTCCACCTGTGATTCTGGATTTGTTCATTTTTCCTTGAAATTTTTCAGTTTTTATTTTGTATATTTTAAGATTGTTGTTGTTATTATGTATATCCTCACTATTATATCTACTTGATGGGCTAATCTTTTTATTTTTATGTAGCAAATCTCTTCATTTCTATCATAGTTATTGTCTTGAAGTTTGTCTTGTATTATATGAATACGTTAGCACCAGAATTCTTTAGGTAAATATTTCTGTGGTATATCTTTTGGAGCCTTTCACTTAAGCTGTTTTGGGTCTCTTTGTTTTAGGTATATTATAAACAGAACATAGCACACTTTCTCTCTTTTTTCTGTACTTCTCTCTCTTTCTCTTTCTCTCTGTGTGTGTGTGTGTGTGTGTGTGTGTGTGTGTGTAATGCACACTTTATAATCTTTGCTCACAATTGGCTGATTTAATTCATCCCTCCTTACTGTGTTTACTATTATTTATTAATGCTTGCCCTCCAAACTTCTTTTTTTCTTCTTTTTTTCTTCTTTTTTATTGCTTTTTTTATTACTCATTTATTTTTTCCCCTCTTAACTTACTTGAATGGTAATATTTATTTTTATCTTTACATATATTCTTTTAGTTATACATAGATATTATAGAATTTATTATAACCTAATAAGGTAACTCTAGATATTACAGCATTAATCATAACCTAATAAGGCTGAAGTTAATTTACATCTCTATTTTCCTCCTCCTCAAATAAAAGAAACTCAGAACACTTTGACTTACTTTAGTCATCCCCTTTTGAATTCGCATGCAATATTTTAGATTTATCTTGTTTTCTCTTACCCCATAAATGAGGTATAATTGTTTCTTATAGTCAAGATTTGTTTGGATTTCCTGAAATAGTTACAAGTAAGTTTGCTCACCATTCTTTCTTGTATCTCAAATTTTCCGTCAGGCATTACATTTTTCCTGCCTGAAATCAATCCGTTAGAATTTCCTTTGTGGGGTGCCTGGGTTTCTCAGTTGGTTAAGCATCCAACTCTTGATTTCGGCTCAGGTCACGATCTCATGGTTCATGAGTTTGAGCCTCACATCAGGCTCTGCACTGACAGTGCAGAGCCTGCTTGGGATTGATTGTCTCTCTCCATCTCTCTCTGCCCCTCCCCTGCTCATTCCCTCTCTCTTTCTCTCAAAATGTATACATAAACGTTAAAGAGAATTTCCTTTGTGGGATTTTTACCTGCTTGAAAATGTCTTTAGTTCACCCTTAGTCTTGAAAGAGGGTTTCTCGGTGTATAGAATTTTAGGACCATTATTCTCTGTAATCAGATATTTTCTCATTGTCAGCTGACTTTCATCATTGCTCTTAAGTGGTCACCTATTGATCTGATTCCTCTCTCTCTCTCTTTTTTTCTTTCCCCTTTGGAAACTTTCAAAACCTTCTCTGTCTTTGGTGTTCTTTAGTCTTACGCGTTTTCTTTAAAAAAAATTTTTTAATGTTTATTTATTTTAGAGAGAGACTGAGAGACAGAGCATGAGCGGGAGAGGGGCAGAGAGGGGGATACAGAATCCCAAGCAGGCTCCAGGGTCCGAGCCGTCAGCACAGAACCTGACACGGGGCTCAAACCCATGAACCGTGAGATTATGACCTGAGCCGAAGTCAGACGCTCAACTGACTGAGCCACCCGGGCACCCCAGTCTTATGAGTTTTCTATGGTTTGTGTATGTTTTGTATTTTTTCTGCTTAAAATTCATTGGCATTCCTGGGTTTGAAAGTTGTTTTGTCTTTCAAACTTTCTGAGAAAAATTTCAGCCACTATTTCTTTGAATATCACTTTTCCCCCTGTTCTTTTTCTTCTCTCCCTTTGGAAATCTGATTAAATCCTTGGTAGACTACTTTTCACTCCTTGGCTTTACTTCTGTCATGTTTTCTTTCCCTTTGTCTTTCTGGGATGCATTTCAGATCAATTCTTTTGTTCTGTCTTTTACACTGATTCATCCTTGAGCTGTGATTAAGATCTCTAATGAGTTTTTTCATTTTAATTGTTATATTTTTAATTTATAGAAGTTCCATCTCAAATCTGGTTCTTTCTCAAATCTGCTTGGTTATATTTTATAGCCTTTGTTCCTTGAAAAATATTTCCATGACTCTTTTATTTCTTGAAGCTAAGTTCTCTAATTGAGTCCCTTCACCACCACCCCCCACCCCCACAATGGATAGTGTGAACTCAGGTCACAAACCTATATGAAGAGCGTTAATTCTTGGGAGAGATTTTACTTTCCTTTACTCAGTGGTGAAATTGGGATACAACTTTTCTTGCATCTTCTGTATAGAAGATTATTTCTCATTTACCCTTAACATTGAGCTTCTGGTCTTTTGGACTCTATTTGATCCTTTCCCTAGTCCCTAGGCTTTGTGCCTAGTTTTCCCTACCCAATACACATGTGAAACAGAGCTTAAGGAATACAGATGTTCTTAGGGCAAAAACTCCCTTCAGTTCTTGCTTCTTTTCCCTGGTTCCTGCTTTTGCTTTCCTCCTGGCCTCTCCAGATTTCTTATCTTTTTGCCAGTTCAGTGATGCATTTAAAAAACATCAAGCATCTTTGTCAATCCTTTCAAATTCTTCTCATGGAAAAGTATTTTAGAATATGTGGTCCATCATATTGCCAAACACAAAATTTCTGTGCGAGCGTTGTCTATAACAAGGGGACACAGTTGTCAACTAAAAACCAGGTGCTGAAAAATAGTGGCATAGTGTGGAGTTCCTTAAAGAGAATGTTGTCTTGATCACCACTCAGCTTACTAGCTGTGTACCTTGGCAAATTTTAGAATCTCTTTGGGTCTTCATTTCCCCATCTTTAAAATGGGGATAATAGCAGTACTGATTAGTTTGGATTTTTTTTTTTTGAGAAATGAATTTATTTTATGAATTTATTTGTATGAAGCACTTGGAAGAGTGCTTGGCACATAATTAAGTGCCCAATATTATATTTCATTGAGTTTAAAATGCCATAGATTGTAAGATGCCCTGTTGCTTCATAAAAAAGAAAATATGCTTTCAGTTAAACTGGAACACAGTGCCAAGATGCCATTGACTGAAACATGCATCCCAATTTCAGATGCTAAAATATGAAAAAAATGCACCTGAGTATAGTAAAATGTAGCTATTATTGTGAATGGATACATGTGAGTGACAAGGCAGTGGCTGAGAAACAGAATCGTAGTCTCCGAATTGATAGGACTTTAAATGTTTGTAGGTATTTATTCCATCCTACTGTCACCTCATCAACTTCTGGACTCTAGCCATATTGTGCCTGAACTGGAGCCAGTGTCCAGAGGCTGTTAGACAAACACAGTATTCTACCATCTCCTACAGGACCAAGGAAGATAGGAAAAGGGACTTATATTTACGGAGAGACTTCTGTGTCTAGCACTCTTCTGGATGCCTTAAATATAGCACTTACCTTAGTTTTCATAGTTAGGTTAATTCAGACTGTTTGCTATAATAAACAACCCCCCAAACACATTATGTTTATTTCTTGTTTATCCCTCAGACTGATGTGAGTTGGGTGGCTCTGCTCTAAACCATGCTCAGGACTCATCTTCTTCCATCTTTTGGCCTCACTGTGTTGGTGTGGCTTTCCAGTTGCTCTGGCATCACTTAACGGGCAGACAGGGGAAGAGAGAGGGTCATGGAGAAAGCATCCCTACCATTATAACTTAAAACTGTTCAAGACCTCGCAGCTTTATTGAGTCCTAGGTAACTCTTTGGAGGGAGAAATCACATAGGTTAGAGTGGTTGGAGATGGCCTCCCAGATGAGGTGGGATTAGAGCTGCATCCCAAAACCTTGGTATGACCTGGAGATAGAAAAAGAGAGTGGAGGAGATTTTGATCTGGACGTGTTGGGATGCCATGAGCAATGCATAGCATTATAGAAGAGCAAGATGTTTTTGGAGAACCATGGAATCCCCTGTTGGGTAATGACCAATATTTGTTGAACTCCTATTCTGAAGTAGACACCATGCAGCGCACCGTTTCAACGCTGCTGTGATATGCAGCGTACCAGGCAGAGATGAGCCTTGATAATACAGCATTCTGTAAACTGGCTGTTTTTTCACGTTTGACTCACTCTATGCCCCAGATCGTATGCTTCTCCCTCCTATGTCTTCTTTCCCAAGGGTATATAGACCCCTTCAACCTGGGGCCTCATCATGACTCAGAGAGGGAAATAGCTCGCCCAGTGTAACCCCTGAGCGTGATTTATGAAACAGGATGTATCCAAATTTTCACCACGCTGGAGCTATTCAATTTTCTCTAATGGCTTTTATCTGAGAGTTATGTCTGTTCGTGGCAGTCACGACCAGTAAGTCATTAGCTTAAAGTATACTGATTGTTAATTTTAGCACCCTGGGATCTGGGCCCAGTGAGAGAGGGCTCTCGCTTTTGCAAATCGGAGCTAAGGAACATTTGAGCAGTTGGCTAACATTCACATCAGGAAAAGTTAGGAAGTAAGAGGGGATAATTAAAAAGTGAAAGAGTAAAAAGCAGTTGACTAGCTGGATATAGTTCAGGAGGCTGTAGACTGGCCTCCATCTGGCTGCCCCCCCTGCTGCTGGCTACTTGTCCTCACCAGAAGAGAAACAGGGGTGCTGATTCTGAGCACCCCTGTGTGCCAGGTACTTCATATCTGTGATCTCATTGATCCGCATAGCAGTGCCATGAGGAAGGAACCATTACTCCCATTATCTTTATTATGTACCCCACTTCACAGATAAGGACACTTAGTGCCCAAGGTCACACAGCTAGGCACTGACTCCGAATCTGTGTTCTTAAGCAACAGGGGTTCTGGATGGGGGTGGCCCAAAGGCCCGGCATAGCTTCTCTCGGGGGCTACACTCTGCCTAAGGTCTTGGACGTCTGGGGTACCAGTGTCTCACTTTCGCCTATTAGATGATCAGCAGCTCAGGGCCAGCTCCCAGAAGGCAGTAACTGCAGTTTCCTTGTGTGGTTCAGGGCTGGGTGCTCCTCTTATGGGCAGCTGGGGTGTCATAGCCCTAGAATCAGGAAGGGGCCACCCTGAGATACGAGATGGAGCAGCCATGGCTTTCCTGGTTCTAGGAATTTTGGGCTTCCCCCTGGGACAATTACACATGCTCATTTAAGAGAGGCTGCCTCGCAGTTGGCTTTGACAAGCTGGAGCCCTTTACAGGATGGGCGATCATATTGATCAGGGACTGGGGCACCTGGACCTCAGCAGGGAGAGTTTAACTCTGGCTCCTTTCTCTCAGACCTCTGAGGACTCGTGGACATCTCTGCATCAACCTGCCTGTCTTATTCCAAGGCTGAGCTGAATTAGACTAGGATTCCCTGCAGTTTCCTATCCACTGGTCATTCCCCTGTGCTTGATAGCTACAGCAAAGGAGAAAGAGCATGAGTAATTATCCTAGATTTATAGATGGGGAACTGCCAGAGCCGTTGATTTCCCAGGGAAAATCACACTGAGCCTGAGTGGGGTCTCTCTGGGCTCTAACCATACAAAGCCTTGTTTGGATTTCTCATGGGGAAGTTTCTGGGAGTGAGAAAACCCGAATGCAAGTTCCAGATATAGCTCAGTTTGCTGTGTGACCTCAGGCAGATCTCTTCCCCTCTCTGAACATGTCTTGCCATCTGCCCATGTTAATCTCTCTGTGATTCAGTTTTATCATCTGAAAAATGGGGCTAACACGAGCTGTTCATAAGATTATTTTGAGGATGAATAACTGTAAAGCATTTACAACAGTGCCTGACAAATAGCACCCTCTTCTCCCTCTTCTCCTCCTACTTATTATTAGTATCATTATAGTTATTATTACAAGGGAATAATCTCTAAGGCCTCCTACTAATTCTAATACTCTAACAGTATGATGTGAGCTCCTCCAGGAAGGCTGCCCAGATTGTGGCTGGAGGGCTCTAGTCTTGCCCCGGACATATTTGCGCAGGTGGGATTCTTGTTACCTTTTAGGTAAAGCCTAGAAGGTGGATGTATCCAGTTAATCAAGGGGAGGCTTGGGGCCTTGTTTGTGCTTTGTTGAAACTGTTGTGGCTCTGGAATTGAGGAGCAGGGCTGAGGTCTGATGCACAGTCCTTCCCGACTGCCTGGCCAGGGTCTTCAGGGCCTGAGGGGCAAGCCCAGCTCCTGTGAGCCCTGAGGTCTATTCTGCCCACCTGCTTGCCTCTGCTGCCTGACAGCTGTGAGGGGCCACCCAGGCTTCCTCCAGGGAGCCGGAGCTGTCTATATTTCATGAGGCTCAGTCTATTCAGTAGGGCTAGGTGACAGCTTGCTTAGTTTCTTGCATCTCCCCTGGGAATGAGGGTTCTTAGAGTATCTGATTGCTGCAGCATGCTGGCCACCCCAGCTAGCAATACTGAAATATCTTGAGGACTGCTGCCATGCTCCCACAGATCAACAGTGCCTCGAGTTGGGGTGAGGAGGGAAGCTCATTGCTGTTACCTCTCAAAGCTCATTGCAGCCGCCCTCCTTTCTACCCCAGGTCTCCATGCCTCCAACCCAGGCTTTGGTGGTCCCCTTGGGAGTTGCACCTGTCTCTTAAATGGACCGCTGCTACTGGCCCCACTCCCTGGAGTCCATCCACTTACTGGTCACCATGGGAGCTGAAATTTCACTCTGATCATTTTACTCCCCTGCTTAAACCATCAGTGGCTCCCTACCACCCACAGGAAAGAGGCCAAAGAATCCATTCCTTTCGTATGCAGGACCACAGAAGCACCTTCCCTCCAGTGCCCTGTGAGAGATCTGGGTCCCTGAATACTTGCTTCATTTTCTGGTCTTTATGCCACTGTTCACACTGCTCTCTTGGCACTGAATGTCCTTGTCCCATTTCACCTGGCAAAATCCCACCCTGCATTCAGGACCCACTTCAGATGTCATCTCCTCTAGGAAGTTTGGCCTACTTTCCCAGCTGAAAGTGGCCACTCCTTTTTCTGTATTCCCACGCTACTGGGATCGTTTCCTCTAAACTCCATCACCAGCCCGGGGTGCTCACTTCAGCCTTCTAGAAGCACTTGCAGTTCCTTAATCTCCCCGTGTTCTTCCCTCTGTCTGCCCACCCTTCCTTCCACACCTTCCTTTCTCCTGTTTTCACACTCCTCTTGCAAGTGTCAGCTTTGAAGTCAGGCCTTGACCCCTTTCCCCACCTGTTCTCACCTAGTACCGCTGGGAAGCCCTCTGGACCTCCCTTAGCACCCACTTTGGCAGTTTTTGCAGTTGTGATGCAACTGTCCATTGTCCCTGTCTCTCTGTCTGGGAGAACCTGTTGGGTCACAGCTGGGGGTGGGGAGGGAGTCTGCTTAGCCAGGTGTGATCAGACAGTGAGGGCCACAGAAACTCAGGAGGGGACAGGTGGCTTTGTGTCAGTGGGTGTAAGGATGCAGAGCCCTCTCCCTGTAGCCTGCATGGTTGGAAAAGGCCCTCCCATCACCCTCTCAATGAATACTCATCACAGTGTAGCAGAATAGGCACCTGCCAGAGCTCCTTCAGTGAGAACCCATCCAGGCAGTCAGGAAGTGTTAGTGGATCTGATAATTGTGCACCAGGTACAGAGTCAGGAGCGGGGTGGGGGATATGGCAGTGGGCAGGACAGACCTCTAGTCCCTGACCCTGGGATCCTCAGGGGGGAAAACATTAAGCTACTAATTTCAGTTAATTGTTTAGTTACAATTATGATAAATTCTAGGGAGGAGAAAAATGAGGGGGCAGAGGATCACATAATGAGGGACATGACTGAATCCCCACGTCTCATTCCTCTCCCAGCCACCCCTCCCCCGCCCCACCCCCAGCTGCCTCCTCCCAGTACCTAGCGCTGCATTGGAGTTTAACTGCTTTCCACAATATTTACTGTTCTGCCCCTGTTGACAGTCCTAATGGATTCTGCAGATTAAATAATCTCAGCCCAGCCTCGAGCTGTATTGGGATTGGCCCATTAGACAATGGCAGAAGCCGCCCCAGTCATTGTTCTAATTGAATAATTTGCTGTAAATCGCCTCCATTTCCTTCTGAGCCCAAGCTGGCTTGTTAGCCAAATGGAGGTGAGCTAGGGCTGCCTCTAATGGGATGTAGGAGCAGAAATGAGCTGTCTAAATGAGCCGTTGTCTCATTGGGCATGGAATTAAATCAGAGACACTTAAGGCTTCAAGTCCTTCTTGTAAACTAGCCTCTCCTGGGATGGGAAGGCATAGCCAAGAGCCTTCAGAATAAAGGCTACAAAGCTCCAGGGTGAGATTTCCAATGAGTTAGGAAGGGCTTTGGGTGGGGTTAGGGGTTGGGGCTGGAGGTAATGGAGTTTCCTCTTTCTTGCTAACTTTTGTATGTGTCTTTTCTACCCCTCTCATGGGCAAGACAGCATCTCTGCCCTGAGATACATTTCTCAATAACTCCTTCCATGGGGAGGAACACTTCTTCTTGAAGCTACCATGTGTCAGGCACATGATTTTTATTTTATTTTATTTTATTTTATTTTATTTTATTTTATTTTATTTTATTTTATTTTATTTTATTTTAATCTATTAGGGGCTTTTGCAAGTGATCTCATTTAATCTTTATGAAGCTCCTAGGAGGCAGGTATAATGGAGGGAACCACATTCATGGGTGTTCATGATTTTCGCAAGGTCAGGTACCAATCTGGTACAGAGTCAGGATTTGAATCCAGATCTGTCAGACCCCAAAATTCAAGTTCTTTTTGCAATAACATTGAGGACAGACAGTGTGGGGCAAAGGGGCTACTTTGAATCCACTCCCTGACATGCTATGTAGCTTTGGAGGTGTGTAATCGGAATCTCTCTGCTCAGTAGGATGAGTCCAGCGCAGGGCAGTAGGGGAGGCGGCTGCCGGGAAAGCAGCCTTTGGGGGCTTTCCTGAGGGCTGCATGCTTGAAATAGGCCTCTCTATAAAGCTAGTGACACTTTAGGCTTTAGCTGGGACTGTGGTTTCCTCATCTCCTGATCCCTTTGGGGCCCACAACTATCCACACGATTCTCGCAAAAGGAACCAAGAAACGAGGAACAGAAGACACGTCCCCACTGTCCGTGCCTGTCTTCTTTGTACCCTTTGACTGCAGTCTTTGCAATCTGCTTCATTTCTGCAGGGACCGTTGTTCTGTCCTCCGGCTGTGTTATTGAGAGCCGACACTAGACGAAGCTGGAGGACACTCACAGTCCTTCCGGGAGATGGGAGCAGCGGGAGGCACTGGTGACCGGGAAGAGGGCTGGCTGGCTGTGAGGCTTTGGGGCTGGGTGTAGTTGCCACCATGGAATGGAGTCGGGCTTCCTGTTAGCAAATGCCGGACATGGGCCACTCGTTTGTTACCGTCATCATCTCCACCTGCTCTAGCACCTCCCCTCTAAATCCTAAAACCTTGATCCTAGTCCTCTGTCACCTACCAGCATTGTGATCTTGAGCAACGCATATGCCTCCACTGAATTTCTGTGTCATCAGTAACAGGGGGATGGTGATAGTATTCAATGAGTTAACACCATATGAGGCATTTAGAACAGTGCTTGGCTCATGGTACACACTCAGTAAATATTAGCTCTTATTATTGGTGGAGACATTTTATAAACATCAGCTGGGTTAAACTCTTGGTCCTTCCTATCTCACTTTCCAGATATTCTCTCTTACCTGGGCCTCATCCGCACTGAATATGAGCCATGGCTCTCCTGAGAGCCAATCTGACTCATAATGCTGGCTTCAACCATGCAGGTCATTACGTAGGGTCCTGGGATCAGTCCCACATTGAGCAAGATTTGGTTTCAGGCATCAAGGAGTCTTGTCCTACTGGGGGAAAGAGGCAGGCATAAATAATATAGTCTGTGAATAGGTCCTTGGTACAGATGCTTCCCAAATGTCCCCAAGAGGCTTCTCTAGCCTCAGGGAAAACATGCAATCACAAGAACCAAGGTTTTGTTTGCTGGAAGGCTCCACTGGCACAACTCTGGGAGGCTATGGGTGAAATGGTTGAACAAGGACGTCTCATCAGGGCATTTAAGCGAAATCAAGATATATCAGGTTTATTGTTGTGTTCCCCTCGGCTAGGAGCCCAGTGGTCCCTAACGAAACGGAAGCAGATGACTTGTTCCTACTGTGCTCTAGCTGGCTTCTGCCCAAAGGGCTCACAGATCAGCAGTTAGGCATCTGTTCTAGAATTTCATGGTCACCAAGCTATGTTTCTAGAATCTACCTCTTAGAAATTCACATCATTCTCTTGCATCCTTCTGCTCATGACCGCGCTCCCTTTTTCTAGGTCCATCAGATATGACTTGATCAGATCCAAAGGTCCTCCAATACCAAGGGCATGCTTCATCTCCTCACAGAACCCTAACTGCTTCACACTTCAAAAGGGCCTTGCAGCTTCCTTACCGTCTCCGTGTCCTCACCTGGCATAAGCTCAAATTCCTTCTTGACTGTTCTTACTCTGTACCCCTTTCTTCTTTGTGACGGAGATGGAGGTAAAATAAGATCTGCTTGCTCACTGCTATCTGATGACGTCATAGCATTCACTCTGAAAAGCTGGTATTTCCCTTTTGAGTTCAAACAAATTGGAAAGGGAACAGTTACCTCCTTTTGTTGTTTTTTTCTTTTGTGCCATCCTTTTGTGCCTGCTGACTCACTGGGTTTCAAAAATATACTTTTTCAGTGATGATAATAATGCTAGAAATAACAATGGTGATACTCCTGATGTTGATGGGCACTATCAAAGCTTTATATGCTTTGTCTCATTTGCTGCATCTCCCTCAACCTAGCTGACCACAGGGCAGTATACAGTGGACTCTCTGGGCATAAGAATAACAAAGGCTACTATTTATCGAGCTCTCACCCTGGCCTGACACTTCCATATTCTTTATGTCTGGTCATTGCTGTAATAGCCCTGTGCAATAGATATTATTACTCTCAGTTACAGATAAAGAATTAGGGCTCAGCAGAAAGGTACTAAAAATGTGTTCCACTTATCTTTTCAACAGACCCATAGAGTGCTTGCTGCATGCCTGGCTCTTGGCTCAGTGCTAGGAGCACAAAGGGTCCCTGCCCTTGAGGGGTTCATAGTGTGGTGGGACCCACAGACTGGGAGACAGGCAGTGGCCATGAGTCTCTGGAATTACACAATTCCCTAGTTTATTCTGAGCTCCTGTCTCCCATACTTTTCAGATCAACTGTCTTATTCTTTATTCCAAGCATCATAAAGGGTACTTTATGTCCAGCGTGATCACTATTAATTAAAGTCCTCCTCCGCTCTTTTCTCATAAGGGTCATTTGTAATCATGGAGTAAGAGTTTAATTTTTCTGGACTTATCTCCCTCTTCTCAGCTGTTATCTTCCCACAAGCTCATACTTGCGTTTTCCCTGAAAGTCTTGAAATCTGCTGTCCTCAAGCACAGGGCAGGCTGGGTGATGGCCAACCCTTCTTCTGTTGCTTTACCCAGGCAACGGTGAAAGAATCTCCATTTTCCTCAGGGAGAACTTCCTCACCAGCTTGGAGAAGGAGGTGGCAGAGAGGAAGAACAAGGAAGGGACAAGGTAACAGGAGGAGTCAAACAGGTGGGCAGCTGATTGGATGGAGGAAGGGCACCATTGTCTTGGTGCAACTTTCGAGGCACAGACAAGCCAGGTGGGTCCTCAGTGCTGGGACAGAGGCCCCTGGAATCTGGTTTATCTTTATCAGACTGCTTTTGGCTGTCCACTAACAAAATTTTCACTTTAAACAACAAGGACTTTATCATCTTACATAACAGGGAGGCCTAGGGGTTCGTGGATTCAGTGGCTTAGTGACCAGGGACCCAGATTTATTATTCTCCCAGCTAGGTCCTCTCTTGATTGCAAGCTGGTCTCCAGCAGCAATGATGTGACGTATTTCCTTGTTCAGGTCCAATGGGAGAGATACTGTCTCCTGTGGTTCGCAGTTAGGAGAAAGAAAACTTTTTGTAGAAGCAATCCTGTCATGGCTCATTGGTCTGAATTGAGTCCCATGCCTATTTCTGAACCAGTTACTAGCAGTTCGAGTGAAATTATATCATCTGAAGTAGAATGGATTTTGGGAAGCAACCACTATGCCCACTACAGTGTCACATTTCCCATGCATAATCGACATGAATAACCCAGTGCTGTGATGGTTATAGAGAATTAGCATGTAGACTTTCCAGATTTAGCAAATAATACAGGCTGCCCAGTTAAATGTGAATTTCAGATAAACCATAGATACTTTCAGAGTATGAGTATGTCCCATGCAATATTTGCTGGTCTGTGTGTCCCTGTGTTTGGTACAAAGCAAGATGGGTCAGGCAAATGTTTGATATTGGGAGATAAAAGATTGTAGGGATTCATGGTGAGCTTGGGACGTTAGACTAAGTCCTGCACTACTTGTGAGGGCAGTAGAGTGTAAACCGGTTCAAAAAGGAGAGGAGGGTTAGGGGGCCTTCCCTCCATAGCTGCCTTGGCTCCTTGTGGCCTGGATCTGAGAGCAAAAGTGATTGTGCCTTCTCTCTAAGGACACCTGTTGACCCCATCCTGCCCTCTCTTTTTCCAGGGTCACGACCACTGCGGGCAGGCTTTGCTGCAGATTGGGATCAACATGATGGCGTTGCCTGGAGGCCGCCACCTGGACTCCATCCCTCTGCCGGGTCAGCGGTAAGTCCCATAGGTGTCTCTTAGGGCCAGGCCTGCTCTATCTGGCCAATGGCTGAGGCCCAGCTCCAGGATCTTGAGGCTGCAGGTGGCTCCACCTCTCCATGCACTGTCCTGGGGTGGAAGCTTAAGACAAAGCATTGGGGATGCTATGTTCACTCAGCAAATACTGATGCAAGTGGGCCCTGAGACATGAAGGAATCAGGCATGTCCAGTCCCCCAAGGGACGGTCTCCTTAAGATGCAGGCAGACAATGAAACATAATTGAATGGGGTATTCTGCTAAGATAGGAGACCCTGGGGGCGCCTGGGTGGCGCAGTCAGTTAAGCGTCCGACTTCAGCCAGGTCACGATCTCGCGGTCCGTGAGTTCGAGCCCCGCGTCGGGCTCTGGGCTGATGGCTCAGAACCTGGAGCCTATTTCCGATTCTGTGTCTCCCTCTCTCTCTGCCCCTCCCCCGTTCATGCTCTGTCTCTCTCTGTCCCAAAAATAAATAAACGTTGAAAAAAAAAAATTAAAAAAAAAAAAAAAAAAAGATAGGAGACCCTGGAGGGCGTTCCTGATCCCACCTAGGCAAGGAGGCTGAAGCCATTGGGGGCCCTCGGGGTTATGGAAGACTCTCTCTGAGCTTCTTGAAAGGGACAGACTACCCTTAGGTGTCTTCTACTTCTTCAAGGGCACCAGGGAGAGAACTGAGCACAGAGCAGATCCTCCAGAAATATTTGTCGCCCTGAGCTGTGCAGGGGAGAGTGGTGGGGAGGAGGATGGAGGAACACACTGAGCAGAGGGTGAAGGGCAGACGATGCAGTGAGAAGAAAGAGAGACAGAGCCCCAGAGGTGATTTTACACAGCTGGGAGCTGTGGAGACCTGGCTGGTTTGGGGGGCCAGCACCAGAACTGAAGGGGAAAGTACCAGGCCAGTGAATCTATGGTGAACAACTGTCCCAGATGCCCCACGACTGTCCTGATTTGGGCCCTGAAACTTTTGTGACTTTGAAAACACCTCAGCCCCAGGCAAACTGGGCTGTTTGGTCAGTAATGCAGGTTTGGTCTACAGAGGAAGTGTGCAACTGAGGGCTCAAGGGTTTCTGCCTTGCTTTTTAAATTTTTTTCTGAGATCTTTTGATGGGGTCGTTTTGAGGCAACAGAATCCAAGTAGCCCTTACAAGACTGTTAAGTCATTGTTGATTTGTTTTGTATGTTTTGTTTTACATATTACATGTATCACTGACATCTTACCTTTATTCTGTCCTTCACCCCCCACCTGAATTATGGAGGGTTTCAATTTATCACATTATTCATTTCTTTTTTTTTTTTTTTTTAATTTTTTTTTTCAACGTTTATTTATTTTTGGGACAGAGAGAGACAGAGCATGAACGGGGGAGGGGCAGAGAGAGAGGGAGACACAGAATCGGAAACAGGCTCCAGGCTCTGAGCCATCAGCCCAGAGCCCGACGCGGGGCTCGAACTCACGGACCGCGAGATTGTGACCTGGCTGAAGTCGGACGCTTAACCGACTGCGCCACCTAGGCGCCCCTCATTTCTTTTTTTTTTAAGTTTATTTATTTTATTTTGAGAGAGAGAGAGCAAGAGCAGAGGAGGGGCAAAGAGAGAGGGAGACAGAATCCCAAGCAAGCTCTGAGCTGAGTGTGGAGCCTGATACAGAGCTTGATCCCACACACCCTGAGGTCATGACCTGAGCCAAAATGAAGTGTTGAACGCTTAACCGACTGAGCTACCCAGGCACCCCACACATTATTCATTTCCATGTTGTTTGGTTTTGAGTATTTTTCTTACTGTGTGTTGCTTTTTTTTTTTTAATTTTTTTTTTAACGTTTATTTATTTTTGAGACAGAGAGAGACAGAGCATGAACGGGGGAGGGTCAGCGAGAAGGAGACACAGAATCTGAAACAGGCTCCAGCCTCTGAGTTGTCAGCACAGAGCCCGACACAGGGCTCGAACTCACGGACCGTGAGATCATGACCTGAGCCGAAGTCGGCCGCTTAACTGACTGAGCCACCCAGGCGCCCCATGTGTGTTGCTTTTAAAATCAGAAAAAAATAATGAGTATTTGCTAAAAGTCTACTGGTACTGGGTTAACTCCTTTGAGGCCATCATTATAAGGGAGTATACGGGTGTGACATGTATCTCGTGCATGCTACTTAGAATGGAAAACACTGTTAGAGATGTAGTTAGGACTTTTCTGTGCAGGCTAACGTAGAGAATAAGGGATCACCCGGGGGCCCAAATATCTTTCCACACAGTGTGTCTTAGGCAGAGCTCAGGGATCGTGAGGTGCAAACCTGTTGGGATACGTGTATGTTGGAGCAGCTGATGGCCTTTGAATTCATGACTGCTTGCTTTCAAAGCCAGGTTCTTCCCCTCACTAGCTGTGTGGCCTTGTGCAAGTTCTCGAATCCTGTCAGACCCCCAGTTCCCTCACGTATAAAATGGGTAAAAATGGTACCTATTTCATAGGGTTAACGTGTGAATTGACTGAGTTGCTATGTGCAAAGTGTCTCACTCAGGGAAAGCTGCATAGGGGGCCTGTTGTTTATTGAGTGCCTACTCCATGTCAGAGGTCCGCTGTGGCTCTTCATGAGGGTGATCTCAGGCAAGTCTTCTAGAAATCCTTTCCCTGACCCCTCTTGGCAAATGACCTCAGTGAGAAAATCCGAAATCATCAACAGACACTTCCAGCAGCTTAATATTTTAAGCCGGGAGAAAGTGGAGCTATTCTAGATGAAGTGTTCATAGTCTTTCTGGCTGCTGTCCACACCAGGTACCTGTGAGCCAGGTGGGCAGAAACAGCTCTGGCGATATGTTGGTTGGTAAGCACCTGGGGAGCTTCCCAGGTGTAATCTGAAACCAGCCTCTGTAATCAAAGGGCAGAGAGAGACCAAAGAAGGAGGCGGGCCACCCAGATTGGTGGGCAGCAGGTTACATAGGCAAGGGAACTTATATATGAGGCTTGTCTTCAGCCGCCGCAAGATGTATAGATTCCGCACCTGCCGCAAAATCTTAAAAGTGTATATGGAGGCCTTAAGTGGGTTCAGTTGAGTATACTACCCAGACAGTCTCAGCACCACATCACTATCTCAAGGTTGTGTCCCGAGGGCAGCCTCTAGGAGGGGGAAGGCAAGTGGAATGCACATTCCAAGGACAGGGGAGGTGGTGAGGAGCCTCAGGTGGCTGGGGTCCAGTGCACGGGTGAACCGATGGCCACGTCCTTTTGATAACCTCATCTAACACAATAGGGCTTTGGGACACCTCCTCAGAGCCTCCTGGGTCCTGGGACAGTCAGACCGGAGAGGCTGTGCTGGGGCTGGGGAAGCTGCTGTCACAGGGCAGTTTAGGATTGTGTGGGAGTCAGGACTGCCTCAACTTATCTTGGTTCTGCTGCATATTAGTTATAACCTCAGGGTTCAGCTTTCTTCGTCTATGAAGTGGGCATGTTTATACTTACATCATTGAGTTGTAATGAGAATTTAAGATAATATGTCTAATGCATCCTGCCTGCACACAGGAACTGCTAGAACCTCTTCAGATAAAGACCAGGTCCCTGGTCTAGAGAATGTGGGGCAAAGGTAGATCAGACCCTGGCACCCTTTCAGCCTCTGGGGACCACTGTCTCTCTCCGTCACACCTCCAATTGCCTCAGAAGCTTTAAGGATAAAAGGAAATTAAATTACATGAAAATGATTTAGAAGTTACATTACTCTTCTTTTTGGAGGCAGGCTGGGGTTTCTAACTGATGTTCTACACACATATCTTGGGAGGAGAGCCCAGGACTAACATGACCCCAAGAGTTCTGGCTGGCCACAGAGCTACAACGTGAGAAGGGGTTTGCTTAGAATGTCTTCAGCCCTAAAGTTCTGATAGGGCAGGGTGGGCTGCAGAGAGAAGGTGGTATTTCCTTTAATGTATTCATAGCCTGGCATTGCCGGAATATTAGGGGAACACTATCCCTGGGCCCTACCAGCCTATTAATTGCGTGCATGGGCCATGTTCGTGAAGAAGGCTCATGTGTCTTTACAGGATGTCAGAGGGGTTAATTTATCCAATCTGATGCTGCATTGTGGACAGATAATAGCAGCTACCTCTTCTTTCCTCTTGTTCCAAGCTATAGAGGCCTCTTTAGTGGGGAATAACACCATGGTTATTGTCCCCAGACAAATAATTAATGCTGGATAATTGACTTCTCTCTGTCGTGTTTCATTGAAACTGAACTTCACTCTGAAGTGCCATTCATTGTTCACTTCAATGTGCAAAATAAACAAATACCGACAAGATGCGTGAGATCATCCAGCAGCTTGGGTGAATCATAGGGGTTAGGCCTTTGGTATTTGAGACCCTTATGAGTAAATAGCATTAAAAAAAAAAAAAAAGGCTTATCTAGGTGTGGGCTCCAGGTCAGGGGCTGGGATCCCATGCCAACTCGGCATGGACAATAGGAGAGGGAATGTCAGGGTTCTCAATTCCAACTACATCTCCTGGAAAGCTTTCATATTTAAAAATAATAAAATAAGCCAGAGAACGAAACCCTCCTCTTGGAAACTTGAATGTGGGTCTAAGTGGTTGGAAACATATAGGCCTTGGTATCAGACTTGGGCTTGAGTCCCAGCTCCACTTCCTACCAGCCGTGTGACCTTGGCTCCCGCCGAACGTACCCGCCAGATGGCACACATGTGTGCTGATTATTATCTCTATATTGCAAGTGATGGGCCACAGGTTGGGTTCTCTGGGAAGCAGCCTTTGGGACAGAGTTGAGAGTGGCTATTAGGGAGTGCCTTTGGGACCAGCACTCAGGGAAGGGAGAAGACAGAAGCAGGACCAGGTGGAGGAAGAAGACTTGAGTGACTTCAGCTACCCTCACAGGGAGCCTGGGAATCACAGTTTTATTCATTGTACAGGGTGGCCAGGGTCTTCAAATCCCACTTGATATGTCTTTTGAGTGGGCAGCCGTGGGCCAGGGTATGACCTTAGGTGAGGTGGCTCTGAGACAGTCTGAAGGCCTGGCGGCTGGAGGCTGTTAGCTAGTGATACTCCCAGCAGCTGGGGACAACACGTCCTTCCTTAAAGGGGAACCTGAGCAGCACATACATCTGCCCCATGAGGAAACTAAGGCTTGCGGAGGTTAAGGTACTTGCCCTGGGTCAGCTTTAAGGAACGGAGCTTGGATAGATGTTCCCAGATGGTGCTTGGGCCTGAGTGCTGGCCAATACTCTATCCAGTCTGTCTTTTCCACCCTGTTCTTGGGGGCTTCACACGAACAAGCCATGCACTCATTCATCCAGGTAGTTGTTTACTCATTAGCTTTCAACAAAATTTTTCTACACATATGTACTGAGTGAAGATCAGGTTCCTTGTACGACGCTTGGGTGCTTAAGGACATGTTGGTGACCAGACTGGGCATGTTCTCACCTGGTTTCCTTTCAGCCTGGAGTCTGAGATGAGCCAGTATGGGTGTGGCTACAGCTAATGGCAGGCAGCCTCCCCGATAGCCCCTGGCCTGTTGGCAAGGGATGTCCAGCTGGAGGCCACCGCAGGCCAGCCTGTCTCCAAGCAGATAATGGCTTACATATGTGCACCCCTGGTCTGTGGCTGCTTTTCTGCTGCTGGCCTGTTTTCTGTGCCTGCGGTGAAATGTGCAGACTGTAATTGTCAATGGGATAATTGGATATTTTTCTGTTGTTTAAATAGAAAGGAAGGCCAATCACAGTTAGAATCGAATTCCCTCACTTCTCTCGTCTCCCAAGAGAAATCCACAGGAACACAGGCGTGACCTTGAGAAGGCAGAGGGACAGTGATTGAATAGTTATTTTTAGGGCGAGAGATTGGGTTTAAATTCCCATACAGTGCCGGGAACTGGGATCATAGAACCATTGAATGTTACTGCTGGGAGTTACCTAGAGCTCATCTGTCATCCTCATAAGATGGGGAAACGGAGGCCCAGAGAAGGGAACGGAGCTGTCAAAAGACTCTTCAGGCCCCTACCCACCCATTTGTGGAGTCCTGCCTTTTCTGAGCTGTTCCTTATGCTGTTTCTAGAAGAGCTGTGTCCGAGCTCCAGGGGAATTCTCATGTGGCAGTGATCAGTAGTAGACCCCAACTTCATTCATCCACTCATTCAAATGAGATTTACTTTGGACTGAGAATTTACACAACCCAGACCCTGGGTTGTGGGGTGATGATTTATGTAAATGCCATTACCTTTCTCAATGATGAATGTCCCAAGGGCCAAATTAATTTCTGACTCATATTTGTGCTCCTGTGATTAGAGTGTACACAGTAGGAGCTCAATAAGTGGTTGTTGAATGAATAAATGTTTAATGTTTGATGAGTGAATGATGAATCGCTGAGGAGCCTCAGGTGACTATGAGAAATTAATTCAATAGCTTGGATTTTGTTCCTTTCCCCAAGGCACTCCAGTCTTCAGCAAACTCTTCATTCTTTTTGGTAGAAAGTTGCTGCTTCGAGGGAAAGAGTAAGCTAGTTTTATCTTGATTAATTTAAATCCTCTTTCTGAGTTCAAGCCAAAGATTTAATTGTTTGATGGAATCAGAGAGCTGGAGAGACATTTTTTTTTTCTTCTAAAGACAAGTAACTTTAGTCTTTGGTTTTATGTTCACTGGAAAAAAAAAGTCCACAGTTTCATCATTAAATCTCTTATGGGAGAACCCAGTGCAGTGAGGAACATGGACTAGGAACCAGAGGCTGCCCTCTTGTCCTTTATCCCCTCCCTTCCTCTTTCCTTCTTTCCTTCTTTCCTTCTTTCCTTCTTTCCTTCCTTCCTTCCTTCCTTCCTTCCTTCCTTCCTTCCTTCCTTCCGTCCTTTCTTCCTTCCCTCCCTCCCTCCCTCCCTCTCTCCCTCCCTCCCAGTCCTGGATGTATACTAACCTGCTGTGTGTCCGTGGACAATCTTTCTCCCTCTCTGAGCTTTAGTTTCTTCATATGAGGATGAGGAGGTAGGCAAAAGTTTCCCCAAGGACCCTTCCAGCTCTAATATTCTAGGAGTTTGTGAATGAGTTTTGGAGAGTCTGTTCCCTTTGCTGGACAAAAATATCACACGTTAGAGCCTAGGACTGGGAAAGCAGTCCCATTGATCAAGGCAAGGTCTTCTCATTCCTTCCTATGAAATGCACAAGAGCTCTAGTGTTTGCCTTGAAGCCGGGATGGACACTGCAAGGCACCCTAGCTTAGGAACCCCTTTCATCATCTAAGGGTGTGCCCCATTTGGATTTTATGCAAGCCCTTGGTATATCTAGGAGAAATGTTCTATAGGGGGAATAGAGTGCCCTGCTTTCGTGGGATGTAATACAGATAAATCCATGAATCTCAGAACTCCAACATTTGAATAATTTGAATTCCTTGTTTTTGATTCCACCTCCACTTCTCCAGATTACACTTAGAACTTGCCATTTTCCCAGCATGTGGCTCCATGCCTCCACTGCTTTGTGCATGCTGTTTCTTCTGTCAGAAACCCTAGCATCTTCCAACTCTGATTCCTCTCCTGGGGCACTCGAAGGCACCCGTCCAGTGTTGGCCTGGGGAGCTTTGTCAGATATCATAGCTTGGACTAAGCCTCCCTTCCCTCTGCTCCCATGATTCTTTCTGCTGACCTCAAAATGCCATGTGGAGCCCAATGAGCCATAATTGCTTCTTTATGGCCATTCATTTACTCATTCAGTAAATGCTTATTGGTGCCTTTGAAGTGCCAGGCATGGTGCTGGGGGCAGAGAATGTGTCAGTGTGCAAGAGAAGGTCCTGCCCTCTTGGAGCTTCTCCTCTAACCAACCCCTCTGTAATCCCAGCACCCAGCCAAGTTCCTGGCACATTAAGGTACACAGTAAAGTTTGGAGGCCATTACCAAGTATTCTTGGCATATGGTAAAGTGTTCTTTTGCACAGAACTCTCCACATAGCAGGTAGAATAGAGTAGGGCAGGGAAATCCAAATATCCAGACTTTGAAGGAATAAAGTTTCATTCTAACTGAAAAGAGATTGAAATGAGCCAACCACAGTGTAGGCATAGATCTCCGTAAACTACCAACCCCTGGGGTTTGGGGGAACGCTGGATGCCAGGCCTGTAGGATTAGCTGGGGATGAGGAACTGGTACCAGCAGCTGGGGGCCATGGTGTGGGTCTGCTGAGCTGAGAAAAATTGTTCCCTTTGGCATCTGAAGGGTCAGGCACAGTTACCTTTCCCCAGTGATGGGCTTTGATGAATGAAGGGGGCAATCTAAGAGACCAAAGCAGAAGCGCAGGGCAAGGAGGGGTGGGAGAGGACCCCTTTGTGGCCTGAAGTCCTGAGAGGGTCACTCCTCACCCTGTGTGCATGTCTCCCTGGCTTCTCAGCTCTGGTAGTATTTCTGGTGCAAACCTGTCAGACATATGTGATGAAGGGGCCACTGGGCCAGGGGTTCTGTCCTGAATTTAAACAACACACACCCAATTTTCTCCCAGAAAGAAATGTGACAAGGGTCTGAAAAACGATCAGACACACCACAGTGTTTAAATGATTATAAGCTTTAAAAAGGTATCGATATGTCACGTAAGGGCAGTCTAACCATAGCAGAGAGGGCCCTGGCTGTGCATTTTAGGGTTTGAATCTCAGCTCATTTGCTAAAGACCTCAAAGACCATAGCATAATTGTTAAGAGCAAGGCTCTGGTCTCAGATTGCCTAGATTCTTATTTCTACTTGTGCACTGTGTAACCTTGACCAAGTCACTTAACCTCCCAAATTTCAGTTATGTGGACCTCATGGGATTATTTTGAAGGTTAAGTGAACAATTAAGATGGAATCAGGCCCTTAGCACAGTGCCCAGAATGTAATAAACACTTGATCAATGTTAGCTTTATTATCACTATTAGTGTGAGGTCTTAGACAAATGTGATGATTCGAAGCCTGTGTCTACATCCATAAAATGGGGATGGTAATCTCCAGCCATCGGAGTGCTGTTAAGGGCTGAAGGAGGGAGTGCTTGGTACATTGAAGGTGCTCTGTTGTCGATAAACCTCCCTGCTTGCTGTGTGGGTAGTTAATTCCCTCTGACTTTAGAATGAATATTTTAGGGGTCTCATTGTTTTCACACTGGCAATTTCTTGGTACAAGACTATGCTGTTCCCTTCCCCTGTTCCCACCTCCACCCTGGATAATTCCAGCTTAAAAAAAAGAATCATCCTACCAGTACCCTGGTATGTAGAGATGATTGTGGTTACATCTGGCTCTGTGTCTGGAATCTGCCAGACTGCAGAAAGCCCAGATTTTAGGTCTTGGTCACCTTCTTCCAGATGTCCAGGAAAGCTGCCATCGGAGAGTAAGAGGGTTACTCAGGGAGTAGGCATCTGTTTCTCTCAGAGGCTCTGATGAGAACTGGGCTGGCACCGGGAGCCCCATTCACTGTGTGGGATGCCCTCCCTGCCCCAGGCATGGGGGCAGTCTTGACAGCATCAGGCTCAGATTCCAGTTCACAATGGAGACCGAGAAAATCCAACCCTAGTCCTGGTCCCTGGCCCCTCAGGCTCCTTGGCCAGAGCCCCTAACGTGTCCTGACTGTGGTGGTTTTCCACCATGAAGGGAATGTGACTCATTGCCAGTCCATCTGCTTTGACCTTAATTTTCAATTCCTTTCCTTTGTGTGAGTAATCAGATCAGTCGTCTGTACTTGCAAAGGAAAGATTTCATGCATAGGGGAATGGCAGCTCAAAGTTCTTGGCTGAGGACGGTTGAACCCTGGGAGCTGCAAGGTTCGGGGACAGCAGGCAGTCCCCACCACGCAATGAGAGCTGCCCTGTTTAGCCAGCCATTCTATGTTGGGGTCAGTCAGCAAATCCAAGAGGGGAGGTGGAGCCCAGGGAACCAGAGAGCTAATGACAGGGAGTCAGGCGAGCTCTGCAATTACGGGATGCTCGACTCTAACACAGGCCAAACCTTAATGAGCTGCAGTCCCTAGACTCTAAAATTGAGAAGAGGAGCTCATTATGTGGCGGCACAGTGGCCGCGGCTGGGAGTGGACCGGCTTGTGGCGGGGGCCGGGTTCACCAGGCCTCGTCTCCTCCCTGGCAAAGTGTAGGGCCTCTTTGATGGACCTCTCTGCAGGGCCTGCCCCCCCACATCTGCTGTGACCTTGTGTACCCCACTTGTCATCCTCTCCTAAAACCAAACAAAATGAGAACTAGCTCCTCGCTCGATGGGTTTTCTATCTCAGCCAGGACAGCACCGGTCGCCCAGGCCTCCTGCCACCCAGGAGCCCGCATTGCCTTCCCTCCTTCACTTCACCCTCACATCCTCTCATCTCCCCCTCCCAGACCTCCCACTTCTTTCTCTCCGGCGTCACTGCCAAGTTCAGGCTTCTGTCTTCTTGCTGTTTTATGCCTACCGTCTCCTGGTAGGTCAGCCTTCTGTCTAGTAGTTCACTTTGCTCTGGTCCAGTTTTCTACTGACTCTCTGCACAGTTATGTCACTGTCCTGCTCTACAGTGTTTTCAGTGGCTCCACATTGTCTTTAGGATTAAACCCAAATTCTGAATCAAGTTAGAGTCTTTGATCACCTGGCGCTTCCCGGGCACTCCCTCAACCCCCCCGCCCCCCCGCCCGCCTCCCATGCTTGAATCCAGTGAAACTCCTTGTTTCTATCTCTATTTTTATGCCTCTAGGCTTTTCCAACAGTCTTTTTGCCCTTGTCATCCTGGCCTGCTCCTCTTCTCTAAGAACCAGGGCAAATGTCATTTCCTTTGTGTACATATTCCCAGGCCAAGTCAGGCCCTCTGTCTCCTGTGGTCCTCGGCTGTCCTGCTCACAGCTTCTTGATGGCTTCGTGATGGCAATGTGCTATTTAGTTGATAAGAGCAGAGACTCTAGACTCTAGAGACTTGGTCTGAGTAATGGCTCGCCCAGTTCCTACCATATGACTCTCACAGAAGTCTGCCTGTCTGTGAAAGGAGGCAATAATAATTTTCTCTCTCCAGTTAGTGGGGAGGATTAAAAGAGATAATACATGGAGAGGGCTTACAGCACTGCCTGGCTCGTTGCACATTGGCTACTGTTGAAATGACTACGAGGTTTCCTGGTGCTTTCTTGCCTGTTCGGGGTCTTAGCTGAGCTACGTGAGTGCTGGAATTTTCTCCTGGTTGGCTTTGTCCTCAGCTCCTAGAACAGGCTGGTGAGCAGGTACACAGAAAATGCTGGGACATCAGGGCTCCAGGCCTGGCCCCATCATGCGCTGGCTGTGGAACTTGATGGGACAGGCAACTTCTGGCCTCTACCTCTAGGGGCGCTTTAGGAGGGCAGCCCCATCAGTGCAGCCTGAGGTGAAGGATCTTTGGTTCTCAGTCTGCCCACAACTGGGGATAGAGAACCTTGGTCAGAGCCCGAGGCTTGGGGGTTGGAGCAAGGGTGTGGTGGAGGAGAGGAGTCCTAGTGGTGGCGACTGGAGGCCGTTGAGTCTATGGAGGCTTGCCCGTAGTGTAGATCGGCTCTTGGAAACCCTCTAGTGGTGCTTTTCTACTGTCACCGGCACTTCCAAGCACTATCAGAGGTACCCGGATGGCACCTGACACTTTCCATCTGTGAATTCTCCTAAACGTTCCACTTTGGCAGATGAAAAGACTCTCCTTAGAGGAAGAGAACAGAATGGGAAAGACAAAGCTCAACCCTTTTCAGTCTACACATCAGGTTCTGTATGATAGCCATGAAGGCTGAAGGCGGACTAAAGCTGAGTCTTCTGCGTGAGAATGCATGTATAATTATTACCTGATAGTGCTAAGCATGCCGTTTGGACAGGGCGTGGCCTTTCCTAGAGTCTAGAGTAGCACTTAAGCATGTGGGGTCTGGCGTGTGATGGGCTGGGTCAGAGCGCGGCTCTGCCACTTACAAGCAGGGCAATGTCACATAGTTCACTTTACCTCTCCAAGCTTTCGTTTCTTCAACTGTAAAAATAAGACAGTAAGAACCCCCTCCTCCTAGGGGCATTATGAGAAATAAATAAGATAATGCACCTGAAGCCATCCACATGAGAGATGACACGAAGCCCAGCCTCGGTAAAGGTTGGCGATAATGACTGCCGGTTTCATCTCGACTCTCACAAGCCAGTGAGGCAGGACGGTGGTACCAGTTAATGTTATTCCCATTTCCTGCTTCGTTCAGTGCCACATATGCCGAGCATCCCATCCTCAGCGTATCCGGTCCACTGCTCGGGGTGACATGGAGGGAGCACATGACGGATGCGAGCCCTGCCCTTATAGTCTGGTGAATGAAGCAGATATTAATAGTCCAGCAGTGAAACAGTTGAGACCTGCATCACAATGGGGGGAAAGGCGGGGTACAACAGACACGGGGGGCACAAGCGCATCTAGGAGTCAGAGAAACCTACTTCAGCAGAGACAGAGAGATTTTAAGGATGTGGAGCCATCAGCAAGGTGAAGAGGAGATGGGGAGAAAGGGGCCAGCATGTGCAAAGGCTGGGAGGCCGGAAGTCACAGCAGAGGGAGTGAAAGAACTAAGTGTGGCTGGGATGGTGGTTAGGACTGAGGGGGAAAGCAGGTCAGGGAACTGTGGCTCCGGGAGGGCAAATGCCATGTGCAAAGGTGCAAGGCTATTAGAACATGGGTGATGGCGTCTCATGCGGTGTTCTTGGTGTTAGTACCGTCCTACTGGCTCTCCTACGTACACTGGCCATGCTTATACACACGTGTATCCTTTTAAGAGGTTAAGAAATGAGTCATTCCTTAGTTAATGAAAGGCCAGGGACTGTTAATTAGCAACACCCCCCCCCCCCCCCATCCCTCAGGAGACATCTAAAATGCCTGCATTTGACAGAGTTAACAAGATGGGCTCTGACTCATCAGGAGTGGGCAGCTGTCAAATGAACATATTGGCTTTTTGGATTGGAAACAGTTACCTGGAGCCAAATTGAAGTTCCTTGGCTTTCTGAAACAGAAAGAACAATGCACCCCACTGGGGTCCTGGAAAGACTGGGAATAGGTGACAGCACAGGCTTTGGAGTTAGCAGACCTGGAGGGAAGTCAAGGTTCTGCCATTGACAAGCTGTAGGAATTAATGTGAGCCTCAGTTTTCCCTCCTCT
The DNA here is from genome assembly GCF_028749965.1 of Puma concolor. NCBI lineage: Eukaryota > Metazoa > Chordata > Mammalia > Carnivora > Felidae > Puma > Puma concolor. The sequence goes on along the minus strand of NC_141676.1, from coordinate 44,431,312 downwards.
GTGAAATGGGGATACGAAATGGTGTTTCTATGAATACAAGACCAAGATTGTACGTGCAAGCACTTGATATGTGCTCGGCTCACACAAGGTACTCAATAAAGTTTTCTTTATAGCATGCTTGAAGTATGCTAGATTTTTTTTTTTTTTTAAGTTGATCGTTTTAGAGTGGTCAGATCTCTTCCCTGCCTTAAAACCCTCCAATAGATTGACGGAAGGCCACAACCTGGAGAAATGGATGGGCCAAAGTGACTACAGTAGCATTATCTATGCCCCCTTCACAAATTTTTCCTAGTTATTAGCTTTGGGGTATATTGGTGGACACCATTTCCCCTCACCCATACTTTTGGAAATATCTGAAATGTAGAATCAACTCTCTTACCATGTTATACTGGACAGTTTAATGAACAGAAAGTGCTGTGGACCACAATATATCAAAGTGGATAAGGATGAACAATGAAAGTGGGGATTTCTGGAAAACAATCTGAAAACTCTTTCCATTGCTACAGCCTGGAGCAGAAGGTCCATGCAGAAATGGCAGAGAACACAAGAGATCATACAAGGGAAGAGAGCAGGCCCAGCATAATAGGTGGGTGCAGAGGGCATTCTGCAGAGTCCCCTGCAGGGAGAGAAAGCCTCCTTCCTGGTTCTCACGTTGCCCGGATGGATCGGCTGCAAGTTAGGAATAGGACTTCTGTGAGCCTACCCAACACCGTCTGCCGTGAAGGCTCTACACGGACACCGTGAACTTGGAGTAGTTGGGGATGGAGGGTTGCAGAGTGCCGACGCGCAGAAAGCAAAAGCACCTCAGTGTGGGATTCAGGCCGGAACGGAAGCAGGACGACGAAACCATTGGGAGATTTGGACAAGATCAGAGAAGCAACATTTCCTCTAGTCCCAAGTGGCTGGGGCTTCACCAGGGCCTTAGTGAGGAAGTTAATACCCTAACCACACTGTAAATTATTTATAGCTTGTTGCATAAATAGTTATGCTTAAATTAACTGTTTAGTAAACAGTTTACAAATCACTGCAAGGCAGAGGTTAGGTTAACTTTAAATGAATTTATGTGTTGTTTTTATTAAGACCTTAGAGAGCCTTCCAGGTTGGGTTGGAGAGAGGCGTAGGGGTTTGGTGGCCCCAGCTGACATGCGGTGACAAGATTCCTTCAATGTTCAGGAAGAATTCTCCTCTTCGCCCAGAGTGAAAGAAACCTGGGGTGCTCACAGTGGCTTCCAAGGCCTTGCATGATCTAGCCTGAGTCTCTCCTCTGAGCTCATGTCCTACTAATCTTTCTTTTGCTCTAACCACGTTCATCTCCCTGCTGTTTCTCAGACAAACCAGGCATACTCCCAAGGAGGGCCTTTGCACTGCCTGGGCCCTCTGCCTGGATTGCTCAGTACCCATACTTCAGACAGCTTCGTTCTGTCACCGTCTTGAGGTTTTCGCTCATGTCTTACTTTCTCAGTGAGCCTGACCACTTGTTTAAAATGGCAGTAACCTCCCTGCCTCCCACATGACAATCTCATCCATACTTATTCTTTTCTTTTTTTAATTTTTTAAAATGTTTTATTATTTTTGAGAGAGATAGAGAGAGAGGGAGACACAGAATCTGAAGCAGGGGTTCTGAGCTGTCAGCACAGAACCTGCTGCGGGGCTTGAACCCACAAACTGTGAGATCGTGACCTGAGCCAAAGTTGGACGCTTAACCGACTGAGTCACTCAGGCACCCTTCATCCATACTTATTCTAACTCCGATAGAAGTGATCTGCTTTTAACACACCACAAACATTTTCATTTATTATATTTGTTATTACTATATTTGTTCCCCCTGCTCTAGAGGGAGAGGTAGACATGTTTGTTTGTGTTGCTCACCCATGTGTCCCAAGCAGCGAGAACAGTTCCTGTACCTAGTGGACATGTCTAGTGAGTGAACATTCATGGTGGGATTTGTGTGAGTATGTGGGCCACATATCCTGCATGGATCCTGGGAGCACCTGGATGTTTCTGGAATGAAGTGCTACAGGAGGACAGCCCAGAGAAAGGGACTGGACACCAAAGGATAAATGGGCTCACTAAACTCAACGTGCCTCAAATTGAACTGTCTTCTGAACTTGTTTCTCCTCTCCACTCTGTGGCACAAGTGAAAAGTCTGGGGCTCAGCTTTGACTGTCCCTCTTATTCATCATTGGTGTGAATCAGCATCCGGGATCAAGGACCATCTGGAATGATTGTCCTCCAGCATCGCACTGGTGTCACTTCCTTCTCCTCTCATACTCAAAAGTAATTTTGCAGAATGGAAGGCCTTCGGCTCACACTTTATTTTTCTGTGTATTTTAAGTATGTCCTTCTACTTATTTTCTAGTATAAAGCATTGCTCTCACACACAAAAATCTGATGATAACATAATTTCCTGTCCCTTTCAAGTAACATGCACTTATTTCTAGGTGCACAAAGCATTTCCTTTCTTTCTTTTTAAAAGTCCAATAATCTTAGTAGAATAGGTGTTGTATATTTCTTTTTACGTATGGAATATGGCCTTTCAATATGTAGTTCAAACAGTGTTTTTTCCCCAGGAATGTTTTCCTAACTTATAGCCTTTCACATGTATTTTGTTGCCATGTTTTAGGTTCCTTCCCTGGGAACTCTTATTGTATATATATTGGGTCTTATTTGCGTATCTTTAATATTTGTCACATCCTCACAAATCCTTTTAATTTCTGTCTTCATTTTCTTTTTTTTTAAACTTTTATTTATTTATGCAGTAAATTTGAATTCAATTCTTTAAAAAAAAATTTTTTTACTGTTTATTCATTTTTGAGACAGAGACAGAGTATGAGTCGGGGAGGGGCAGAGAGAGAGAGAGGGAGACACAGAATCTGAAGCAGGCTCCAGGCTCCGAGCTGTCAGCACAGAGCCCGATGTGGGGCTCGAACTCACAGACTGTGAGATCATGAGCTGAGCTGAAGTCAGACCCTTAACTGACTGAGCCGCCCAGGCACCCCGTCTTCATTTTCTTTTAATTTAAAACATTTTTGTTTCTTTTTTGCATTTGATTTTCGTAAGGCATTATCTCATGTTTTCGTCTTGTGTAGTCTTTGTTTCTAAAATGACATTTTCTTTTTGTTTCTAATTCTTTTCTTAGTTAAGATAGCTGAGGTTTCATGCTTCTCTTTCACATCTTATATCATTTTTTAAAATGTTAAGCTTATTTTGAAATCGTGTATACATTTTAGTTTCCTTCTGTTTTGTGAGTACATTTTCCTGGAATTTTCTCATTGTAGGGATATTATTTTGTTAGTTCTTCTCTTTTGAAAATAACCATGCATGGGCTGAGACCTGAATAATTTTTGCGTTGCTCATTTTTAGTGGGCATGCACTTTGCGAGGGAGGCGGGGTTCAGGAAAGCTGTTCTAAATCCATCGACCTCCATCCTCTTCTGTTTCCGTGTCAGGTTCAAAGTAGGGTGCTCTGCTTTTCCCAGAGTTCCTGGCTCTCCTTCCACCTCCTACACGGATCTGAATGAACATCTCTCGCCTTTGTCTCTGAGGCCTTTGTCCTGCCCAGTTTTGATTTTGCCCCCAGAAGTTTCTTCTTCACATGGCACTTCTTCGTTGTAGAAGAGATTCCTGTTGGGCTGGTTTTGAGAGTTCCTAGGAGGCACCTTGCATGCACTTGCTACTGGAGAGGTTTCAGCCACTCTTCAGGTTTCAGCCACTCTTTTGGAATTGGCATGCTGTGCTTTCCAATAAATATCCTGCGGGCTCTGGTCTCTCATATTCATCAAACGCTATCTTATTGGGTCCTCCTTTTTCCTCTTGTACAGATGATACTGAGAAGGTCTTGTGGCTGTTAGTGTTTGGTCCCCAGCTGCTGATATTTTGAGGTTTGCGGGGATATTTTTATCATCTAGTGTTTATCCAAAGGGCTTTGGTTTTGTTATCTTTGTTGTTCTATCAATTTTTCACGTGGGGATTTAGAGAGATCTAAAAACTGCTGTCACGGGGCGCCTGGGTGGCTCAGTCGGTTCAGCGTCCGACTTCGGCTCAGGTCATGATCTCAACGGTTCGTGGGTTTGAGCCCCGGGTCTGCTTCAGATTTTGTGTCTTCCTCTCTCTCTGCCACTCCCTCACTCATTCTTTGTCCTCTCAAAAATAAATAGACGTTAAAAAAAATTAAAAACTGCGGTCACTACTGCCATCTTACCAGAATTTTCTTTATTTCTCTACTTTTAAGTAATTAAGTTCTGA